>NW_027040507.1:2802500-4002500 GCF_037179485.1 Ochlerotatus camptorhynchus | reverse complement strand
TTTCATGGGGATTTTTTCATAACTTTGCGAGCCCTATCTACCCTTAAAATATATATAGCCCAGAACCAAACCCTCTTATACACCTTTAGGTACACTCCCGATCATAAGTTTGGGGTCATCCCCAAAAAAATATGAAAATGTGTTTTGTTCATATCTCTGCCATTTTACGTTTAATTTTAATTCTCTAGAAGTTATTTGAAAGGCATTGAATGCAACTTACTTCGTTAATATTTTGCTACATATTTGTTTCAAATTTTGTATCCCTTAACGTAAAGTTGCAACATTTTCCAAAATTCCCCGTGTAATAATGACTGTTTTTTTCTCAGAATCACGTCGGCCAAATTTTGTAATGAAAGTGATAGTAGAACTCTCATTCTATACTAGAACTTTAGTGAAAATTTGGTGGTAAAATTTTGAAAATATTGTAAATCAATAAAATAGTGATTCAAGTCATCGCTCAAAACTTGAAGGCTATTTTATCCCAGCGGTGCTTTATGGACTGTTCTACCCTATCACAAACGACCAGAGAAGCCGCTGAGTTAAAGCCCTCTTCTTTCTACTTAGTCGAACTAGCCTACGGCTGATAATTTCGTAAAAATATACCTTGTCCCGGCTTTTCAGTATCAGCATTTTCAAGCGTAAGGTGAATTGCTGTGACATCTTTATTCTCGGAACCACTTCGAAACTTTTTATTATTATTATTATTATTATTATTATTATTATTATTTTATTATAATTACTATTATTATTATAATTATTATTATTATTATTATTATTTCAAATTCACGCTAGTTGGTTGAGCTGGTGCTAAGTGTAAACAGCCCATAAGGAAAACAGACGAAATAAGTTTCCGATCGTTATCAGTTATGAAGACTATAGCTCACCCTCAACCAAACCGGGCCAGAAGAAATTCATCCCCACACGCAAAAGAAAGGACACAAATAATAGTTCAACCATCGGCACATAAACAACCGACCATTCACGGTTCTCGTGAAGAAACAACTTTCCCTCTGGAATAAACGAACACAAACGCACTGACTGCTGCGAAATGGCGAATATGCAAAAGTTATGGCTTTGTTTTTGTTCGGGACCCTCTTCTATCCGCAGCGCGCCATCGCGGGCCATCGATCGGATCAGTTTCTGATTGAAAACAAGCATTCTCACGACCCACGACTGGCTGGCTCAAGCGCCTTCACCACCATCGATCTAATTATT
This sequence comes from Ochlerotatus camptorhynchus, assembly GCF_037179485.1. Classification (NCBI taxonomy): domain Eukaryota; kingdom Metazoa; phylum Arthropoda; class Insecta; order Diptera; family Culicidae; genus Ochlerotatus; species Ochlerotatus camptorhynchus. The sequence continues at coordinate 4,001,285 of NW_027040507.1, read as the reverse complement.
TAATCTCGAAATATGATGATTACTGCACTTAAATCATGCCCCTCAACGCAACATGGCGCGAGTTATGCTACGGCTGCTGATTTGCTGCGCTGCTGTACAGGGAATGAGTGGAGCAGCTGCGCGCGGGGGAGCATTGTAAGGGTTGGGTGGGAGGAGATGGAACAACTATTCGCATTAGCATTTTTAGTAAATTATCTGGAAAATTAATTATCACCCTGTTTGTTTGCGCGCGCGATGGCTTCAACTGTGCTCGAAAGTTACATTTATCTGAACGATCTCTCGAGTGATTTATGGTTTGCGCGCGGATGGGGGATATTCGGCTGTGGGGTGACTAAACGGTTTCTGCTCATTTTAGCGCTGCTGGCTGCGAATGAACATGGTCGTCGTCTAATGATGTCGTCGATTGTTTTCGAACTCATTGGACACTGTTGATAGATCAGAGAATTCATATGTTGCCGTGATGATAGAGGTTGACCTTGTAGTTTGCTAAAATTTATGTCATGTGATTTTTAATTTGATTGAAATCTTCACAGTTTAGTCCAAAGCAGAGGAGCACTACTTGTAAGTTCAAGCATGGGTAAATATTGATCTTTCTTGGCTTTGACTTTCCCGAATCATCACCATTACCATGCAGCCCAAACACAATCACACCTGCGCTGGTGTCTGCTCGGATGAATCTTATCAGGTGACAGTTTTCCCCCGGGGGCAAACTTTTGCTCTACGATGAGTGATTCACATTAACATACTAGGTGCAATCACCCGTGGAAAAATGAAAAATAATAAAAGGAAAGATGAAAGTCAACAACGGACGGTCGGTTGCCGCCATCATCCGTGCTCTAGCTGAATAGGATGCCAAAATCTTGGAAGTCATCCAAGCATTACTTCTAACAGTGCATGGCAGTTATGTTCCTGCACGCTTCATGATAATAAGCTGGATTTTCATCATCATCAGCTTAATGTAAATAGGTACATAGGTACACGTTGGGTTTGAGTTGTAGATGCAGTGTGGAACGGAACAAACAAGAGTGACGGAGGCGGATGGCGGCGGCGTTAGAGCATCTCATCAAGCGAGGATCGTTTCAACAAAGTTGTCTGCAACCGTTGCTCATCTTGGGCTAAACAGTGTGCGCTGGCAGCGAGATGAACATTAACCTCCTCGTGATGTGGATGTGATGCACCTGAGTGGAGGCGGAATGTCAAAAAGACATCTTACCGGTTGATCGGCTGCTTTGCGGTGAACAAACTGTAGACATTGAATACATATTTGATTGGAGCGCTTTTCAAAGGCCGAAATTTGCTTTCGGAAGGTCTGTGTATAAAGAGAACCGTGGTAGTTCCAGTCACTGAGATATAAAATTTTAATTGAATAATCAAAGATATAAAAAAAACAAATTGTTAACGCTCAATAAGCTTTGTTTTAATGATTTAAGTTAAGTTTTATATGGAATAAATGTATTTAATTTCCTGAGCTCCTATATGATTTTATTATTTATTTTTATTTATTGCACACCATCTTCGACTACGTCGTACAGACTCATTACTTAAAACTAAAACTTGTTTAATCCAAACCTCTTATTTAATTACTAAACATCATAGTCAAATCAAACATCATTAAAGGAACGCAAACAGGAATTAAAACAGTTATTGGATCCAAAGTTATTTCTGTGTAAAGGAATTGAGGGGAGTTACGAAATCTGCGAGGAGGAATGTTCCATGGAATCCGTTCCAGGAGTTTGGGACAGTCCACATTGGCGGTAATTAGGTTGAAAATAAACATTCGTTGCAAATTGATACGCCTTGCTGAGAGAGATTCCAAATCAATTAGCATGCATCGGTCTGGAAAGTTAGCAAGAATGACTGGATGATTCCATGGGAGCTGACGTAAAGCAAACCTCATGAAACTTTTCTGAATCCGTTCAATCGTGAGAGTATGCGTAGTGTAAAATGAAGACCACACTGGGGAAGCATATTCTAAGATACTACAAACCAGCGCGCAGAATAGGGTTTAGAGGCAATATTGCAATATTGGCAATATTGTAACTATATAGTTACTCCAGGAATCTCCATTCGCGTATATAAAAAGAAGAAAAAAAAATGATACATTCTGGGAAATGGAATTCTAGGGAATGGTTTTCTGGGGAATGATTTTCGGGGGAATGGTTTTCTGGGGAATGTTTTAGAATCCAAATGACCATTATGCCAAAGGACCATTATACCTGTTGAAATTATTTCGGAGGTCTTCAAAGCAACTCGTCTGTGTTCCCGATCAAGATAGCTCAAAGCTGTAAATTTATTTAAGGTTAGGATAGCAACAATATAAATTCATGTTTTCTTACATTTAGTCTCCTTACACAATGTACCAATGAATGTAACAAATAAAGAATTCAATTTTCTCTTATCCAGTCTAGAAACAAGAATATAAATCAAATAAAAGGTACTAATTTACTGTAGTATAATATTTACGTAATAATATATAATGTTGCACTCGATTCACCAGATAATGACAAAGCAATTCTACATTTGACATTTGTATCGTCTGACAATTCGACTGACATTTATCCTATATATTCTTCTCGTTCACGAATACTCTCACGCTGAAACAAGGGACCGCCCGGTGACTGCATTAACCACAACATCCTCCCCACCGTGACGCACAAGATCCTTTTCGGCGTCACCAACTGGAACTACATCAAGTACCGCTAGTTTGTTCACAGGTCTATTTAACACACCGCTAGATGTCTCTACGTCCGCTTTACGTGCTATTCCATCCTTACCTAGATAAGTTCGGATCACTCGACCTCGTACCCAACCATTACGGTTCCCTTCACCAGCTATCACCACTAACATTCCTTCCTTTACCGGTGCTACATCTTGGAACCATTTGCTGCGTCGGGAAATAACCGGTAGGTACTCGACAATCCATCGCTGCCAAAATATGTCCATCATATGTTGGATTAAAGTCCATCCCTCTGCCAAAGCCTTCTTTGTGTTCACGGGGGTTTTGACCGCTTGACGCACTCCACTAGAACTCAGCATCAAAAAATGATTCGGGGTTAAAGACTCCTGTTGCTCATGTTCCAGTGGTACAAACGTTAGCGGTCGCGAGTTGACCATGTGTTCTGCTTCAGCCAGCAGCGTCACGAACCCCTCGTCATCCAGCTTTCGCGCTGTTGGTAACGATCCTAATGCAGTTTTCACGGATCGAACCATTCGCTCCCAACAGCCACCCATATGAGGTGCTGCTGGGGGGTTGAACCTCCACTTGGTATTCGCGTCCGTAAACGTACTGCTCATCGTAGTATTAATCGATCGCAACTCGTTTTGAAGCTCCCTGCTAGCACCTACAAAATTCGTGCCATTATCAGTATATATTTCTTGCGGAGCTCCTCTTCGGGCGACAAATCGCCGAATGGCCTTCTTACACGAATCAGTTGTTAAACCGTGGGCTACCTCCATATGTATTGCGCGGATAGTGAGACACGTAAACAAAACAACCCAGCGTTTGACCGAGCTGCGTCCTACCTTTACGTAGTAGGGCCCAAAGTAATCGATCCCTACAAATGTAAATGGTCGTAAGAATGGCGTGACTCGAACCCTTGGAAGTTGTCCCATTTTTGGAGGTACAGGTCTAACTTTATAGACACGACACCATTGGCAGCGACGAGCTGCAGAACGTACTTCAATTCGTAACTTCGGGATATAGAATTTCTGCCTGACTTCATTAACGATAGTTTCGTTGTTCGCGTGTCGGAATTTACGATGGTACCAATCCAAAAGCAATTTAGTGATCTGATGTTGTCTTGGTAGGATAATAGGATATCTGGTATCATAGCTGACGTATTCAGCTGCTGCGAGTCGGCTACTGAATCGTAGAACTCCATGTTCATCGAGCTGTGGAGTCAGTTTCGTAATCGGACTATTTTTGTCCAACGGTTTCCGCTGTTCTGGCCCCGCATCCATGTTACGTTTCAATGTCGCCACTTCATCTGGATAATGTTCCGATTGCGCAATACGCCACAAAATTCGTTCAGCTTTCTGCAAATCATCACATGTCAATACTCCTGAGTGATCACGAAGTCCATTTCTTGCACGTTGCAGCATGACGTCGTAAAAATGATGTACGTACGCGACACTACGTAGTAGTCGCTCGTACTTCGAGAAACGATCTACATCAACCACTGGAACTATCAACATATGGCTGCACACGTATGCTGGACGTAGTTCTTCCACAGTTTCATCCAGTAACTCCAACCTATCTCTCGGCCAGTCATCCTTCTCTTCATACAAGAACGCTGGTCCACGCATCCACCTGCTATCTGGTTTGCAGTTCGGGCCTTTCCCCCATTTTGTTGCCTCGTCTGCTACGTTAATCTTCGTTCCTAACCATTGCCACTCGTCAACTTTCGACAAACTCAGGATCTCATTGACGCGAAAAGCTACATATTGTCGGTAACGTCGGGTGTCCGATCTAATCCAAGAGACAACTGTACTTGAATCGCTCCAGGAATACGTTCGCTTGATTTTGACGGAATGACCTTCTTCTATTGTTTTACGCAACCGTGTGCCAATTACCGCCGCCTGCAGCTCAATACGGGGGGTCGACAAAAGCTGCAGTGGGGCAACCTTTGTTTTGGACGCAACCAGAGAGCATCGTATCTGCCCTCGGTCACGTACGCGAAAGTAAGCGACTGCAGAATATGCTTGTGCGCTACCATCCACAAAGATATGAAGCTCCAATGAATCGTAGCAGTTAGGATCGTACCTGGGAAAGTAACATCGCTGGATTTTCACGTTTTCCAACTCCTTCAGCACTTGCAGCCACGCCTTCCAACGCCCAACAAGTTCTTCAGGGATCTGTTGATCCCATTCCACGTTTGTTTTCCACACGTCCTGTATTAATATTTTTCCCTGGATCACCAGCGAACCCACCAACCCTAATGGATCGTAAATTCTCATTAAGAAACTGAGCATCATCCGTTTGGTGGGCACTCTATCACCTTTTGCTAGTTCTTGAAGCTCTCCTTGTACGCCAAGTTTAAAGCAGAAGACGTCTTCACCGGGCAACCACGATATCCCCAGCAATCGCTCAAAACCACTCTGACTGTTCATCGTTAGGTTCTTCACTGTTGCTGGATTGATCTCTCCAATAGCTTCCAGAACCTTGCACCTGTTTGACACCCAATTCCGAATATGAAAGCCTGCTTTTTGATGCACTTCCGCTACTGCCAATGCCAACTCAACCGCCTCTTCTTCTGTGTCGACACTGTCGAGATAGTCGTCGACGTAATGCTTATTCTTAATTGCCGCAGCCGCCTGTGGATATTCTTGCTCGTGCTCCGCCGCATTCAGATTCTTTACATATTGAGACTGTGCTGGCGAACAGGTCGCCCCGAATATAGCAACGTCAGACGCCATAGTGACCATGGGCTGAGATGGGGAGTTACGGAAAACGAATAAAAGTGCACTTCGATCTTCTTCTCTGATCCCGACTTGCAAAAACATTTCCTGAATATCCCCAGACATCGCCACTTCTCGTTCACGGAATTTGAACGTTACGCTCATTTGCGGGGTCAGCAGATCCGGTCCCTTTAGTAACATCGTGTTCAACGACACACCATTTACTTTGGCAGCCGCGTCCCATATCACGCGCACTTTGCCAGGTTTATTGGGATTTAAGACTACCCCAAGCGGCAAGTACCAAGTACGGCGTGGATCAAACTTAGCCCTTTCTTCATCGGTCACTACGTGGATGTACCCTTTAAACTCGTAATCTGCTATCTGTTGACGCACGCTATCATACAGCTTCGGATCCCTCTCCAAGCGCCGCTCGAGACATTTCAGTCGTCGCTCGGCCATCGGTCGGCTGTCAGGGAACTCGAAATCGTCTTGTTTCCACAGCAGCCCTGTCTCGAATTTTCCGTCCGTCTTCCGTATCGTCGTTCCTTCAAGGATCAAGCGCGCCCGTTGATCATCCTTGCCTTCCAAATTCGGTGCAACGGCGACACCTATGCTTTCCACCGAGAAGAATTCTCGAACGTAATTATGTAGATCGAGCTCGGTTAATTCCGCACAAATGTGCATCTGACGATGTAGAAACTGATTCTCTTCACCACGCAGACAACCGCAAACAACCCATCCGATGCGAGTTTTTGCAGCAATAGGCTCTTGCTCCTTCCCTTCACGTATTTTGGCAGTATTTAGTAGATGAATATTATTTACTCCAATCAGCAGTCCTGGCGTAGCCCTCTGGAAACTCTTCACCGGTAAACGTTGTAGGTGCTTGTACTGTTTAGCTAACTCATCTACATCAATCGATTGTTCCGGAAGCCCCAAGTTCTCAACTGTGTAGACTTCTGATAACTGATACACCTTTCTACTCCCAGGTTCCGAAATACCTAGCTTAACGATTTGTGTTGTAGCCACTTTCTTGTTGATTCCGCTGGTCCACTGCATGTACAAGGATTGCACCTTGCCATCGACCCCAAGTTCGTCAGCTATTGATTGCTCTAGGAGAGTTGTAGATGATCCATCGTCAAGAAATGCGTAAGTGTCGATAGTGCCTGTCTTGCCGTACAACGTGACCGGTAGTATTTTGAATAAGGTCGACGTAACTGGTTGTCGGTGGACAGTGACAGTGGCATTCGTAGTAGTCAAAGGCTGTTCCGGCTTAGGGTCGTAATGAAGTAGCCGATGGTGACGTTTCTGACATTCGTTTACTCCACAAACTTCGCCTTCACATGGCCAGCGAGTGTGTGCGATCAGACATCTCCGACAGAGTTTCTTTTCCTTCACCACTTTCCAGCGTTCGTTCACTGAGAGCTTCTTGAACTCGACGCACTTCTCTGCGATGTGGTCATGCGATTTGCACAACGGACATTCCTTTTTTGTATCGCTTTCGTTGCGCTTTATGTTCGATGACTCTACCCGTTGATCACCTTTAGGAAGACTGGCAGATGATCCTTGCTTCTTCTTTTCGCACGTAGTATGTGTGTTCACATATGCTTTTTCCTTCGCCTTAGGTTTTTCATCTTTCTGATGCTTTGAAATCGGACAAACATTAGTTATTCCACTAGTAGCGGTCGTGACTCTTCCCATATATTCGCCAAACGTCCTCAAGTTGACAATCGGCTGTTGCTCCTGGTACAGTGCCCAGCTGAATTTGATGTTGGCTGGAAGTTTATCGACGAGCTCTTGTAGTAGAATGGGGTTGGAAAGGTGATTTTCCATTCCAATCGCTTGTAGATGTCCACACAGATTTTGGACAACTAGACCAAACTGGATTAGAGTTTCCAACTTGTCCGCTCTTGGTGCGGGAGTGGCACGAACTTTGGTCACCATGTGATGCACGATTTGCTCGGGCCTCCCATACAAGGTCTGTAGAGTTGACATAATTTGAGGTACTGTCGATGGGTGTAGCAGAAAGCTGCTCACCGACGTTGTAGACGCAGCAAATTTTCCGAGTCTGAATAGCCACATGCATCTGTTGAATGCTGGTAACTACTTACAAAGAGAGGCCATTCAGTAGGATCCCCAGAAAACGTGGGGAGTTCCTTTGGGATCACCTGTCTAGCTGCTAGCTGTTGACGCGTAGGTCCGTATTGGGCATTCAAGAAATTAGTCCTACCGAAATTGTCTAACCCTGGAGGGTGGTATTGATTAAACTGCGTTACATTTGTCGGCCCTATCTCTCGATTTATGGTAAAAGTGCAAGGTGTTCCTGCTCTACCCACCGTACTAATGACACTAGGACAAGGTGTCTTTCAATCCGCATACGCTACAGAATCTGCTTCGAAACTATGAAATCGAGAATCACTCACCATGGACGCCAGAGATGTACCACTTCCCGTGGACTCCGGTAATGCTGCATGTGATGGATGTCCGATTTTCTCTCGTAGAAGAACCGATTCCAGTTGCTGAGCAAGCTGCTGCTCTCGTTCTTTAAGTCGCCGTAGCTCTTCTTCTCGCGCAGCATGTTCTTGCCGCCGTTTGGTTTCCAGTGCCTGATATCGTTGCTGACTATCCTCTAGTTGTCTTTTCAATGCGTTTTCCACTTCCTGTAGCTGTTGCCGCTCTCCTGCACGCTGCTCCTCCAGTCGATTCAGTCGGTTTACAAGTTCTATTTCTCGCCTTCGCCTCAATTCGTTCTCCTGCTGGTGCTCTAGTTCCATGTGACGTTGCCGTTTCAAGTTCGATTCAATTTCGTGTAATCGATTCTCTAATTCCTTCTTCTCGTCGTATGCTTGCTGCAGTTCCGCTTTGCTACGCTTTTGAAGTTCATTTGTCTCACGCGTCCATTTTTCAAAGGGGGTAGGGCGAGAGATAGGGTTCGTTAACTTTCCAATGATCTTCGGGTTCGCACCGGTATTCGGTCGCTTCAAGGTCAGTTCAATACTTGGAAAGTTTGGTCCTGACTCCTCCAAAAGCCGCGTGTATGGTTGAATGTTTACCAAATGCAACTTGGGGAAATCTTCCTCCGGACTGTCACCAATAGTGATGCTCTCGATCGTACGGGGTACAGATGCCCGTTGCTCGTCAGCAGCTGGTTGCTGATTTCCAGCAGTGATTGCGCTACCACCCAACGGAGTAGACGAACCAACAGGGATAGACTCTTGTGGTTCGACCGACTCTGGAATGTTTTCTTTCTCACTACCACCGACGGCGCCGGTGCGGGAAATATGCTGCTCAACCCATTTCTCCACCTTTAGTATACTACTACTGCTACTACGACGACTCACAAAGCTCTCAATGTCATCGTCCTGCTGGCGGAGCAACTCGTGCTTTCTAGCTATGAACTGCTTTTCCCGCTCCAGTTTCTCCTTAGCGGCTTTCTCAATCAGCAACTTCTCCTGCTGTATCCGCTCCTGTTCTACCTGCTCTTCAGCTCGCCTCTCGTCCTCCAGACGTTGGATTTCACGGTCAATGTGGGACCTACGACCGCTTGTAGCACTCGATCGACCAGATCCCGACCTAGCTGATCGCTCTGGTACTCTCTTCGACGAACACTCCGCACAGCAAAACTCCTTCGAATGGACAGTATTCGTATCCACCCTCGCGCACGAAAAATGGTTCCAACGCTTGCATCCTCCGCATTGGACCATATACAATTCTGCGTTGTTGGGTTGATCACATACAGCACAATTGAGATCCTGTCCGTGCTCCAAATCGATCATCGAAGGCATAAATCCATCCTCTGTCAGGTCCAGATCGTGTTCAGAAGTACTAAGATGTTCTTCACCGAAGAGATTAGACTGTTTGGCAGCCTTGGTCTTGGAACGAGTCTGACGAACAAACGATTTCTCCATTCTCGGTACTCTATAAATCTTTGAGATTATGTTGAAATTATTTCGGAGGTCTTCAAAGCAACTCGTCTGTGTTCCCGATCAAGATAGCTCAAAGCTGTAAATTTATTTAAGGTTAGGATAGCAACAATATAAATTCATGTTTTCTTACATTTAGTCTCCTTACACAATGTACCAATGAATGTAACAAATAAAGAATTCAATTTTCTCTTATCCAGTCTAGAAACAAGAATATAAATCAAATAAAAGGTACTAATTTACTGTAGTATAATATTTACGTAATAATATATAATGTTGCACTCGATTCACCAGATAATGACAAAGCAATTCTACATTTGACATTTGTATCGTCTGACAATTCGACTGACATTTATCCTATATATTCTTCTCGTTCACGAATACTCTCACGCTGAAACAAGGGACCGCCCGGTGACTGCATTAACCACAACAATACCAAAGGACCATTATGTCAAAGGACCTTTATGATACGTTATGTTAAGCCAAGTGGATTTATGCCAAAGGCGTTCCCCCATTAATTGTTAAACCGGCCCTGATTGGATGATATTCTGTGAAATTTTTTCTTAGTATCGTATTGACTAACTCCGATATCAACATCAAACCAGTTTGACGTTCAAAAAAAAAAACGTCGAACACTTGGACTTTTTGACTGGAATCACCCTGTTGTTAATTAATACATAGGTTTAACTTTTTGTTATATTTACAATATAGTACCAGTGTTTAACCAACAAAAGACAATAAGTGAAATAAAAAGCTTTTGGAAATGAATTCGGGGTAATGGCCATTCGGGGTAGAGTACTATTCGGGGTAACGGCGTTCGGGGTAGTGTACCGTACGGTTTAACGTATTTTAAATATGGCGATTTGGGCAAAAATTTGAATGTGGCTTCTATAAGCTGTCACGTTGGTTAATCGGTTATAGTAATACAAAAAATGGTACAGGCATCGATAGCTCTCAATTAATAACTGTGGAAGTGCATCTAGAACACTAAGTTGAGAGCACACAATAAGCTAATATGCGCTTGAAATGCGAAGAAAAAGAAGCAGAAGGATTTGTAATCTACCGTTCTTGCCACTCATCAAAGTTTTTAGTAAGATTTAGTTACCCTCTCACTGAAATCGGTTGCCTTCATCACAATTTTGAACCTAGCAACTTGTTAATATAAGGAAAAGAAAACCATCTCGGATGATAAACATAAGCAAAAAGGATTTCCTGGCAAAAATAAAATGTTCCATATGACTGGAGCCGATTTTATTTTTCTCATCCATTTCATTGTGCGTGCTGCTGCTGCTGCTGCTGCTGCATAAACACAGGGTTGTGGTTTTCACCTTCTCCAAGATCCCTCATTTCCTTGGTTGGAGATCGGACCGCTGGTGGCTTTTCTTGCCTCCTTACTTCGGGCGCGACCCTTCGTTCATTTTTTTTTGCTCTCACCGGAGTGGAGTTTCCTTCCATTTCATCTCAATTTGCGTTTTTCAATTTAAAGAATGGAACAATAAAATAATTCTTTTCGGGCACGTGGACCAATAGAAAAGAATCACGACTCAACTATACTATCGTTTCCTCCGCTGGCGCTCGCTGCTGGTGTGGTTTTGGTACCTACTGTAAACTTTTCCGTTTTCGATTGTTTGCCGGAACACGGTCGGCGGATGTTTATTGTTGCCAGGTCGTCGGGATTATTGAAATTAATGTGAGAATGCTTTCCTAAGAAATTTACGAAATGCTTTATCGCAATGAGCATTTATGAGAGAAAGGATAATCCGAGCAAAGCTGTGTATGGTTATTTTGCAAATGAAACAATGATTTACGGATAAACTAAAAGACTATTTTAATCTAAGCGTCTGTGAACTCCGAATGCAAATTCTCATTGATTGACAGCGTTTTCGGTTGAGATTTATTGCTTTTCAAAACAAAGAAACCTGACTTTGGAAGACAGCTCTAAACAATACTCAATTCCAAGTATTTTGCCATACTGCCCATGGTTGCTTGAAAACCCAGCCAATCGATTGATGTGGGAACGTGATATACAGAAATTCAATTCAGCGCATTCAACTGATCGCCGATTTGGCTAAACCTGCCGAGTTTGATAAATTCCAAGAAACCATGTCAGTCTCTGGGTTCAGAGATCGATTCCCGGCTGAAAATACGCCTCCGATACTAAATTATTCACCTGGGACACGAAAACAATGGGATGAAATCTTAATCGGTTTATCGAAGGGAGCAGTGAGACAGACGGACAGAGCCGAAAGCCAAGACATTCTTGAAATGTGTTCTTCCCTATTGATGGTCGCGTTGGCCCGAGATTCCGCGTGGCACAAAGTGCGAATGATACATTGCTGACATGTTTTGCAGTCTAACTTTCATGTGGAAGATTTCGGCTGTCTTCCAAGCAGACCGTACCAGAAAGGGAGTGTGAGCAAGGGGGAAAGGACGATGATGAATGGGAACCGCAGCACTGCAAGAAACTGTGATGACTATGGCTTTGCTGTTTTGGGGGCTCTCGCGTGTGAGATGTACGACGTCTTGGTACAAGAAAGGATCTCCAACATCTTCTTGTCTTCCGTGAGTGTGTGTGATGTGTTTGTTCCTTATGGTTTGAATTGGATGAAAAACCGACAGGAAGTTCTTTCTTTCGAGAAAAGTTGGATGGAAATATGGCAGGATTTGGACTTGTTTACCGTCTTCTGGAGAGCATTGTCTGAACATGGAAGTAGCACATTTGAAATGGCTACATTTTGTCGGATTGAAAAGTTTCACCATTCTTTAGCTTGAACGGAGGCTTTAGGCTACGGTGGATGCACATACTTCCGTTGGTAGATGGAATTGAGTTCTATGATTTGATGAAAAACTATCGAATGTAATGCATCGTTTGAAAGAGTACGCTTGTATACATCGCTGAAATTAACTGATTCTACGGTCCGGCGAGATTGTTTTCGCATGAATCGACAACTTTTGGGAGGGACTATTTATCGCAATCTGAAGAATCATTCTCAATCTGCTTGACTAATATGAACTAACTTGCTGCTTAAACTTTAATTAATAAAGAAATTTAAAAAAATTAAATCATTCTCAACTAACAAATATAGTAGCAGATAAGCTTATACAGCCAAAAACTGACTTTTTGACTGCATACCCGAGCAAAGTTCAGCATCAAAATGACAGCAAACCGAAATCAAGTTTTGATATCAACATTAAACTAAAAAACATCAAATTATTTCAGTTTACGCAATTAACAAATTTTAAAACAAATTTTGTCTTCATTTTGTTGCACATTTGCTTTTCAAATTGCGGGTTTGTTTTCATTGCATCAAATTGAACTGTTTGTTATCAACAGGAAAAATGTATAACAAATTTAGTTTTCAGTTTGCTCTCACTGATATCAGAAATAGTTTTTAATGTCACAAGAAGATTTGAATGCTCTCAACTTTGATATTTTAACCGTTAAAACAACCAAAACGACAGCAACCTGAGTAACCATTATCAGCGAATTCACAACATCAAATTTAGTTTTCAATTTGATCTCAGACTTTGCTCGGGTAAGCTAGTCTGCAGCTAAAATTGATTGTTGGGATCTGCTCGATTTTACACTAGTTATATTCAAGGGCGTAGCCAAGTTCTCAAGGAACGATTTTGGTTTTATGAGGGTTTTGTAGACCATGATTTAGAGTTGTAGAATGCTTGGAAACATCGATAAAACTTGCCATGGTTCTTGGGTTTCGAAATATGGAGGAAAATTTTTATTTTAAGATGGAGTAATAGGCCAGATGCCAGACAAATGATTTAATGCCTTATATAATTAGACTCATTTGGTTCTATTCCTAATTCCGGATGTACGATATACATTTAAATTAAAGCAATAAACTTAATGCGATTGAGTCGAAAGGATTTCGAAGATAAATATACACGTTAATATCTTCAATGCAAAGTCCCATTTAAGACGTTAACGCTGACGTTAGCGTCATTAACAACCCTGCCTAGAATTCAATACAGGATATCTTTGGTGTGTTTACTTGCATTTTCTTTAAAATAGTTTCTCGTCACAGAGTTCTCTACAGAATTCTTAAAATAAAATTGAGAATCTTGCTGGAATTTATCCTAAGATGTCTTTCAAATTTGTATTGATTTTTCCAAGACTTCGCTGAAGCTTGCTAACATAATTCTGCTTAAAATTAACTTGTACTTGCATAAAGTTGTCATGCAATTCATATAAGAAAAGACTACAACTTCTTGTCAGAATTATAAATATATTCTACTAGAAATGCCCTTGGAATTATCCACGGAGGCAAGACAAGGGTGCGGCTTTTAACACCGGTTGAAAAAATAGTGGCAGCATCTCTATGGGAGCTCTTCGAAATCATTGTGATGTCATGGATTCCTTTGCAACATATCGAGTGAGATCTTCCGTTATTTTCCTCTTAACTTTCATTCCATTATTATATGAAACATTTTATGCATTGAAGTGAAATGAATTGGAAGAGTGGAAATGCTAACTGCCTATCTTTAACATTTCGTGGCCTCTTCTCCCCACTCATTGGGACATTCTCATGTTGGGTGATCTGTTTTTTGACCGGTTGTTGGAAGGAGATTCTCATTTATTTCGAGGTACAACTAGAGGTTATTAAACATTATCAAGTCGAACAGCGAGGATAGCCCACAGTCTACCGACAGTTGTCTTGCTACAGTGAGTGGTAGTTCTATATCATATCATATCAAAAAATAAGTAGACTCACCAAAATTGGCTCAAAACAGAGAGGGTCGGAGCATTTGCTCGGTTACTTGAGATGAAATGACCTATAAATGACTTGAAAAAACTGCTTGGCACAAAGTGGTCAATGGATATTGTCATTTATTGTCTTCATTGTCCACAATAGAGGAGGGGACACGTGCACCGTCCCCTTTGCTCCTCCCTGAATCCACTAGTGATCTTGAAATTCTCCTATCAATGCACCATAACCTGAGCAGGAGAACATAACTTATGAATACCAAATTCATATATGGTAATAGCATAACTGGAAACCTGAATATGGTATTGACGAGTTGAGAAAATGTTCCACGAATAATATAATTCAGTTCAGTGGTTCTCAAAATTTCTTCGATTGCGACCCACTTTGAGAAATTCCATAAGACCTACCAATATTGAATACAGATGTTGTACGGGCTTAAACATTGCAAAATGGCTTTAAAACGCGAAACTGCATGAATGCCCATAACCCTTAAAATTGTCAAAATTGCGCTCAAAGGAAAATTTAGTCCAAAAATGATCTTAAATGTGCGAAACTGATCCAAGAACACAAAAAACTCATCAAAACTCAGAGTATGATTAGAACTAAATTGAATTTTAAATCTACAATTACTTTAAAAACGCAAGTTCTGAAATAATATGACGATCATCCAAAAGGACTTAGTCACCTGAACAACTTTGCTGAAGACAGTAACCTTCTATATGGCCAGGTTCTCGAGATACAGCTTATACTGGAAATTCACTTGCACACTAGCGCCGCGTAGTGAGCGTGTTCTGAACTAATATGAACATCATCCGAAAGGACTTGCTCACCTGCACAAATTTGCTGAAAACAGCAACTTTCTATATGGCCAGGCTCTCGAGATACAGTTTATATAGGAATTGCACATGCACACTAGCGTTGCGTAGTGAGAGAGTTCTGAACTAATATGGCCACCATCCGAAAGGACTTGGTCACCTGCACAACTTTGCTGAAGACAGCAACTTTCTATATGGTCAGGATCACGAAATATTCTATGTTGGAAATATGATCCATATATTATAGCACCCGTCATAAGTAACATAAAAGTGAAGCGCCTCTAGCGGCGTAGTTCCCAATTTAACCTGAATCCAATGGCACAGGCTTGTTGGTCTAACCCAGTACAGTAACTTTGTCGAAGACAGTATAGCTTTATGTATTGAAACAAATGAGATAATCCACTACAGCCCCCATTAGTGAAAATCCCATAAGCTGTGGGTATCCTTATTCGCGGATAGCCCGGCAATAAGGATCCGGCAATAAGGGATACCGGCAATAAGGAATCCGGCAATAAGGATTCCTGACTGTATTAAGCTTTTTTTTGCTTTACATCTAGTTGCTAAAGTTCTCTTGGTTTGTCCTACGTATACTTTGTTCCAATTTTTCAGTCGAGTATTAGTACAAGACACTGAAGAAGTCTGCACATTGTAGACGAAATACGCGTATCTGTCAAGGATAAGCAAATAAGGTAGTGGAATTAAATGGAAATTACTAATCCTTCTCTGTTCCACTTACATGTCCACATTCATCAGGATTACTCTTGAAACGTCAAAATGACAAAAGACCTGGGAAAAAACTGCAAGGGACAGCCTTATGGGGTTTGTACGCAATGGTGACGTAGGACTACGTGGTCTTATATAATAAATCTTATTTGTTTAACTGCAGCAGGAGCTTGTGATTTGTGTAGGAATAGGAATTTGAGCGGGGTTCTCTCTGTGTATACTCTTTAGTATAACGCGCTTGATGGCCGGATGGCCCACAGCGACTCACGAAGAGCTACTGATTCCGATCAATGGATGGATGCTCATGTGGGTTCTGCAGCTCACTGCTTGCAGGCAGCTTTTCGTTGTGTACTGGAGAACAATGTTCAACGCCACGTGCCGAAAGCACTGCTGCTGCTGCTGAGGCCGATGACCGGACACCACCACACACGGTGATTGGAACTGAATCCGATCAACGGTTGAGGCTAGCCTCTTGGGGGGAGCCTTTCGTTGTGTACTGGAGAACACCACCACTCACCACACGGTGATTGAATAAACCGGATGGAATTTAACTTTGAAATCTGTGTTAGGGAGATCGCTTTTCGCAAACAATCGGTGATAATTTTAATTATCATTGCAACAGTTGTACATTCGTGCAATTATCAATAGTGACTTTAGAAAAATAATAAAGTCTTAACTGTAATAGTTGTTTAGGAATATTTCTGGTCGACTAGTGATAAAATTATTGAAATTGGTCCATGGGCAGCTGAGTTATTACGTTCAAAATCTTTCATAATTTTGTTACATGTTTCATTTTCACAAAGTGCACCTCAATATATGAATCACAGACGTAGAACTACGTCAAAAAGTCTTAAAATTGTGGACTTGCAGCCAGTTTTGATAAAAATCATTTCTTCTACGCTCAACGTAGCTGAAAATGAAGACAACCTAGATAGACCAAATACTTGCATGAATTTGAAATTTGACATAACAACATTCTCTTGTTCAAGGCATCATCATCTGAGTATCAAAAACAACATTTGTTTTTATTCATTCATTGCTGGATGTTCATTATCGCCTGTGTTGTTGTCAATATTAATATTCGTCTTCATCTTGGGGGGGGGGGATAATTTTGAGGATCAAATGCACAATGGTTATTTTCATTTTACACAAATATAGTGCTGAAGAATGTGTTGTGTTGCTTTTCGAAGGGAAATTATTGTAAAGATGAACCAGCCTGCGGCTGAAAATCTCTTAAATAATTTCGATTCAAAATTCGATCATAAGCGACGTTTTAGTGCTACAATTTATTGAAAAATATCAAAGACACCATTTGGGAAAAAAATACAAGACCCAATGTGGTCGATTTTTTGCAAAAATGTGAATGATTGCCCATAAGACTAATTATGAAAATTTTCATGCAAATCTTCGGCCTGGAACTGGTCAGTCTTGAACATTTTGCAAAAATCTTCAAGTAACAGAAATTTTTTTAAGAAATTTATTGTTTTTCTAAGATTAGGGCCCCCTCTGGGTACGCCTATTGCAAAATTTCTTAGTTAAAGATCGATTCTACCCTTAGTCTTCAAGCTACCACCACAAGGTCCCCTGGCTACTACGGAACGCCAAAACACCCACAGAAGAAACCATCCTCAAGCCAATTGACCTCCATCCACCCCATCGATGTACATCACATCGGAGATTATGACAAAACACAAAGCTTTCCACAATAATTGTTTCACCCGCACACCACACCGGAGGAGGAAGGGTGGGCAGTAGACATGAGAAATGGCTACGACTTTCATTTACCATAAAACCAAATGAATCGCAAAAACTTCAATGGAACCCGCGCGCGCACTCGGCAACAATTTAAAACTCCCCGTGCAAAATACGAGCCACCCACAACAACCCGACCCCGACAAGGCGAGATACGCCAACCAACAACGAGCCATTCGAGCAGAATTATTCCCCTCTCGGGTTTTTCGAGCGCGCTCGGGCTGATTGAGTTGTTAATGAAAATGATTTTACGACAGAAGAAATATAATTTCCCCACCGTCACCGTTGTCAGCCCCCGCTAACATCACAATCTGAGAGCAAGTTGCGAGAGGGGGCGGAGCTGCAACACTTTGGTTCGATTCGATGCGGTCTGCCCATGCTGGTAGAGGGTAGGGAAGGGGACTCAGCCTGAGTGAAATGAACTTTTTGGCTCCATCAACAAAAATCGCCTTATTTACGATAACGAGTGCCACTAACATTTGCGCGTGCTTTGATTGCCATCCGGAGATGTGAGTCTCACGTTTCACAGCTTCAATCAGCACGACAGCCAGCGTGCTCAGCGAGTAGCGTGGCGGGAGCTTGATGTGATTGAGCGCAGAAAATCCATTCCCCGCCATCAGCATCAACCGAGTGTGCACAAAATATACACGGGGTAAATGTGTTTGTTTGATAAGGTATCGATAGTAAATTTTGCGTTAATATTTCATAAGACATGAGCGCTGCGGATAGTGGCAGTGAGACTTTGCTCCTACTCCAATCGTCAAGCGGGGTGTTTTTTTTTATAGGGAAGGAAGGGTGTGCGTGATCGAATCGTCAAATCGAGCATGGCAGTTGATTCCTGGAAATCGCTTACCAATCTAAGCACTGCTGCTGCAAAGTAGCAAACCATCACCACGTCCTGCCAATTTGAAAGACGGCATCGTCTTGGAGTGAATGCTGACAAAGACGACAACTTTGACGACTGGAGAGTGCTATTGCAACTGAACCATAAAAAGAAACGTTTGCAAGGAATCCAATATTTGCTGAATTATTGAAAGTGCCATAATTCTGACTTTTCTCCACTGTTTGTGTCGTTCCAGCGCGGTGAGTTGGTACACTGTGGCTGCTGTGCACAGTGGAAACTTGAGAAGAAGTTGTCAGCATTGCTTTCACGCTGAGGAAATGTTCACCGAACGGAAGGAGAAGGATGTCGATCAACGAAACAGTGCAGGTTGATGTTATCGAAATACGGGGCACTGGAGTTAGAATTAAAATTACATTTTATTTTCATTGATTAAGGTGTTGCATTAAGAGTTGTTTTTAAATTGATTTGGCCATTTCAATTGAGGGGCTCTTCATCTGTGGATTAAGATTTAATTTTTCGTAATACTATAATTTGCGACTGTGAATGCAAAAGTTAACATTATTCCACCCTTGACGTTTATTTAGCTTGAAATTGATAAATGTGATAACCTACTTAACTACAAATAACTAATCTTAACGTCATTGATCTCTAAGGATCTGTTGATCTGACATCAGAAAAATGTCTTTGAACCTTTCTTTTTGAAACAGTATCTGAAGACTGGACCTCAGAATTACGGGTTTGCGGAGGACTGTTAAGGAGCATTTAACGATCTTGTTTTTGATCCTTTGAAGGTTCAGATGGTGACATTTAGCATATTGGCATACCGTACTCAATTACAGGTGGGATGATTTGTTTGTAGACATCAAACTTGTTTTTAGGGACAGGGGATTTTCCTGTTGATAAGTGAATACATTGATCTTATCAATATTTTGCACTTGGTGTTAGTTTTATCCATATGCTCCCTAAAATTCAGCTTGCTGTCTAGTGTTAGTTAGCGACTGTTAAATTATCTTAGATCTTATTTCTGAGGTCAGATCAACAGATCCTTAGAGATCAATGACGTTAAGATAAGTTATTTGTAGTTAAATAGGTTATCACATTTATCAATTTCAAGCTAAATAAACGTCAAGGGTAGAATAATGTTAACTTTTGCATTCGTAGTGCCATAAGTGCAGTCGCAAATTATAGTATTACGAAAAATTAAATCTTAATCCACAGATGAAGAGCCCCTCAATTGAAATGGCTTAATCAATTTAAATGCAATACTGAATGCAACACCTTAATCAATGAAAATAAAAAGTAATTTTACTACTAACTCCAGTGTCCCTTATTTCGATAACATCATATATGGAACAAGTATGGGTGGAAAAATGATGATCTTGGTCTTCACCGCGTTGATACGCATTTTCCAGCAGTTTTAATGCTCAGTCTGGACATTCAAGCCTTTCTGACAATGGATGTGTGACCTGCGAAAAGAGACAACGTACCACCATCTGGCAGCGTTGGAATATCAGAGATGTGCTGATTGAAAAGGTTGGGTTCATGGATGCTTAAAATCGACGGGACTTTAATCTGGTTAAGGTCATTGGACGCCTTATTAAAAACCAAGAATATTATAAGAAAATATACGCGCCGTTAAAAGATGAACGTGGAATGATGTCACCTGAAGAAGCATTTAGTATGTTCATTGAAGCTGGCTTAAGGGGGTAGTACACTTTGAACGTCCAAAAAGTAAGGCATTTTCGTTAATTTTTTAAGCAATAAAACACTCAGGGAGGGCAAACATGTTATAACCCATGTATTAGTCATCCTTCGAACTACAATTTGTATTTTTTTTTTAACTCGATTGGCGTCTCCCCGTGGTCGGTGCACCAGGTCGCGCGAGCGTCCTCGCGCGTAAGTCGGAAAACGGTCTGGGAAAATACTCCTTTCCATGTGATCCTGGAACATAAATCGAACAAAAATCCTGATTAGTTATGAAATTTGGGTTAGAAATACGTATTCCAATTTTTTTTAAATTATTTTTTTCAAAAGTTGTGGCTTTAGGAAAAAAAAGTCAATTTTTTCACCCTAAAAATGCTCATAAAATCGTGGATTTAAAATCCATTTGTGACAAAAATCGAAAATGTGGATACGTATTTCTAAGCAGAATTTAATTCTGAACAAGAAAACTTTGGCGATATTCAAATTTGACGATAACTGGTTAGAGTTATTTCCCACGCCAGTTTGAAAAACCCCGTTTCGAGATAAACGCGTTTAAAGATAAAATCTCTCTCTCAGCGCGCCGGTAAATGTTTTAGGAAATCGCTTCGTAAAGTGGCAAGGAATATTCTGGCGGACTTGGAGTCTTTTCTAAATTAAAGTATACATCCCAAGGAACATTTTAAGCCAAAAAAAATGATTTGTTTTGAAAAATCAAAGTGTACTCCCGCCTTAAGCAAAAATCAATGCAAAGTAATACATTGCGAGACACCATCAACATTTCCACCATACAACGTTATTGGGACATTTAAAATAGTATGTCCCCTTTCAATTCAATCCATTGAGGGAACCGCGTCCAAAATAAAGGTAAAACTACAGGCTCTGTTGGAACATACAGTCCAACGAATCATCAAAATTATTGAGATGGATCTCGACGAGTTTATGACATCAAATAACCTGGAATATGCAGAATTGATTCTATTGAGTAGTTGGGGCATGAATGGTTCAACCGGTTATTCCCAGCATCATCAAAAGCTGTCAGATGAATGTCAAGATGATTCTGATGTATTCTCATCAACACTCTCTCTAATACGATTATATACGGCGAATAATCCGAACAAAATTAAAGGGCGAACACGAAATTATTGCAACACATTCAACAGGGCATAACTTTTTTACCATTAGGTAAAAATCAACCAAATTTTGCACACTTTCTCATTGATGTGTATTGTGTACATGCTGTCAAACTCGAAGTCGTGTTTTTCGATTCAACGAAAATGGAGGTGAACCAACGCGAGTTGAGAGAACAAATTCTTTCCAAACACCTGGAATTTCCTGACCTGTCGCACCGGCAGTTGGGAAAAATGTTGAACATTCACCATTCAACCGTCTGTCTCCAGAGTGTTGAAGCGGTTCCAGGAGCGGTTGACGTTGGACCACGGCAAAGGAGCTGGAAGAAAACCGGGACCGGAGAACAAAAAGACGGAGGGAAAGGTGAAGCGGATGATTAAAGCAAATCCCAACGTCTCAAGCCGTGATTTGGCTAAAAAGATCGGCATGTCGCAGAGCTACGTCCAGAATGCAAAGAAGAGAGCTGGACTACATACATACAAGGTACAGAACTTCTCAAACCGCGATGAGCGGGAACAATCGACGACTAAAACTCGGGCACGGAAGCTCTACGAGAAGATGCTGACAAAATATGGCTGCTGTGTGATGGACGACGAAACGTATATAAAAGCCGATTTTAAGCAAATTCCGGGGTTCGAGTTTTTCACCGGCAAGAGCAAGTTCGATGTGGACGGCAAATTTAAGAAGAAGAAAATGTCGAAGTTCGCCTCCAAATATCTCATTTGGCAGGCCATCTGCTCTTGCGGACTGAGGAGTGAGCCTTTCGTGACAAAGGGCACAGTAAATGGCGAGATCTACAAATCTGAGTGCCTCGAGAAGCGCCTTTTGCCGTTCTTGCAGCAGCACGACGAAGCTCCGCTATTTTGGCCAGATTTGGCATCATGCCACTATTCTAAAAGTGTCCTGGAGTGGTATGAGGCCAATTCTGTCCATTTTGTTCCAAAGGACATGAATCCGCCAAACTGTCCGGAGCTGCGCCCGGTGGAGCAGTACTGGGCAATAATGAAGCGGGAACTTCGGAAGAGCAAGAAGACAGTCAAAGACGAGAAGGACATGTTAAGAAAATGGAAAAAAAAACTGAGAAACTGGTACCGGATGACACTGTAAAGACTTTGATGGAGGGCATCAAGCGAAAATGCGTTCAATTTTACACTCAAGGCTCCATCGATTAACTTTTCTTTTGATTTTTGAAGTAAATATATGTATAAAACTACCCTAAAGTTTT
Source organism: Ochlerotatus camptorhynchus (assembly GCF_037179485.1). Taxonomy (NCBI): domain Eukaryota; kingdom Metazoa; phylum Arthropoda; class Insecta; order Diptera; family Culicidae; genus Ochlerotatus; species Ochlerotatus camptorhynchus. The sequence continues at coordinate 3,979,053 of NW_027040507.1, read as the reverse complement.
GGTTTGATTCTAAACATTATAAGAAAATTGGCATGACATTTTCGGTGTCGCAATAATTTCGTGTTCGCCCTTTATGTGGTTTAACCGCATGCCTTAAAGCATTCGGTTTTGTAGACCATTCATCCTGCAAATCGCGAAAGAGAGTAGAGAGATAGTTCTTGCTACAAAACAAGGCGTGGAGAAAGAAATGCAAGAACTAATACCAGTTAAATTTGATCTATTAAACGGAATCACAATCCGAGTTGATTTTAAAAAATCAACTGCACTAAGTATGATTGACGCTGCCGGCGCCGGTGTTGTAGTGGTAAGCGTGACTGCTTTCTAACACCCCGATGGGTCTGGGTTCAATCCCAGCCGAGGTCGGTGGGATTTTTCTGAGGCATAAAAATCTCTGGTCATGTCTTCCTTCGGAAGGGAAGTAAAGCCGTTGGTCCCGGCCCATGTGTGTTGAATGGGTGCGATATCCTACGCAGGTGTGGAAGCTGCCTTCCTACACATTCGATTGTTGTCAATGGATGGCAATCGATGTCCGTCGGTGATTGGCACTAGATTGCGGAACAGAGACCGACGTTAAATAAAGGAAAAAAAAAATGATTGACGCTAAGGTGTTAACAAATATTTGTGGTAGTTCATTGCATGGTATATCTCCACTTCATGCATGGATTCGCTTCTTTGAATATCTGCTGCATATTTCGTATCGTATGGATATAAAGCAATGGAAAGTTTTACAGCTATGTATGTATTAATAATTTACGGCGCAGCTTTATGAAAAAAATGAAGTTAGAGATGATCAACCAAGATCAGAAGGAGTAAGTACTAGCACTACAGGTAACGTTTGTTGACGAGGATTCTTGAATCCTCATCTTTTAAGCAGCGTTTTAAGTATCCACGACGAATTAATGGTGAGGTTTCGAAACATTTTAATTACTATCATCATTCAGGAGCCAATTAATCCAGTAAAAATTTATGCCTATTACAAAGACACATACCGACTTTATCTTTCATTATATAATTGGTATAAAATTCCTGCAACCGTACATAAAGTACTTGCTCATGCTGGAGAAATAACAATTCATTCGCCAGCTCCTCTTGGAATATTAGCAGAAGAAGCAGCAGAAAGTCAGCATAAGCAGCTGCAAAAATATCGAACTCACCATGCTAGAAAACGATCCATAGTTAAAAATTTACATGATGTCTGTAACAAGTACGCTTTTCAATTATTGAATTATTTATTTTGTAAGTTATTTTTTATACCATTTATTTCATGTTTATGCAATTTACTCATTTAATTAAATTGCATGAAGTTACGTTTTTACAATTATATCGTAAATGTGTTCCCCGCCAAGGGAGGTCATCTCATGTAGAGTTACATTTGTCATACAACAAGCAATGAGTTCCCAATACGTTCAGCCAATTAATTCCATTTGAGCCGAATACGCTAGCTGTTCGTTAAAGTCCGGGGTACGAATCCGAACTGTGCTCTCTTATAAAAGAGTAGCCGAAAATGGATTTGAGCAAGACAGTATATTGAAATTGCATCATAAGGAGAGAGATGTAGCATTGAATATTTTCAGAGAAAGTTGATGAGAATAGTCGTTGAATTACTTCGGTAATTTGATGTACTTCCGGCCACGATGCTCGTTGAATCCACACTTATCTGAGGGTTTCTGGAACTTCTACTCGTTCACTTGACTTCCTGAACAACTTTGCCAAAGACATTTACTCTCTATCTGTTCAGAATCTAGTGATGTATCACAAGCGAGAACTTAGCATGTATACGAGCACTACCTAGTGAGAAGATTCTGAACTACTGTTCACCAGCAAAAAGGCTATGATCTCCTGAACAGCTTTGCCTAAGACAGTAACTTTTTATCTGGTCAGGATCTCGAGATATTTTATATGAGAATTTCACGTGTATACTAGCGCCGCATAGTGAGAAAATCCTGAACTATTGTCACCCAACAAAAATATCTTGACTTCCTGAAAAACTTTGTCGAATACATTTACTTTCTATCTGGTCAGGATCTAGAGATACTTTATATGCAAGAGTTTCACATGTATAGTAGCACCACAAAGTGAGAAAACCCTGAACTACTGTCCACCTGCGAAAAAGCCTTGACCTCCTGAACAACTATGCCGAAGACAGTACCTTTCTATCTGGTTGTGAACTCGAGATATTTTATATGAGAATTTCACGTGTATACTAGCGTCGTGTGGTGAGAAAATTTTGAACTACTGAGCACCAAACAATAGGCTTTGACCTCCTGAACAACTTTGTTCAAGACAGTAACTTTCTATCTGGTCAGGATCTCGAGATTTTCCATGTTGTAACCAATTAAGTCAAATCCCACGTAGTACGAACACCGTTTACGCGGTTTCCATTCACATTTTCTCTATTATCCGCATTTTTTGGGGGTGAACTGTGATAAAAGTTTAGCTTGTTTAGTTAAAAACAAGTTTTTTGAGGAATACTCGTTGGTTTCAGATCGATTGGTAACTAAGCAACAAAATGGCAATGGAAAACTCATGTGTGTTGTACAAAGTACAACAGCGCGAGTAACGGAGGGTTAAAAGTGTCGAAGAGCCGTTCGACGGCTTTTTGTGCAGGATCGTTTTGTGCAGACTGGAGATTGCACCGCATCGCTTCTAGCGATACATGGCTTTGCTCGGCACACCGCACCCATGATAAAAATTCGCGCTCTCTACACCCCACGCTTCAGCGCCAAGGTTCCCGGTTTTGGGAAGAATCCGGAAGGGAGACACCGGTAACCTATTCTCCGACAGAGCGTTGGCCAAATCCGCCAGCATCCACCACGTGCACTAACGAGCTTTCGTACATAACCGACGATCCCCTTGTCGACATCTGCGCCACCGGCAATTGGCGCTAGTATCAGTACCAATTCGAGGATTCGATTGGGAATTTCCGCACTGATAAATGTGAGTGGGGGTTGTTGTGTTTCGGTAGAACGGCGGCTAGCACTAACTTTCCCTTAAGACTGTTCGAAGCAGCCTCTATCTGTGAGGATCTCAATCCCTCATGGGATTTCAGTCTGCTGACTCGTCCTCAAACTAATTTTCGGTCTCTTCTTCACATAAACCCGCCCTGAGGTTGGGTTTCTTGTCGGGCAAATCAAACCGTGACGAGAGGTCATCTTCGGAGGTGGCGCTTAAGCTACTCGTTTTGAGATCGGAAGCGTATTCAGTGGTTGAAATCTAGCAGGTTGCGAGGCTTTCGTTGCATGTCTTTATTCGGGGAATGAATGAATCAGATCCATTCATTAGTACCATTTTGATGGAGAAAAGGAGACAAACAAAAAAAACATTGAGCTATCCTGTCAAAAGTTTTATGATACAGTGCTTTCCTGATTTTGTCAGCTCCCGATTTTGTCAACTTTTTTGTCAGTCTGCAGATTTAACTAAAACTTTTAAGTTTTTAAACATGGATTCTCAAACTTTTTGCTCTGAATAATTTTTATTCTTACTATCAGTTGAAATTTGAAAGCTAGGGGAAGTGCGGGTAAAATGTACATACGGGGTAAAATGAAAAATTAACAGTTTTAAGTGCTTATTCATACAAATATCAATCAATTCAACGCACAGGCCTTTCAACAATGTAACGTTTATCTTTTAATGGGTTTACACTCATATAATTTCTCTGTTTAAAAGATCAATTGTACATTTTACTCCCTAATCCCCAACTAGGAATAAGTATATAATTGCTGTCTTATTTTTACCATGGAAACCTATGTTTTCTTGGCTATTGTAATAAAAAAAAACGTTGCTACATATTCAACAACATTTATTCTTCGATAGTAAAAAAAGAACATTACATAGTGTATTAAAAATCCATTGTACATACAAGTTTTGATTGACTTTCAATGTTCACGATACTTCGTTATCACAAATTCACGAATTCGACGGCGATAAATAACATCGTAACTTGAAACGGACGATGCTTCAGCTCAATCAATTATTTATCAAACATTCTTATTGATTCTAACTTACTGGTTGTTCCTGGATTTGCTGGTTTGCTGAATTCTGAGGTATGAGACTCATTTTGCTTCCGATCTTCTGTCTATTCTTTATTTATCACCTGCTGATCATTCATAAAAAAAACGCTTCAAGTATATCGTTTTTCCACCTTGTGGGCGATCACGGAATGGTTTGGATTTATTTCGCGGTGTTGTCTCGCGGTGTAGAATTCATAGAAAATTTCGTAAATTCTCTAGAAAATTTCTTGGCCAAATTCTCACGGTATGATCGAATGTGCCTCTTCCTGACCTCTACTGCTTCTTCTGACAGCTGCCCTATGGGAAGCAGTATATTTTTAATAACAATCTCACCGTGTATCAATATTTTATGAATCGTGGACGTCATCGGGTGCCTTAAATATAGTTCCACTTGGAGTTTAGCGGTTTTGTTTTGTAGAAATAGAAAATTTGATGATGTCAATTTTATGGCCACTAGATAGAACCTTTTGCTGATTTCCCTTGTGATTTTCCTCTACCGTGAATTTTTTTTGAGATTTTGTTTCTTATAGATTTGTGAGATAATTTCCTTGTCACAACATTCTTTCTACGATGTTTAGTTAATGAGTTATGAATTTTCAAAATAAAGTCAAAAAACTCAACAGCAATATTCCGAGAATTTTTTTTTTTTTTTTCTTTTGGTTTGTTTTTTCCGTCGATCTTGTTTTCCGTGCTGAGCACCTATGCTACCGACGTGCCAGGAAGGCAGCTCCCACACCTGGACCCTACCTATCGACCCATCAACTCATGAATCGGGGACCAACGGCTTTACTTCCCATCCGAAGGAAGGCGTGATCAGAGATGTTATGCCTCAGAACATCCCGGCAGCACCGACTGGGATTGAACCCAGGCCTGCTGGGGTGAGAGGCAATCACTCTTACCACTACACCACCGGCGCCGTTTCCGAGAAAATTAGCCACCATAATTTTATTGAAATTTTATTTCATTTATATAACGGCAGAGTTCTGGGAGAAATTAAAAATCATTTTGAGACCATTCAACCATTAGTGAAATCTGCAGGCTGAGAAAATCGGAGGAAAACAAAATCGGGAGCTGACAAAATCGGGAAAGCAAATAAAAAAATAAATTTTTAAAGTATAACGTTTTAATCTTTAGTATGTAGACGTTTACTAGATCAACATCATCAGTATAGCTGAACTTAGAGGGCTAATGTTAACTTTCATGATAGGCATTTAAATTGAATCACATCGGTCATGAGCCAAACAAGTTGCACCCGATCATCATAACCCAATGCAAACCGCATCTTTGCATATCCCAAAACATTTGATTTTACTCGAGCACGTCACACCGATCACTGTGCACACAGCATCATCAGGAAAGTGGAAAACCGAGAAAATTATGGAAATGTAGTAAAGAACAGAAACAAATCGTAGCACCAGTCACAGAAAGCAAGAAAAGGAAGCAAACACAAACACACACACACCTACTGAAACGAGGGCGCAACAAAAAAGCTCCTTTGGCGCGCAACTCAGTCACACTGAACTGGACTGACTGAAAAACTCCAGCAGCAGGAAAAATAACATGGAAAGCAATAACAGTTACAAGAAAATTAAATTGTCGATTGTATTTCATTGTTATGACTGGCAGCGGTGGTAACAGCAACGGGGTGAAAGCAAGCGTACTGACTGGTAGACAGAAGTAGGTAGGTACTGACGAGACGCTGGTGTTGGATGGAAAATAGGGAAAAACTATGCGAGAAACTTGGAGACGACTGCTACGGAATTGAAACGACACATCAACATTGGTCACGGACATTTGAGCGCGGCGCTATGCTACTCAAGGACCACCCAAACATCCAACCGTTCTGAAGCATCATCATCATCAGCATCTGGAAAAGCATCATGGTGGTTGGTTCGATGACTGGCGGCGCAAAACCGGAATGGAAGCAACTTCATCTTTTTAGCTTTTTTCGGGCTCTCTCCTGATGAGAAAAAGGACAACGAGACGGCCATAAATAAGAGAAGTGCTATTCGGTGGAGTACAATATTTACTTTTGGCTCTGTTTTCGGAGAGCTTTTTGGAAACGATCACAAATGATGCTGTTGTACGTCTTACCTCCGCACAGCCGCCACTTGGATAGGCCAACTTTACACGACATCAAATCTCGGCTAGGAGATACGTGTAGTAGTACCAGTCATAGTCATGGGCTGAGAAAGATGCGATAAATCAAAAATTCTTCACATTTCTTCACGTTCAATTTTTGGCACCGAAAGTGCTGACAGCAGTGAAAACTGTCTTGCACTTGCATTGCCCTAGAAGCTGATGGTGGCGCTGACTTGGGATTGTTTGGAACGTGATTCATACTCGTTATCTGCGGATGGCAGGCCGAGGGGCAAAAAAAAAGCTGTGAAAATCCAATCATCCACAGCAGTACCAGCATCGTCGTCGTCGTCATCATCATCATCATCATAGCTATCACTATCTCTATCGTCGTCATTTGAATAAACCGTCAGAAATGGCTGATCTATTCTGAATCTGTGTTTTTTTTTGCATGGGTTATACCCACATAACACTTAAACACAGACCATATGCATCTTAGAGAAACTATTGGTTCTTATACAAAATGACGTTGATTGAAACTAATAAACTGCAGCATAGCACGACCAAGTATAACTGACATTTTTTGGGCAACTAAAATTCACCATCAACAAAGATTAAAATCTACATTTTAACTACCGCGTAAAATCTCCATTTGTTTAACTTTGAGCTCACGCTCAATTTTTGCAAGCTTATATACAACATTCCTAATTTAATAGAGATGGGCTTGAGGCACCCATTTCCGCTTTAACCTATCGTCTTCGTTGCACAAATACCGTATGGCACATTCTACCAGGACGTGTTTTTGAACTGTTTCTGAAAAAAATGATATCCCGAGTAGGAGAAAATAACTAATGATTACCTAATTCTGATCTGATACCAAAATTTGGTATTGACCAGCATGACATAAGAGGTAAAATTCCAAAGATTAATACCAAAAAATTACATGGAAAATTTTTCAAATACCAAAAATTGATATTTGGATACCCAAAGAATACCTGGTGATATTGTTTTGGTATTGCATTATCATAATTTGGTATTGGAATGGAATTGAAGGCACATTTTTTGGTAATATTTTTGGTATTTTACCTCTTATGTCAGGCTCATTCAAACCAATTTAAGGTATCGAGATATTCGTTCCTGCTCAGGATGCGACCCTTATATATTAATACACATTCGAAAGTGCGACAAATTTCCTACTAGAAGTAATCTAGAATTTATGATTTGAGTAGCTCATAATAACACTCCTAAACAAATGCTGCTTATAAATGCTTTATCTTTAAGATCTTTTGTCATCACTTTTGCATGGGTCAAGGGCGTATCCAGGTTTTGAATTAGTGGGAGGCTAAACAATGTTTTTATGGAGGATTAGGTTGAACACCATTAAGGCTTGTACTCAAAAAAAAAAATGCACCATTTTTATCCGTGTGTAACTTTTTTATCCGTGGATAAAAATTGATGAAAATCTTGGTATAACTAGTTTGGAGTGAATTGTTTACATGTGCAAAATTTCATAACAATCGGTTCAGCGGTTATTGAGATGTCATCGAAACAAGAAGAAAATCGCCGGAGAATTTTGCACGCCGTCATGGAAAATCCGACTGCGACCATGAGATGGATCGGAAGACAACTGAGGATCACCCATAAAACTGTGTCTCGGGTGGTAAAATCGTTTAAGGAGTCCCAGACGACCGAGCGGCGGGCTGGAAGTGGAAGAAAATCGAAGACAGCTGACCCTGTGAAGGCCCGGAAGGTGTTGAATTATTTCAAGCGTAATCCTAACCTTTCGATTCGCGACGTGGCACTGAAGGCAAAGTGTTCCGCCTGGTTCGTTCAGCAAACCATGAAACGAGCTGGGCTTCGTGTATTCAAGGTCCGGAAGGCACCGAACCGGCGTGATTAACAAAACACGGCGGCCAAACCCCGCGCAAGGAAGCTGAATCGAGAGTGGTTAACGAAACCGATGTGTGTGGTTATAGATGACGAAACCTACATCAAGGCAGACGCAAAGCAGATACCGGGGCTGGAGTTCTACGTTGCCGAATCACGGTTTGATGTTACGGAAGACATAAGGAAGAAGAAAGTGGACAAATTCGCCAAAAAATACTTGCTCTGGCAGGCCATATGCCAATGCGGTAAACTGAGTAAACCGTACATCACAATGAGTACCATCAACAGCGAAATTTACCGCACCGAGTGCCTTCAGAAGCGTCTGTTGCCCTTCCTGCGGTCCCACGGAGGCGAGACATTATTTTGGCTGGACCTGGCATCATGCCATTACGCGCGATCGACGTTGGATTGGTACAGAGACAATAACGTTGTTTTTGTACCAAAACCGCCAAGCCCCCAAATTCACCAGAGATTCGTCCGGTGGAAAGATTTTGGGCCATAATGAAGACACAAGTTCGAAAATCGTCCAAAGTGTTTAAGAACGAGCTGGAGTTGAAAAAAGAATGGATGAAAGTGACCAAAAAGGTTGGCTCCACCATTGCACAAAATGTAATGAGGGGTGTTAAGGGAAAGGTGCGGGCTTTCAGCGATAGAAAGGAAATTGAATAAAGTAATTTTGCTGAAACATAATCCATATGTATTAGTTCATTCCCTGAAAGTTTCAAGAAAATCCGACCTAAAATAAATTTTTGGCGAACACTTTTGTCTGGTGCATTTTTATCGAGTACAGGCCTTATACCAAACGCTTTTATACCGTATCAATTACTAGGTCAATCGTCGTTTATTTAATCGAAACTGAATTTTCAGTCATACTTCGGCATATGTCATCGGTATTTTTTGAATGTGTACAAAAGAACAACATGTCTATAAATAATGTATCCAGGGTGCCAGAATCTTTCAAAACTCTAGGGATTGTCTTCAAGTTTCAAGTTTGTTTCTAGTCATATTAAAATTAAGTTGGTTTTAAGTCTAACAAACTTCTGATTTTCCACTCTCGGATCTTTTTAGTTTCCCTAGAAACCCCTAACAACATATTTTTTTAATTTTCCCAAGATTTTTCTTAGTAACAAGTTTCTAGTTATCTCATTCAAATTATTGATAAAGATGACATGAATCATGCTCAATAACATTAGGAACAAACGAGAATTACTAATCAACCAGAGTAGAAAAACGATAGAATTTTTTAAGGAATCTAAAGCTTGCAAGAAGTAAAGAACAAAAAAAAAGATTTTTTAAAGGTCGCGATCTCATGTTTTGATCGATAAATGAATTTTATTTTCACCAGACAGTGACAGATTTTAAAAATTCGGAGTCAAATATAATTTAAAATTTTTCCTACTTCGGAAAATTTTGAGCATTTCGAACATTTTTTTTTTAACTGAGACTAATAAAATGATCATAATTTTATGACTCCGAAAATTAAGCAAAGTAAAATGCTAAAACATGTTAAGTATCGCTAATGTTTTAAAATCGTCAATAAACGTATAAGATATTTACAAGATATTCACGAATTGACAATCAGAATGCTATGAAAAACAGCGCAGGGCCATTTTACCCCAGGGGTGCGTTTTGAACCATCCTACCCTACGTATTCCAATAGACCTTTTCGATGCTTAATCGTCTTTCTCTATCTATCACACATGTATTAATCGACGGTGTATTTTCCCACTAATGTGTTTCCCTCTTGTTCGCACTCGTTGGATTTTAAATGGTACAGTAGTGTGCGCCGATTAGATGTCGAAAAGTTCTATAAGATCAGTCAGATGTTGTCCCTTCAAATTTGTGCACGGCCGATGAAATTAACCTAAATAAAAGCATCAATAATCAGCTGAAAAATGAGGAAAATTTACGAAAATTTTACACAGTCTAGTAGTAGTATCAATAGACCAAGAAAATCCAATTGTTAGAACTCTAGCATTTTTTCCTTGAAAAAGCGCGAAAAAACTGGAAAAACATGAAGTAAATTTTTCTGAATTCCTGCACTTTTGCCGATTTATGAGTAAAGTAAAATCAAATTTGGGTTGATCATTTTTGGTCGTGTGCAGCGAGTTTTTCCACCTGTCTGCGCACGTTATTTCTTAACAATCCAATTTTCAGAAAGATCTACTCATTTCCATTAGACGTAGGGTTAAACAATATAGAGCAAACTAGATTGTAACTGACAAGATAACAAATAACCTAAAAGGTCGATGTTGTTCATTCGCTATCTTGTCAGTCTCAACTTTGTTTACTCAATTTTGGTGGAAATCCTACTCAAATTTGGGTTGCTTAGAAATAGCGTGCATCCTGCGCTGTTTTTGCCCACAGACCTTTTTGGCGTTTAATTGTCTTTCTCTATCAAGCACACATGGAGAACGGACGGTTTGTTTTCCCACTAATTTGTTTCCCTCTTACTCACGCTCATCCGATTTAAATGGCGCAATAGTGTGTGCCGATTAAACATCAAAAAGCTCTATACATCTAAACATGTATACATCTAAAGCGGACGGTACACATGTCCATATATTCACTAAGAGGATAGTGTAACTGGGGCTTTAAACCTTGGTCTCTACATCACCCATTATCAAAAATCGCTATTAGAACTGGTACATCGTGAAACAAATCTGGAAACTCTGACCGATCAGCCCCGCCAGTGGAGTCCATTCTCTGCTTGAACGGCAAGCAGTTTAGTTCGGTTTGAGCTCGCTCTCGTGAGTTGTTCGGAAAGTTATTCTTTGAGATAGTGTTCGCGCTCTTTTGTTCGTGGTTTGTCGTGCGTGTGTGCCTCGAAATGGGGAAGCATCGCTCGCGAAGCCCGGTGAAGGACCAGAACCTCGGTGAAGGAAGTTCCGGTGTGCCTACATCAAACAGGTTTGCTGTTCTTCCCATCGATGGGCATACTCAGCCAGCTGCAAAAGGAAAGCGCAGCAAGAAGAGGAAGAAGAATCGGAGCCAGTCCGGTTGCACGATTTCTCGCGACGATGCCACTGCGACCAATGGCAGTGATGTCGGAGATTTTGGTGACGTTGCCGACACAAGCACGGCAAAAGTAAAGCTACCTCAGTTGGTAGTAAAAAATGCCCGTCATAACGATCTCATCGCAGATCTGGCGTCGCTGGGCGTTAAAGCCGAATTCAAGTTGGGCAGAGTCGGCACCAAGGTGTTGCTCCGAACGAAAGCGGAGTATGACTTGGTCGTCGCCCACCTGAGGACTTCCAAGGTGGAATTCTTCACCCACGACATTCCCGGTGAGAAACCATCCAAGGTCGTCATCAGGGGTCTACCGAACTTTGACCCGAAGTTGATCGAAGCGGAAATCAAGAACCGCTACAATCTGGCCCCAACTGCCGTCTTCCGGATGACAAGGAGGGACGAGGACGTCAAGAAGTATCCGGCTTGCCTTTTCCTAGTGCATTTCCAGAAGGGAACGGTGACGCTGTCCGATGGGAGCCATACCATGGCGGCCGCCACGACGTTACCCAGTGTAAGCATTGCCTGAATTTCGGGCACGGCACCCGAAACCGCTTCGTCAAGCCGCGCTGTAGTAAATGCGCCCAAAACCATGTCTCTTCCGAGTGTGTTGTCGACGAGTCGGAAACGGCCACATGCGCCAACTGTAATGGCGCTCATCAAGGGTCCGACAAACAGTGCCCCAAAGGCGAAGATTTCAAGCGGATCCGAAAGCAGGCGTCCACAAGAAATCAACCAGGACGAAAGAAGGACAATACGTCGGCATTCAGAGTGGAGGATTTCCCACCTCTTTCTGCTACGCAACATGGTCAAGTAAATCCGCGGGTGCAATCCGGCCCCCGTCAAGAAACGTCTGGTGCTTCTGCTGGACAAAGCTCCCCATCCCCCCTGGATTCTGGAGACAACCACCAGCACAAAACGCCAATCCCGATCTCTTCTCTGCGGATGAGCTGATGAAGATTTTCGTCGACATGACCGAACAGATCCAAGTGCTCGGTAAGTTTATTATTCAGTATGGTGTCTAAACCGATAACTGTCGTCACATGGAACGCATTCTCCATAAGGGCAAAAAGACTCGAGCTTGCTGACTTCCTCCGCAAGCATAGTATCGACGTGGGCCTCCTAACAGAGACCCATCTTAAATCCGGTGACAGCTTTTGGTTGCCTGATCACCACATTATCCGGCTTGATTGTATCGACTCCAGGGAGGGTGGTGTTGCGATCATCATCAAGAAAGGAATCAAGTGCTGCACGCTGCCGCATATCCGCACTTCTATCATCGAGGCCCTTAGTGTGGAGGTGAAATCACCAACCGGAAACGTCCGGTTCATCGCCGTATACTGCCCTCGTCAGTGTGCTGCCAGCAACGGACTAAGGATGAAATTCAAGAACGACCTCACCGCTATCACTCGCACGAGCTCCCGATTCAATGTTGGGGGCAATCTGAATGCTCATCACGAAGCATGGCGCAACTACCAACGGAACCAGAACGGTAGACTACTATTCGACCACTCGCAGCATGGGCTGTATATGGTGCAATTTCCGGATGAACCGACATTCATCTCTCCGGCGGGAAACCCTTCCACGCTGGACTTCTTCCTGATGAACTTCGGGCTATCCAAGCCGGTGGCAATCAACCAACCGGTGGTGGCTGAGGTCGGCATCAACATAGCTCCTGCTCCAATCCTACGAAAAGACTACCACCACGTAAACTGGGTCTAGTTTGGACGTGTGGTTGACCGGAACATCCACGAAAATCCACCGCTTGACACCGTAGAGGACATTGACCGGGCTCTGGAAGGACTCCACCAGGCCATATCCGTGGCTGACGAGACGTGTGTTCGACAAGTTCCTGTGAGGGGTAAGTTTGTTGCCATTGATTCCCACACCCAGCTACTGATTCGCTTGAGAAATGTGCATATACGCCAGTTTCAGAGGACTGGAGATCTAAGCAAAAAACGTGAAATGGCCGATCTGAACAGGCAGATTGCTTCCAGAATGGACTCACTCCGGGCGCGTTGTCCAGAATCTGGATGACCACTCCCGTCCATTCTGGAAGGTAGCCAAGGTGCTGAAAACTCATCTCAAACCCGTTCCACCTCTCAGAGTCAGAAATGATGACGATCAGAGAAAGCAAATGCAATTGGCAATCATATTGCTGCATCGCATTTGCTTGGCTCAACTATCCAAAGTCCGCTTGAAAATCAGGTTGCACAATGTGTTCAAAACTTGGATGCCTCCGCTTGTGTCTTACCTCCGGCAGAAAATATTACAGTGGAGCAGATTTGCTCAGCGCTGAAAAACACCAAGAACATGAAGGCTCCCGGGTTTGACGGTATATTCAAGTTGGTATTGAAGAAACTAAGCACGAAAGTGTACTCGCTTTTGGCTGCTATCTTCAACAGATGCTTGGAAAAGCACTACTTTCCAAGTATCTGGAAAGTAGCAAAAATCATACCAATCCGCTAACCCGGTAAGGATCCATCACTACCTTCCAGCTACAGACCAATCAGCCTCCTTTCAGCGCTGAGCAAATTGTTCGAGAAATTAATTCTCAATCGTTTGCTCAAGTTTGTCGAGGAGAACAACATTCTCCTAAATGAACAGTTTGGGCTTAGGAAGGGGCATTCCACAAACCACCAGCTAGTTCGGGTGATGAATAACATTCGAAGTAACAAAGCTGTATCCAAGTCCACAGCAATGGCATTGCTAGACGTTGAAAAGGCGTTTGACAGTGTCTGGCACAACGGACTTGTGTATAAGCTTTGTAACTACAACTTTCCACCACATCTTGTAAAAATCACTCGAAACTACCTCCAGCAAAGGTCGTTCAAGGTATCGTTGAATGGTTGCAATTCAAACATATTTTCCATCCCAGCAGGTGTTCCGCAAGGAAGTCTGTTGGGTCCTTTGCTATACAGCATCTACACTTCTGACATTCCTCCCTTGGGTAACGATTGCGTGTTCTTCCTGTTCGCAGATGATTCCGCCATAACCGTCAAGGGAAGGATGCCTCGTGAAATAACAAACAAGCTTCAACGATGCCTTGACGCCATTGCTGATTATGCCAACACGTGGAATATCAAAATCAATGCCTCCAAAACCCAATCAATAATGTTCCTCCATCGACAATCTCCCAAACTAGAACCGGCTCCGTCTTGTACTGAAATAATGTATGGCAGAAGAGTTGAGTGGTCCACCGAAGTAACATATCTTGGTATGTTATTTGACGAGAAGCTCCTTTTCCGCTTGCACATAGATAGGGCAGTAGTTAAGTGTTCCAATCTAGTTAGGTGCTTGTATCCGCTAATTTGCCGCAGATCTCGTCTCTCTAGGGTGAACAAACTGGCGGTCTACAAACAAATCATTGCGCCTGCGATCTTCTACGCAGCTCCGGTGTGGGAATCATGTGCTCAAACGCACAGGAACAAGATACAGGTAGCGCAGAACAGGGTATTGAGGATGATCCTAGATCGTCCTTTCGATACCCGCATTTCCGATCTCCATCAAGAGGCTAACATTCCAAAAGTAGATTTTCAAATTAACGAAACTAGGAACAAATTTGTGCAGAAATGCAATACATCAGAACATGCTTTGATAAGCAATTTGTATTTAGTAGGTTAGGTGTATATAGTAGTTGTAGATTAGTTGTAGTTGTAAATAGTAGTTTTAAGTAGTCTCGTTTTCCAATTTAAAAAAAAACCAATCCCACCAAGGTAATACATACATTAACAGGCCTGATAGGACTAGGAACAGTAAATAATAATTAAAATTTCAGAATAACTAAAGTTGAAAAGACGCATCTGTGTCACTTGAAAATTCATACATGTAAACCAAACAAATAAAAGAAATAAAGATAAAGATCGCTACTCGCTACAGTGCTCTTGGTAACGAGTTCACAGGTGAACTGATGTGCATCTGCTGAAAAAATTGACATAACAGTGGGGCCATGTTCGCTAAAAAATAATACCTTAATAATGCTCGCGTAACAAGGGCCTATCAACTTTTGTAAACTATTTGCTACATTGATAAAATTGTACACATTTTCATTGGCAATTTTCCATGTAAAGAATCACATGATTTTCATGTGTCCACACATAAACAGAATCCACCCAGAAGTACACATGAAATTTATGAGTCAAATGAATAGTATGTGTGGTTACACATGAATAAGAACTATGTGTCCGACACATATATATCATTTGTTTATCACATTGGAAAAATTAATGTGTAGGACACATAGAAATTAGTATAGTATATCAAGCGTGATCTTGTTTTTTAATGAGATTTGATTTTTTTTATTTATAGAGTAGATGAACCAGTTATAGCTATAGTACCAATTATGGCTATAGTGAAGACATTTTATAAATTATCTGGAAAAAACTTCACATGATCATTCGATTAATGCTTACCAGTGTATTTTCAGACATGCCTGTACACTTTAATTATATAAAAATATATGTTCAGGACATTACAACCCGATATAAACGAGTTTGAAAATATGCATGCTTGCAAAAGTAATTTTTGTTATCCGATGGCTACGAAACATGCAAATGAAATATTGATTTTTTTCTAAAACAATAAGCCTTTTTTAATATTTTACTAGCGTAGACTTTTCATGCACGTGCTCGTTGTTCATGTTAGCAAGTAAAACATTTGAAATATGTCGAAAAAATATAATTTTCGAGTATCACCATAGTAGGTACATTTTTCATTTGGTGTACCCATTATCGCTACAAGCGAAAGTACCTACTGCGATCTGTCACTTTTGGCCATAGCTCCATATTTACGTTGTACTTGGAAAAGCAAGTGTTTAGTTGATTTCTCAGTGATTTCTACTTTTTGCTCAGGATTTCTCATCTCAGGTATGAATAAACATTGATTTTACACACTAATAAGCATAATTATAGACAATTGTACTTCATGTAGAATGGCGAAAAGATCAGCATGTAAACAATACTCCGAAGAGGCTATCACATCATGCATCCGAAGCATAAAAGCTGGAAAATCAGTTTATGCCGGATGCAAAGAGTTCGGGATACCCATCTCCACCATTCGATACAGACTAAGTGGCCAATGGCAACAAAAATTCAAGCCTGGACCACACTCGGTGCTATCAACAGAGGAAGAAAATAAAGATGTCACATGGCTTTGTAGGATGCAGGACCGCGGATTTCCTGTTACACGTGAAGCGCTGATCTTCAAAATAGCAGAGTTTCTGTCAGCGAATTCACGGGAGAACCCATTCAAGAATAATCGACCAGGTATATTTTTATCTTTTTATTAGAAATTAGACCAATGAATACCAAAATAGGAAAATTTAATTGTTCTAGGACGAAAATGGTTCAAGGCTTTTTTGCGACGTAATCCAGGATTTTCTCTCCGAACACCGGAACAAGTGTCAACCGCAAGTGGGCGAGTCACCGAAAATGATATTCGGGGTTGGTTTGAGACAGTGGACAACTGGTTGATGAAGAATGAATTGCGTGAAGTACTGGAGGATCCGACACGAGTGTTCAATGGGGATGAAACATCGTTTTACCTTCACCCCAGTACAAAGGAGGTTATTGCGCGGACAGGATCCCGCAATGTTTATGAAATTGAACAGGCCGCTGGAAAGCAAAATGTCACTGTGATGTTTTCCTTCGGAGCATCTGGAGTTGTCGTAAGTCCTCACGTCATTATTCCGGGAAAGCGCATCCGAAAAGAAGTGGCACAAGGTTTTCCATCTGATTGGGGCCTGGGTCAGAGTGAAAGTGGATGGATGGACACGCACAACTTCCGTGAATACATCCTAAAAATTTTCCATCCATTCCTCGTGAGACAAGGTGTAAAGTTTCCAATAATTTACTTCGTCGATGGTCATTCTTCACACAAAGCGGTGGAAGTAGCGGATATATGCCAGTCTTTAGGAATCGTGCTTATTTCTCTGTATCCAAACACGACGCATATTACGCAACCAGCTGATGTTGCCGTTTTTAAACCGCTGAAAAGCGAATGGAGAAAAGTGGTTGAAAAATGGAGATTAAAACATCAGGGTGAGTCACTTACATTGCAGCACTTCGGTGGGGTTCTGAACACAACAGTTGAAAGGGCAATCAAAAGCACTACAATTCAGAATGGCTTTCGAGCATGTGGTCTGCAGCCCTTTGATGCAAATTCAGTTGACTATACCAAGTGCATAGCGAAAACCCCGTCTTTGCCCAATGGATTGTTATCGAGTTCTCTTCAAGAACCTGTTTTACCACAAGCAACAAACGAACCGCTCCTCTCGCCGCTCCTATCAGAACACCTATCGAATCAAATGGGAAGTCCACAACCGTTGCCGATTTTGACTGAAGCTATGAATCAATTTGCATTATCTTCTGACTATGTGCGCATCCACATTATTGAAGCTTATGACTTGATTGGTAGCGAAACAATGGGAAAAATTGAAGGCGATGTTAATAGACTCACTCGAGAAGAACGCGTTATTCGTTTTTTCTATCGAGAATTTGTTCGGCCTTACGTTAAATTCGATGACTTATCCACTTTGCAAGGAAATCGTAACTCGTCTTCGATGCAGCTTGATCTTGATGGGACACAGAATATCGAGTTACTTCAAGATCCTAGTTTTTCACCTTCAATACCTGCAGATACTGGTTCTAACGAATGTCAGATTATAAACATTGATAATTTGGACCCCTGCTATGAACGCTATGATAGATCTATTTTGATTGAGTTAAGTGCTGTACCGGCTGAACCCAATGAAGAAGACATGCATATACCAGAGGTTACAATGGACTGCACAATGCAATCCGTGGAAAATGCGACTGTTGAGCATACATCGGATGGCATCAATGATAGTGAGTACAAGTTTTTGAAAAATGCAAAATTTATTATGACTAATATTATTTCTATCACTAGATGTTATTCCCGATAATGATATGAACGATTCAACTGTATCTGTTTCAGTAACACCACAAGCTGATACTTTTCTGCAAGAGATCATTTTCAGAGGTAAAAGTGACTCCCAGTATAAGAGCATTATGTATGTTTTTTTTTATAATTATTTTATTCTTTAGATGCAACAGAAAACTCTATAGAATCGGGTAATCTTCAAATTAATTCAACGACGCTAGGCTGTACCGCTCCTGAGCGTAGGCTATCCGATATACTAAAACTTCCACCCACACCTCGTCGAAATGCAAAACATCGGAATTACTCAATACAGTACACCCCCGTTCTCACAGCTGGGGAACGTCTAGAAGCGATTCGGAAGAAAGAAGCAGATAAAAAGGAGATTGAACAGACAAAGAAAAGGAAGGCACTTGATCGAAAAGACGCAAAGATGAGAAAAGAAGAAGAAAAGAAAGCTAGAATGGAGGAACGTGAGCGAAAGAAGAAGGAGCCTAAAACGAAGAAACCAACTCGGAAAACTAAAAATTGATGTTCCTTTTGTTGAAATGGTTAATTAATTACATACATACATATACGATATAAACCAAAATAAAGATTTTTTTTATCAGGCTTAAACTAATGAACTTTACAGAGCCGAGGTTTCTTGATTGTTATGTAATACAATAAATCTTAAAATTACAGTCAAGAAGAACAAGACAATAAACACATTTTCTTCCGCTATGCAATATGATTCCTCTATTAGATTAGTTATGGCTTTGCCACTAAAGGGAGGCATCGCGCTTCTATCGAAAAAAGGACGCAAATCATGGTCTTCACTTGTCCACTCATCACGAAATGGTTGCTTGCATGGTCGACAATAGGGTTGTAAAAAAATGATAATTTCAGCCTACTTTACAACAATATACAATTTTTTTAATGTATATTTAATTGTAACCAATATCATATATTCAAATGAATTCGATTTTTTGCCCATAATTCAGCATAATTTATTATTCAGTATGATTTATTTCAATGGAAAACCTGAGTATAACCATAATAGGAACATACATATGGCGAAGAAAAGTGACCATATGGCCATAATGGGTGCTCTGCATAAGCATCATTATCTTAATTATAATTAAGTTTTATCCATCAATTGTTTACATTTGATAGGTTTATCTCAATAATTAAACTTTAAGCTTTACTATTTGGTATAATATATGGAGTCATATGAATTCATGTAAACAATTGAACTAAATAATTGATTTCGGCTGACAAACTATAGCCATAATTGGTACATCTACCCTATATATTTTTCTATCACTGAATAAGCATATGTCTGCCTGAATAAGCTCTTATTCAGATTCCAATGTTTGTTGGGATGTGCTTGTGATGCATATACAGTTTCAATGTAAAATCTTTAGGTTGTTATATCCAGATATATCCACTGGATTATTCGTTGCATCAATAAGCTGGTCATTTTGTAAATTGAGAGTCTTTGCTTGAACGGCAGATTTGAATGATCAGCATATCAAACATCACAATTGAACTTGTTTTCCAAAAATCAATCAATTTGCATCACTGTATTTGACTCCTTAGCTCAAATCCTGTTACATTTCCTTAGAACAGATCATCATTCTGTATTAATAACGGTCTACGACAATGACTTTTCTCGAGGTAGATTATTTTTCTCCCAGTTATACACGTTAGCTGGTCGTTACCAGTAGCGCATTTCACCATAATTTCCAATGACACTCCGCTGTCAGCACTGTGCACCCGGCTCTTCTCTCCGTCGATTTCCGTCAAAATCACCCAAGAAAAGGCAACTCATTGTCATCATCATTAGCATTATATAATCACCATTGGAGATCTTTCTGCTGGGACCATAAACGTCAACTGGAAATTATAATTATAATTTGTAGTCATCTTTCCAGCATCAAATGATGCTTTTTGCGGAGGCTGGCACCCGGGTGGCAAGTGACATTCATGACGACGGCGACGAAGACGAGAGGACAACGATGGCTGCTGATAGGATGGTGCAGGAAATCGGGGTGAAAAAATGGGTCCACCAACCAACACCATCGGAGGACAAACCCCGACCGGTTATGGCCAGAGAGCGATAGGCGTCCATCCAAACGACTGGGGATGGTAATAAGAATTATAGTACGATTCGTTACCGTTGTTGGCCGGATGATGGTGGTACCTTTTCCGCAGTAATTGCCATATTCGAGGTGATGGTTTTGTGGGCAGGTATACATCAGACTAACAATGGCCCTGAAGATGGCCCAGCACTTCAAGTGGGTAAGAAGGTATTCGTCGATGGTTAGACGAATTTATGTTCATTGCTGATAATGTCAAAAAGGATAATGTAATCCTTGCGTCCCTTTCTTTACTTGTAAGCCAGTTAGAAAAATGCGCACCTTCAATTCAGCTGCTATTAAAAAATGCCCTTTGTTCAAAATCTGTCTTCTTTTCACTCTATCTCTATCTACGACATGCTTGAAGCTCTAAATCTGCCGAAAAAAAACAGATCAAATCCTTACCTCAATACTTCAAGTGCAAACACGCAACCTGCGTCCTATTGTTAATTGTTTTTGTCTATTTCCATTTTTCTACCTCAATAAATAAAAATAAAATATAGCAGATTATAAGCACCCCTTGCATCCGGATCCGATTCTCCGAAAGCGGAGAAAAATATAATGGCGAAACATAGCAAATAATTTATTAGATTTTTAATTCTTTCCTGCAAAAATTCTAATAGAAATAAAATTGCACACTGTCTGCGGCAGACCTCTCTATACCTTCGTATGGGGTCGGAAGGGACTCCATTTTCTCTACCTTTTTGTTGATTGTCTTCTGCACTGTACTACTCCAGGCGGGAAATCCTGGAGAGAAGAGTGCAGGCAGCAGTGGCTTCCTTGTCCGGAAAAGGTGCGCGCTGATGATGACAATGATTTCTCGTTCCATTTGGGAGGCGCGAAATCCAAACACCATCATCGGGGACAACCAAAAAAAAAATAGCTCGTATTTAAATATGCAGGAATTCATCGGATTTCGAGAACGACACCAATTGGGAAGCACAAGTTCAAGAACAGTTGGAGGTGGCTTACTGTAAAAAGCCATTACCATCTATGGTGCGCAATAGGGCATGGGTGTGGGTGAGCAAGCAATGAAAAGGGTTATTCAAAATCAGTACATTTGGATCTTGCCTTGTGCGAGGTGTTGGCTTAATTGTTCATAACAAAAAAGTCGCAATTGTTTGGTGGGTGGGTGTATTGGTAAGGCTTAATATAGGCAGAACTACAGAGGAATACATAATTATTCACGATGCATAATTTATTTTAAGGCATTAGGTATCAAAGGCAGTGTTGCAAATGCTTATAACAGCTAAAATGCTGCTTTTCGAAAATATAAAACAATGCATTTTTTTAGGTGTGTGCGTGCAGAATAATTCCTGTATTTTGATTTTGACATTTGCTCTTCAGTGATCAAAATGGCGTCCAAGCAAGAGGAGCAACGCATTAAAATTGTGTACGCGCATCGCGAAAATCCGAACTACTTGCACTTCAAACAGGCTTCAAACAGCTTCCTGGAGAGGAGTTTTATACGGCAACCGCAAGGAGAAAGCTGACTGACATTTTCAAGCATATTTTTTGTTTATTAATTTATTTGATAAGGCTCAACCGAATTAACTTTACAGAGCCGAGGATTCTTGGTCACTATACAATACATCTTAAAACTATAGTCAAAAGGTACAAGACAATAAACACTTTATCTTCCGCTATCCAAAAAGCCTCCTCCATCAGAACTGGAGCCGCTTCCAGTGGTTTCATTGTATGGCAAATTGTTGTACGCCAACGAGGGTCAGAGCGCGTCCATTGCAGCAATGGACGCAAAACGTGGTCAGCACTCACACACTCATCACGAAACGGTTGCTTTCCAAAGTCGACGACGCATCGACCGAAAGAACTGCTGATGAAGAACAATGAGGAGGACCACACAATGGTTGCTGCCGAGAAAACAGACGATCGTGTAGCATACATCGAGAGTGGCCTGCTTTTGTCGACAGCCGAGTGAACACTGATTTTCAAGCATATGAAACTGTCGAAGTTCGCTAAGAAATATCTGGTTTGGCAGGCTATCTGTATCTGTGGCTTTTCATTGCAACCGAGACCATCAACCAGGAAATTTACGTGAACGAGTGTATGAAAAAACGTACAGGTGGTACCCAAGGATAAGAACCCTCCCAATACGCCAGAGCTCCCCCATTTGAAAAATATTGGGCCATCTTCAAGCGTAACCTGAAGAAGACACAAAAAACTGTTGCAAGCGAGAAGCAGTTTAAGGCAAATTGGCGATCTGCGGCGAACAAAGTGGACGAGATGGCTGTACAGAATCTGATGACAGGAGTTAAACGAAAGGCCCGGCAACTCGGATTCGGTTCGAAAGCTTAGCTGAATATTTTTCTGTATTTTATACTGATTGAACTTAAAAAAGAAAAATTATTTGATTTTTTTTTAATAAAAAAAATTAGACAATTTACACGCATTCTTGTTTGAGAAAATTTTGATCGTAACACCCTATACACATTTGTATGTGTAAAATGCAAGACGAGGAGGTGAAGTTTGTTTACGACACATAAAACCTGTAAATTTTTCTTTCAGAGCATCACAATTACTGATTTTAGTTGTAATGAACAATCACGATGAGCGAGCGCTCGTCGTTATAGATAATTAATTGCGGATTATGACACTCTGAAAGTGAAATTTTCGAGTTTTATGTGTCATACACACACAACGCCTCCTCTTACTGCACTTAACGAATGAAAAATATCGTTATAATATCTCATAGTTTCATAATTCCGAATAATAAAATTTTAGCTGTAATGAGCAATTGCAAGCCTGATCATAGGCATTAAATTTATAGATAACTCGAAAATGTATTTCTGCTTGTTGTTTAAAAATTACATGATGTAAACATAATTCTTACTATACAAATGCTTTTAATTCAAGTGACTAATATACACTAGATACTATATAGAATACTATACTAGAAAGAAAGATTACTCATTTTTGCAATCAACTTTTGGTAAAGGCTGAATTCCAATTGGGCAATTTTCATAAGAAATTTGCATATAGATGGTATAGTTAACTATTCAAATGTACTTACTTCTGACAGACAAGAAATTAATATTGAAAAACACATAATGCCAACTCCCTGTTGATAACATTTCGTGGATAAAAGGCGGGCTCTTCTCCCCACTCATTGGGGCATCTTCATGTTCGGGGGCTTGTCTTTTTGACCAATTGGCTGATCAAGTTGCTGGAAGGAGATTCTTTGCCTATCGATCTACCCAATCCGTTTTTGGCACTTCATACAGCGACATGTTAAGGACAATAAGAGGTTATTAAGCTTGATCAAGACAAACAGAGAAGAGAGCCCACTGCTGTCGGACTTAGTTTCCGTGCTACAATGGGTGGTAAGCCCCTATTATCATCATCATCATAGCAAGATGATTCCACGGAAGTTGTCCACATCCTTCCTGTCCCCTTTCTTATGAACTGGATACATTTGTGCGTTCTTCCAGCAGATCGGTAAGATTCCAGTGCTTAAAGACAATCCAAAAAGATGACTCAGAGGCTTCAGTAGACACGGGAAAACGGACGGTATTTCGTCTGGTTGTAAGACGATTTCTGCCTGGATGCTTCCGATGAGATGAGAGCTTCATCGACCGGGATTTCGTTCAGTACGTGATTGTAGACGGGTACATTGGAAGCAGCAAATTGGCAAACACGCTGTAAAATTTATTCGCGAAGAGCAGGCAAATTTCTTCAAGGCTAGATGCAACGTTGTAGTATAATAAAAAGTAATTTTTAGTGATCTTCAAAAGTTTGAGCCTCGTGCGCGTATTACGTATATAGAGGATTGAATTTAAAATTTGATAAACAAAAAAATGGAACATTCTGGCTAAATGTAGGGGGCTCGTGAGCATTCCTGACGTTGCTGACAATTACGATAGCGGGGTTGCTAGTGTATTAGAATGTTTTGTTGATTATTCATGAACTCTTGATCGCTGAGAAGGGTGAACGAAGAGGTGAACGCCTAAGCTTTTTCAAATTTATTTCACTGTGAACCAACTGAAAAATGTTGAGGAAATTTAACTAATAACCAGTTTCGTTTTGTTCGCTAATCTGGTTTAATGTTAGATTTAATTATTTTAAAGACAAATCGTCCAGCTCAAATCTCTGTAGAGGTAAGCGGTGGGACCATCATCATCATCATCATATTCCGGTGGGTCAAATGCTCGTTTTGTGCACTCAGTACATAAATCATTCTAGCAACGAATTGACTGTTGTTATCCTTGAAGTAGAGTCATTGTTTGAATCCAAATGCTTTAAGTATATTTGATTTTTTTTTTCAATTTCAAGTAGAACTATCGGCTGACAGAGCTCGAAGAAAACGTTAATCATTTTCGATGTGGGTTTTTCCTAAAGGAGGAATGCTTTCCATAGATGTTTTATGTAGAAGAAGTTAAAAAAATGCTTTTTTTTCGTGTTGAGTGTTTTGATCACTGCGACCAGTACATAGATCTATTGTGATATATTCCCCGTTTTAATATTGCCTTATCAGCATGTAGTAACACAATTTTATGAAGCAACCGACATAGACTGACCGAAAGCATTTTCCCAGTCAGGTATTACATTTCGAATGAATTGCACTACTTGGCTGGGAACTGAATTCCAAATATCAAAGAGTTCTGTCAGCCCCTTATCCAGAAAAATACGTCTCTTATTGAAGATTGCTGTACAACAGCATTGCAGGTGTTCAGAGTCTTCTTTTTCTATGCCACATAATCGACACACGTCATCTTGAAGTTTTCCTATTAGCTTCAAGTGATATTTTCATGAACAGTGCCCTGTTATTAAACCAGTGTACATACTGAGATCTTTCTTTGATAGTAAAAGAATTTTGCTAGTCATTGAAATGCTCGGATTAATAAACCGTTTCGACTGCCTAGCAATGAGAGTGTTGTTCCAATTGATCTCCACTTTCATTTTTTCCCATTTCTTGAACTCCATTCTAAGATAGCAAGCAGAAACTCCACATAATGGTTCTGGTCCTACAAATTGTTGAGATAATCCAAGCCTAGCTAGTGTGTCGGCTTTCTCATTCCTTTGAATTCCACAGTGACCAGGAACCCAAAATAGGTTCACTTGGTTTTGGCAGGTCAATTTTTGGAGTGACATTTCATATTCCCATACAAGTTTAGAATTACATGTTGCTGATTTCAAAGCATTTAGTGCTGCTTGGCTATTAGACATAATGTAGATATTCGAATGTCTATAATTTTTACGCAAGCAAATGTTAGAACATTCAAGAATTGCTTGGACTTCTGCTTGGAACACGGTAGGCCAGTAGCCCATAGATATTGAGATATTTATACCTGGACCTGTTACCCCTGCTTCTACACGATTATCCAATCTAGAGCCGTCTGTATAAAATATGATTGATCCTGGACGAATGTCCCACAAATCGCGATCCGCATCTGCTACATTGTAAAGACAATCGAAGTGATATTTTTTCTTCATCCAATCCTCATTTTGTAACACAATAGAATCAATATTGAACATTTTTAGGATGCTCATATGTCCTCTCAGATCACCTTCAAGGAAGTGTTGTGACCGTCGGATCCTTAATGCACTCCTTTCGGCTTCTAATTGAATAAATTGGTGCAACGGAAGCAGATAAAGTAGAGCATCTAGTGCCATACTTGGTGTGCTACTCATTGCACCAGTTATTGAGAGAGTAGCTAGTCTTTGCAGCCTCCCCAGCTTTTTCTGAGCTGATTTTTCATTGGTTTTAGGCCACCAAACCAATGATGCATAGGTTATTCTGGGTCTTACAATCGTCAAATAAATCCAGTGGATCATTTTAGGTTTTAGTCCCCATTTCCTACCAAAAGTTTTTTACTTATCCAAAGAGCATTTATTGTTTTACTAATGACTTGCTCTGGATGCGAATTCTAATTTAGTTTGCTATCAAGAGTAACTTCCAGATACTTGACTGTGTTATTCCTTTCAGTTTAATACTATTTATGGACATTTTTTTTCTTCGTGTGAATGGTACAATAGTTTAATAATGAGTGAGAGAAGGATTAGTAATTTCCACTTAATTCCACTACCTAGTAGTCGAGTATTAGTACAAGACACTGAAGAAGTCTGCACATTGTAGACGAAATACGCGTATCTGTCAAGGATAAGCAAATAAGGTAGTGGAATTAAACGGAAATTACTAATCCTTCTCTCTCTCATTAAACAGGTATTCCACTAAGACGCCCACATTCATCAGGGTACAATAGTTGTTTTAGATGGATTAATATTCAATCCTTCGCTGGTGGTCGCGTGTTGCAACGATGAAACATAATTTAAAGCAATTTGCATTCTACTTGAAATTATAAAGTCACATTTTCTAATATGACTATATCATCTGCGAAGCCAATAATCTCAAAGCCGGATGGAGGCGAACCAGCCTAAGGCTGAAAGCCTCCTAAATAAAGCTAAATAATAATAATAATAATCTCAAAGCCCTGTGCTTCTAAGTTTTTGAGAAGGTCATCAACTATTAAAGACCACAGTAGAGGTGAAAGAACACCTCCTTGAGGACACCCTTTTACAGCTCTTACTGTTATGGATGAGCTTCCAAGGTTTGTTAAGTATTTCGTTAATCCATTTAACTATGCTTTTATCGAACTCATCTTTTATCATAGCGTTTTTCATTGAGTGATAAGATGCATTATCAAATGCTCCTTTAATATCAATGAACGCTGCTAGGGAAATTTCTTTTGATTCAAAAGATTTTTCTAGTTTTGTAACCAGCGTATGAAGAACTGTTACGGTTGATTTACCAGATTGATATGCAAACTGATATTTGTTAAAAGGAATTGTAACCAAGTACTTTGACTTTATATACTCATCTATTATTTTCTCCATTATCTTCAGCATAATGGAAGATAGTCTAATCGGCCCGAAAGATTCAGGAGACGTTTTATCCTTTTTGCTAGCCTTCGGAATAAATATAGCCTTAACTTGACGCCAGTTTATTGGAATATAGCTTAATGTTAAGCTTGTTCTAAACATGTCTGTAAGAATAGGTGTCAATGTTTCTTTCCCTTTCTGGAGTAGTACTGGAAAAATTCCGTCCCTACCTGGTGATTTCAAAGGTTCAAAATAATCAATCGCCCATTCAACTCGTTTCTCTGTAAAAATTATTTTAGCCAGATTTCGAGCATCTTTCCTGGCTCTCTCTGATCCAGTCGACTTGTTCATTGTTTCCTGAACATACGTCCTGGTTTTTTCAGAGACAGCTTTTGCTGCACATATATTCTGGTCTTCATTTATGTTAGAAGTTGAACATGGAAAGTCCTTTTTTTTAAGAGTTCCTAGGCCATTTGAATGATCTTTTGAAAGAACTTTCTGCAATCTAGCAGCAGTTGGAGTATTTTCAATGTTTTCACATGTATGCCTCCAATCCTTTCTTTTTGATCTTCTAATTTCCCTATTATAAGCTGTTAAGGCTTCTCTATATTGATACCATTGCTTTGTTATTTTTGCCCGGTTAAATAGTTTCCGGGCTTTCTTCCAAAGTTTCTGTAAGGTTTTATTCCACCAAGGTACATCTCTATTGGTAGAACGTTCCTTTGCAGGACACCTATAGTAATAAACCTGTTGTATTAAGCCAAAGAGCTGTTGAGAATTGTTCTCAAGTTCAATGTATGTTTTTGAACATCCTCTCAAGCTGTTCACTCCAACTATAAGTTTTGATTTATACTGCTCCCAGTTTGTTTTCCTGGGATCTCTTATTTTTTCAATGAGCTGTTGATTTACTTCATAATCAAATACGATTTGCTTGTGATCGGACAAAGATTCTTCGCTCGATACATGCCAATTCTTGATTTTATCAGAAATAGAAAGGCTGCACAATGTTATGTCAAGAGCTTCTTGCCTAATTGCATTCATAAAAGTTGGATCCACCCCCTTATTACATATATCAACTTCATGCTTTGAGAAAAAGTCTAAAAGGTACTCACCTCTGTTGTTGATGTCTGTACTGGCCCACAACATATGGTGGGCATTCGCATCGCATCCAATTATGAATGGTTTGTTATGTTTCTTACAGTACGAAACAAACCTTGCAACCTCTGGTGGAGGTACATCTTCCACGTCGCTAGGGAAGTACGCTGAGGCAACGTAGACTTCTGTTTTTCCGTTGGTCATTGGAACCTGTAACATGATAGCTGCAATGTCTCTTTTGATAAATTCTGTAATCGGAAATTTTTTAGCTTTTTTGTTTACCAGAATGGCAGCTCTAGGAGATAGCTGCCCTTCATCATAAATTAACTTACATGATTTTGTAGGAATTCCTAGTATTCTACTTTTATTAACCCATGGCTCCTGGATCAAAGCTATATCCATTATGCTTTCTGTGAATCGTTTGCAGAGTACAGCAGTTGCTCCCTTTGCGTGATGCAGTTTCACTTGGATGAATTTGATTTTTTTTTTGTGTTTAATGTTGATTTGATTTGCCGCGCTTGCTGGGTCTTGTTTTATAACGTACATCGGTTTTGCGGTTACCAGTAGATGGATGTTTATTAGCCTGGGCATTTATGTCTCTATATCCCGGAGCTGATCCTTTAGTTGTCGTTTGATCATCATTTTTTTCTTCACGTAACTACATTTGTAGTATGACCAGAATTTAGTTTCTGTTCCATGTTCCCGGCACCACTTGATCCTGAGATTTGGGGATCTGAATGATCTACGATCATTCAATTGTTTCCAGTTTTCTCGTGGGTCTTATCAGATCCATGGTCACTCCTAATTTCTGGCCTCCCACAATGATCTTTGTTTTGATAGTTTGACTCAGTTTTTTCCGCTTGATTTTTCTTTGGAACTTCTTCCTTATTTGGGCATTTCCAAATTTAAAATCCAGCACAAACTCACAATCTTTGATAGCGTTCATGGAAACCCCATCTACAGTGAACCCGAGTTCAACATGCTGCTGGTTAATAATGCTACGCTGGAGTATTCTCCATGCGTCAACTACTTGCCCATCATTTTGGCTCTCCAAGAGTGCTAGAATTTGTTCATTGCTGTCTTCAGCACTCCATGGTAAAAACCCAATGAGTATATCTGGTCGAGGAATGTCTTTTTCATCGACCACAGTAAATTTTGCCCCAGTCCATGAGTTTAACTCCGGAATTATGCTTCTTAACCAGTTAGCTGTTTCCCGGTTTTAACAGCCGATGACTAAGTTGCCGGGCTTAAAGGCACAATATCCAAATTTTGGTTTAAGTGCTTATTTTCTTTGCCCCGCAACTTTAGTAATGATTGTTTTTTGAATAGCAATCAGTTGTGGTGTGGTAAGTTCAATATTGGGATAGCCTTTCGGGAGGATACCCAACTTCACACCACTCACTACTTCCTTGTAGGAAGGGTTGATCTTACCCTCAGTCCTTTTTTGCCCTGAGTGTCCGGATCTATGTGCATCCATTCTTTGCTGTACAGAGCTTTTCGACGTTGAAGGCTTACTTGTGCCATAGCTCTGACGTGGGATTTTGGAAAGACGAGGAGTACCACTAGTATTTGAACCATTGCGGTCTGAATTCCTAGGGCGTTTTGACACATCTGTAGGTTGCTGTGGTGTTTGAGCCAAGCAGAAAGCTTCTTCTCGGCTGTGCCCACTATCCAAAAGAAGTTTGAAGCGTTTTTGACCCGCTCCCCGCATATTTTTTTCCCCTTTTTCTCCTTTCCTTCCTTCGATGGGGCTTTCGGTTGTTCCGACAGGTTTCCTGAGAACTGATCTAATTTTAGTAGTGGTGATGGTGGAGATGATATTAACGTTACATTAATGCCGGCTTCACAATCATCATCGTCATTGTAGTCGTCATCATCACCGTCACCGTTCCTATCCGGAGAGATTAAGATGGATGAGGAACAGGAAGGTACACCTTCGACAGATTTGCTTTGCAGCAGTAGATTCTCTTCGCACCTTTCTCTATCGATCTCCATCTTAAATTTGCTCATGATTCGTGAGCTTTGGGATTGCTAGAAGACCACGCAAGAAGAGATATGTTGATGCGGACAACAATAATAGTAGTTATAATAATAGTATTTATTTATTTTTTCCGTTACTGTGGATTATCTTTATAAAATTAATTCCAAATTCTTGCTGTTGCCTTTTTACGTTTTCGTTTATGAAATTTTTTTCAATATTCGATTAAAATTTGTTTTTAGCTTCTATTATCGTTGTTCACACGTATTGATAGTGATAATAATAAAAGTTGTAATTCAATGGAAAGTAATTACAAAAAAAAATAATAAAATCGATAACACTGATAATAATAATAATAATAATAAAAGAGAATAATAGAGAAATTAATAATAATGGAAAGAAAATTAATGCCTAACATTTGAATTAATAATATATGATTATGGCTTTTCGCCTAACTGTATAATGTGGAGGAAGTCTGAGTCCCCCAGTCTCCCTTAATCTCCACATTTTTTTGGTGATTAAACACCATCAAACCATCAAAGGTGTGATCGCAGATGCCTCGCTCGCACATATCAATGTCCACGAAAAGGACAGCAAGCAAATTAGTTTCAACATATATTGGGTAATTAATAACACATTGGCGAAGAAGGCCCGTTTAGTTGCACGACACGATAGACTCACTTAATAAAAAGAAAGCAAAACAAACAATAAATTATCATAAAAAACAGAAACATTTCCATCAGACAGTTGTGAGTATAGTGGACTCGCTCACTCATCATGGTAAGTACACACAAGAAGGTCAATGAGTATAAACAATCTCACTGTGTATTGTGTTATCACTTATAGCATGCATATTGCATGTACCGATAGATCTTGATCCGTATAATTTGCGCCACACGGTAAACTCACTTCACTAATAATCAAAATGTGGGATAAAATATTGTTTATAGGTATCCCCACTCAGTAATTTATTGATGATAACATTTCATCTGTGATCGTACATCAACGGGTTAACCTCAATATTGAGTCAGCATAACTTGCATGCATTAAGAAAAATGCTCTTTCATCCAATGATATGGATTGAAACAAATTTATCGTATCCGATACTGGATTAAAAATACCATGCGTGACCGAATACAATCAACTAACGGTAGTTAAGTCCAATGTTACCATGTCCAGTATTATATACCTGTGAGTTTGAATCACTCTTTTAGACAAACCATCAAATTGAATTCTCAAAGTATTCTGCCGATATTCCAACAGAAAACTTCCCTTCTCCTTGTTTTGAATTTTGCTTATAAAGATAAATTTCTAGTAATAGTTGGTAGCTGTTATCAAAAACGAATAATTTTCTCGAAACTGCCATTTCTCTAGCCTTTAAACCGATTTATATAAATTCCTACTACTCACATAGTAGCACGCGGTTTTATACGCAATAGAAAATTTCAAAGGCACATGTACGCAATGAAACCGTATTTGTTTTGTACATCACTTTACACATTGGGAAATTTGTCTACTGAGTGAGTATTGATACAATACATTTGTTCCAGCATGAGCAAATGGTGACTCGTTCATGTTCAAAAGGCCATTCCAACGGGCACAAATTTACGTCCCATCTCCACACCCAATCCCCTTTCGCTAATTTAATGTCGAAATATGAACTCGCTAACTGCCGCTTTCGCATCATTCACAGCATGACACTCGTTAGCATTAAATCATTTAGATAAATATTTATGTTCTAGATGAGGAACAAACGCGCACTTTGTAGAGACCCGTGGAAGTTTGGGCTGATGGGGCCCGAATCAACAACAACAACAACAACACAAAACAACCTCACCGCAGAGCCTAAGCCCATCTATCGCTGATGCCATTCAGAAAAATATGAAATTTATATCCGTAAAGAAATATATCATCACCGAGTGACAGATTTTATTATCCTTACCGAACCGGCATACGGCACCCGAGGAACGGAAGGAGATCCTTCACTCCATCAAGCGAACGCGAGATCTCGGTTTCGTCGCTGACTGGCTCGTAGCTATCCAGTCCCGGCATGTCATTCGTGTCGTCGTCGTCGTCGCCGTCGCCATCGCCATTGAGGAATGTTTTTCTCTTCTTCCTGTTATTGTCGTCGGAACGGGAAAATGTGACCATGTCCTCTCGCTCGTTCGTTCACTCATTCACTCACTCACTTGGCACATCCTCAAGATATCCAGGAGATTGAAAGAAAGCTGCTCAGCTGCTTCCCTCGTCGCTGCCATGAAGCATCCCCGTCTCCGCCTAGGTTCATATTTTAATCTAGCGTAGAAGGATATATTTCAAGAAAGTGGATGTATTGTTGTCTTTTCTTCCAGTTTCGCTATAAATTAGGACATGTGTCAGCTTTCTGAAGGATTTATGACAAATTTATTCTTTTCTTCTGGTGTGCTGCTGGTACGGCATGACTGGATTTATACATGCAGCAGCAACAAGAGAAGGTCGCTAGCAGCCAGAGTGATCTATTCCCAATGTCTCCCCGGGTGGAACGAGAGAAAGGACAGTGCACAAAGATAAGAGCCGCCAGGATGTATGTCTAAAACAAAAAGAATCCTATGCTTCAGGAGTCGAGACAGATTCAGTCCGTCACGTTCGGGTCTCTGCTTGGATTCAGGTCGCTACACTGTCTCGTCTATCTTTCTCAGAGGTCGGCTTCTCCGGTCTATCAAGCTGAAAACGGGAGGCAGGATGTAGATTAGAGTGAACTTTATCGAACTTGTTTATTCCCTGACAGGAATAAGTAGATTTGAAAAATGTTATGTAACGTCTATTGATGGGGTTGTGCGCTTCATTTTAGTAGGATATTTTTTCATGTTTGGATATAGGGTAATCGACTATGTTTAGCTCAAGTTCAGAAAATCAAAAAAGCATTTCTTACGTTTCACAAATTGTTTCTTTAAATAATCGTTATTTTGGATTAAATTCATAACCGTTAATTTGTCGTCTTCGTCATTATCGCCATTTTGGGGACTGTTTCGAGCTGTACGTTTAATGAGCTTCAACCTCCTATCGGGGCACGTAAATGCAATTAATCAAACCGCAGAATAACCGTTCCCATCGTGCGCAGCGTCTCTTCAGGGTCCACGTCGAGCGGCAATCAAATAAATATGATTTTTATCACAAACCCGATAATTGTCCTATTTATAATTTTTATTTATGACATATCGAGCCCCAGCGTGGTCGGCTTTCGACGAAGACGACGAATTTCCTTCTGGCCCGTCCAAAGAGCCGCCCGAAAAATCGTCAAACGGACACGTACTTTCGCCGTAAAGTCTTATTAAAAATTATCACACTAATAAACATCTTCCCATTCTCGCCGTGTCATTTGGTCAACCACCACCGAATTCGAAGCCACATGGTCCAGCAGTGATCGCTCAGATATTTGTTGGGCAGCGAGAGGGGAAAAGGCAGAGGCCCGAGAAATCATTACAATGTTTTGTGAGACATCATAAAAATAAATTCAATTAATTTTTGTTGATTTTCCTTTTCACTGGTGCCCTCCAAGCGCAGCAGAAACGGGAAGATTGCGGCTATTTTTCGGCAGGTCCTCTTCTCTCTCAATTAGCGCTGGCGCCCCCCGCTTGGTGGATGAAAGGTGATTTGCGACAGCGGTAAAAATGAAATGTGTTGATAGAGTCGGAGCGTTTAATATGTTTGAATAAGCAATAAGAGGTTCGGATATTTTTGAAATATATCACGATCTCCGTCGGGCTTTAGGGAGTATTTCAGTATTTGGGAAAGTTACTTTATATGCTGAAGCTGCTTAAGTAAGCAATTATGGATTGCACAATGCACAGTTCGAAAAAATGGAAAAAAATTTCGGTTTTGTGAATCATAAATGAATTACTGTAATGACCCGATTTTGTCAGTTCCCTTTCTGAAAACCTTTTCTAGTGTCTAAGTAGCTCATGCGCTGTTTAAGTGAGACTTGTTACACCAAAGTATACTTTAAACACCAGATTATCATCATCATCGTCTACGACAAGCCACCGTGATGCCACAAAATGGTTTGCATTGCAGTGGAACATACGTGGCTTACGCGCCAACAGCAGCGAGGTCAAGCTGCTCATCAACGAGCTTGAACCATCCGTTATAGCTTTGCAGGAGACTAAAGTGGATAACGGCGTTATCGCACCGGACTTTGTCGGCAAGAACTACACTTTGCTCCTTGAAACCGGCAGCCGTCCGTATTGGCAACAGGGATTGGGACTTGCAATCCACGAAGGAGTACCCTTCGAACGCATCGAAATCGACTGCGACCTCCAAGCTATTGCAGTTCGGATCCATCTTCCGATACCAATGACAGGGGTGTCAATATACATCCCTCCGAGTTCCAAGCAATAATGTTATACCGAGCTAGACAACTTGTTTGCACGATTACCAGTGCCATTGTTGTCACTTGGCGATTTAAATGCGCACCATCCCGAAGGAACTCCACATCTTCGAATCACTTGGCCGCTGACTGAACAGCTGATTATCCTGCATGATGGATCGCACACTCGGATTGACCCAGCAACCGGTTCATCTTCAGCGATAGAGCTCTCGATCTGTTCCGAGATCTTCTTCTTCTTCCTCACATTTCAAGCTTATTGCTTATCGCATATTAGCTTATTGCGTGCTCTCAACATATTGTTCTTGATGCACTTTCACAGTTATTAATTGAGAGCTTTCGCTGCATTAGTATTATTGTGTGGCAAGCACAATTTTGCTCAGGGAAGTCGAGAAATTTTTCAACCCAAAAAATTCCTAGACCGGATCGGGAATCGAACCCAGCCACCTCCAGCATGGTCTTGCTTAATATCTGCGCCTTTTCCGACTGAGCTAAGGGAGGCCCCGAGATGCTTGCTCCCAAATTTATCTGGCGGGCTTTCTCGGACACACAGTAGCGATCACTTTCCGATCACCGTTTTCTCAAATGAATACGCACAGGTTACATTGCTTCGTGCAGGTAGCTCTATAATCAAGCGGACTGGACATCATTTCAACGGCTGATGGCTAGCAGCATCAAACCGGGTGTTGAAATTTAAGTGGAAGAGTTTGACAACCGGATGCTATCTGCAGCAACAGCTAGCATACCTCGAACATCCGATCGAGTGGGTCCTAAATCGGTACCATGGTGTAAATGGCAGCTAAACAGCGTCAAAAATGGCTGAGAGCACTGAAGCGCACCAGAGCAGCGGGTACATATACAGCAGATGCCCTGAAAAGGTACCAGTAAGCGAAGTCAGCAGCCAAGTGAACGAAGCCAAGCCCGCCGGGAGCCCAGCTACGATATATGCATCGACCGAACGCTGACTTTCAAACAGCATTGCAAGACGGTTAAAACTGCATGCGACTCTAGGCTGCAAAATCTGAAAATGAAAATGATCGGGGCTATGATTCCACGTGGGCAACGTGACTCTTTATTGTTTATCGGTTCGGCAATCATCACTTCGAAGCATTGTACTCATCAGCAGAGCGAAGGACTCCGTGTTTCAAAATCTTGCACCCGTCTACAACCGGATGGTCCGGTGCGCCTCTGGAGCATACGTCACCAGCGATTATGGCTGAATCGGAGACCTTACCGTTTGACCTCCTGCTTCTTCAGGCACTAGCTCGTGTTGCCGTGTTGTGTTCATATGCTGGAGAAGAAACACATAAATCAAATGTCGACCTTCCAGTAGTACAACGATCAACCGACCGTCTTGTGATGGTTGATCAACCACTCCCAAACATCGCTGAGCGAACGCGTTTCACCAACCGAAGATGGCATGAACCCGTATTGTATGGGACGTGAGACGGCAGGTGAAAGCTGGAGATCCCCCGGATACAGTGCGTCCCATTGTACAGGATTTACTTTCAAACCGGTTCAATTGTGCTTCGGTTGTTTACACTGACGGATCATTTAATTAATTTATCTTTATTATGGAGGCTTTCAGCCTTGGGCTGGTTCGCCTTAACTGACGGATCAAAGTGTGACAACGCAGTAGGTGCAGGGGTATTCTGTGGCAGTCTGCATAGAGCAATAGGCCTTCCGTCACAGCGTAGCGTTTCTTCGGCGGAGGCCTTTGCTATCAAATTCAACACGGGTATATCAAACGAATTGGTCATCCTGTCTGACTCGGAAAGTTGCCTTTTGGCCCTGAAAAAATCATCACCCCCGGTTTGCGAATGAGTGTTCACTCGGCTGTCGAAAAAAGCAGGCAGCTCTCGATGTGTGCCACGCGATCGTCTGTTTTTTCGACAGCAACCATTGTGTGGTCCTCCTCATTGTTCTTCATCAGCAGCTCTTTCGGTCGATGAGTCGTTGACTTTGGAAAGCAACCGTTTAGTGATGAGTGTGTGAGTGTGGACCACATTTTGCGTCCATTGCTGTAATGGAAGTGCTCGGACCCCCGTTGGAAATACTGCCGTACAATGAAACCACTGGAAGCGTCTCCCGTTCTGATGGAGGAGGCTTTTTGGATAGCGGAATATAAAGTGTTTATTGTTTTGTACGTTTTTACTATAGTTTTAAGATGTATTGTAGAACCAGACCCCCTTCACTCTTTGAAATTTAAAGAGACGGATAACAGCGCCAAACGGTTTGTGGCAAGGCAACGTTGAACTGCAGCGTTGGAAGAAAACACGTACACTAACATCTATGCCTGTACAAAGCTGCACCACTGAGTGGACGGTACAACGCAATTCAAAACACGAAGCGGTGTCATCACTCATCGTCATCATTCACTTTCACAAATACCTAGTAATCATTATTCCAACATAATTTTTTTAATAGAATGCGTGCTGTGTTCAAAAGGAAGACGGCATATTTTATTACTTTTTTTTTAGCAATGATTTCGATTCGTTGCATATCCAGGGGGTGTTGGAATAATTCTTAAGAGAGAGGGCATGTTTTTTCCATGATAACATCTATGCTTATAAAGATTATTTTGAGAAACAGCTTCGCAAATCATCAATTACTATTAGAAATTTGTATCTTCCTGATACCGATGATGTTATTGGACACTCTTTCACTCGAAAGAAAAAACATATTACAAGACCATCATGATGCGAGCGTGGATGTGTGAATGTTTTCTGTTGCGTAATGATTGAAAAACGCAGCAATCACAAAAAAATAGAATCTTGCTATCACAATATAATGATGATGACATTGAAAATGATATTGTCGTCTTTCCTCGGCTGATCATAAACGTCCGCGCTGACATCTGTCATGCTGACACCTCTTAATTAATTACCCCTGGTGGTGAAGTTGGCGGGGGACTCCCAACAGTTTCAATGTACACTCACCAGATGGCACTGCGATCATATAAAGGTGGTGTATACATTGCCTTATTCAAGGAATTGATTAGTGGGATTTCTTGTTAATTAGATATCTTTGCAAGAACCCTCGGCTCTGTAAAGTTAATTCGATTGAGCCTTATCAAATAAATTAATAAACAACCGGTTTGCGAATGCTGTGGGACTGTCGGGGATGTCCGCCACGTGATTTTGTACTGCACGAAGTTTGAAACAGCCAGAGTGAAATACGATATTGAATCAACCAGCCCGGCGTTATGTAACGACGATAACAAGGAAAAGCAGTTGCTGAAGTTTCTGCAGGAAGTCAATATGTATTGAATCTAAAGGAAAAACAGGAAGTGAGAAGATGATGAAGAGGAAACAGAAGAAGACGGAACGGATGAAACATGGTGAAGAAGACGGAAGAAGATGAAAAGGATAACAGGATGGAAGCTGTCGAAGAAGAGGGCAAAAGAAAATGTAGAAACTGAGAAGATGATGTACAGGAAACAGAAGAAGACCGAGCAGAAGAAGATTATTGAAAATCAATGAAAAAGGCGAAGATGCGGATGAAGAAGGCGAATCCAAAGAATGTCCGGAGAAGAAAAGAAGAAAACACGGAATCAAGGTGAAGCAAGAAAATTACGAAGGAGGTGTAAAGAAGAGAGAATAAATTGAAGAAAATCAAGTAAAAGAAGACGAGAAGCGGATTATTAGGATGCAGAAGAAGCGAAGCGGAACCGGAATTGGAGCAAACAGAAAACATGGTGGATAGAGAGCACGAGAGCTACGGAGAAAACAAAAAAGATGAAGAAAGTAGATAATGAAATGATAGAAGAAGTATAGGTGAAATTAATAGAGAAGAAGACGTGAAAACAAGAGATGAAATTCAATTAGCAATCAGACGATGAACCAGAACCAGAAGGAGAGGAAACGAGTAAAGTAGACAAAAACTAAGTGAAATTTAAGTTGTATTATAAATACTAACACTCACACCCTCATACAATTACATTCAAACCATTGAAACAGACACAAATTCATCCGCTGGATGTAAAATGTATTAAATAAAGAACAACAACAGCAACAACCACACACGGCTACGCCATAGGTTCTTAATGATCAAAGAAGCGCCCAGTTGTTGTGGAACGGTTTTAAATGTGCGACACGTGATTCTGCAGTGCAAAAACTACGAGAGTCAAGGCAAGAGAACAATATTAGCACAGCAGGCTTACGAGGTGCTCTAGCAAACTCTGAGGAGCAAACCACCAATTTGCTGAATTTCCTACGGCAAACTGGACTGTACCGAAAAATTTGAAGGATGCAGAGAAAAGAAGGAGCAGAGAAAAAAAGGAGCAGCCGAAAACGAGTGTAGCGGCAAGAAGATTAAGCAGATAACGGAGCAAGGAAGGAAGAATGTGAAAACATGTAACAGGATGAAGATCAAAGAAGGTGAACTAAGCTGGAAAAAATGCTAGGTCATAAAAATAAGGTGAAGCTAATGAAGAACACAAAGAAGAAGAGGAAGAAGAAAAAGAAGATGATGAAGAGAAAAATTTTGATGACGTGAAACATCAAATGAAGGCGCTGGGGACGACCCCGGCGTAGTAGTTAGCATCCATACCTCTCACGCCAAAGTCACGAGTTCAAATCTCACCCCCGGACAAGTCACAAATGACCCAAGAGCATTAAAGTGACTATAATAAAAAAAAAATCAAATGAAGGCGGAACGGAAAACGAAGCGGAATATCAAGAAGATAAAGTGGAAAATAGTAAAAGGAACGATATCGATTGAAAATTAATAAAGAAAATAAACAGAAGTATGAAGAGCAGAAAAAAGGAAATAGATCAAAGAGTGAATATAGAAACATACCCTTTTCTTCGTCTCCTTCACATTTAAAGCTTATTGCTTTTCGCATATAAGCTTATTGTGTGCTCTCAACTTAGTGTTCTAGTGCAATTCCACAGTTATTAATTGAGAGCTTTCGATGCCTGTACAATTTTTGCATTAGTAGAATTGTGTGGCAGGTACAATCATACCTTATGCCCAGGGATGTCGAGAAATTTTCCAACCCGAAAAATGCCTAGATCGGACCGGGAATTCAATTAAAATCCATGTCAGGTTACAGTGGTCATCGACAATATATTCTAGAGTCTTTTCATTTTTGTTTTCGGTCGATCTTGTTTTCTGTGCTGAGCACCAATGCTACCAACTCCAGGAAAGCAGCTCCCACACCTGGTCCCTACCGATCGACCCATCAACTCATGAACCGGGGACCAACGGCTTTACTTCCCTTCCAAAGGAAGGCGTGATCAGAGATGTTATGCCTCAGGCTTCCTGGGGTGAACCCAGGCTTGCTGGGGTGAAAGGTAATCACGTTTACCGCTACACCACCGGCGCCACCAATACTCTAGAGTCAAACACAGTGTTGAAAAATTTAAATTATAATTGCTCGTGGATAAATTTGACAAGTCTGAAAATTCAGAAAAATCAACAAGTTATTAGAAACTTCTTCTCATTATATTATTTTTAATGGAGGTAATTTGTTTGTATTCGTGAGCATTTATTTTAAAATATATTTGATGCGTAATTTCATCACGAAATGACAAATAAATTACAATAAACATTTGTGTGATATGAAATGTATTCTTTTACGGTCATTTTAAAGTCATATGTATTTATCGTACGTACATCATGCGTAAACAATCGCAAATATTTTTTTCTATTAAAGATTAAGCCGAAATACGCTATTTTCATAAAGTGTTACATCCTCAATTTATTTGCTAAATGATTTTCATCAGTTTCAAAGTTCGCACTAGGTTAGTTTTTGTTTTCACGGCATACGTAACGAAAATAATGTTTCTCGTAGAACTTTTTAGTTACGGAATGTGTGATTGCGGCACAAAACCAAAACAAAACTACTGGAGCGCTATCTACCAGCGGATACGGTAAGTTGCCCTTATCCGTCAAGATAAAAGGGGCTGGTCTCCTGTAAGAATTTTATTTCTTCCTATCGCAAGAGATCTGCATCTGGTTGGATCTTAGAACACAAGTTGAAATCTACTTTTGATCGTGTTGATCATGGGGTCTAGCTTGACTGACTGACCTCTGAACCGTTCACCAAATGTTCAGGCGTGGCACAGGGAAACAACTTAGATTCAATGCTTTTTTTTTCCAGAGTTGATAATAGAAGAGTTACGCAGACTGAAACCAAA
The DNA here is from genome assembly GCF_037179485.1 of Ochlerotatus camptorhynchus. NCBI lineage: Eukaryota > Metazoa > Arthropoda > Insecta > Diptera > Culicidae > Ochlerotatus > Ochlerotatus camptorhynchus. The sequence continues at coordinate 3,938,635 of NW_027040507.1, read as the reverse complement.
ATCTACATATCGAACTGTCAAACCGTCTACCTATCGAGCATAGTAGACAAACTGAATCGGTTGCGTGGGAAGTATTGTTAACGAAACAAGAGGAAACTTTCACAACCCAGGGGAAGTCATCCGAGGTGTAAACAAAACCAAAGGTTGCCAAAATAAAAATAAATGCCCATCAGTGTTGCAAGCTTCACTCTACGTAACTCTTCTATTATCAACTCTGCTTTTTTCTATATTCATAAATGAGCTACCCAAGTAACAATTAAAGCTGAATTGTAAGAACAAAAGTTGATTACTGGTTGATTTAAGGTGTACGAAACTGATTAACACCAGGCTGAATATACAGTTGGTTAGTAGTGCATGAAGCGAATAGTATCCCCATAATTCAATCTCAGTAAGTTAGCTGATATAAAGACTGAACAAGACTTATTTAAGCTTAATACTACTCCACAAACCAGCAATGCGCTTCAAATATTCTGATAGGCTGATAGAATAATATAACTTGTTGCATTTCCGACTTTTTAGTTATTCTAATTATTCTAAAACTAGGAAGAGGAGTTTTTTTTAAGAATAGCTCCACCTAGAAGTGCACTGTGACGACGTCGGAAGTATTAACATTAGTATTCCTGTGTTTTGTCTGTTCACCACTTTATATTGCATTTAATTTGATTTATTTATTTATTTTATTTTGTCGTCAATCATATGTAGACCATTTTTTACAAGTTACAAGTCATGTGTTAAAATTACGAATAGAATTAAAGTATTGAGTACTGGTTTTTGTCTTTATAAAATCAATAGCTTCACTATGTTTACTGTAGGCAGTCATAATTTGATTAAGTGGACCAAATTTGACATAGTTTGTGCGATAGTGATTTGTAGTAAATATATTTCGAGTTCACAGTTGCCGAGAAGGTATGTAAAAATGAAGCTTTGATAAACCATTCATACCGCATTTCAAAAGTAGAATTCAGTTATAGCACTAAAATAGCATCGAAATACATCACGCACTTGTGTCCACATTGTGTTTACTGCACTTGAAATGAGAAGAATGTTTTACTGTCACAATTTATTGTTAACAATTCTGCATTGCTGTATAATACTCTTCCGGTTGCTATTATTCAACTTAATTTTGACGTGCTTCATGTTAATGATCCTACCTTCTGCCTCAAATATGCTTATGTGGTTGAGTGGGTATAGTTGACGCCTGTGAATCAGTGACTGCCGGTTCGAATCCCAAAATGTAAAGGTAATTTTTAGACATGTAATAACAATATAAATATGTAAATCCAATTTGTCAGCAACATTCTAAAGCAGTCTCATAAAAAATATAAGTTTTAATAATTGTTGTACATAGACCACTTTAACCTTTGTTCAGCTTTTAAACATCTAAATCTGGTGATTTTAATCAGCCCAAAGCTTAACAACAATCTAAATTATAAGCTTTTCAATGCATTAACCAACAGTCTTTTCCAACCCTTGTTCAGCCTTAATTTTTTATTTAAAAAAATATAATGGAAGACCGCTTCATATCTTATATTCTTTTATGAGACTGCTTTAGAATGTTGCTGATTAATTGGATTCACATATTTATATTGTTATTATATGTCTAAAAAATACCTTTACATTTCGGGATTCGAACCGGCAGTCACTGATTCACAGGCGTCAACTATACCCACTCGACCACATAAGCATATTTGAGGCAGAAGGTATGATCATTAACATTAAGCACATCAAAATTAAGTTGAATAATAGCAACCGGAAGAGTATTATACAGCAATGCCGAATTATAAACAATATATTGTGACAGTAAAACATTCCTCTCATTTCAAGTGCAGTAAACACAATGTGGACACAAGTGCGCGATGTATTTCGATGCTATTTTAGTGCTATTATTGAATTCTATTTTTGAAATGCGGTATGAAAATTAAGTGCAATATAAAGTGGTGAACAGACAAAACACAGGAATACTAATGTTAATACTTCCGACGTCGTCGCAGTCCACTTCTAGGTGAACTATTCTTGAAAAGCTCCTCTTCCTTTTCAATTGTCTCTACTGCTGGTGCTGCTTGGTATTAGAAAGGTAGGCAGTGAATTTAGAATAACTAAAATGTCGGAAATGCAACAAGTGAGACTGACGACATTTAACAATATTGTGCTATAAATTCATATTATTCTATCAGGCTATCGGAATATTTGTAGCGCATTGCTGGTTTGTGGAGTAGTATTAAGCTTAAATAAGTCTTGTTCAGTCTTTATATCAGCTAACTTACTGAGGTTGCATTATGGGGATACAGTTTGCTTCATGCACTACTAATCAACTGTATATTCAACCTGGTGTTAATCAGCTTCGTACACCTTAAATCAACCAATAATCAACCTTTGTTCTTACAATTCAGCTTGAATTGTTACTTGGGTAAGTCTGAATTAAAATCGTTGAAAGAACACTTGTTAAGCATCAATTTGTTACCTGGGTATCTAATTTATTGTCTCTTGGATACCGTATATTCCATGTACATAACCGCCATAACAGCTATTTATAAAATAACGAACATTTTCGATGGCTCGAGTGACACTTGCCTTTGATACAAATAAAACACGTCTACTGAGGATTCATATTTCTTAAACATCAACAACTATCAATGAAACAGTCATCGGTCGTCATTGAAAAGCAATGCAACTATGTTCTGTCAATCTAATTGAAACTTTTATTGGGTCTGTTGTCTTGTGAATTTCAGCTATAACGGCCTCTTTTCTGATTTTCTCAATATATGGAATCTACAAGAAAACAATGTTTAAACGAAATTTCTAGAACAGTATAAGGAACATTATGCCGTAGACTACACATTTTTATCTCATATGGGTGGAAAGTTCGTAGAACATATACTTTAAAATTCTCCACTTTTTAATATATCTTCGAGCATGAAACTAAGTCAAACTTCAATAAATACATTTTGAATAGTTAAGTTTAGTCACAAAGTTGGTAGATAACACATTAAGCTTTGCTATTGAAGTTGTTACAGCAGTTTTGGTGTTTCAGTCTCGAGATACAATTTTTTTTTTTTATAATTACTTTATTTGTACAGGCTCAATCGAATAAACTTTACAGAGCCGAGCTATCCTTTGCGTTATACATTATTACTGTCTTAAATTTAAAGTTAAAGGAACTGGACCGAGTACTCTCGGTTGTCTCGAGGTTAGGGGAGATTTACAATTTTTTGGATGGGAAAAGGGAAGAAGGAGGTTTGAAATGTGGTTTACTATTTAATTAATCCTAAAGCATGAAATTATTTCTATTCATCTTGAAAACAAACATTGAAATAAAAAACCCCATACGTACAAAATACAAACTAAACACAAGGTTAATCAAACTTGCAATCTAAGGTTACTATCCTTAAAGTAAACATATATAAGTTTCGTAAGCTCCAGATCGCGTCTAGCCAACATATCACGAACTGGAACATTAGGTTGTCTACCTCGAGCCCGAAGGGAATCTAAAAAATGTGATCTGACTCCACGATACTACGCACAAGACCAAAGGATGTGATCAGCGTCCTGGTAGCCTTGTCCACATTCACAGAGATTGCTGTCTCCCAACCCCACACGGAACAAGGGAGCGTTTAGACAATAGTGATTGGACATGAGACGAGACATCACGCGTATGAAGTCTCGACCCAAGTCCAACCCTTTGAACCATGCAAACTTCGACACCTTAGGGATAATTGAATGTAGCCATCGTCCCAAGCTCCCTTCACTCCATCGATGTTGCCAGCTAACGAGCGACTGCTGACGATAAATAGAGAAAAATTCACTATAGGCGATTTGTCGATCATAAATGTCGCCCTCCATAGCGCCCACCTTCGCAAGTGAATCCGCCTTCTCATTGCCCAAAATTGAGCAATGCGAAGGGACCCACGCGAAGGTGATGATGAAAGAGCGCACGGATAAAGCACTAAGCAGTTCTCGTATTTTCAAGAGAAAATACGAGAAGTGCTTTACCGGCCTAATGGAACGGATAGCCTCGACAGAACTAAGACTATCCGTAAAAATAAAGTAGTGGTGTGGAAGAAGTGAAGCAATAGTTTCCAAAGTGTAGTGAATTGCTGCCAGTTCAGCCACATACACAGAACAAGGAGCTTCAAGTTTTCGAGAGGCGCTATGAAATTCATTAAATACACCAAAACCAGCGGACTCCTCTATTAGAGATCCATCTGTGAAACACGTTCTTGCAGAATCAACATGGCCAAACTTTGCAGCGTATAATGACGGAGCAATCATAGGACGATGACGCTCCGGAATTCCGCGGATTTCCTGCGTCATAGATAAATCAAAATTCACTGAATTGCCGAAATCAGAGAAGACTACACGATTGGGAAAATTTCTTGAAGGGCTGACATCCTGTGTTAAATATAGGTAGTACAAAGTCATAAAACATGTTTGAGGATTTAGCTCCAGAAGCTTCTCAAAGTTTTCGATCACCAGTGGGTTCATTACTTCGCAACGGGTGAGGAGCCTCAGAGATAACTCTGAAATCGAGATACAAATATTATAAGCCTTAAATTACCTTAAAAAATAAAATTAACTTGAAGCACCCCTAAATCATCACCGATTTTGCTGAAAATTTGCTCAGAAGTTCAAATTAACATAACGAACAGTAATCACGGTTGACCCGGTGCATCCCGGTCATTTCTGTTAAATTGAACAGGTCTAATGTACATGAAGATAAAAAGTCTTCAGCACTACCTCGAATTACGATACACGGTCAATGAGAATAACTCAGATAGATAGTCACTTCTACTCAGAGGTATGGAGAAATTTCTAAAAACTTATGGAACTCAGTGCTGAGTACGTGCAGTTTTCCAAAATTTCTCTCTGAGTTATTTTCAGTGGCTGTGTAGTTAATCGATCGTTTTGCTGTGAGGTGTATCAGAAACATGCTTACATTCAGCATACAAGTTTATCTAATGTAGAAAAAAAAACATATCACTAGGGGACCTAGGATTTTAGGTAGGAAGATTATGAACTACATTTTTTTTCAATTCTATTATAGAGAAAGAATAACAAAAGTTTAGATGAAGCTAAGGCTAAAAAAACGAACATCAACATTGTAAGATGATGGAATCCAACCCAGGTTCCTCTGTGGATGGGACGCCGACGAGAAATCGCATAAGCAAAAATCAACATTGTAAGCCAGCAAAAAAGAAACGAAGTTTCGCATTATTATTTAAAATCTTATTTTTATTTGAATAGGAAATAATGGCAAAAGTTTGCCTTGGTCTGATCCACTAATCATAATAATCTCAATTAAAATATGTGTGTGCAGCTTGGTCGGGCAAGACTCTGCACGGCTTTTCTTCCCAATGAATGTCGTGTGGTTTGCCTCCTCTGGACCGGCCGTAGCCTGAGACATGGTGTTGCATTTTTTTTTTTATATATATATTTGCGCATGCTGGCAATTTTTGCTTACTTCCCCTTGCTTGCCAGGGGGACTTTTATTTCATTTGCAAACTTGAACCGCGCGGTTGTACCGTTGTTGATTTGATAAGCCATGAGATTTATTGAAAACAATTTTTCCACCATCAACGGAGGGGCCGATTCAGGGAGATATCTTAATAAATTACTCATTTAGTGGGCTGATATCTACGAATCACGATTGCTTGGTTGGCACCGGCACCTACCCGATGAAATATTTTAAATAATTAATAGGTTCCACGGTGACGTCCCCGAGCGGTGCATTTTTCACGATTAGAAGTCATAAATTTGAAGGGAAAAAGAATACCACGTTAAAATGCAGTAGAATTCTAATAAGTTAACCCAATAAATTACCCAATCACTTGTCCTTATCACGCAATCGTAACAATCCAAATCCCTGCCGAAGAAACCGACCAGTTCAGCCCAGAGCCGTCCTGCAGCAATTCTTCTCTCGGTTATATACGCGACTGGATAATTTATAACCACATTCCGCAGTTCCATTTTGCTTCAAGTTCATCAGATTTTGAGTCCACCTCCCCCGGGCTGGAGCGCTGGACGCGCGGTAAATCCGCGTGGTGGCCAGCAGTGCCAACTTCAACTCGAAGAAGAGGGTCTTCCGCCCCGACCGAGAGCAATAATTCATTTTGAAAAGTCAGTCTGTTTCTGTGTTTCTCGCAGTCGTCATTTCGTGGTCGGTTTTTTGCCATTCCCTTCAAAAGCACTCTACCTTCCTACCGCGTGGCCATATCGATAGATATGCACGTGAAGGGTGTAATTACAAATCGCTCCCTCCCTGCTTGCTGTCCGGCTGGGTTGGGTGGTGATAGCGGTGGTGGGATCTACTCAATCCAAGCCCAACGGCTTCAGAGACAGGCCCATGAAGCTCGCCGGCTGATTGATGGCGTAGAGGCGTTTCTTTTTTTTTTATTAATTTATGTGCAATTCTTCAAGAATTTATTTCATTTCATTTATCCAAAACCAAGCTCCTCACGCGTGGTGGAAGTGTAAACTGCTTTGCGAGAGGAAGGGCTTTGCCGTTTGGTGCTGTTGGCGGGACGAGACTTCAAATGCCAACCGGCTTGGGTTTTAATCGGGTAAGGAAATCTCCGGCACTCCGGGTGGAGAAGGAGAATTGGACATTGCATTGTCCGGTTTGGGTGCTCTATAAGTACCTATCGTACGTTGTTCATGTGCTTGCTCGGTTATGGAATTGATCTTATTACACTGATTTGATTTCCTGATTCCAGGGATAACTAAAATAAAAAGATTCTAGAAATACATTCGGTGGGCCCTGAAAGGAGACTTACGACTTCAAGTATTTACAAGCTTCTCTGCTGCAATATTCTGCAGAGTTTCAATCTAATCCAATCACTAAAAAAAGGTTCAATCTTTGGCAGCATTGCGGCACCCTTAAATCATGTCCGGTTGAGCTTAAATTTTATATAAGGTATTTTTTTTAAAACAGTAATGGTCCGTTTGTAAACTTCAAGACGATCATTTTCATTGGCATTCTACTGATCACCTTTTATTCTTTGGTTAAAATGTCGTAGGTAAATTTTGTCATGGTAAAGGCATTTTGATTTCTTGCTTAATGGTAAATACTTTCTCCTCAGCAGCATTCAACATTACATTCCCAAAGCTTACAGTCTCTACCAAGACGAGAAATGGATGCCAAGCGTATTCTTCCCTTCCACACTCATCGTTTTTTTTTTTTTTTTTTTTTTTTTTTTTTTTTTTTTTTTTTTTTTTTTTTTTTTTTTTTTTTTTTTTTATATTGAACGATCAAAATTTAAAATATACAACAATACATATTTTTCATTTTTTCTTCTCGCACCTTCTTCTTTTCTTCTTTTTTCTTCTTGTACCTTATCCTTTTTCCTTGTTTCTGTATTGCTGCCATTTTTTAGCTTCCCTTAACCTAGCTTAATACTAACGTTAATTTGGGAAACCGATTACCCGCGGCGTACTCGGGGTTAATAACACACTCACTCATATCCACTCATTCTTTATCATCCATACCATATGTACATTAACGAACACACTTTAAGAAAGAGAAGGGAACCTAACCTAACTTAACCTATCTTAACCTAACATGAAAAATCCGAATACCATAAAAAAACCTTTAGAGCATTTATATCTTTGAATTACGTTATTAAACTTGTGTAATTACTAAATTCCTTTTCCAAAAATTGTTTTCTTCGATTCATTTCTAAAGTCAAAATCCTTTTGAAATCCTATAAATTTCCATCCATATAATTCTTCAGATTGTAATTAACTGTGTTGGCTAAAATCCACAATCCTAACTTTTCGTTTTTCTTCGCTAAAATTTTATCCAATATTTCTAGAGGGTCTGCAACATTGATTCTAAGGTTAGTTATTATTTGCTCTTATTATAATGCTTGAAATAAGACATGATTTTAATCGATGTTTTATATCATCAGTTTCTTTACACTTGCTACAAATATTATCCTCTGTTCCACGAATCTTGTGTTTTAAAAGCTTGCTGCGAGTTGGAATAATATCGTTTATGAAGTAATACAAGGCTACTCGAAGATTTGAATCAATGAACTTCATATTCATGTTAATCCAAACATTTTCCCAAGTCAAGTTAATATTTTTCATTTCTATTGCTGGTTGAATCTGCAAACTATCAATGAAAAAAGAGTAAATTTGTTTAGTCGTGTTCAAATTTGTCATCGTCACAAGATTTTCTGCTTCTCTGCCATAAATACCGAAGGTTCTTCCTAGTTTAAGGTTATTTCTATTAATGAATAGAAAATCTTGTGAGGGATTTGAACCGTTCTTAACTGAAGTGTATAACATGTTACGAATAAACAGTGCTTTAATTTTCATGCCTACATGAACCAATTCCAAACCCCCTTTCTCTTTTTCTAAATATAGTTGATTTCTATTGATTTTAAATAAGTGTCCCATCCACAAATAGTTACCTATAATTTTAGTTACTTCTGCAATGAACTTGTTAGGAGCCGGAATTATCTGATCTACATACCACAATTTGGATAAAATGAATGTGTTTAGGATCCAAATTTTTTGGATTATGTTTAAATTTCTAAATTTTGCCTTAAATAACGAGTTTTTAATAACGTTCAACTGAATGTCATAAGCTCTTGAAATAGTTGCTTCCCAAGAATTTTTAAATGTCACACCTAATATTTTCATTTCTTAGCACTATTAACTTGCAAGTCGTTAAAGCACAACAAACGCGATTTTTTATTGTTTAAACTAATCCTAGCTTCCTTAGCAAACCTTGCCATTATCTGAAAGATCTTTTCAAATTCATCTTGATTCTTAATAATAATACAGATATCATCAGCATAAACAACCAGTTTAAAGAATGTACCATCAAACAATATGCCCGGAATTGCATCAGAGAGCATTGCAAGTAATGGCTCCAAGTAGAGTACGAAAAGAACCATACTAAGCGGACATCGTTGTCGAACCGAACGATCAATCCTTATAGCGCTTGTCAAACTTCCTGATACTAGCAATCTGGAAAATGCTCCTTCGTATAAATTTTTTAAACAAGCAATAAAAACCGAGGGGAACCCGAATTTTGTTAAAACTAACCAAAGGTAATTTCTATCGACGCTGTCAAAGGCCTTCTGAAGATCTAGACTCAAAAAGGCAATCTTAAAAGATTTTTTCTTATTAGAATACACTACTAAATTCCTTAAAACCTTTAAATTGTCGACGCAAGATTTCTCCTTGTGGCAGGCAGCCTGGTAAGGCCCAATCAAATCAGGCAAAACTAATTGAATTCTGTTTGCCAGAATTTTTGCAAACAATTTATAATCTGTGTTCAGTAAGGATATTGGTCTAAAGTCTTGTACTGATGGGTTGCTGGCTTTTGGTATAAAAGTTACCACACCATCTTTAAAGCTAGAGGGCGGCACGATTCCTTGAATGAGATAACTATTGAAAAGGTTTTAAAGATCTTCTTTTAGAATTTCAAAATTTTTAAAATAAAATTCATACGATAGCCCATCACATCCAGGTGATTTTTTCTTGGATGCATCTATCGTTCTTATCAAATATTCTTTTTGTTCAAGATTCAATCCTTTCGTGATGAAGTTCATGAATTGATAATCCAAAGAGTCAGAGTTATTATGATTGTTTTCAAAAATAGATTTGTAGTACTTGAAAAATTCATTTTTTATTTTATTGCTATCGGTTGTAATTTCATCTTCAATCTTTAGACGTGACGTTTCCTATCATTATGTTGAGCAATTTGAAAAATTCCCATTTTCTCTTCTTCAACTAGAGAATTTGGTTGGAAAATTTGAGTGAATTCCTGAAGTTTTTGTTTTTCTATTTCAAATAATCTTTTTTTAATGAAGTTCATTTCTGAATGAACGTCATCTCCTGCGTTTAACCTGCTTGAAAATTCTTGCATGGCTCGATAATAAATGCTCTTTTCATTCATTATACTAATGTTCCTATAAATAGTGTAACTTCTGAAGAAATTTCTTGTAGTTGTTTTAAAATCTGTGTTCCACCATGAATTAAAATCAGTTTGATATTTATATCTGCGCTTGCAGTTTTCAATGTTCGATTTGTAATCTGAGATTAGTTGATCGTTTTTAAGTATTGCAGAATTTAGTTTCCAGTAAGGTGATTTAGTTTTAGCTGGGCTAGGAAGCTCATTGATTTCAATCTTTAATATTACCGCATGGTGATCTGAGAAAGCAAGGGGTACTGTTCTCAACTCACAAGCTTTATCTAGTACATCCGTGGAAAGATAAAATCTATCCAGTCTTGATGCACTATTTCCTCGGAAAAAAGTGAAAGCAGGTTTCTTTGACAAAAATTTGGCCACGTCTGTAACCTTCATTTTGTCAACCAATTGTTGCCAACCCTGGCAGAAATTATTGGTTCCTCTACTATCCTCTTTATATAAACAACAATTAAAATCTCCTCCTATAACCAGACCGTCAAAGTTCTTATTTAAGTGTAGCGCTATGCTTTCTGTGAAAAAGTCATTCCTTTCTTTTTTGTATTGAGATCCTGACTGTGCATAGATGTTGATGAAATTGATTCCATTAATAATCAATGATATAATTCGACCGTTAGGGTCTACTATTAATTCAGAAAAGGTAAAAATTTTCCGAATGGCAACTGCCGTAGATCGACTCAAACTACTGTTACAGTAACTGAGAATAATTTCATAATTTGGTAAAAATGACGATGATGTAATGTTCATTTCTTGAAAGAAAACTATGTCAATATCATTGAAATTAACAAAATCTCTTACTAACGATTGTTTTTCCTTACACACGATCCCGTTTAAATTTACTGTTGCAACTTTAAACGATTTTCTATTCATCCTTCTGATTTTGTTGACAGCTCAGTTGGCCGCTTAGTTGGCCGCTTAGTTGGCCGCTTAGTTGAGCACTTATTTTTCGTTTTTTCGGATCCAGCTCAGACATTTCACTTTCACCTACATCATCCTGGAGACCAGCGAAAATGTTACTCACCGCGACATCCGTTCTCTTACTCACTTAAGCTGCTTGGATCATTCTCACGTCCCGCTCACTGCTCTGAGAAATACCAGCGTCGGATGAACCCTTGCTCACGACCGACGTACCATTCTTGTTGAATTTCGGTGGAACGTTCACCCAGCCACTACTACCAGCAGACACAGCATCACCGCTTGCATCCGTTTGTACATCATCGATCTTTATTCCGTTCTCCGTATCTGCGTTCGACATTTCGTGATCACCACTACATTGTTCAGGCGTGCTATTGTTGTCCCCCACCTCTGGCTGACTTGCCTTCGGTTTCAACAGATCGTTGAGGTTAGTAAAGTTAAGACTATCCTCCGCCTTCTTGACCCTTTCTCTAGGACAAAGTTTCTTATCAGAGCCTGCAGCACGATGTGGGCAATCAGGCTTCAAATGGTCCGTTGCTTTGCACACAAAGCACTTTTCCTGCATACCAGAGTAAAACACGCGACATCTGTAATTACAAATGTACACCTGTGGTGGTATTTCCTTGGTCACATCCATGTATATACCCCTGACCCCTGAGAAGCAATTGAAACCCGACGCCATAGATCGTTTTTCATGCACAATTTGTTTCACCAATACGAACTTCTTGAAAAACTCCGCGATCTCCCGATCTGGAACCTCTGGTGGAAGGTAAAACAGTCTCACATATTTGATCTCTTCATTCCCGTCCGTAATCATAACCTTCGTATACTGTCCATTCGAATAACCAAATGATTTTTCGCCCACGTGCTGTTCGAGACACATCTTCATCAATGTTTCACTGGCAAACTTCACAACTATGCACTTTTCGTATGGATCATGATACAAATGAGACACTTGTTCTGGTTTAATTCCCATATTTCTAAAAACAAACGTGACCATTTCGCCATCGGATGGAGATCTGGTTTGATCTCCAAATTGAACCTTGACCGTATTTTTCCTTGCGTACTTCATTGCACTGATGATAATTCCCTTTCAAATAATAGAAACTATTGTTTCCGCAGAAACAAAACAACGAGGGAAAAAAAACTCTGACTGCACCTCTGAAACACGTCCGACTACCTCGAGTTTCAAGTCAAAACTGATCGTTAATTTTTTTTTTATTCAAACGGTGACGACAATCGCCGATTGAGTTGCAGGCAATAGACAAAGCATCTCGAAACAATAGCTTGCTTCGACTAACCTCTGTGTGTTAAAGAACTGAGCCACTGCGACCAGTTTGATGATTGGGGAAATGGCTCTAATGTTGACGTATGGGTCTTAGATTGGCCCCATCGCTAAAAATCTCAATTTCTTTAGATTTACCTTGATGAACGCGTCCTTGGGGCGGTACTAATGGATATTGGAATTGTATCGATCTATTGTCTATTGCATCGACTATACGCGAATGCGCGATCAAAACCGATTAACAATTTCGATTTATGAGGGTTAGGTAGACCATGCTGTAGACTGTTTTTTAAGGGAATGCATTGAGAATTACTTGAACAAGTTACAAGTTGTATGTTGCTTGGAACCCGAGCAAAGTCCAGCATCAAAATGGCAGCAAATTGAAATCAAGTTTTGATATCAACATCAAACTGAAATCACAATTTGATTTCAGTTTACGCAATTGACAAATTTGATACCTAATTTTGTTTTCATTTTGCTGTACATTTGCTCTTCAGAAATATGTTGTTGCGGGTTTGTTTTCATTGCCTTTGCATAACATCAAATTGAATACTTGTTTTGTTATCAAGAGGAAAAATGGATATCAAATTTAGTTTTCACTTTACTCTCACTGATAGCAGAAATAGTTTTCAATGTGATGTCACAGGAAGATTTGTTTGCTCTCAGTTGTGATATTTTAACCTTTAAAACGACAGCAACCTGAGTAATCATTATCAACGAAATCACAACATCAAATTTAGATTTCAATTTGATCTCAGACTTTGCTCGGGAATACAGTTCCTTCTGAGATTGTTATTTATGATCAATTTAACATTCTTGGGTCATCCGTGACTTGTACGGCGATGAGCTGTGAGCTCGTGACTTTGGCGTGAGAGGTATGGATGTTAACAACTACGTCGGGACCGATTGGTGGTTACTTTGATAGTTTTTGGAGAGGTGAGTCATTAGGCCGAATGCGATTAGGCTGAATAGGTAACTAGGCCGAAATGTTAACCCTTTGCTGGGCAACGTATCAAATATGATACATTAACTTTCTTTATTCTCTTTTTAATTTTATGTAAGCAACTAACTTGACTTATAGCTTTTAAACTAACCGTATACCTAGGTTACACATTCCAGACATCTAGCGGGCGATACGATAAGTAATTATTTTGGTATAGCCACCATGAAGCGAAATACGAACACACATTCAAAGGCCTCCGTAAGTATATGCAAAACAATTTATTGAAAACATCAGTTAAGCATTCAATGTGTATGGAAATGGAAGATGCTATAAGGTTTTCAGTGGATTAAGTCAGTCTTTGTTGCCAACAATTAACATTTTACATGTATGTGTCAAAAATGATACACTGCCCAGTGTGCGATAAACAACACGCTGAAGGCAACGTATCAGATTTGATACGTTTCCCAGAATTAATACTTTATTGGTTTATATCAATTATAATTCCAGTCTCGAGTAGAAAAGGTACTTTCTTCGGCAATGTCGCCTAAATGTGGCTCAAAAGATGAAGATTTTGCTGGAAGCGATTAAGAGGTCATGATTGGACTCGTTTGGGTTGACAATGACGAATATGATACTGATGCTTCAATGAACCCGACGATGGCAACGTTTTTGGAATCTATATTTGCTACGCTTGAATCCGAGGTAAGATACGCAGTAGACTGATGCAAAATTTGAAATTTTCGCTCCACAGTGCTTAAACGGTTCCAAATTGGGTCCTGCTAAGCCTCCCAAAATCAGAACTACTTTAGTAAGAAACTGACTTGGCACAAACTATTTCAAGTTTACATGGGAATTACTATAGGAAAACTTATGTTTTTGTTCATAACTATCTTACAATTCACCACATCACTATGCATTTAAAAATATTAGCAATGATTGTAGCAAATTTTCTCAGCTACCACTTTGTTGAAAACCACTTTTCAATCAACTGTAAGGAACAAAAGTTATTAATGATTCAAGTCACTGATGTCTAATGATTATGCTCTTTCAACTGTTCAGCAGGCAACATTGGTGTTTCTGGTGCGAAGAATAGAACACAAATATCATGGCTACTATGTCACACTGCAGAATACAGTGTTGCCCACAGAACAGTTGCTTGATCATGCCATAAGATTATCAATCTCTTAAACAATTAATAACAATTTAATTTGACATTTGGCTGAAAAACAATGTTCCGCAAAGTTGTAGCTTGGAAAATTTCCAATTTAGTTATAAAAAAATTCGAAAAATCAATATGGAAAATGCGTAGTAGGCAATAAACAAAAAAAATGGTTTTCCCATAATAATGTCCATATAAATTTCAAATAGTTTGTGCCAAGTCAGTTTCTTACCAAATGAGTTTAAATTTTGGGAGGCTAATCAGGACCTGATTTGAAACCGTTTGAGCATTGTGAAGCGAAAATTTCAAATTTTGCATCAGTCTAATACGCAGGCTAAAAGCTTACGTCCAATGAGAAATGAACTAGTATATTTTACGAGAGGAATCGTACATGATACTTCATTATTCCATAATGTAACAAAAGAAGAATGGTTTCAACCAGCAGAGAACCAAAACTACGCAACTGGAACTGAAAAAGGGTAGGAAATATCACATTCTCAGCACACTCACAAGAAAAGACAGAGAACCACGAAATAACTGTTATTAAAACGAAGACATTCAGGAAAAAGATCATTCTGTTTTAACGATCCAGAGTTTTCCTACGAAGTTGAAATTGCAGAAGATAAGATTGATTTTTTAATCGCGTTTTAGCCCGAAACAATGTGCCACTCGATAAACTAATTCTAGAAAAAGAACTTTAGTACAAAGCAAGTGCAAGTGATCGGTTAAAATGCATTTCAAAGTGTTTTTTGTCAGCATCCTTTTCGTCAGAACTGTTATTAGGCGGTTGGCAAACTGGCCCGATGATTCTGATTGGACTGGAGGCGGGTTGTGCAAAAGTTTCTATGATGATCCGACGGAATGGTTTGAAGTGTTGAGCTAGAACTAGGAGATGCAACAGTCTTCCAAGTTTTTGCTTCACGGGCAAACCATCGTTCATTTGGTGAGTTTCTTCCTGTTTATATATTCACCTGTTTCGGTTTCTACAACTTTGTCTTAGACATTATTTCGGAGAGCCGCTTTCGTGCTGTATTTTGATGAGAAATAAAATGTCGAGTGCGCTATTGTCAATGCTTGGGAAAGGGTGGGTATGGCCAAGTTCCAACAAAGATTTGCCAATTGGTTCATTCGGCAAGAGAGTAGTCCTAGTGCTTTTTTTCTGGTTTTAGACGTTTGATGTGTTGTACCTTAAAGTTCCATTTTTGTGATCATGATTTGCCTGAAGAATGTTTGAACTAGTTTGGACATAACCCTGAAAAGCCTTTGGTTCAACAGTAGTGCAGTAGGACAGTAAGAGTACAAAATGTATTAAACTGGCTGAGGTCTGCCTTTTATTTTCATTTATATCTTCTTAAATTTATAATATATTTTCGTTCTATTACTCTCTACTGAAATCTAGCTCTCACCTGTTCGTGTTCAGCACTGGATAATTTTGCGAGGTTTTTTGAAGCACACAAAAGGAACAATTCGCGAGTCATTGTGAACTTTTCCTGTAGATTGATTAGAGACCTGTTTTTTTCAGTTTTTACGCAAGGAAAGATAGAACTAGGGTTCCTTCCTCCTTTTGCTTTCTCCTACGGCTTTTTATTCCATGTTTCTATTTTCAGAAAGCGATTAATGGCGCTATAACCATAAGCCATATAGGGCTAAGACAAGAGTTAGTGCTCATGTCCCAAACACTCGAGGAAAATGGAGCATCATTGACCATTTTTAGATTAGATGCTCCCAACGACCAATTACTTACAGATAACAATACAACGGAACGTACGGTACGAGATGTAAACGTTTCATCCATTTATTCGATTCTGAAGCATTGTGTTTAATTTTTTTTTATTTAAACAGGCCCGATGTTTTTGAATCATCTTGCCCCTTAAATGCTGCATAGTAGGCCTGGCCGTTTTGATATATTTTGCGCATCTCTGACGTTCAAACTATACCAAATAGACAAGAAAAAGGATGGAGGTATATATATCATTTTCCAGGATGATTTCATGAGCTGGCTGTGTTGGTATTAGATTAGATTAGATTAGATTAGATTAGGTTAGATTAGATTAGATTAGATTAGAAGTTGAAATTGCAGAAGATAACTTTGAAGTTCCCGCCAAGATACGAACGCCTCTCGAGTACTTCAAGGTGTTTTTTTTTTCATGGATATATTTGAATATATATTTTTATATCAGTTGAGTTGCTGAAAGGAATCTGTCAGCTTCCAGCTTATACCGATTACTGGAGCACAACAATCGGTTACGATAAGGTCAGTGCCCCAAAGTATCAAAAAATCCAAAATATCTACATTTTGCAGGCAACACAAAGCAAAATGATGATCCGTATTTCAATTATTCGTCCATTTTTGGACAAAATACAGACGAATTTTATAAAAAATACTGAATGAAAAAAGACAGTCCATTGATGAAATGATGGTGCCCTACAAAGGAAAAATGGTAATCGGCGACAATATTTGAAGAATAAGCCTTAGAAATGGGGTTTCAAGATTTTCGTGAGAGCTGAGACAAGTATTGTCTATGATTTCGTCATCTATGGAGGCTCCAAAACTTTCAGGGAGGATGATCTTGGTGTAGGAGCAAAAATCGTTTTATTATTATGTCATACGATTCACCAGAAGGCTTTGACCGTCGTATACTTCGATAACTTCTTCTGCTATTTCGAGTTGTTTCATCGACTACGAGAAGCCTACGATATTCTGGCTGTAGGGACACATCGATCCACAAAACAAGAGGAGTTTAGATGACAAAAAAAAAGTCCAAGAAAAAAGACAGAGGTACAATTGTCCCGAAATGCGATAATACCAATAAACTTGTTCTGGTACAGTAGACAGACTATAAGGATGTTCTGATGGCCTCCAATTACATTGCAGCAGAACCAATCGGTACTGTTAAACGTTTCTCGAAGCATGAAGGCAGAAGAATTGACGTACCATGTCCCAAAATAGTCCAGGACTATAATCAACACATGGGTGGCGTGGATTTGGCTGATATGCTAATCGCTTTATACAGAACCGGCCTGCGAACCAAAAAGTGGTATTTGGCAATATTCTCTCAAATGCTTGATATATGCATCAACAATGCCTGTCGAGATCATTTGTTGGTTAATAAAGCCCCGTTAAAAAGGGTCTCGAAGCAATTCAGGACGGAAGCTGCAGAGAGTCTTCTTTCGGACTGGTGTCCAACCCACAAAGCAACTGTCAACAAGATCATCGACAGAATTCGAACTCCAATTGTTCCGAGGTCTTCCGACGATAGTCGTCTTGATGTTATTGGACATCTTCCAGAGTATACCACTAGGGATCGCTAAAAATTCTGCAGAAAAGGCAAATATAACATGAGACTTGTTTCAATAAGAAACGAAATTGCTTTAGAACCTACCAAATAAGGCATTGCCGAATTCGTCAACAGCCTAACAAAATCAATAAAACACAAAAGTTTTATTTTAAATATAACATGTGTAACAACACTTATATGAAATGGGGAGAACCCGATAAACTTTATAACACTAATACCAATTCAAAGTTGATACCCTTTTATATATATTTACAATAAATAATAATGCCAAGCCACCGGACAGGATTGGGCCTAAGTTTCGTGTGCCGGTTGAAATTGAACAAGAGCAGTGTTTGTTTCACCGGTAGAGAACAACAGTGAAAGTGGTTGGTTGCACGGGGAAATATCGCGGTTGAGAAAGATATCGGACTACTCGACCGGTGGTGGAGAGAGAAGAGTGAATTTCCCTAGTAGCGACAGTGTGCTTGGGACAGCACTGAAAAGCTGCTTTTGAGGTGTTCTATGCGGCGTTTGAGAAAAGCAGCCCATGTGGTGAGCACATAGAAGTGATCTTAAAAGGCTATTTAAGGTCAAGTGTGCTGACAATAGACGGTTGAGTCAACCATTGTCTAATCTACCGAACTGTTGTAGGTTTCACATAAGACGCGCGCTCGTAGATCGATCCATCGTCGGAGAACGGATCTGAAATCGACGGTTCGGGAAAGGTTTCATCGTCGGGAAACTTTTCCAGTCTCTCACTCTCCGAGAGGGTGATAACTCAGTGGAGCCTCGTGGTCGCGATCGCAGCGTAGAGCGTTCCCCGCCGGGGAGCGTTGTCTGATACCGTCACGTCGCAGTTCGTTTCATCGTCGGGAAACGTAACTGTCGTTGACACCCCGTATGGACGGAGGTCGTGAGTGGGACATAGTGGTATGAGTGAAACTGAATCTGAAAGTGAGATTTTTGAAGATTCGGTTATTCGCCTCAGTTTAGACGGAACTGATCTCCCACCCTTTGTTACGGACCGAAAGGATAAACATAAGCGACTCGCAATGGCGGAAGAGCTGAAAGCACAACTTGCTGCTATGAAACTGGAGTTAGATGAACTTCGTCGGTTGTCGTTATCTAATGCTGGTGCGTCCAACAGTCGTAATGCTGTGCCAGTAGAAAGAGTGCCCGATTTCAGGGAAATTAGAGAGTATGTCAATCCGTTTGACCCCAAAGTGCCATCATGTCCCACTGCAGAAGCTTGGGTAAACACCATTGACGATACTGGAGATTTGTATGACTGGACTCCGGCATTGAGGTTGCATTGTGCACGATTAAGTTTGAGTGGTTGTGCTAAGCTATGGTTTGAAGGATGTCATACCAATATCAAGAGCTGTCAAAATTTCAAAACGGAAATAGTGAAAGGTTTTCCGTCATCGAAAAATCCCATCTACTACCATAATCTGCTCTCATCGCGAAAATGGAAGTCTGGGGAGACAGTAGAAGAGTACGTTTACGAGATGATGGCGATGGGTAGAAAGGGTGGATTTGAAGAAGAAACTATAGTGATGTACATTACGAGTGGCCTACGGTCGTATGTGAAGCGGTCAGGGTTGACCATCGGAAAAGTGTCCAAGGTGCAGGAGCTTTTAGACGAATTACGCTGGATTGATAGCGTGGACGCAGTAGCAGGTACCAGTAAAACTGCCGATGACGGGGCTACAACGAATAGAAGTGATGGTCGCCGGAAAGTGGACGCAATGGGCGATTCGTGCTTTCATTGTCATAAAAAGGGACACATTGCCAGAAATTGTCCCAAGGTGAAGTGCCATTTATGCAAAAAGGAAGGTCACATGAAGAGTGAGTGTAAAACTTTCGGGGCAAAGAGGGAGTCCAGAGACCAAAACCCGAAGATGATGCGGGTGGTTGATCAGAAGAGCGTTTTCGTGAAGAATGTAGTGGTGAGTGGTGTCAGTTTGAAAGCCCTGGTGGATACCGGAGGGCGAGTATCAACCATCCAAGAAAAGTTCGCACAGCAGGTTGGTGAACTGAAGCCCAGTCATAAAGTGCTGAGAGGATTCGGGAAGAAGGAGGTGACCGTGAATTCGAAGGTGTGTGCAGATCTGCAGGTCGATGGAATAATCCTGCCAGTAGAGCTGCAAGTGGTACCGACTTGGGTACAGGATACAGCTATCATTTTGGGGGAGGATGTTATTGATTAGGACCGACTCGTCATGGTTAAACGGAAAGGTGATGTGAAGTTTGCGTGGGAGAGAAAAGTACAACCGGAGTCTGTTGAAAATTTTTCGGAGGCGGAGGGTGAGGGGTCGTCAGTTGCTCGAATGTATACAATCGATGTGAAGCCGGAAGTAACAATTGATCATCAACCGTTGAACAGTGATGGTGATATCCAATACAATCAACAACTAGTTCGGATGATAGAGCAGTACAGAGAATGCTTTGCTCTCAATATCAAGGAGGTGGGATGTGCTAAATCGGCAGTGATGAAGATTAATCTCACGGATGAAGAGCCAGTGTATATGAAACCACGGAAGCTGGAATATGCTAGGGAGTATGTTCTGGGAGAAATTGTGAGTGAACTGCTAGATTCGGGGATTATTGCTTAGACAGAGTCACCTTACAACAGTCAAGTCGTGTTAGTCCCGAAAAAGAACAACCAATTCCGAATGGCGGTGGACTATCGCATGTTGAATGCGAAAACAATTAGGGATAAATATCCGATGCCCGACATTGAGTCGTGTTTGCAGAAGTTAGTGAGGGCAAAACTTTTTATAACCATCGACTTGTACAGTGGTTATTATCAGATTCCACTGGATACGGACAGTCAGAATTACACTGCATTCTCGACAGCTGATGGGCATTACCGTTTTCTGAGGATGCCTTTCGGTCTGGCAAACGGTTGTGCAATATTTCAGAGAGCCATGAACAAAATAGTGGATGTGTTGAAAAAGCAGAAAATTGTAGTGGTGGCTTATATTGATGACCTGATACTACCAGGGAAGAATGAGGAAGAACTGTTTGAAAATTTCGAGAAGCTTTTGGTAGTGTTACGGGACGAAGGATTTACCATCAATTTGCGGAAAAGCTATTTTTCAAAAAATATGTGAGTTTCTTGGGGTTTGAAGTGAGCATAAGTGGAGTGCGACCTGGTGAATTAAAGACGAAAGCGGTGGCCGAGTTTCCAACTCCGACCTCGGTTCATACCGTTCAGCAGTTTTTGGGGTTATCCGGATTTTTCAGACGGTTTGTGAGAAACTATAGCATCATTGCAGAACCGTTGTTTCGACTGCTGAAGAAAGATGCTGAATTCGTGTGGCAAGAAGAGCAGGAGCAGGCTTTCGGACGAATTAAACAGTTGTTGGTAGCACGGCCTTTGCTCGTGTTATATGACCCGAAGGCTGATATTGAGCTTCACACCGATGCCTCAAGTGTAGGATTGGCAGGCATTTTGCTGCAGAAGTGTGAAGATGTGTGGAAACCCGTTGGCTACTTTAGCCGGAAGAACTCGAAAGTGGAGGCGGTTTATCACAGTTACGAACTGGAGCTTTTAGCTGTGGTAGCGAGCGTTGAGAGATTCCGGCAATATCTGATCGGGAGATTCTTCGTGATTCGCACGGATTGTTCGGCGATTCGAGATACATACGCGAAAAAAGAAATGAACAGCAGAATCGCTCGCTATTTCCTGAAGATGTTGGAGTACGATTTTCGAATTGAACACCGATGTGGGACGAAGATGCAGCACGTTGACGCTCTTAGTCGATCACCGATCGAGGAGCCGATGGAAGTCGAAACGGTAGTGGAGAATATAATGGTGTTGGAAATTTCGAATACGGATTTTCTCGACGATGGAGATAGACGGTGGGATGAGAACGTGAGGTTTGTGCAGAATGCGATCAACACAGCCCCCAATACGACAACAAGGGTATCTCCAACATCCCTTGTGTTGGCCTACAAGCCGAAAGATATTTTGCAAAATGAGATCATCGCAGTTATTTCGGCCGAGAATATGACACTAATGGAGTCAACGGATGAGTTACGCGACCGTGTAGCGAGAACGACGAGTGAGAGTCAAGCGAAGCAGAAAAAAATACTACGATGAACGACGACGAGCAGCGGTCAAGTATGATGTGGACGACTTGATGTTTAAAGAAAATAGTGAACATAGTAAAAAGATGGCAAAATTATGTTGATATTCATCCAAGATGCCAACAATAATTTCTAAACTATATCTCAAAAGAAATCCTACACTATATCTCGAAAGAACCGCTCATGGAGGAAAAATCTGCTATGTAAAATGTAAACCTATACATGTCTTCATGTGATCGTTTTTGAAACTCGAATGCACTGCTCATTAGGGTGGGTTCAACTTGTATGGTGGATTACAACTCCCTGTCCCCCACTGCACTTCCGATTTGTATTGACGTCTCCAACAACGATGTCAAATTTGAAAGGAATTTAGTTTAGATTTGGATTTGCAGAAGAATTTTAATTTTTTTTTTATGGAAAATGTATGGTAAACGTATTGGAGCCTCCCTTAGCTCAGTCGGTAAAGGCGCAGCTACAAAGCAAGACCATGCTGGAGGTGGCTGGCTTCGATTCCCGGTCCGGTCTAGGAATTTTTTTGGTTGGAAAATTTCTCGACTTCCCTGGGCGTAGAGTATGATTGTACTTGCCACAAAATTATACTAATGCAGAAATGGTACAGGCATCGAAAGCTCTCAATTAATAACTATAGAAGTACATCTAGAACACTAAGTTGAGAGCACGCAATAAGCTAATATGCGATATGCAATAAGCTTGAAATTCGAAGAAGAAGAAGAAGAAGAAGAAAAAGAAGAAGAAGAAGAAGAAGAAGACGAAGAAGAAGAAGAAGATGGGAAACGAAACGAACCTATTCATGCCAAAAATTTGTTGAAAGTTACAAATCGATTAGACTTCTGAGAATGTTGTTAGTTTACAAAATATGAAAATTATATTGAGTCATTTATACCAACAAAAAAATGTCCATTCAATACTTTTCAAATGATCTAAAGAGAACGAAAATTGGACGTGAAATGGCCAAGATATGAACTTAACACACACAGCAAAAAATTAATTTTGCTATCACATCAAAGTGGATGCACTTCAATCGTTTCAAAAATATGGTGTAATATTACTTGCCAAAAAGGGCAAAATTATCATTGATATAGTGCAAACTGACATTACGTTGCTTTTACTGCATTTGTTTATTTTTGTGGCCATAAAAATTACATGAAATTTTCGACTTGATTGAAGTGCATCCCCTTGAATGTAATATTAAAATTAATTTTTTGCTGTGCATTTGCATTTTTTTTTTTGGTCACCCTAAACTTGTGATCATGAGTTTAAATAAGTTGATACACGGGATACCATCCAGCAGGTTTACAATTAAATGCTAAATAATTTCGAAAAGTTTCAAGGACCTGCGACTAGGCCTCTGGCAACTGGTCTAGCCACGGTCCCCATAAGAGGAGGACACTACATGGGCCATCTTTTAAACTGTGCAGTTAATTATAAACAAAGCGAAGACAGACATTTATTGATTACCAGGGAAGTTCGAGACGGCACAAAACATAAATATTTACAATTTTCAATCCGGAGACGAACCAGCGTTTGGCTGAAAGTCTCCTTAATAAAGATAACTAACTAACTACAATTCAATGCGTGTAAATCTACAAATTACCATTCCACCAAATATTGGTTTGTGTCCCGAAAATGACTGAAAACAATGTTATTAGTTACCAAGTATTTCAAATGCAGTAAGTATGATGTTGTATACCTTTAACGTCTTCTTATCAATAGACAAATAACAACACATCAAATTTTTACATGTTCCTAACACGTTGGTCTTGGTACCATGTGTGAATACAGTCTTCAAAAGCAACGATAAAAACAGTAATTTATGAATTAATCCATCTTTGGTAACGGCCATTTCTAGTAATAATGAATTATACACCTTTTCTCTGCATGGCCATAACTCAACCGATCAACAATGTTCCGTATTAATTAAACCAAAGCTCAACAAGGCTTACTAATCAGAGCTCTGATTAATGATGTCAAGGCTGTCTGTAAATCTTTCTCTGCGCCACCACACACGCTCAGGTCCGAGATGGAAAGGCCACGTGAAAAGCTTGTTTCTATTTTCCGAAACATTTACATCTTGGGGACGGAAGTACACTCTCGTGTCCTTTTAGGCCGTTTGTCGTTAGAGCCAGTAGAGGACGAAGTACAGCGTACTTACATCATCCAAAGAGCCACCACCACACGGGACGGCACAGGAGGCTACTATCGACAACAGGCAAGATTTATTGGGTTGTACTCTTGAGATGGGTTTCTTGTTCGCCCTTTTAAGTTTCCGAGTCATTCTGCCGAAGATATCAGCACTGCTGCTCGCTCGGTGGAGTGACATTGAGAAATAGTTTCCTCTCCGGGAGGAAATTCCGTGGAACTTTATTCCACCCGGTAAGAAACGATTATGGTACAAATTTCGGGAAAAATCCCAAAGACGACAAACAACTTCACTAGCGAGAGCGGTCAAAAGTCAAATCAAGTGTAGTAAATTATTATTATCAAAGAATTATAACATTCTCTTCATGCTTGTGCAATTTCTTCCCCATCCTTCAGCCTGCCATTGCCGGTGGTTCACACACACACACGTGAGCTTATATGCACATTTGAAGCAATCCTTTTAGAGCCGTACCACCGCACCGCACCGGTAGGACACGGATAAGAAGATGCTACATGCAAACACACAAGCTCACACACCCCCGCACAAGTCAAGGAGGCAAATCGTTAAGAAATATGTAGTGAGAGTTGCACTCGGTGTGTGCAAGGACATTCCTACTCAGGAGCCGTTCCTTGCCCATCGATGATATGCAGTGGTCGAAAAGGATAAACTAGAGATCCCGGCAAACATGCATATATCTCACTGCTGGTCCCGGTCTCTTCATCGTCGTCGTTCGTTGGGAATGTGTCCACAGATCTTTGTCGTTTGTTGAGGATGAGCAGCCAATGTCCAATATTGTGTCGAAGTTTGTTCCACTAGGACTGCCTGCAAGTACGAAAGGCTTGTTTCTTCGAGAGCTGCAAGACTTTGCAGGTAAAGTAGATGCACACATGTGGGAGAGAGCGTGTAGTCGACACCGAATATCAGCAGTATATTAAGTTTATAAATGAGTCATTCAAGTGAGAATACTTTATGAGCTGTGCCCGGAGTGGATGAAAGGTAGACTTGTAGGTTATAAATTACTTTATAACTTTTGTTCGATATATTTTATCAAATTAGGTATTTTTTGACAGCGGAGCCATTCCGGTACAAGCAGGGAAGAAGAAGTCTTGGCAAGTTTATGAATTTATGGTAGAAAGGTTTCCGATGGCAGCTATCAACACTTAACTGGAATGAAGTGCAGTTTTGGAAACAAACCTTCCTTGGTTAATTCATTGCAAATACGAGTGTCTCGACGAATAAGTCCAACCTTCCTGTACTGAATTTTGCCGTCTTGTTAAAACATAGTCATTTTTTCGGAAGGCCATGAACCACAGACAAACAGACGTAACTCTTCATTGTGTATCTTCGTTCATGCATTTAACGGTTGATTTGAATATTATCAGTTCCGCGAACTACTCGCCGCAGCGCTGGCATTGGATCACTTTGACGTTGCTTGCAAGCTTGTTTTTCGCGAGAAGCCAGAGACATGTCGCTACTGAGGTTATATGTTTTGAGATACTATGTTTTCAAGAACAAGTTTTTCAAAGAGTTACGTCTGTTTGTCTGTGCATGAGCCTTCATCACAGTACTATGGAGCGACTGAATTCAAGGTTAAGGTCCACATTTTAATGCAGTTACAGTAAATAATAAGCATTACATTGAAGACAATGCAATCATGGTAAATTGATAGCTAGTTACAAGCTGAATTTTACTATATTCGCCCCAACCACGTTAAATTCATGCGCCCCTATCATGAGAGCCTATAATTGTAATGGAATCAGGAATCAGTGATGGCATAATCCTTACTCAAATGATTTTGGTTTTTCACTCTCAAGGGCTCCGTGATATTGAGATAAAATATCAAGCATGGTATTGATTTTACATGCTCCTATGATATTTCGAGACAATTCACAACATGTAAAATTGTAGCAACGAGTTTACTCAACACAAAAACGATTCCGTTACAAATCGTATTCTTAGAAAGAAAAAGCATGCATAGTTTGCTTTCTTCCTTTACCCTTCACAGATGGTACACAACAAAAAAATAATTTTGATATCACATCAAAGTGGATGCACTTCAATAATGTCAAACATATGGTGTAATATAACTTGCCATAAAGGACAAAATTATCATTAATACAGTGCATGAACTGACATTACGCTGCTTTTACTGCATTTGTTTATTTAAATGGCCTTAAAAAATTACATGAGATTTTCAACATGATTGAAGTGCATCCTCTTGGATGTTTTATTCAAATTTATGTTTTGCTGTGTAGACACGAAACTACTGCTGCCAGCAATGATGGAAGTTTCGGTTCGTTTTCTTATATATGGGAAATGGCTCTAATGTTGGCCTATGGATCTAAGATTGGGCCCATCGCTAAAAATCTTATATTTATCAATTTTATCTAAATGAACGCGTTATTTGGACGGTACTAATGGATATTTTTGGTCGCTTTTGAAAATTTAGTCGACTGCTGAAATTAGGGGCATTCAGACCGACATTACATCCATTTCCCCATACAACAACAATCTTTAAGCTCAAACTCACCAAACCAATTGTAGCTGGTGAGTTTTGTTAGCATTATATCGACAGGAAGCGTTCATAAGCCCCCTTATTCTGCGAGTCACGTGACTCTCTCTCACCGGTGAGGTGACAATTGTCACCTCGTGTGAGGTGACTCTCCATGCAAATCAAATGGAGAGTCACCTCACACGAGGTGACTATTGTCACCTCATCGGTGAGAGAGAGTCACGTAACTCGCAGAATAGGGGGGAAGGGCCTAATTGCAATGATCGATTCTTTTTGTCGATTTTCTCTTTTGTTAATAACTCACTTGGATTAACATTTCTCGGTACGTTTGCTGTTGCTACCTGTTACAGCACCGTATTGGACAAAATTTCAGAAAACTGCTTCCCTTACCTAGTAGCAAACTTGTCACAAATCGGTTGTGGCAACTTTTATACAACTTATATCAGTCATAAACAAGTTGCTGCAACTTAATGTGACGGGAATGTGCTACTTGGGTTAGCTGTAGCAATGTAAAGGGAAAATCGATGAAGAGAATCGATCATCGCAGTTAGGCCCTTATGCATGCTCACTGTCGAAATCAGAGCTACCGTATCACAGCTTGTTATATATCATCCACTGTTGTTTGCTTGCTGATTTTAGATAACGATAATCTAATTAGATAATACTCTCTGATTTTTTATATTTTCGCAACGCTGGTAGAAAAGAATAAATTGACTTTTAGGTGATTTTTGGATTTCTCTGGTGTTCTTTGAACTTCCTCGAAACTCTCTGGACTTTCCCTAAGTTTCCTGAGCGCTCTTGAATTACACAAAATTTCTTAAAAGTTCCCACAATTTCCCAAAAGGTTAATGAAATTGACTTGAAGTTCGTTGATCTTCACACCAAAATAGAAGATAACCTTTTTTTGCTGTTTTATTTAACCATTCCGCTAACAACCCAATTTCATTACTTCATTATTTTTCACGTAAACTAGCAACTTGCAAGAAATATTGCTTACAAAGATGGATGGTTGCATACAATATTTAGAATATTTCATTAAATACACGATACAAATTTACACGATCTGTAATGAGAATTTGTATGATATGTGACGCTCCATTTATGTGCATCATAGTGACAGAAGTTTACACTACTTTTTTGAACTTTGTGCCCTTTAGAAATAAGTAAGAAATCTCCAAATTTTTCGGTACTTCATTAGAATTTCCTGATTTTTTTTATT
Organism: Ochlerotatus camptorhynchus; assembly: GCF_037179485.1. Lineage (NCBI taxonomy): Eukaryota > Metazoa > Arthropoda > Insecta > Diptera > Culicidae > Ochlerotatus > Ochlerotatus camptorhynchus. Next base: position 3,911,131 of record NW_027040507.1, on the reverse strand, counting down.
TACTAGATGTTCTCGGAAGTTTTCTTAAGTTGTCACAATTTTCCTAATATTCATGAATCTTATCTGACGTTCCCGTAATTTTTCAGGAATTCTCGGAACATATCTGTAGTTGCCGTATGTGGAAGAAATATGCTGGACCGAAATAAAAGTTAATAAATGACAATTTCAACAGAGTACTTACATACACAATAAAGAAGCGAGAAAGAGCTCTATTGGCGAGGTAGAATTATGATAGGTAAACAAGGTAGAATTCAACTGCACGAAACATTTACAAGGTTCACAAAAGGGGACACGGAGGAAAAGAAATCCTCTCGTACACAGAGAGTTCAACATTCCTTATAAAACAGTTATAAGTATGTGTTGGTGAAATGATCATTCGGAAGATGCATCTAATGCATGGGGGAAGCAGATGTTAAATTAGTATAGGAGATTTTAAATAAGTATGCATGAGACAAAAAAAGGAATAGTCGCTTTGTGTGTATGACTGTTGAGGTCCTGATCTAGAGGAAAATTTAAAGAAAAGGGATTCACTCGACAGACTTTGCGGCGAACGGTCGTGTATTAGTTGTGGTCGTGATATTAATCGTTCAAAATGGCTGGAAGGCACCACACAGATTTATTGGAATTCTTGGAACATCTTTGAAGTTTTCTGGACTTCTGTGAAATCTCCTAATATTTTCTGATGTTTTCTTATCTTCTTTGGAGGTCTTTGGTCTTCTCTGAAATTATCATGAATGAAATTAAATTTTTAATCCAATTAATTTGCGCAGTTCTAGGATTGTCACTGATGTTCTAGCAATTGCATTTAAATTTATAGGAACAAATTTTTCAAGATCTTTCAACTGCCCTGATCGAATATACTTTCACAAAAAATAGGAGCTTTCCTGAAGTTATTGTACCTACTCTAAAGATCTGAACTTTCCTTTCTTTTTTCTTAAAAATCTCTAAACTTCTCTGGAATTACTAGTTTCCGGAAGTTTTTGGAACTAGCCTAATGTTCCGGCAAGCATTCTGGAATTTATCACACTTTCCTGAAGATCATGCAATTTTCCAGTTATCGGAACACATTATCGAGATTCTCCATAATTCTTCAGATTTTCTTGCAAGTTCCTGCATCCTGAGGAATGTGGGCCCCCTGAATAATAAAAGATAGAATGATGAGTAATTTCCATTTCATTCCACTACCTTATTTGTTTATCCTTGACCGATACACGTATTTCGTCTAAAATATGCAGACTTCTTCAGTGCCTTGTACAAATTCTCTAGTTCCTGCAACTTCTTGAAATTATTGTAACTGCTTTAAAGTTATTTGATCATACCCCCAAAGTACTCATAACTTCACTAATGTTTATAAAATTGCCCTTAAATACTCTAAACTTCTCATGAGTTGTCCGAACTACCCTGAAACTCTCGGAACTTCCTAGAAGTTTTTGCAGTTGTCTGAAACTAATGGGACTGCCATACGTTCTCTGATCTTTGCTGAAGTCGTGCATTTTATCTTAAGCTTTCGAAATTGCTCTGAAGTTTACGGAATTTTTTTAAAACCATTCCCACATTTCTTGATGTTTTGCTATTTTCCAGATGCACTCGGAACTTTGCTGAAGTTTTCAATAATTTGTTGAGGCTCTTGGAACTACTCTAAAGTTCCTGCAATTTCCTTTTAGTTAGTGAAAATTCCCTGAGGTTTTTTTAAGTATATGCATGAGGGGCCTTTGGAGCTGTCCTGAAGTTCACATAATAACCCTGCTCAGAAATTAATGAAACTGTCCTTAATATCTAAAATCATCCATTTAATTCCCTGGTCTTCTGTAAAATTCTTATTTTTATTCAGAAATTATCTCAAATTCTCAACTCACCCTTACAAGCCTTTAAGGGGTCATGCTTACCAGAAATGCTTACCACTGTGAAGCGAAAATTTCAAATTTTGCATCAGTCTAATGGCCACACGGATCAGTCAATCACATTCAATCCTGGTAACTACTATTAGGTTCCTACATTTTCCGTAAAGTTAATTGGACAACTCTGAAATTTTACAAGCTTCCCTGAAGTTTTTGGATGCTCACATAAGTTTGAGGATGTTCTTGAAAATGCTCTGAAATTAATGGAATTGTAATAAAAAGCCTTGAAGTTGTTTGGACCTCCGTGAACTTCTTGGATCTTCTGCGATGCTTCCGATTTTTTCAAGATCTCTAAACTTCCCTGAACTTCTTTAAGCTTAAATTTTGGAAACTTTTTGAAGGTCCTAAAATTAACGCAGCTATCCGAAGCTTTTCGAAATTTTCCTGTTATTCATGGAACTTTCAGCTTTGAAGTTATCAGAAATGCTCCACATTTTACGAAACTTCCCTTAAGATCTCTGAACTTCCTGATTATTTCAGGACTTCCCTGAATTTAAACTTATTAAAGCTACAATTTTTCCATGTTGTCTGGACCTAAGATACAATCCTGAACTTTTGCTTGCAGTATCAGCATTTCATTCTCTATAAATAAAAATGAAATGATGTTCGTATGTCACGCTATAACTCGAGAGCGGATTGACGGAATTGCAAGATTCTTTCTTTATTTTATTCGTCTTGGACCCTGACGGGTTTAATTCAAACAACTAGGCAGTACATCGTTTGCAGGGTCAGCTAGTTTATGAATAAAATCAAACTGTTTGTTGGTTTCTGATGCATCAACACATTTCCCATGTGCAGGTGGAATTTTGCCAAACTTACAATATATTTTATTATCTTCCATGCACCAATGAAAAAACATGAGGCGGCTCAAATAAAATCAAATTGATTGTACCTGAAAGCCGCACAACATTTAATATATGATGAGCGTAGAACATTTTTCATAGCACATTTTCAGGCGTATTTTTTTTTTCAAACGTTTGATTTTGAATTTGTTGCACTGAAAACAAATCTTACCCAACGAGTAGGTCACTTTTGCTCATTCTTATGGAAAAATTTCTAAAAGCGTAGTTTTCTCATGCGCTGAGTGATTACTACGCCCCGACGGGGTAATACGCGCTATCACAATATTTCGTTTAATATATACCTCGATCAAATTTTTATTATTTTAATATAGGCAGTATTTTTGGTGTGAAATGTTATTCTAATTTAAAAAATTTCTATTTCTGCTCATACTAAAATTATAAAATTAAAGTTCAATTCAGTGCCTTTCCATGCAAGATTTTTCAACGGTTTGTAGGAGTTTTCATAGGCAAAAATAAGAACAATCCTAACATTTGATATATGAATCAAGTTGCTGCAATAACAACTTCGAGATCAGTGTGAAAACATAATGGTTTCGATCACAAATTAGCGTTTTTAATGTACAAAGTTCTGAGTTGGGGGTGGGGTAATATCCACCGTGTAGTTTGGTAGTTCCTAACCAACCGTTGACGTTTAAATTGCTGTTATGATTTACGTAGCACAGGATTTACAGATAGTATGCCTTATAAAAGTTATCTAAATGCAACCTAAATTTATACTTCCCGCAATAATAACATACAGATTGCGCATAACCCCAGCAGGAAAGGTTAGTCTAACATGAGTATAACGTGAGTCTTACACGTCAGACCATTAGACTAATATTCGGTCTAATGGTCATCTAATATTCAACCGATATGAAACATTCTGTTAGACGTTACAGCTCATTTCGAGCTCATATGTTATTCTAACGTGAGACTAACGTTAGGCCTCGTTAGAACCGCTCCATGATGGAATTGTATGCTCGTTTGTTTACACTCCGTTATCTGAGTGCCAAATTTGACACTTGACGGATTCCAGTCAAATGTAAGCGAACAAACATAAAATAGTAAAAATCGCAAGCTTTCACTCCAGGACTGAGCTTTTTTTTTCATCGCAAGAGTGTCCAAAGCAATCAACTCTGGATAACTGATATCCAAGGTCGAGCGTCCGGGGAATTGGTACGACTGTAGTTTTCCTCGATGTCGGTTCGGTGCCCGTGTGGTCGATGAGGACTACTATGAGAATAGCGGAGTGGATCGGAGAGAGTTCACCTTAGTTCATCTTTGAGCGGATCTTTTATTCGGTGTTTTAAGAGGTAAGTACCTTAACGAGCTTGGAACGGGACAGCGGTGATTCTGGAACGCAGTGCGACTAATGTTTACTGCGCAATGCATTCAGATTGCATACATTGTGGCAAAGTGAGAGTTAAATCTCTGTCTGATTTGCCGCAAAGGATCAAATCCGAATGCATTTTGTGCCGCTCTGAAGGTGGATGCACTCAGTTAGTGTGGGGGGAAGTATTAACGTATGTAGAGAATGATGAATGTTAGCCTCCTCTTTGAACAGAGACAAACCCAATCCTACTTAAATAAGCACACGATCCCAAACCGGGCGTCAAGAAAAGATGAATGCTAAGAAAATAGCAGCCAGTGCTGATACTACAAAGATTCCAGCATCCGAATATAATCCGTACAACCAAATTGTGTTGAAATTATCTTTGATTGACAACTTAAAAAATCAATATACATTGTTTATTATAGCAATATTTATAGAAAAAAAAGTCTTATTTGTTCATTTCAAAATGGCCGCCCCGTGCTGGGATACACGCCTCCAAACGTTTCCGGAAGTTATCCACGCTGGCCGCAAGTTCTTCTTCAGATATTTCATCCCAAACCTTTAGAAGAGATGCTTTCAAATGTGCCAGTGATTTATGCGGGGTTCTGCAGGCTCTTGACTCCAAGATATACCATACCGAATACTCCATTGGATTCAAATCCGGTGGGACTAATAGTATTTTTGCCCCATGTCCGGCGCCCAGTCTTGCTGAAAAATTCAATCGTTCTTGCCAAAATGCTGTGATGCCCCGAGAGCTACTGAGTTAGTCAAAAGCTTTTGATATACTTCTTGGTTCACTTTTACCCTTTTGTGTATTAAGATCATCGGGGTTTGCCGGTGTGAGTTATACCAGCCCAAACCATGACGGAAGCGGGATGATGACTCCTTGAAATACTTCCTAGATTTTTAGAAGTAACAGGAAGCAACTTCCGATCATTTTGGTGGTTGTGATGCTGTTCGATACTGAAATTTTTTTCATCGGTTAACAGCACTAGCTAATGACGGCGCTCGGACAACCGGTTCAGTAGAACTTTATTTTTTTCTGAACCGATTTGTGTTCATGGTGTCATTCAAGTAGTGGTTTTTTGCATAGTTTATATGATTTAAGCTTCAAATCATCATGAACTAGAGCAGCAGCGGTAGATTTCGACATTTACAGTGGTTTCGCCAACTTTCATGTTGAATTTTGCTTGATTCGTCGCCGGTTTGTCTTGCGCATTTGTAGAGTCGGAACGGTGCGTTTTTGTCCTCTCCCTAAGCGGTCCTCTAGCGTTCCAAGCTCCTGGAACCGTTTGATTGAGTCACTCACAGTAGATTTTGACATATTCAGCGTCTTTGCAATCTCTGATACAGCTTTTTCTTGACGAAAAAGTTCAACAACAACTCCACGCAAACTATTCGGCTTCATTTTGCAAGAATTTGAAATCACAACTTTACCAAACTTACTGCGTATAAAGACAATAGGTCAAGATATTAAACCATAGAGGTATGCTTAATTTAATCGGTTTGGTTGTATAGAGGCATGCTGTCAAAGTCTGTACGGATAATTTGCAGACACCCTGTACAAAAAAACCAGAAATAAGCTCAAGAGGGCCGCAGCAGGTGGGTGGGTAAAAGTCAGACCTGCAAAAATCGAGCTCCTAGATGGGCACCACCACTCACATATCCGACCAGCCAGAGCGACTCAAAATTGAGTCAAATTGACTCATAATTTCAACAAGTGGAATTACTCAGTTTGTAAGAACTGAAGTTTTTTTTTTTTGCGTGTAAAAAAGAGCTCAAATCATATATTTATTTTATTTACTTTTCGTTGAATCACGCGGTGAGACAGAGTTAATCACTGTCATGAAGAAAAGTTACTCAGTTGTGTAATTTTTCTCCATTATTGGCAAGTGAGTAGAAGTCACTCACACACTGAGTCGTTACAAGGCCATTTAAATTTATGTACCACTTTTCATACATGAATTCAAAATATATATTTCAAAACCATAAGCAGCCCCGCCATAACCTTTACCAAAGTATCAAGTTCCCTCATTCGGTTCAAAATGCCGAGAATCCTACCACGCTTGCTATCACGGTATCTTAAGAAACGGCCGAGAGCATATCGACGTAAACTTGAAGGACTACAATGGCAAACATTTGCTTTGACGTGGCCATCGATCCGATCATTTTCCCGGCAGGTTATGCTTCTCCCGATGAAATACCTAATTTTTCGATAAATAATATAAATATTGCCATCTGGTGTGTATCGAACTCTCTTTACCCATCTATTCAAATGTATAACAAGGAGATTATAATTGTGCATTGATGTCAAGCTTTATTCTTCTTTGGCAAAGTTCAACGTAACGATGGTATTAGTATTCACATATTTTTAGATGAATATTTATAACGAAACTTAAGTCCTAATGACATATCGAAAATGAACGAAATTCAGTATGGCACCTTTATAGATTACTATCATGCGAGCGATGAAGAAATTATCTTAAATGGAAGTATCGACCAATAAAGACGTTTAAATATATTCATAGATATCATAAAAACATAATAGTAAAGAATTTCCGACACAAATCATTATTTTTGTATAAAGAACTTTGAAGATGATTCATGGTTGGTCGAGTAATGTTAAAAACAGATGGATTTGAAGTGTTTTGCATTTCAATGCGATGTGAATTGCTTTCTGCTAGATAAACATCGAAACATGAGTTGTGACTTCATCCTTATCAACCAACACAATATACAGAGTCGGTAAAGTAGAAGTCGAAAAAGAAGAATATGGTAGAACATTGAACTATGATGTGCAAAATTAAGAGCGAGACACATGACGACAACGTGTGGAATTAATTTAGTGTAGCATCCTTGGTGGCTTCTTTGGCAGCTTCTTCTTCTTCTTCTTCGCATTTCAAGCTTATTGCATATCGCATGATTAGCTTATTGCGTGCTCTCAACTTAGTGTTCTAGATGCACTTCCACAGTTATTAATTGAGAGCTTTCGATGCCTGTACCATTTTTGTATTGATATGATTGTGTGGCAAGTCCAATCATACTTCTATGCCCAGGGAAGTCGAGAAATTTTCCAACCCGAAAAATTCCTAGACCGAACCGGGAATCGAACCCAGCCACCTCCAGCATGGTCTTGCTTTGTAGCTGTGCCTTTACAGACTGAGCTAAAGGAGTCCCAGCTATCAATGGCAATTGCCCGAGCAATTGTTTTTACCTCCCCTTGGCTCAAATACTTCTCCATATTAAGATCATATCGATTGACCAGAGCCGCCACCCGACAAGCTTCGCATATGGAACATCCCAAGTAACATTACAAGTTTTATCACGGTTTTAAAGCATGCTACAACTCTAATTAATAGTCTACAGAACCCTCATAAAACCCTAATTGTTACTTGGAATCCGTTAGGTTACCCACGGCGAACATTCCCAAAAGAACGTTAGTTCATGCTTTCGCTGCACTACAACTGACTGGTAAAACTACCCCTAGCCCGGTGATGACAACTAGACTATCAGTACTTGTATAAGGTGGATGGCAAAAGGTGTATAAGAGATACCTGTGTAGTGTGGTGAACACGGTTTGCCAGGTAATGTTTGTAGCGGTCATGATTCCGCTGCATTATGAAATCATGAATTTCCATCATGAAATCATAAATTTTCACATGATGTTTTCGGTAACTAACAATGCGCTCAAATAGAATGTTTATTTTTGATTTAAATCTAGTGAAAATCGATCATTCCCTAAGGGGGCACCCCACAATACCCTACTTCCATTCCACATTTATGGACGATGATTGATTTTGGATGAAAACAGAAGTATGTTCGATGCTGTAACGATATGAGTGCATAGTTCTAGATGGGTGTTCAAAAATTTCCTTTTGAATTTTGGTGCAGCCTGGATTAGAGGAATGCATGTAGATAGAAATGTACACACTTAAAAAAAATCATGTAAATTTAGGTGCTCTGAGACTGACATATACGAGCGTCATTTTTGACATAAAATTGAGTCGTAATAGACGCAAAACTCATCTCAATCAAACGTACTTTTCGTCGAGTACCGAACTTATCAGTCTCGGAGCACTTAATTTTACATGACATGTTTGCTTACGTCTCATCCTTTATGTCAAAGATGGATTCCGTCACGTGTAAAATTAGGTATTTCTAAGTGTGTATGTACCAAAAAATCATTATGAGCAGCTGGTAACTTATGGAGTAACCATGAGTAACAATCATGACAGGCCTTATTCAAAATTCAAAATTTTGCTTTCTGCGCATCTACTTGTTTGTTGATTTTTTTATTCTATATCAATTTAAACGCTGGAACACAAGTAATATTAAAACAACCAACTTCTACATTCAACTCATCTACGTTGACGACGCTACATAGAAGGTTTTAATAGGATAATAACATTTTTGAAACGAATCTCCCACCCTAATTGACTGACGCATGTTCGCTCAAGTAACATATTTAAGGTGAGCCACTCGCGAATTTGTGAGTTACGATACGATTGAAAAAGAGAAATGTATGTCATATGCATTGCTTGATAGGGCAAGGAAATACATAATCAGGGCGACTTTTTTCATCAGGTGAAGGAAAATGGGTCTACGACTCCTACATTTTGCACATTATTATGGAGTTTGAAGCAACACAAACATATCGGTTAATTCAACATTAGAGTTCATAAATATCACAAAATAATAAAGAATAAGCTTGTTTGCCCACCATAAAAGTTAGAGTGAAAAATATAAAATTTATCAATGATTTTATTAGCAATTCATTAAAACAAACTTCAGATACGTATTTAATATTTTCAACAGTAAATCTAACAAAATTTACCCGTAAAACGGTACGTATCTTTAAACGTCTTTTTAATGAGTAGCTAATTTGAATTTTGGGGAAAACATAATATCAACGCTGAATGTAGGTCAACATATTCAAATTTACAACATCCTAATCAAATTCAGGAAGCCAACTTCTGCCAAATTCCGAACAATCACCACTGATTGATAATATCATCAATGATAATCCTTGACTTTCAATTTAATTTTGCTTTCAACACATGTCATCCGAAACAAATATGTGCTGTAGGCACCGGACAAAAACCACTCACCAAACTTTTAATTTTACAATGGCCATCTCCGGACAATAAACGATTAAACGAGCGATCATTATCTTAGCCATTTAGCAGAAATCGTTTCAATTTGTGCATACTGCGAATCCACATTCTCCACTGACGATGTGTTGTTGGCAGGCAGATGACCACCTAGACCGGACACTTATCCTGTCTCAGCTAGCAACGAGTACACCTACCACAGCACAAGCGCATATTACGAAGGAAAATAAAAATAATTTGTCGTGTAATTGGCTGAAGACTTTAATTATTGTCAAAATATTTTCTTCCACCCTTCGTATTAGAATTTTCATAACACTCACTCTTACCTATAGGGTGGCAAACGAAGGACATCATTGGTTGCCATTTGCGATCTCAGAGTGAAAATACCCGAATGCAATATTCCTAAAAATTTCAAATTACACTTGCTGGTCATTACGGAGCACAGAAACGGCTTTTGGCTGATTCGGCTCCTATGGGGAAGATCCGGCCGAGAAAGGGAGGGCGGGAGATTGTTGTCGCTTATTTCTGAATGGTTTGACTTTTTCCTTGGCTTTTTATGGCAAACAGGGAAATTGCCAAAGGGAAAACCACGGTCGCTTTTCCTACTTACTGAGGAGCTGTTGATGATGGTGTTGTACATATCGTCACTGCCCCTTCCGACCGAAAACGGAGCTGTGTAGTTTCTATCTTTCCGAAATTGTCACCAATTCCAAAGGTCGCCAATTGAAGCGAGTCTAGTGAGAGCGAGCAACGGTTTTGAATGTGCCATTCACAAGCCAGGATGGAATGGGATCGGAGAAAAACTAAATATTCAATTAGTTGTTAATTGTGAAAAATTATATTGATTCTAATTTTATGCTCAGTAAAATTTTAGCTGATTCCGTTTATTGGTTCTTCTGGCTTATGAGGTCCCGTCGTCATTGGGAATTGGGTAAGGCTGGTTTGGACTGATCTAGAATGATAGTTTTTTTTTATGAAAATCATTTGAACATGCTTTTCATTAATATATAATATTGTAGTGCATCCAATAACCTTCATCTTTCCGCATATGTCATTATGTGTGAATCTACTGTGAAGCAATCCTCTATCGCACATCCTGTGCAATGTTTATTAATTTCATCTTGGAAACTGCGAAAATCTACTCATTCACCACTTTTTTGTTCACCCCAACGGCTGTTGCTGTTGACATCCTACGTCTAAGCGGAAAAACATAATATACTTTTCGGATGTGGTCAAAAGCAAATGTACTTAAGTGCTTTCCGCTTCGATCATATATAAAGGACACCGCGTGTACGAAATGTGTTCATTTGCGTCGGTGCTTCGCAAATCCCGCGTGTCTCCATCTAGCAGACCAGAGTAGCCGTGCTGATGGGTTGGGACGAAACTTGTTCGGAACTATGCTACTGCTGTTGCTGCTTGCGTTCATGTTAGAGGTGATAGAAGTTGGTGCCTTCGCGCTCCAATTCAGTTAATTTGAACAGCATCAGAGCCAGCGCCACCGAACGTCATGTCCTGAGTGTGTATGACCGTGTTGTACTTGCGTGGCCTTTCCCTCCACCGATTTAGACGGAATATACTCACTCAATCGATTGTGTGATACGGTGCAAGGAAGCCCCCAGAATGTGTGACAATATGAAGAGACATCATCCATTATTGTGGTGTGACTCTTCCCTGCGACACGGATGCTGCCTGGAGAATGAAAAAAAAACTCAACAGATATTAGAGGCACCATACTTGATTGTTTATTATTCGTACATGAATGTTCCCGGTTCGTGCATAGAACGCAAGGACGTTAACTACCAATATTGTTTCGGACTGGGGGTTGCCTTGCTTGTCCCAGGATGCTCAATATTGACACGCGAGGATTCATACTACCAGGGGTGTTTGCTGGATGCTCCGAAGGACCTCGACCGGAGTGAGCCTAAATGGCAAAATCTAGGCTCGTGGCACCCCAGTATTTGAGTGGAAACGAGGGTGGTGGGATTTTAATTACTGTGTGAAAGAGATTGTGCGACAGGGTGCTAACGATGATCTGGTTGTCGTTTCAGAAAGTGCCAGTTTATTGAAATTTCGCGAAAAAAAAAACACGGAACGTACTGGCGTGAGATGAGAAGTGAGACTGCATTGTAGAGGGAGCAAAAAAGCGAAAGCCTGCCAACGTTCTCCACTAGGTCATAAATTTCGAACGGATATCGTGTTGTACTGGAATTAGTAACGATTAAGAGTGTGCTGCGATCAGGGTTGCCATTTCAGGTTTGTGGTATTGAATGCGTGGCATGCTTCTTGGAATAATCTTCTCGTATGGACTTGAGTAAAGTAGCGGACAAAAGAACCTCGACTAAAGCCGTTTTTCAACTATTCGCTGAAATATATGTATATCTATCTTACAAGTATGCTAACCTCAAATTCTTTTTTTTTTTGTGGACAAGACCACAATGGCACGTTAGAACAGTCAGAACAAGTAATTGCAGCTAAGGTTAATGATTATTTTGTAGACAGTGTTTCATTGATTAATCAATCCATTGAATTGGTCGATGAACCTGACGAAATAAAACAGCCAGTTAATAGTACTTGTAGATTTTAAGTTTTTCACCCGATTACATTAGATGAACTTAGAGTTATTTGTTTTTCATTAGAAAAATCGGCTGGAGTAGATAATGTTAATGCTAGAGTTATTCAAGATTGCTTTCATGTCATTGGCCACATCTTGCTGGAGCTTATTAATGAATCATTACAAACTGGACATGTGCCACAAATTTGGAAGGAATCCTTAGTGGTCCCTATTCAAAAAGTTGCTGGAACGATTAAAGCCGAAAAGTTTCGTCCCATCAACATGTTGCACACATTAGAGACAATTTTAGAACTTGTTGTTAAAGGCCAGCTGTTGGAGTATTGAAATAGTTATAGTTTGTTGATACCAGAACAATCGGGATATCGGGAAGGTCATTCTGGTGAAACCACGTTGAATTTGGTATTAGCGAAGTGGAAAAATAACTTGGAGTGTAAAGATAAGGTTGTTGCTGTTTATTTAGATCATAAACGTACTTTTGAAATAATTTCTAGGCCCTTATTGTTAAGATCAATCAAGCGCTTTGGAATTACAAGTACTGCATATAAATGGTTTGAAAGCTATTCGTCTGACAGAACTCAACGGACTGTTTTTAATGATTCTGTTCCAGTCCCGTGGGGAATAACCTTGGAGTGCCCCAGGGAAGTGTATTACGGCCCCTGTTATTTATTATGTATATTAATGACTTGCGACGTGTTTTACGATTTTGCGACATTCATTTTTTTTTTGCAGATGATACTGTGTTATTCGTTGCAGCTAAGGATTTAGATGATGCCGTTTTACACTTGAATGAAGATTTGCGTTCTCTAAGTAGATGGTTGAAGTATAAGCAGTTAAAATTGAATACAAGTAAAACTAAATTTATGGTTATTTCGCGGAATCGAGTAAATGCGAACGTCTCTGATGTAATTGATGATGAGACTATTGATCGCGTTCGGGAGATTAAATATCTTGGCGTGATTATTGATGACACACTTAAGTTTAACTCTCACATTGACAATGTCATCAAGAAAATTGCCAAGAAGTATGGAATTCTATGTCGACTGAAAAACGATTTAACTATTGCCAGTAAAATACAGCTATACAAATCAATCATCTCTCCTCATCTAGACTCTTGCCCTTTCATTTTATTTCTGGCCAATGCAACACAAATATCGAGATTGCAGCGCTTGCAGAGTAAACTAATGTGTTAGATTTTGAGATGTAATAGATTCGCTTCCTCAACTTTGATACTAGACGCCTTACAATGGTTGTATTGTTGGAATTGTATATATGACTATGGTGTTCATTTTTAAAGTAGTTAACGGTTTGCTGCCTCGATATTGGTGTGATCGAATTGAAAGAGGAAGTGACTTTCATAGATATAATACTAGAAACGCGGTTGAAATAAGAACAGCACATTTCTTGACTTGTGCTTCACAAAATTCATTATATTATAAAGAAAAAATTGTTCTCAATTCGATGCCTAGACATATCAAACGTTCAGCAACATTTACAGAATTTAAAAGACACCGCATTTCACACGTTTAAACTGTCTTTTGAATAGTTATCCAGTGATTTTTTTTTTATAAATTGACAAATTATGTATCTTGACGAAGTTATCTCTAACGGATTATTTTATATGGATAGCTGTCATAACAACTTTTTTAAAAATTATTGTAGCACTGCAAAAACTATTTCTGTTCGCCACGATGGTGATGATGGATTTTTAATATTTGATTTAATATTAGATTTAATAGTAGATTAATCAAAACAAATGTAGTCTACAAAGGTTTGAGCCTCGCGCGCGTATTACGAATATAGAGGACTGAATTTAACATTTGATAAAAAAAAAATGCAATTTTGAAGCTTATTTGGAAGATACCTTGAGTTAGTAGTAAGTTTTCTGGCAAATGTTGGGGGTTGGTGAGCATTCCTGACATTGCTGAAAATTATGATAGCATCAGATTGCGGGGTTACTAGTGTAATAGGATGCTTTGTTGATTGTTCATTAACTCTTGATTGCTTGTAATACTTATGAATATTTTACGTGGACAAAAAGGTGAGCGGTGGACGCCTGAGCTTTTCAACATTTATATCGCTGTGAAGCTACTGTAAACTCTAGAGGGAATTTATATCTGTAACTGTAACCAGTTCGATTTTGTTTGTCAACCTGGTTAAAATGTCATAATTAATTATCTTAAAGATAAATCGTCCAGCGCAAACCTTTGTAGGGGTAAGAAGTGGAACCATCATCAAAAAAAAAAGACCGTGCCATTAAACACTGAATCCATAATGGACTACAAATATCCTGTTTAGAAGATTTCCCGTACAACACAAACCAGATCGTCCAGCTTAGCATTTAAAAAAAATATGACATCTGAACTGCCCTAAAGCATTCTACCATTATTCTTGTATTTCAAGCGTTTTCCATCATTTTGAACAAAAATAATCCATTCAAAACCAATGATTTAATCAGATCATTTGACCAATACTACAATAATATGTGGTAATGGATGAGTGCACTTGTGAGTTAGACTGGCCCACATTTCTATGGGAGATTTTTTTTACCATTTTTTTTAACCGGCCAACCCCCTCCCCCCCCCCTTTTGTACCATTAGGTGAGAAAAACCACTCTCTGAAAATTTCAGCTCATTTGAATGTTACACGAGCTGGCGCTTTTGGCGTAAAGTTTATGTGGAGATTTTTTTTTCGAAATGTATGGAGAAATAACATCCCTTCACACTTTCGTGCATAAAACTGGTTAAGCAATCTCGTTTAAGCTCATAATTTCAACACATGTAGCTTAATCTATAAGAAACAAGTTTGCTGAACACAGCATCATGATTCAAGTTAATATTATGGAGATATACATTCTTGAATGTTTATGTGCGTTTTGTTCATATATTGCAATAAAATACAGGCAACTAGATTACCACTAAAACAATAATAGTTCATATTTTCCACAGGTAAAATCCAGACTCGTGTCAGTAGGTGAGATAGCCACTTTCTGAATGTCCCAGCTGTTTTTGACGTAACACGGACTGGTGCTTTTGGCTTAATGTTTATATAGGTGATTTGGATGAAATTTTCATGTACAAAATGCTCATAAACAATTAAAAGCGAATATCTCAATAAAACTAACCAGTCTTGAGCAAAGTTGTTACTCATTGTTTGAACTACAAGTTTTGAAAATCTGAATCAAATCGAGAATAAAGAAACTTTTTTTTTCTGATCGAAAGAGTGTAGGTGACATTTTTTCATGTATTTTATCCAAAATTCTCATACAAAATTCAAACTAATAGCGCAAGCTCATCCTACAACCAAATTAGTTAAAATTTTCAGAGAATGGCTTTTTCACCTAACGGCAAAAAACTAGAGGTTGGCCCGTGGAAAATTAGAACTTTTATTTTTGTGGGCCAGTCTAATGCACATGAAGGAAAACAACTGAACATTTAACGTTCATTATTAATAATTCATTCGCCGGTCACCATGGCTTGAGTGTTGAATATGAGCAGTTCCACGCCAAATAGTAAGAAGTGGCCAATCGTTGAGCATCTACGTTTCAATCGAGTGGACTTTTCTTTCCAGTAGATTCACAGAAAAATCGAACTTTTTAGTAAGAAAATTGTTGATCATTTATTTTAAGGTTGGAGTTGTGCTCGTCCACACCTGGCAAACCTCGAATAAAGTTACTGATCAGAAGAACGGCCCCGATTCTTAATTCTTCGTTAGTTGGTTACTTAAACTGTACACAATAGTTATTCTCCAGTATGTATAATACGAGACAGATTTTTGACGTAGGATTGCGTCTTTCGGCAACATATTGAAAGTGCCATTTCAAAAATCTGAAATCGACCGCATTACGAAAAGTGGTTAGGTTTTGACCACATATAACTCTGTCAATAGCGGAGGGATTTCAATTCTAAACAAGCTAATCGATTGGAAACTTTTCTACAAATCTGCTAAAATGAACATTTTATCGATTTTCAATAGGTCACTATTGAAAATGACACAAATGCACAACTGATCAAAACTGTCACCGATTGCCTGCAAAAAGCGCTTTCCCTAACACAGATTTCAAAATCGAATTCCCTTCGGTCTCATTCGAACAGTGTTTATTCAATCTCCGTGTGTGGTGGTGTCCGGTCGATCGTCACCATTATCAGCAGCAGCAGTGCTTTCGGCGCATGGCGTTGAACATTGTTATCCAGCACACAACGAAACGCTGCCCGCAAGCAGCGAGCTGCAACCCACTCGTCCATTCACCATCCATTCGCCGAAGAAGGAGGAAGAAGCCGCACCACAAACAGTAGCTAGTAGTACTTAACTCGCTGAGGTTCATCTATGCCAAGCGTGTCACCCTCGTTTCAAACAACATACAGCTCGCCAGCCTCATCCGTTTTGTACACACCGATACCATAATAGTTCACAAAATAGCGAAAACACTAGTATATAAATGTTCTTTCAATCATTTGACAGAATCTCAATCATCTGTATGCAACGGATAAACACTGCTTCCACCTTCTCCAAGAACATCAATTGATGACTACAATGCCATTGCCCTTCACCAAACTGTTCATCGATAGATCCAGGTGCAAGGCATGAGTACCGCTATCATCTCCAAGAACATCTAGGAAAAAATTCCACAGCGTTGTTCTAAACTGACTTCTAAGCTTCCAACCAATCGTTGATTTTCAGGATATATGCATATACGCGCAACTATATTTATAATTTACCCAAATGAGCAAACGTTAGAAAAGTATATACCAATATCCCTGTTAGCATCACGGTCGATGAGATTGACTTAAAATCTCTAAAACGTAGGTTACTCATGGACTGACGCTCATGGACACTTTTCCTCAAAAATCTGCTTGAATATGAGGAAAATCTACGAAAAATTTACTCTGTCTAAAGAATCAATCTACAAAAAAAAAAATCATTCAGTTCTCGCACCTACTTGAATCGTGCATCATCTTTTTGCAGGAAATCTTCAGAATCGTCATCAATCTCTTTCTATCTATTCAACGTGCGCGCAGCTAACCACAGCAACAAAAAATCTTTCGTGCATCGTAGATAGAGTCACCCCCTTCGGAGTGATCTACAACTCAAATGAGTCAGATTCAAGGGCCGTAGGTCGTAGGCCGTAGGTTACTCAGAGAAATATCACCAATTCGAACACGACTGGAGAGGACTATGGAACTGTAGCATTCATAGTGCCTTCAGCAACGATTCCTACAGGTCCTCCAGCATTTGCAGCAGGAAAGACGCAATCAAAATTTTCATTTCTTCTGTTTTCGGGATGTTCAGAGCATGCCAAGGCATCAGAAGTTTTTGACGTAGGATTACGTGTTATGGCAATTATGGAGACCCAATTTCAAAAACCCTAAATCAACCGCGTTACGAAAAGTGGTCAGGATTTGACCATTTATAACTCTGTTAATAGCAGATGGATTTCAATTCTAAACAAGCCAATAGATTGAACATTTTTACTTTATCTATTTTCAAAAGGTCACTATTGAAAATTACACAAATGTCCAACTGTTGCAATGGTGGTCAAAATTATCACCGATTGCCTGCAAAGAGTGGTTTCCCTAACACAGTCGCCAAATATTGATAACTAGTACGTAATCCTACGTTAAATCTACGGTCGTGTCTTGGATACAACCTCTTACTTTTTTCCTTGATTTGTTTTCCGTCGATCTTGTTTAGCGTGCTGAGCACCAATGCTACCGACACCAGGGAGGCAGCTCCCACACCTGAACCCTACCTATCGACCCATCAACTCATGAACCGGGGACCAACGGCTTTACTTCCCTTCCAAATGAAGGCGTGATCAGAGATGTTATGTCTGAGAACATCTCGGCGGCGCCGACTGGGATTGAACCCAGGCCTGCTGGGGTGAAATTCAATCACGCTTACCACTACAAAACCGGCACCGCTTTAAAACGAGACAGATAGATTAAGATAGCATATAGACTTCTCTCATGGAAAGTCGGTGTTGGTTGTCCCCGCGGTAGGAACTGTCATGTACGATGTTTTGTTTAAGGTTTGTACCCAAATTAACCAAGACATCTTAGCGGCACTTCAGTGTTCACTCGGCTGTCGACAAAAGCAGGCCACTCTCGATGTGTGCTACGCAATCGTCTGTTTTCTCGACAGCAACCATTGTGTGGTCCTCCTCATTGTTCTTCATCAGCAGTTCTTTCGGTCGATGCGTCGTCGACTTTGGAAAGCAACCGTTTCGTGATGAGTGTGTGAGTGCTGACCACGTTTTGTGTCCATTGCTGCAATGGACGCGCTCTGACCCTCGTTGGCATACAACAATTTGCCATACAATGAAACTACTGGAAGCGGCTCCAGTTCTGATGGAGGAGGCTTTTTGGATAGCGGAAGATAAAGTGTTTATTGTGTTGTACCTTTTGACTATAGTTTTAAGATGTATTGTATAGTGACCAAGAATCCTCGGCTCTGTAAAGTTAATTCGGTTGAGCCTTATCAAATAAATTAATAAACAAAAAAAATCTTAGCGGCACTTGTCTTTCAAATGGTAAGTGGTAATTCAAATCCTGACTAGTCAATACGGGAACTTGCAAAAAATTTGATTTACCTGAATCTACTGTTCATGGTGTGCTCAAAAAATTTTAGGAACGTTTGACGGTCGACAGGAAACCGAGAAGTGATAAAAACATTGGACTTGCTGATCCTGTCATGGACAGGAAGTAGGAAACCCGAATCTCTCTGTTCGAACGGTAGCTTGTAACATAGGAATGTCACCTGGTTTTGTCCAAAAATCAAAACAGCGTTTGGAAATGAAGTCGTAAAAAGTAAAAACAGTTCCAAATCGCATCTACAAACAGAATTTGATAGCAAAATCACGGGCTCGACGTTTGTACTACGAATATTTGACGAAGTTTTCATGCATTGTTCTGGCCGCACGGGAAAAAAATCCGTAATCCGTGTTTTTCTGCTGGAGAGATTCGAGGCAAGTTTGCGCGTCGTTCTACCATGTTATACATAACAATCAAGGCAAGTGCTTGCTTGTGCAGGTGAAAGCATATACATAACACGGAATAAAAAAGAAAAACAATCATTACATCGTCTGTAAAACTTCTAACATTCGCTGCGATGTTCATGAACAGAGGATGATAGGAAATGGAACTAACATTCATTGTAATAAATTTTTGGTTTGCGTGCACCTATGGTTGATCCGGCCCGTACTTTACCAATACAACACTGATGGATTAAGAAAAGATTACCACACGAATCCAGACATGAGCCGAGATGGTGAATTTCTCCGAGCCTGGCGATGAACTTATCCGATAAGGGAAGCATTATAAGAATTGAGGATCCTGAAGAGGAAGATGACGGTGAATATACACCATCACCACTACTGTTCCTGAACATGCAACATTAACAATAATTGACAGCAATCTACAATCTGTACCCTCAGGACAACCATATTGAGCTTTATCTACGAAGAACGATTAGTCTCCACGATGTTCGAGTTGCAGGAAATGTTTAAAGCTGTACAACAATGTAATTTTCAGTAACCTTCCAACTTGCTGGTTATATCCGTGCAGATAGCTGTTACTTCATCTCTTTGCCGACCGCAGCTAGAAAATCCAGTGGATTTAATTCTGGAATCGGTCCCCCAAACCATCATTCTCCTGGATGATCATGTGCACCCATTCAATGAAAAAAAAACTAGCTCGGTTCCGGATACCACAGCGTACGTCGATAAGTAAAGCAGCTAGCTTATGGAGTCAACACACAAATAAATATCAGCTGTCACAGTCCATGAACCATGTTCCTATTTTCGTGATCCGAATCATCTCAAATTCGTGAACTTCAATCATTGATACCTGAACTAAATCACGCTTATCAGGAAAAGAGTTCACGTTTTCATGACATGCGTTCTCTGGTGCATGGTGCACCGTTATGTAGACCGTACACGATTGCTTTTATTGACAATAATCGTATTGTCAATACATTCAATATTGACGTCAATACATCGGTATTGACAATATTTCTGTATTCACATCATCAATATTAATGTCAATAATTCCCCTTCGCGTCAATATATTGATACGTGTGGGGTTTGCTTTACGATGCAGGCGTTTTTTTTATTTTCCTGAACAATGTTCAAGATTTTATGAGTTTTATTCATGGTGTATATTCGTAAATGAAAAATCAGCTTGTTCCGAAATTCGTGGCTGGAGGTTGACGAATTTCGGAACGGATTTTTTCCCGTGTACAAAAAGACTCAGAACAAAGTGAACCATAGAAATAAACGCTCAAATTTACCCATATTTTGAATGAAAAAATGTCAAAGTGACGGGAAAATCTCCCTTTTTCAAATGGTGAAGGTTTCGCATATGACTATTTTTTTTGTCTTAAAGTTATTCTAACAAAGACACCGTGTACCATATGCTGAATTACTTCAAATGTGCTCAGGTCCTCGAGGTCACCAGATTCTGTTTCTACGTCTCTTTCCCGTCGAGAAGAACATGGAGGAAAGGTATAGTTTTCCTTTTCCTTTTGACGAAGCTCCAGAAATTTCAAAGGTTATGCCGCAAATTCTACTGAATTCTGATGGGATTTGTTTGCACGGTCAAGTTCGGTTCGAACTGAATTGCGTTGATGAAATTCGTTTAGTCAAATAGGGCAATACTGACAATGATCAGTGAAAAAGTTTTGGCATGGTAGACCCTGCTGTTTTGGATCATCCACTGAAGACGAGGCTGGTCATCATCATCACCAACAAAAATCCTAAAATTACAAGTCGCACAGCTCTTTCACGGAAGCAATATAAGCTTCCATAGCTTCGATGACTTTATACTCCAAAAGGACGCTCTGGTCTAATGGAGGGCCAACACGCCCTTGATGTTTTGAGCGAAAGGGGTTGCGTATTATCTACGATGAAGTACAAATGGAAGACGGAACGTGAAAGACTCTAATGAACCACAAATTACCTCAGCTGCTGGGAGAACCACCCATAGTCCACACCGCAAAAATTGACCAACTACGGTTGACTGGGCACGTCACAAGAATGTCGGATGACAGCCCACTGATTTTTTTTTTCTTATTGTAATTGTAATTTATTTAGTCTACAATAACCTGCTGGTAGAACCAATAATAAACAGGTCAATAATTTTAAATCCAACATTTATTTAAATATTTCAAAAAATTAATTAGAAATTAAACTCAACCTTCAGTCTACAATGACTTCCGGATCAATTGAATCCTGTTTTATAAAAATCGGATATAAACTGACGAAATGGGAGCTCTTTTACTTTTTATAATATAATAAAACCAAAAATTTACTCTAAATTGAATTCTGTGTCGTGTCAGAATGATTATTTGATGTTCCAGGATAAATAAATAAACGATTGAAAACAAAATCGTGTAAGAGCAGAACTGAGCGTGGTGTGACCTGAAAATGTGGGTTTCCGGCCGATGAGATAAATTTGGTTCAAAATTGCTAAAAGTGGAGTTGCTCAGTAAGTGAGTAAAATTGTCCTCACTTTTGCGGAGAAAACTGCATGTATATGAGGAAAATCGACTTAAATTTTACTCAGTTCACTAATAGACTAAATGAAATATATATCTCAAATTTCCTTACATTCAAGAAATTTTTCTTGGAAGATTTTACTAACTTGGTAACTCAACTTTTTGAAATATTGCGTCGAATTCGATTAAATTTTGAGCTACTCTCATTGGCCGTGTTTGAACACACTAAACCAGTTTTCCTACTGCATTCTGCAAATGCACTTCCTCGCCATTTTGGCAACACTGCCTCCACCTTCGAGTTTGTCTTCGCATGCCTACACTCTGTCACTGCTTCAATGTGCACTCACATCCTATGGGATAATTTGATCGTTAAAATTTTTCGCTTATCAGTTTTTATTTTTTAATGGCACGCTAATTTAATTAAACGGGAAACAGATTTTCCTTTGAAAATTTATGCTCCTTCGGATAGGTTGGGTGGTGGGGTCTATATAGGACTACTGCGAGCGCTAGTTTGCCCATTTGCTCGAGCTCGTACGTTGCGCTGGTACTGCGAGCTGCCGAGGCCTGGTGGGATAGCTGCCATTGCACAAATCATCGCGACGACCATACAACAGCCAGCCAACAGTTTCTGCTATAATGGCCTTAGTGTCAGACGGAACCATTGCCCCGCGCAAGCCGGAACGACGGCAGCAGTTTTTAGCACCACCATCCACCAGTCCAGTAGGTACATGCACCATCAGCCCAGTAGCGCTCTAGCTTCTGTGATCCTTTACCGTTTGCAGGCCCGATAAATCACGGATTGGAGGAAACCATATTTTATTATCACTTATTTTCATTAATCATAAGTTTCACTCGGCTGTTGGCGTCCATTTTCGTCGGGGTTTTCCCAATCTACACTAAATGTTCAATGGCTGTATGGGTGCGCTGGATGAAACTATGATTCTGTTTGATTGTGTGACCATTTTGGATGCTCCCCACTCGTGCCATTTTCTCCCTCGAGGGCATCCTGAGCCATTAGAGTGGAAGCCGTGTAGTTGACGATGGCGGCGATGGGTGGTGCATTTTTGCTGCTGCCACGTTTCGAGATGGACTGCTACCTTTCTCGGTTCTGCCAGCCTCCCCGTTTTCCCTTCCGGGTTGGTATCTAAAGCGGTATTGCTCTGTTGAATGAATGCCAAGTCAAGACAAAAATTTAATATTTATTGCCATTGAAGCGTAAATCAGCTCCGGTGCATAAATAATGCTTCCATGAGTTTTTTTTTCTTCTTCTGGGTGTTAGTTGAACACTAATGGATGGCGGGATTTAAATGGATTTAAAGCAAAACATGTCCAGGAGAAAATAATTTGGCAATGACAATGGAAGCTGTTGTTTTGAGTGAATTATTAGTCAATGCTTTATGGCATATACTGTACTGTTCCGATTTGGCAACACTAGAATTATAATCTTTTTATAACGTATCTTTAATATGTTTAAACTCTATTCTATTTACTGCTTCAAAAAGAACTAAATTTCGTCAACTTTGTGCAAATTTATTGGCAAATGAGCAGTTCGTGACCAAAACGGCGTATGCCCAGCATGCTTGAAACAATGCAGGACCAAAATCCGCACACCTACAAAAGAATCGATAATGTATACTTTATGCAAAACTAGTGCATTTTGTGAGAGATGTACAGAAATGCCTTCCGAATAATTTCTGATACCCCGCAATATGAATGTTTTCAGAACGGGACGGTGTGCAGAGGTTGATAATCGATGTCCAATTGTATTTTGGCATTCAATATGGTTTCTTCCGGTTTCCGAAAAGGTGTCAGATATCTTGAATATGGATATTTTTGGTACGAGAATGACATATACTGCCGGTATACGCATAACTGTCCTATGTTCTATGCAATCCTTATGCACCGTGGGATTCTTATGCGTATAACGGCAGTATAGAGGTCAGAAATTTATTTTTTCCTTGATTTGTTTTACGTCGATTTTGTTTTTCGTGCTGAGCTCCCACACGTGGACCCTACCTATCGACCCATCAACTCATGAACCGGGGACCAACGATTTTACTTCCCTTCCAAAGGAAGGCGTGATCAGAGGTATTATGCCTCAGAACACCCCGGCGGCACCGACTGGGATTGAACCCAGGCCTGCTGGGGTGAAGAGCTAATCACGCTTACCACTATACCACCGCACCGCTGTCAGAAATTCATGTATAATGCTATTTGGGAATCCATTACCGTGCCAGCACCATATTTGACGCGTCCCTAATGATGACGCACTCGTCTAATCTTTATCGCATCTCGATTTTGACAAGATATTTTTTTTTAAACGTTGTTACATCAACATCCCTAGAGCACAGGAACTAATACTTGCAGAAGTAAACATTTCAAAAATAATTATTGAAAATAGTCAAACATTATTGAATGCGTCGATTTAGGAACCGCTTCGAATATGGTGCCTCCACGATATAACCACTTTAATTTTTTTTTTCTGTGCCTTCCTTAGCTCAGTTGGTTAAAGCGCAGCTATAAAGCAAGGCCGTGCTGGAGCTTGGATGCCCGGACCGGTCTAGGAATTTTTAGAGCTGGATAGTTTCTCGACTTCCCTGGGCATAGACACATAACATATCAGTGCCAACATTTCACAGGGGCGCTTTTGTAAAAAAATGCTTTAGCCATCGATTTCTCGTAAATAAAAGCTCACTCCTCCAAATTACCAATGCTAGCTGGTCGAGGAAACATTCTTCTACCTGATGGTGCAATTAATTTTCATGAGTGAGCTTTTATTGGCGAGAAAGTGACGGCTAAAGTCATTGTTTACAAATGCAATTACGCCCCTTTGAAATGTTGGCACTGATATGTGGAACTGAATGCAAAATAACTTTCTAAAAGTTGACCCCTTTTTTGTGTTGTCTCAGTGGTATAACTGGTATAGTTGGCCATCGATCTGTCAAAACAAAATTGTCGTGATATCGACACTATGCGTTCATTGGGACCAATGTCGAAAACGTAAACAATGGCTTCTTTTGTATATTTCTTGTAGTTCAAAGTCATTCCATGTTAGCCACCAATTCCATCAGATACGGGGAGTCTCCCTCTACACAGTTTACGTTTAGTTGATTCTCGGGAAATTCGCAGAAATTTTTTTCTGTTTTTTTCTTTCCTTTATTTAACGTCGGTCTCTGTTCCGCAATCTAGTGCCAATCACCGACGGACATCGATTGCCGTCAATGGATCCATTGACGGCAATCGAATGTGCAGGAAGGCAGCTTCCACACCTGCGTAGGATATCGCACCCATTCAATTCAACACACATGGGCCGGGACCAACGGCTTTACTTCCCTTCCGAAGGAAGACGTGACCAGAGATTTTTATGCCTCAGAAAAATCCCACCGACCTCGGCTGGGATTGAACCCAGACCCATCGGGGTGTTAGAAAGCAGTCACGCTTACCACTACACCACCGGCGCCGGTCAGAAAAAGTTTACGTTTGTGAAATTAGCTCTTATGAAAGAAAAGCAGATATATGGTTGCATGCTCAGTAAGCATTGACGTTGACGACAACCCTGCAACTCTTTACTCCTTGGTAAAATTCCATATACATCTGAAAATATGTGCATGAAATCTAGTGGACATTGTCTTATCTCTTCACTCCACCATAGAACCAGCGAGCCACCATCTCATCACACAAAGCTTGATAGTATCTTATGTGATTTTCATAGGAGTGAAAGTTCCTTACCTAAATGTCCACCAGGTTTCACGCACAGACTGACGATTGCAGATGGGTTTTTACCATAAGAGTAAAGAGATACAGAGTGAAGGCGAATTGTAAATTGTCAGGGTAAAGCGCGATGTCAATCATACAAGGTCTGACCCAACTGACTTATTGGTATTACACATGTGGAAGGTGGTGTTCGTATTTCACCTTAGAGTTCAGGCATAACATTTGATAACGGCACAAAAGCATTTGTAAACAATCTTTCTAAGGCCCTTTACACGCGAACCGAAGTACGCTCACGCAAACCAACATTATCATCGGATGGAAGCAACTCTCACTTTTCCGTAAGTGGTAACTGTTTATCTTTTTGCACGAAACAGCTATTGCCTGTGATGTCACGTCTGCTGTTCGCAGTATGGAATGTTGTGCTGACGTAACGTCGTTATTCGCTTGCGCAGCAATGTTTACAACATTTCTGCTTCTAATACCAGCCATAATGCGGCCTTTCTTTTTTTCGACCAGCTCTACAGGGGGCTTATCAAAGGTTTTTTTTACTAGCATTTTAAAGCCGGTCAGAAGCCAATCAAGAGCGTTATTAACCAGTAATATTGCATATTTACAGATACAACATTTCTTAGTCTCTTTGACCTGATTGAATTCCATTCGATTCATTGCGTAAATTGCGATAGTTGAATGTAATTGAATGTAAACAATTTGATGATTTTATGTTTGCGTTGAATAGGTGTAATTAAACATTTTATATGAATAATATTGTTCACTGTGCTCTTGGTAAGTCAACTTATGAGTGTCATGAAATATTCTGTTGACATTTATAAAAAGTTGAAATTTTTCTAAAAAAATCTAGAAACACAACTAGGGTATGTGTACCAGTTTTAGACCCTAGTGGTCATCGAATTGACCTTATCTTATATTTCACATTTTAACATTTATTCTAAATTTGTTTTATACAAGGTAAGAACATATGTTTTGGCAGAAATCTACGCAAATAAAGCCATTAAAATTTATTTCAAATATAGCCCTAGGGCCAAAAACTGGACCACTAGTGCCAGTACTGGTACACTTATCCTATGTAAAATAGATTCAAACGATTACTTTCGTTTGTAAATAGTGCTTATTGTTGCTAAAAAATATAGCCGTTCCTTTTGTTTGAATCTTTATTTCAGAGATTTTTAGCTGAAGGCTAGCTCATCTCTAATAGCCGTTCCTGTTAACTTTGAGATAGCTAGCTGGGAGCCCCAGGTTGGGACCTGAGCCATAGTGATCGAAAAAAGTTTTCTAGGAACACCCTTCTTTTGCCTTTTCGATCAATCTTTCCACGTTTTTAGTACAACATAATTGGAGTAGATCTTTTGCACAAAACATTTTCAATTGGCCGCAGCCTCGGCCTCAGCTGAGAAGCATATTAAGGATTGAATCCTTGGGTATTACAGGTATCGATAAGCACTCGATTTGATTTATCGTTCTACTTGCAAAATTCTTGCTAATGGAACGATGGTCAGCTCAAAACACTGCATAATTTCCGCATAAACCGGGACACTTGTTGCAAAATGATGCTGCTTCTCTTTGGACTTCAAAATGTATGCAGTTAACTCCTAATTTGCGGGGTCGTATTTTTCCCCCTACGAATCCAAATGAAATCAAAGGTTGATGCAATTGGCTACAAACATTTAAAAAAAGTTTAACGAAAAAAATGGTACATACATTTTTCGTATAAGTATACAAAAAGATTTAAGATCAGAAGAAGTATTGGCGTGGAGTCGGTTTCTTATCAATTGAGTTTAAACTTTCGGAGGCTAATCAGGACCCAATTTGAAACCGTTTGAACACTGTGGAGCGAAAATTTCAAATTTTGCATCAGTCTAATGCTCATGCTCATTCAGCCAAATTATGTTCATCCCAATGATCCATTTAGAGAAACGTCGTTGTTCCTAGTAACTTTCGACCTGATTAAATGAGAGTACATATAATGGTCCAACTATTAAGCAAGGGCATCACCAAGAGTTAAGCTCGGACCACTTTCCGGTGGTGGCCGAGGTGGGTTCCTCCGTTAATCGATCCGATGCTTCCCGTCGGAATTATAATCAGGTAAGCTGCGATCGGTTCCAACAAGCCGTCGACGAAGTCATCAATTTCGGCGCTCTACTGGAGACGACTGATGACATCGATAGGTCTATGTACATCGTCGAGGAGGCGATATTCCGCGTCCCGGAACAACACGTGCCAGCTTCCAGACGGGTGAGTAATCCTCTTAACCTTGGTCAGAATACTAAAAGCCTAATCAGACTCCATAACGCCATGCATAGGTAGTACCAGAGAACTGAACTGCCTACCTTGAAGGTCCATTCCAACCGGCTAACCAAACTTATCAAAACCAAAAATGGTGAAACTCAGAAATGAAAATTTTTCCAATAACATTCGTTCCCTCTCATATTGTGCAACACCCTTTTGGAGACTAACAAAAGTCCTCAAAACTAAACCGAGCCCCGTAACGTGGGTAGATCACCTTTTCGTGGTACGTTACGGTATGTAAGATCTACCACCGATTCCTAGTCTTGACTACTTCAAACTAGGGGAACAGTATTTTTCAATAATCAAAGGAACACATCTTAGTCCTTGTTACTTGTTATGCCTTGTTGATAGTGATAAGCCCTCGGTCTGCCTGGACAGAAGATGATCTTGAAACAAGGAAAAATTGAGTTAGTTGGTCTTCATCTATGTGATTCCTAATCTTCTATTCGTTGTTCCCTAGTTTGAAGTGGTTAAGACTAGGGTTCTGGTGCATGCTTATTTTTGTTGCTAAGGAATCCAATTTTGAGTGACAAAGGGGCGTGCCTTTGGAGAGTGTTTCAACACTCCGAAGGGTATAAATAGCGGGACCTTTCAATAAGAATCGATTCCTTGCGATGAAGGCAAGAATGACAACTGTATCAAAACCGAATACTTCATCATTTCTCAATAGTGATGGAGTAATACGACATGCACTAAACTAAGGACACGGGATATACTACAATAGATCAAATTACTGGTCACAGTAGTTTTATGTCCCGAACAGATGAAAAAAACCGAGCCCTATTCCACCGGTGATTCCACTGAATTTTCCCGATGGAGAAGGCTGCCGCGATAGGTCAACATTTCGTCAGCTCCTACAAACTCGGACAAAACATCACCAGCCCTCACGAAGCTAAGGCTGCTGAACATGTAACCAATCTCCACCAGGTTCATAACATCCTTCCCGAGGAATCCGAGATAACGGCTGATGAACTGTTGGCTTAAATCAAAACTTTCAAAAACATTAAGGCCCTAAGTTTCGACAACATTCTGAATCTGGAGCTCAAGCACTTGAGTTCCAGATTATGCAACTATCTGGCACTGCACAGTGGTCCAGAAAGCAAATTTAGCTGGAAAGATGGATTTTGAGCTTGAAATTGAAACTTTAGCTAAAAGTTGTCTTCAGCAAAGTTGATGCTATTAGTAAGGTGCTTATTTTAGTGTCAAGAGATACTAGAGTGGTTGTTATTATCAATAAAATCAAAAAGCTAACTTTCTTATTTTAAGAGATAGAGGCATATGATTCAAGGAAAAGTTGTTGCTTATTAAATTTCCAATAATTTTGAAAATAAAAGGTTTAAAAAGGTTGGAAAATAAACGATTTAGAGCAGTTTTTATATGTTGACCTAGGGTGTCTCTAAAAAAATCAGTTATTTTACTCTAACTTCCTTATTTTAATTTTTATGAAAAAGTCGTTACCAAATAAATTTTAGATCTGTTTAAGACGCTAAAGGACAGACAAAATATTGAACCTGTGTAGAGTAATTCAACTTTTTCTATGAAAAATATGGTTTTTTTTTCTAAATACGCGTATCTCTAGTTTGGACAAACAAAAAATAAATATCTTTTGATTGCATTTGATACACACTACCAAAAAGTCATGTAAATTTCCGTGCCCTGAGACCGACACATGCTAGCGGCCCAAATGACATAAGAATCAGTTGAAAGAAACGAGAAAATAAATTCAATCAATCGTACTTTTCGTCGAGTTGCGAATGTTTCGGTTTGGGAACACACAATTTTACATGACATGTTTGTTTACGTTCCATAATTTACGTCAAAGATGGATTACGTCTCGTGTAAAATTAGTTATTTTTAGGTGTGTAGGCCACATTTTGTTTTACTTTGTAAAAAAAATAGAGGTATGTTATTTATTGTTTTGGAGAAATTCAGTTTTGAAAATACCAACTTTTACATATTTTCGTAGTGCATATAGGCCGACCCATACGAGAACAAGCGTTTAAATCGTTCTGAATCAAAATTTCATGCACACATCGTCTTTAAATTATATTAAAATATGAAAAAGAATCACACTATTGAGGGCCTTATAAATTCATGCCCACGATATTTCTCGGATACATGTTTAATAATACGTTTAAACATGTCTATGATAGATCTTTAGTATTGGTTTTCAAATAATTTTAAAGTCATAAGCAGAGTCAAACTGCATGTTCAACGTAATAAATTGTGACGTATTAAATATCTTGCTTCATCATCAAGAAATAAAGATCAGTTTATTTGTTGTGATCATTATCTGTATTTATTATTATGCCTGATTAATAGATATTGAGTAATGGTTATATTTATATTAAAGAAAATATTAAGAATTGTTAGATTTATTTGATTTTATTGCATATATAAAACAAAACATATTATAGTTGAATTACAAAACAAGCTGCCTAGCCTGGTCCGGGAGATGGAGTTCTGAAAAACATAGTCTTTTTCTATTGGTTAAAGATACGACAGGATCGGATGTTAGCAATAGCCTCCTAAAAACATCTTCCATATTGACTTCCTTATTGAACTTTCTCGCGTGCCCTTCTCGAAACTTTCGGATACTCTTATTCCTCGATTTCCCCAGCCTCTTCTGAAAGCATTCCAACCGGGAGTAGGGAGTGTTGCATAATTTTCAAAACTGAATTTCTCCAAAACAAAAATAGCATACCTCTAATTTTTTTCACAAAGTTAAACAAAATGTGTCCTTTCAAAAGCAATCAAAATAATTTTTTTTTCGCCCCAACTAGAGGCACGCGTATTTGAAAAAAAAACCCTATTTTTCATAGAAAAAATTGAATTACTCTACACAGGTTCAATATTTTCCGTCTTTTAGCGTCAAAATGTGCGTCTTAAATAGATCTAAAATTTATTATGTTACGACTTTTTCATAAAAATTAATATAAGAAAGTTAGAGTAAAATAACTGATTTTTTTTTAGAGACACCCTAGGTCAACATATAAAAACTGTTCTTAATCGGTTATTTTCCAACCTTTTTAAAACTTTTTTTTAAGTTATTTGAAAGTTAAAAAGCTACAAATATTCCTGGAAACATATGCCTCTATCTCTTAAAGTAAGAAAGTTAGCATTTTGATGTTATTGATAATAAGGACCACCTTAGTATCTCTTGCCAGTAACATAAGCGCCTAACTAATGGCATCAACTTTTAGCTAAAGTTTACATTTCAAGCTCAAAATCCATCTTTCCAGCTAAATTTGCATTCTGGACAACTGTGAACTGATTGAAAATCAAGTTACCGACCCATCAGCCTTCTCTCAGGGTTATCCAAGCTGTTCGAAAGAGCAGTCTATCATCGGCTACTAACAGCTGTCGAAGATCTCAACTTGTTACTCGAGGAACAGTTTGGCTTCCGGAAAGGTCGCTCGACCGTGCTAACTCGAGTGACAAACATTCTCCGACGGAACAATATTGGACGTTGAAAAAGCGTTCGACAATGTCTGGCACGATGGCCTGGCCTATAAATTGCAGCAGTACGGTCTTCCTATCTTCCTAGTGTAGATCATCCAAAACATCGGACAGGTCGTTCCGAAAATCTCTGAATGGCATTTCATCGGTGCCAGGGTTCCACATGGAAATATTCTTGGCCCCATTCTATTCAACCTGTTCACCTCCGATATGCCGGCTCTCCCTGATGGTGGATCGTTGTCTCTGTTTGCGGATGACACATCCATCATATATAAGGGCAGGGTAACCGTAGCTCTGATTGCCAAACTTCAGAGAGGATGTGTGAATTGATGCTGCTGTTATATGAATGTATGAAAATATAACTCCAAATATTTTTCTGAAAAAATATAGAACTGATAGCTGAATTGATTTGTGATTGTTTCTGATGGTGATAATTAAACAATTGTCCTTTGAAAATAGAAAAATCCATCCGTTCAAAACTCTGAAGTTTAACGCAGAACAAAAGTACGGGAAGTGTTCCCACAGAATACCAAATATTTTCAAAACAATACATTTCCAACAAATGAAGCGTCCAAGCCAAAGTTCAATCTTCAATTCATTATCCTTCCTCACGTCTGTGCGAGTACGTGCATGAAGGCAGTCTAAATCAAACGAAATCCTCATCTTTGGAAGAGACCGTTTCCTTGTTGTACGACTTTCTCTTTGCACCTCTTGCAAACCATCTCTCAGCACACCCTGCTGCTTATTGCTTTGAAAAGATATCAACCCGGCAGCAGCAGCAGCAGCAGTGAATGCTTTACTCACGCTTCAACGGTTTGATAAGACCGGTCAAGAATGTTTATTATAATCAGAATGTTTTCGATTTTCCACAATCAGCCAACCGATCCGACAACGACCGACCCGTATTCCGCTTCTACTACTCGCTCTTGCATCCACAATACAAGTAGGTAGCTTCTGTGTGTACGGAAATCTATCGACAGCAGAAAGGATGCAATTTATCGAAATCGAACCGATTGCTTACCGAGTCGTCGATGGCTACCATGCTCCCATCCGCACCCACTACTGGCCTGTCGTCCAATGATCTGCAGCAGGTTACCGCCGCCACCGCTTTATGAAAGATCAGTAAGCCAAGAAGCGCAGGAAAAAGGGTTTTCCATTTCTTTTATTCATTCTTCACCGTACATCGAACATCATGTGAGTAGTATGCTGGCTGAGACTGCTGCTAGTATTAACAGCAGAAGGATACCTCCATGCCGGCTGTTTCCTTATAAGTGGAGCTGCACTATGGTCTAAATGCACTCGAAAATTTACAAAAGTCTTCAAATCAGAATAAACACCAGAGAAATTCTACCAATTCCCATAATTTCTTCTCAAAATTGCAGACATGATTTTCAGCCAAATTTAAAAAAAAATCATTCACTGTCCCACTATTTCAGAACAAGCCAACAGTTCAGTACAAAGAACAAAAACTATCTCCTTGAAGAGATACTTATCCAAAATATTCCATCTGGCACTGCAAGTCTCAGCAAATCGTTCGCACTCTCTCGTCCATCGACTGACTACACCTTCCAGAAAGATATCGACCAACTTAGTCAAGATATAACCCCTTTTGTATTATTGTAATTGAAATCCATCCGTACATAGCATCACCAGCAGTAGCAGCAGCAACTCCCGTTAGCCAACGATACTTCTCTGGCCCATTCTCAAGATTCGTCGGGTGGAAAAGGGCGCAAATGGAAAACTTGGGTGGTATCACCTTAGCCGATCACCTGAGTTTGACGACTTGATTTCAATAAAGCATCGCATCATTACATCTTCTTCGGTGTGTTCCCCCTTACCCCTCCGCACCGGTACCAGCAGCAGTGCCTCTTATTCTTTTCGGTTTCTCACTCGTTTGGAACGGAACGGACTTTTTTGTATATTGAGTTGAGTTGAGCTGTATGCGATTATACGGTAGTGGTTGCAATCTAGCACATCTTGGCCCTTTCAGCAAGGATTTCTGCACTGCATTACGGTTGAGTGGATTTTTAGACGTACTTTTCTGTATCGACATCAACTGCACTGTTCTCGGTACGATGCTCGAAGATGCTGGTTGCTGCTGCTACTGTTGGTCGATGATGACTTTTTACATAACTAGCTACAGTTGGATGAGGTTCCTTGCATACTGGCTGAATGGGAATGGCTTCATGCATACTGATTTGACCGTTGCTGTCTGTCGTGTTGAAATCCACTAATCAGGATGTGCTGTTGAAATTTGTTGAATGGTGTGCTCTAAACGGCGGATTGTTGGGCAAACGGGTTTCAAGCGATAGTTTAGATTTTCTACACAATGGCCAACAGGGAGGTATCATATTTAACCCTGAAAATATTCAGAAAACACAGGATTGTTTTTTGTTTTGTTTTTCGAAATTTTATTATATAGTATAGGGTGTCCCGGAATATTTAGGCACAAGTTTGGAACACCCCTGCTTGTTTCAGATGACGTTTAAACAGCTGATTATCACGCTAAATCATTGTTGCCATTACAACCAACAGTTCCGTGTATCGCAAGTGTCGGCTCTTTACATTTCTGTGACAATGCGAAGCATTTCTCCGGCAAAGCGCAAACAGATCGTGCAAAAATTGTGCACTATCCCCAACATTTCTCTGGGCAAATTAGCGAAATTGGAAGGTGTGAGCACCGGAGCCGTTCGAAACACGATTCAGAAGTATGGTTATGAAGCAACTTTCCAGGACAAGCAACAATCTGGACGTCAATCGAACCCTGTTCAACGAAATCTGGACGTAAACCGAACCCTGTTGACCGAAATCTGAACCGGAAAATCGTGCAAGCTATTATTATTTATTTAGCTTTATTAAGGAGGCTTTCAGCCTTGGGCTGGTTCGCCTCCAAACGTGCAAGCTTTCACTCGCAAGAAAAGTGCTTCGGTTCGAGACGTGGCTAAAAAAATGAATGGGAAGACGTATGAATGGCCGCATCCATCAAACCGAGGGCTCGAAAGTTATACGACCAATTGTTGTGCGGAAAATCGGTGTGCGTATTTATGGACGATGAATCGTACGTTAAATTTTATTACAAAACCTTCCTGGTGATCTACACAGTTCGTGATGGCCGAAGCGTTTCGGTAAAAAGGCTATGGTTTGGCAAGCCATTTGTGAGTGTGGTATGCGTTCCAAACCGTTTGTGACAACGGAGACAATAACAATCGATGATCTGCAAACACGACGCTTCAGTACTGTTTGACCGGATTTGGCGTCGGTTCATTACTCAAAGGACACGCTAGCCTGGTATAAAGCCAGCAAGGTCCAATTCGTACCCAAGGAGATGAGTCCGCCAAACTGTCCCCAGTCCAGGCCAATCGTGCTTAGGCATTCTGGGACACCCTATACGGCAATTCATAATCGGTGTATTGTAATGACTAGGAACATCCAGATATAGGTTTACATTTCATTACATATTTACTTACAATTACAATTTGCTACCATTCGAAACATAAACCTTTGCATCTTCAATTAAGGAAAAGAAAAACAAAGGCAGATATAAAAAAATTGGCACAATTTTTTTCAGGTTGTAACCAATATTACAGAAACAATCTTGATCAGCGGCGCCGGTGGTGTAGTGGTAAGCGTGATTGCCTCTCACCCCAGCAGGCCTGGGTTCAATCCCAGTCGGCGCCACCGAGATGTTCTGAGGCATAACATCTCTGATCACACTTTCCTTTAGAAGGGAAGTAAAGTCGTTGGTCCCCGGTTCATGAGTTTGATGAGTCGATAGGTGTAGGGTCCAGGTGTGGGAGCTGCCTCCCTGGCGTCGGTAGCATTGGTGCTCAGCACGGAAAACAAGATCGACAGAAAACAAATCAAGGAAAACAATCTTGATTCGATTACAAATGCAAGTTTCCGAGTTTTCTAAAATTTGATCTGCTCATCATGATAGATTTTCCTCACATTGAGATAGAAACTGAAATTTTGACCCTACATCGAACAATGGAATACACAATGGGCCAGGATTGCAATCTAGCTGGACATACTTAATACCTCAAAAAACAAAAATTACCCAGCTTTTTTTATTATAATGTGAACCATTTCAATTAACAGATAGTACGAAACTCATCCGCATCGATGACGCCAAATTCGAACTTTTAATTCTGACATTTTTTATTATTTTATTATTTAAATTATTCAATTTCATCATAAATTTCCGGCTCTGAGGAACCGAAACCTCCCAAATGTTTTCATACAGAATATTTTAAAACCAATCGATTTAGGAATGTTAACCCCTCGGTGGCCTAGCACCAACCATATTTAGACAACAAATCAAGAAGACTGGCAACTTTGCCAGAATCCAAGCGACAGATACAGTAGCGCTGCGCTTGAGTGAAGGTGGAAGCAACGCATAGAAAAATGAGCAAATACACAAACCTTTCTTCTGAGGATGTAATCTTTGCTATCAAGTTCGTTCGAAGCATTTACCTTCTAGCGGCAGATGACGCGATTGTATCTGTCTCATAGCATTCATATGACAAATTGGAAGAGTTGCCAGTCTTCTTGATATGAAGTCTTTGTTTTTAGTCTATCCCAAGAAAAAATAATCATCATCAAATATTTGAATATATTCATATACCCCAGTATTATGGGTCACCTACAATAATTGGCCATAATAGTGACTAGCGGGTCCATAATACTGAGGTGACTGTATTCACTGGTTCCTGCACCAGTTGATAAAAATGCTTTTTTTTTTCTGGTATAATTATGATGTATACTTGATTTAGGTTCGAAAACAAATCCGGACTCCGTGGTTTGTTGTAATGTACGGGGTTTAGCGGCCTAGTGGTGGCTGTTTATGTTAAGTGAACAGAGGATCGACGGTTCTATCCCAGGTCGCATCATGTCTCGACATACACTAAAACTATATTTTAACTCCATACGGAAGCAGAAAAATAGGAAGCAGACCCTACTTATTTTTTTCAGCGGCGCCGGTGGTGTAGTGGTAAGCGTGATTTCCTCTCAACCCAAAAGGCCTGGGTTCAATCCCAGTCAGCGCCACCGGGATTTTGTGAGGCATAACATCTCTGATCACGTCTTCCTTCGGAAGGGAAGTAAAGCCGTAGGTCCTCGGTTCATGAGTTGATGCGTCGATAGGTAGGGTCCAGATGCGGGAGCTGCCTCCCTGGCATCGGTAGCATTGGTGCTCAGCACGGAAAATAAGATCGACGGAAAACAAATCAAGGGAAAAATGTCTATAATCTCCACGGTCAGTTTGACGCCATTGTTTAAATTGTAAGGATTCCACATTCCCATCGGTCAGGATAGTAAACATTTCTGAACCTAAATTTGGTGTACCTGAGCAATTTACACACGTTTTTAACCAACACTGTTCTATGAGGTTGGCGGTAAGAATTAAAAAAAAAAACAAGTCTTGGTATAATTTCATATCAGCTTGAAGTGACTTCCTATGATGAAGGGTTTTGAACATTAATTTAACATTTTGGTAGTAAACACATACGCAATCAGTATGTGTGCCACTCTTTCCTGATAGAATGCAATGCTTAGAGCGGTTACTTGCAAACATTGTAAAACCTATATTAGTTGCAGGAAATTGATCTTTGAAAATGGCATAAGCCTCTTGCAAATTACATATGTATTAATCTTCGTTGAATTTAAACTTTACCATCAACATTTTTTTAAATTTGTGAGGTCCCGTTTTCCTGGACAGGCTTGAATTATTTCATCACTGGAATAGAAATCACGCATGACCGACATAGTTTTTTCTGCTATAGACGGTATGCTCAGCTTTCTTCCTGGTGTCGTCACAATGCCCTTGTTATGCCATATAGGGGAAATGGCTCTAATGTTGGCCTATGGATCGAAGATTGTGCCCATCGCTAACTATCCGCTATTTATAAGTTTTATCTTGATGAACACGTCATTGGACATTTTTGGACAATATTGAAAATTTAATATATTGTTGAATTTATGAATGGGCCCAAATTAGAAGTATTTACATCCATTTCCCCTATTGAGAAACTTTGAAATCCTTCGTTATTTTAAATGCTGACCAGCTTCTATGTAAAGTCATGAGAATGCGATACTTCTCATAATTGTCATGAGTTTCCGTAAACTTGATTTTCTGAATAAGCTCATCCTCTTTATTTATTTGCACACTACCGTATGCGTGATAATGTTTGCACCATCGTACAAATAAGGTTCCCGTTTCACCTGTGCAAACAATGCCTTGGTTTTCTTTGCATGCACGTAACCTATAGCTCATACCGTAGTAGGCTGTGTATAAAAGAAAATGATTTACTTAGTTTGACAGTTGCACCATGACGAAGTGGCAGCGTATTCGTGATTTGTCCCACGCGCAAATGTCGCAAAAAGACATTTCAATCGCCGTGGGAGTGTCCCGGTGGACCGTCAAAAGGGTTTTAGACCGAGAAAAGAAAGGACAACTATCCGCGAAGGTGGCCACAGGTCGTCCGAGGTCAGCTCGGGTTCCGAGGGTTATCGCTGCTATCAAAAGGAAGATTCAGGTGAATCCAGTGCGTTCAATAAGGGAAATGGCAAAGGAACACAGGATCAGTAACTTTACGGCACGGAAGATCGTAAAGGAAGATTGCGGGGCGAAGTCGAGGACACGGAAAAAACTCACATGATTACCAACCGTACCAACCGCATCCGGGAGCTACGAGTCGAACGATGCAAGAAAATCTTGAACTTCCTTAAGCGAAAAAATCCGGTAATCCTGTTCACCGACGAGAGCATGTTAACCGTCGATCCCGTATCAAATGCCAGAACCGAACGGTATATCAGTTCTCTTCCGGTAAAGACGTGGCTCACAAGCTGACAAGAACGTGTATCTGACCAAGCATCCTGCTAGCGTTATGCTGTGTGGATTGGTGGCTTCCGATGGCAAAAAAATGGACCCGGTGTTCATTCCAGAAGGCGACAAGGCGACAAGGTCTTCCATTGATCAAAGAACAGTACGGTCCGAAGCCAAATGTTGTATTTCAACAAGATGGGGCTCCGTGCTACACCTCGAACCGCACTCAGAAGTGGTTGCAGGAACATCTTCCGTTCTAGGCGAAGGATATGTGGCCGCCATCCAGCCCCAATCTTAATCCGCTGGATTACTCAATATGGCACGTCATGAAGGCCAAGGCCTGTTCTAAACGCCAACCGAGTACAGCAAGCCTCAGACAAACATTGACCCGTACCTGGAGAGAAATCGATCCAGACTACACGGCGAATGAGAACGACCCAAATTTGAGTTTAGTTCACTCATAATCGCCAAAAGTGCAGGAACTCAGCGATGAGTAAATTTGCCTCACATTTTCCCAGGTTTTTTCAGGGAAAAATTCCCGAATTTGAGAAAAGTAAAGATCGGATTCACTCAGTGTATTGGTATTACTCCGAGACTGAATAAAATTTTCGTCAATTTCCTCATTTTCCGGCAGATTTGTTAGGTTTTCCACAAGAAACCATGAGACAAATTTAACTCATCGCTGCGTTCCTGCACTTTTGCCGATTATGAGTGAACTAAACTCACATTTGAGTCGTTCTCATTCGCCGTGTACATTATTAGAACCTGCCGTGCATTCCGGAAGCGTGTGGAGGACATTGCTCAATGGTGCAAACATTATCACGCATACGGTAGCAGTACTTCTGATCGATTGAAAACTGGGTGCTTCTAGCGACGGTCATGACTCTGAAAATAATTAAAAAAAAAACATATTTAGCAAACTTGTAAATACTACAGTTATTAGATATAAAGATCGGCTAAGACACTCAAAGCTGCCTACTGTAATCTAGATCCATTCGAGCATGACGTTCAAACACTTTCACACAGTATGCTGTGAGGTCATGCTCGTTTGGCTCATGGCTACCGATGTAAACACATTTTAAATCAAGAACAACATGTGAAAAGTTCATCAAAACTTTTTGTAAACAAACATTCTTATGCCCTTTTCTCGCCACCCATACGACACCGACGCAAACCATCAACATCGCACGGATAGGGGAAAGTTTTCCCTTCTCGATGATGTTGTTAGTTTGCGTGGGCGACCCTCGGTTGGAGAGAAGAGGGCCTACAAAGGTTTGTTTACAAAAAGCTTGTATGGCCTTTTCACATGTGGCTCTTGAAATACATTATTCACCTCGACTGTTGACAGCAGGAACTCTTGGGTGAGTGTTAATAGAGATTGCGGTAGCAATTTTTATAAACATAGGAACTGCTGTCATCTAATTTCACTTTTTTCTTCACTTCATGATCTTGAAGGGCTTGGGTAAGATTCCTGATTAAAGCCTTTGAAACCCACACACCACAGTGTTTTATAAACGATGCACTTATCGTTTATAAAACACTGGCTGTACAGCATATTTTGGATGACAGAGTGTTTGGTTCCTTACTAATTATTTCACTTCCAAATTCACTCTTGTAACCGATAAGTGATGGTAGCGCCGCTACGAGCAGAGCGGTCGGTGTTGAAACTGAACACATATAAACAGGTACAACAGAAATTGAGAACTTCCGTAGATTAGCCTCGGATCGCACTATTTTTTTGATGATTGTAGTCTTCGCTAAATATTATTGTTTCACAATTTAAATTTGTGAAGCGCAACATCGTATGATGTTTTTTTACCCAATCAGAGCAGAACACGTAAGAATTCTATTCAATTCTAGTACCGACGAAGTGGAAGATAATTATCCTGATGTGAGCTACATTTCATTCCGGTGAGACCTGTGCGAGCGATCGGATCGTTAAGCAGATTTTCTTAAGTCAGTAGAAAATACCGTGTGTGCTTGAGAAATTTGCCACAAGTGTAGTATAGTGCGATTAAGTGAAGCCTAAAAGGCTATAGGCAAAAACGTAACAATATACTGCAAATAGTTAGACCGATAGGTTTCCCTAAAAGTTTTCGTTATCGCCTGAAGAACCTTCAGGCGAAGGTTTTTTTATTGGGTTCTAGAAGTCACCATCTTCGCGGTCATACCGAGCACCCTGCGCTCCCAGATCTGCGCGTGCCACGTACGGCTCTGAGTAGTTCCTCGGCGGCGTCCGAGTTGAACTAGGCCCACGTGTGGACTTGTCCACCATCGACCTTTTGTGTGACGACGAAATCGAGCAGTTGCGATAGTAGCACCCTCGACTGTGTGGTAACCGGAACGCTACGCTCCCAGACCACAGACCAGCGTGGGAAACGAAAGCATACCAGGCACCCCACGCTTCAAGATCTGCGCGTGCCCCGTGTCGCTCCGAGTAATTCCTTGGCGGTGGCTAAGTCGAACTAGGCCCACGAGTGGAGTTGTTTCACCGTCATCATCGACCGGCCGTGTTCACCGATAGTGAACGGCGTCGATAACAGCACCGTCGACTGCGCTCCCAGACTAGCGTTTGAAACGTGGTTGCTACGAGTAGTTCCTTGGCGGCGACCAAGTCGAACTAGGCCCACGTGTTTCATCGAGTACATCTACGTCGGTTATCGCTTCGTCAACAGCGAGCACCGTCGGCAACGGTAACTGCAGCCGAAAATACCAGGTTAGATCGAGCCAATTTTATATTACGTGCACGTTTAGGGCCTTAGGACAAAAACCCCCAGAATAAATTGAGTGTCAAAGTTTAGTCATTGCTTCACATTTTCTTGTCGACCACTGGGTTGATCTGTGGAAGAATCTAGCCTATATCAGGAGATTTTGGTTTTGTTCGCGTTTTGGGTTTTGCCGGTAATTTTTGGTAGTTCTTACCTGACCTGCCCTGAGAGGACTATAGCCGGGTACGGTATTTGAACACGCCCTCTCGCAGTACGATTTATCGTACTGGCGCTTAAGCGATAGGGTTTTCGAAAGGGTAGTTCGTTGAGGAGCTTGCCGATTTTGCGGACATAGTTCGAAAACATTCTGCTGTAAAAATATTTATGGTTTAGTGAATATATCCGCTGTTTTCTGCTATTTCCGCCTTGCCATCTACCCTACTGTTACACTCTTTAATATATGTACAGCTATTCCCCGAAGAACGCGTTACCCACTGAGTTGCACCCACCGCTTTTTTTCGGCGGGGTTTCAACCAGTCTGTCTGATTTTTTGCATGTGAGTAGGGTCAATGGAGAACTAGTCACTCGCAGAAAATCAGAGCGCTTGGTTGATTGACTGCTTAGACTGAGTGTGAAAGCACTGCTCTATTCAATTCATTGCTCTATCCAGACCGTATGTACCAAACGGTAAAGGACGAGGCAATGAAAGAGCCAACAAAAATATGCAGTACTCACGAACAGGTGATTCACAGCGCTTGCCTTCGCTCACACAGCATGTAGATGAGGCATTTTTTCATAGAAAATGTACGCTCAGTCATTCAAAGCAAGGATTGGGTACCATCACGGAAGAATAAACGTACTGACTGAGTGTTCTGCTGTCTGTGACTCGTTTACTTCCCAATCATACAGACTCTCACGAGGCAGTGAATAATGAAACGGATGGCTGTTAATATTTATTTGAAAATGATTCATTGAACCTGAATGTTTTGCGCACTGCCTTCCATACCTTGTATTTCGTATAATTTTGGCATGTGCTATGTCTAGGTAGCCATTGACTTGTAGAAGTATTCACTTTGAATAAACAAGCCTATAACAGCAGAAGCAGATAAAAGGTATAGATTATGTGACTATGTTAGCTACCCGAATAAACAAGTATTATAAAGCTATTATACCATTTATCATTCTCATCAATTAAATAATTTGATGATACATGATATATTATAGAAACTGCCCACTTTCTTCTAATTTGAGATCTTACGAACGATGAAACGCTTGCTAGTTCTTTCATCCAAGGCCATCTGAATTGTAGCGGCATTCTCAAAATCTATAGCAGAATAGCGGTTCTTTCAGCCACTTTATCTGTGGACAAACATTAAAACAAATTTATAAGTCAGATTTGGCCTCCGTTTTGAGCGTTTCAAAGGTGTGTTTTCTATATATGAGATGGACATCCCAAGTAACCAATAAGCTAAGCATGCCCTATTTTGGCCGTGTATCAGCCTTATATTGCAAAAAGGCGAATTAGCGGGCTTGTTGATTACTTGGGATTGTCAGTTTGTTTAATTGCAAGCAAAACGTGCCGAAATTATCGCCAAAGGTTCGGGCTTTTTGTTTTCCAATGAAACAGGTAACATTGATTTTAAATATTAATTTAATGCTTACCTCGCTGCTGCTGCTGCTTAGGGGCTGTCCATAAACTACGTAAACAGTTTAGGGAGGGGGGGTTGACAATTATCCACGGCCCATACAAATTTTAAAATTTTTGTATGGACAATTGTCTACGCAGGGGGAGGGGTGGGGTCAAGAATCCCAAAAAACTGTCTACCTAGCTTATGAACAGGCCCTTAGTTCAGAGTGTGGTTCTTCGTTTCGGATGAGGTTTCCCAGTCATTTATAGTTTTTTTTCGAACGCCGTCGATGGTAGAAACTGCGATTTTTCACTATGTGAAGCTGACACAACAAAACCGTTACTGAGAGCCGTTATGCCATTTTTTATGTGTTACTATCACACTGAAATATATTTACACAAAATTGTGTAATAATGTATGTGACATGCACTTCAACCATTGTACTCCATGCACAGTGGGATGATACTCATGTGAGGTAGTAGTTGTAGCACAACTCAGTACAGAATTCAAGACAATCATAGATATTTGAGAGATATTTGAGCAAAGTGCACACATTCCTGAAAAAAAGATAACATCTGTAATTCAGCGTATTATGCGGATGAGTTATATATTTTACCATTGTTGCTGGCATGAAAATATGTCACTTCAATATTGTCAATACAATTACTATTGCCATTGAATTATGCACCAGTATTGTCCTCGGATTAAAAACCGATCACGAATTTCGGGCTGTTTTGATATCGACGCCGATGATAATCAATACAATCTTTAGCAAACGTTTGACATATTCTTCAATCGGAGCCGGTTTTAACAACAATCAATTCGAAACTAACGATTTTAAATTGGCTCACTACTTGATTAGCCTATTGGTCCCAAGCAAACGATTAACGTATCCCATTCTCGGCGAAATTCTAGTACTACACTATGTTTGTTTTGATTCGCTATGCAAGTATGACAGATAAAATGAGGGGTTCGTGGACTTTCCTATGTTTCGAGGGGTGCATCGATTGACTTAGGACCGAAGATAGTACCA
Organism: Ochlerotatus camptorhynchus; assembly: GCF_037179485.1. Classification (NCBI taxonomy): domain Eukaryota; kingdom Metazoa; phylum Arthropoda; class Insecta; order Diptera; family Culicidae; genus Ochlerotatus; species Ochlerotatus camptorhynchus. Next base: position 3,868,217 of record NW_027040507.1, on the reverse strand, counting down.
GAGTTGAACCAAAAATTTGAGCACGTTTCTTCGGGACCTTCTGGTCTTAGAGTTACCTCTATGGTATTAACCCGAGTTGGAGCTGGCTGGCATATATGAATGAACAAATAAATTCAGCCACTTCGTATTGGCTTCGTTTACATTATTTTAATACAAATAATAATACAATAAACTAAAAATTAGAAAGAAATACAGAACTTCTACAAACCGTTTGATGATTATGCCATTTATCATTACAATAAGCAATAACTTTCTTTTATCGTGTCATATAGTACATTAATCTTGAGGTAAACTGCATGGTAGGGTTAACTACCCCATTTCCGGCCTAAGAAGCACAACCCTCACTTAGTCTTTCTTAATATAGCGTAGTTAAGCACCAAACGAAATGTTATTATCACTTATGGCTTCCAAATTTATTTACCATTCCGTAGTACCGTAAGGTTTGATAAAGAAAACCAAATTGTTGAGATATTGTTAAAAGTCTAACTCGGCCTACGGATTCTAAACTCGGCCTAACGCTTTGAAACGCCAATGAATTCACTTCGGCCTATCGGATGAAGATAAAGATTGATTCGGTCGGAGCACTTCATTTGTTTTTGAGAATATTGGGTGCAAACATTCATATCACGCGTTCTTATTAACTTCGTTCGGAAGCATTTCATCTAAAGTATCGTACCAAACGCATAATTGCCCTGTTAACGCCGAAATCATGGATTTATTTGATTCGGCGCTTAGGTCGAAGTAGTTCTCTACCCTTCTATCAACCGGTGGAAACTAACGATTTTAAATTGGCTCACTACTTGACTAGCCTATTGGTCCCAAAGAAATCGATTAACGTATCCCATTCTAGTTGAAATTCTAGTACTACACTATGTTTGTTTTGATTCTCTATGAAAGTTTGACAGATAAAATGAGGGGTTCGTGGATTTTCATATGTTTCGAGGGGTGCATCGATTAGCTAGGGACCGAAGAGAGTACCAGAGCTGAACCAAAAAGTTGAGCACGTTTCTTCGGGACCTTCTGGTCTTAGAGTTACCTCTATGGTACTATATATTTCTTATTCGGGGAGTCATTACCATATCCAGAATGCTCCGTTTATTGTTATATATGGTTGAAATATTTTTTTCCCTTACCATCTGATCATACGTCGATTATAAATCTAATGGTAATTATATCAGGAATGGAAATTTTATAATAGTGATCTTTCAGCTTATGGTATATTTCTATTCGGGTATTGATCAATGGAGACGCATGGTAGTATAGTCGCAAAGGAGTATTGAGCGAAAACCCAAAACTTGCGGCAATAAAGTACTGATGTGTCAGGCTTATCATGAGAAAATATCAATATATTTTACTTTAACTATTACTGCTGCGTGAAGTTAACGATTTACATAGTTGAAGATGCTGATTTCAAATAACAGACTAAAGTGGTAATTTGTATACGATGGTAGATGAGGAGATGAAAGTAAAGAGTTTATAATTCTGCTAGAGTATGGCAGTGTGATAATTGTATATAGAGAGTCGAAAGCGAGCAAGGGCCCCTCACCATCTCTATCCAACGGGGGTGTTTGGTAAAGAAAGATGATCAATCCGATTTGTACCTTCCTCAAAGTTGTCCTTGCTCGCTTTCTACTCTCTATATACAATTTTCGCACTGCCGCTAACGGAACTATCAACTCTATACTTTCATCTCCTAATCTACCTATAAAAATTACCACTTTAGTCTGTTATTTGAAATTAGCGTCTTCAACTACCAAATGTTGCTCCTTCATTAAGTTTAAGTGGATGTATTAATCGTCATTTAAAACTGCCCCAATTATGTGCACGATAAAATTTAAAATTACATTTCCTACCACTCAAAATTCACCCTGGGGCCTGGATCAATATGTGAAGATTTTGCCTTCAAGAACCTCGAAACAATATGATCGTAACTTATTTTTCCTAAAATCTCAGGTAGAAAGTCGTCCCAAAACTTCTTGACTATGTTTGGGGTCGGTATGCATTATTTACACTAAAAACCGCGTCAAAAAAGGAGTTAAGAGAAGCCCTTTTCAATTTAACAACTCGTAAATAAAATAAGTGCATGACAAAATCATGATTTGATTCTTCTTAAAACCCTTTCAGTCTACCTCAAATGTAATGCCATCAAATGTCGGTTACAGCCCAGAATATCTTCTGAATACAAATCACCCTTCCGATGATGCATGAATAATTGAACACTGAATCAACCTCGAGGTACCGTAGGATCACTTTTGATGACCACCGTGCGCGCGACAAGTTAGATTGAATTTTTCCGGAGTCGGAACTCAATCTGCATATCTCTGCTTGTGGTGTAACTTTTATCGCCAATAGCCGTTGTCGATGGGAATGGGATTTGGACGATGCGACCTGTGCTGTTTTACTAATGTACTCGCCCATGTAAATATCGCAGCTTCCACAATTTTGTAACTCAATCCCGATTTTTCTTCCCGTGGTAGAAAACAGCGATAAAAATACATGAAGGGACTCATGGATATGTATAATGTGAGTGTGTTCCTCATCGGTTGCTACAACTGTCGTCACGTTTCGAACAGGGCCCAGCTCTTCGGCCGTTTTTGTACACTTCAATAAGTAAAGCGATACGGAACGACTTCAAATGTAGGAGAAGAAGAAGAGAAAAGCTTTCCATCGGAAGCGCGGGACAATACAACCTCCAGAAGTGGCGCGGAGCTGAATAAGAAAAAGAACCATCACACACGACGGCTGGCTGAAGTTGAATGTGAAAAGTTTGCAATTTTCTTTCAGCTGGCATGTATAATAAACGAAGAAGAGCCTTATCCATTGCCGAGTCACTGCTCGTCAACAAGCCCAGCCAACCATCTAGCATCTAGAAAGCACATTCAAACGTTACATATGCACACACAAGCATACACACAGGGTTTTACTTTGTATGGAAATTTGACAGAAGCAGCGCGGCGATGGCCCCGGTTGGTTGGATGGAGAATATGTTAATTTTTGCCACCCACTAATGCCTTCGCAGTTGAAGCTTCCATGCCACTTTGAATTACCTTTCATCGTTTCATCTTTGGCAAGTCAAGCTTTTTTTCAAGCAAGGTATCTACAGGAAATATATTTTGGAAATTACGGTGCAATCATAAAATTGTAATTTAGCGGGAAAATTAGACACGAAGATGGTTTTCTCGCCGCTTAATTAAGACATTTGTTTATTTTTAATTGTTAAAATAAACGGTGCTCATTTCGGTATATTTTTGAAATAATCCCTACTTTACAGAACATAGCGGAAAATTTGTCGATGGCTTGGCAGATAGTTTTTTCCTACAACAAAATAAACGAATTAAGAAATTCTGCCCCTAGTACTGATTCGTGCGCACTGAATGCCCGCAATTGATAAACATCCCACAACCCACACGAACCCATTCGTCATTCGAACAACTCAAACCTGCAGCGATAATTTCCCAATCAAGTTAAAAACTTGTTAGCCTAATGAGTCGCCGGAGACATAATGTTGATTCTGCTATGATAAATGAATTTGTATCGAGTTCAGTTTTTCCTTTTTCCAACCCAAACAGGAGCATGAGAAAAAGAGAACATTGAGAAGAAAAAAAAGTTTTCCCTCAGAGAACAAAGCGGTGCAATTCTTCATCACCGAGCAATCCATTTTGCTCCATCGCCCGCCCGGGTTTCAGTTTTTATTTGATTGACAAAAAAGCAGCCAACCGACTGGGCTGCCAACACTCGAAACAACATTAACGATTTCAATTTGCAAATTAAAATATAACAAAATACATAAATTTTATCCCATCTCCTAGTGCTGCTGCTGCTCGCGTTGCCGAATGTTTTGCCAGACGTCGTCGACATCCCCGGCCCCGGGGATGATGTTGTGTTTCTTTGGCCGCCGCGCGGAAATGGTGTGAATCACTGCTAGTTGCTACTTGTTGGCGACGGCGGTGGTGGTGGTGGTGGTGGTGGTGGTGGTGGTGGTGGCGATGATGGTGCTGATGCTCACCGACTCGGTGGAACCTTACTTTTTTGGATGGAAGTGCCCCATACTTCATCCATGATGCTACTCTCCAATGAGATCCAATGGATATGCTAAGGGGGTGAAAAGGGATGTGTGTCTACGTCAACGAACGAACGGGAAATCAACGAAACATGGCGTCGTTGGTTGGAAGGTAAGTGTGGGTGGCAGGCAGGAGGCGAGCCTTCCAGGAGGAGTTGAAATTATTTTATCCCAAGTTTCCTTCATTTACAGCAAAATTCAATTACTTCATGGTGAAAAGTAGTACCCGGTTTTTCTGTTTCTGCTGAGAAGAACTTCCAGCGCTGTTGGTGGAACTCGGAGTAGAGCGGTCTGTTTTTGTGCAAACGAAATGACTTTTATGAAATATGATGATGAGTTTGTATCGCATTTTCCTGTTCCATTTTGTTGGTGCCTAAGTCTTGGGATGATTTTTTTTTTTTTTTTTTTTGCTGGGTTGAGGAGCTCTGGCAACTCGAACACTAGATATTACTCAACACTTGCCAAGTTTATGAGTAAGTAAATAGGTATGCACTGTTGGAAGAATAACCTGTGACTCTTGTTAGTTTTGGGTCACGCTTCGTAAAAGCAACTCGTCAACAAATGAATAAGCAAAGATGCTTTGAAGATACTCCATGGCAGCGCAATTAAGGAAAGAAACATTAATAACTTGCATTTTTCCACAGCAGGATCCAAAAGTTAGTCGTCAGTCTACACTATTTAACCGCTGTTAATTGAGTTCGAACATTATGTGGCAAAAGCACAGTGATGCCTGGGGAAATCAAAAGAATATGCATCCCGGTATCGATATCGTATAGTTCATTTGAAAATGTTAAAGCCTGTAGACCCAGAGTAATTATGAATGTGCCAGTCTCGCAGAATTTACTATGCAAGACACGGCCAATGAGACTAACTCAGTAACTCCTAATATAACATACACCAAAAAGCTCGTACAGCTCAATAAAAGAGCTCTTAGTATATACACTGGCCTAGTAACTGGGCACTATAGCACAGATATGAAGAACATTGGTCGGGTTCAGAGTGATATCTGTCGTTTCTGTAATTTGTAACGTGAAACCTCGGAACATCTGCTCTGCTGTTGTGATGCATTACACTAGCGTAGATCTAAATTTCTTGGAAGCTTACAACCTAGTGAAATTTGGTCTGCAAATCCTGGAAAGGACCATATTATACCGAACTGGGAAAAAAATGTGTCCAGGAAATTAGCCGTCCACTCGTTAAATAGTTATCAGTTTGCATGAGAGAAGGATTAGTATTTTCCATTTAATTCCACTACTTTATTTGCTTATCCTTGACAGATACGCGTATTTCGTCTACAATGTGCAGACTTCTTCAGTGTCTTGTACTAATACTTGACTAGTCGAGTATTAGTACAAGACACTGAAGAAGTCCGCACATTGTAGACGAAATACGCGTATCTGTCAAGGATAAGCAAATAAAGTAGTGGAATTAAATGGAAAATACTAATCCTTCTCTCTCTCATTATAAATGTTATTTGTTAACTGCAGCAGGAGCTTGTGTTTTGTGTAGGAACAAGAATTTGGGCGGGGTTCTCTCTGCTTATACTCTGTAGTATGACGCGCTTGACATAGATGGCCACATTTATGGTGACATTTTGAAAAATGATAAAGTCTCAATTTTAACAGATTCGTAGAAAACATTCTATCGATTGGCGTATTAATAACTTTGGTTTTTGAAATCGCACCCCTCAATGTTGCCTTAAGGTACAGATTTGAACATATCTAGATAGAGCTAAAATTAGGCGTAACAGCTTTTGTAAACAATGACTTCTACTGATGATTTTTAGGAATTCATTGCACGCCCACGCAAACCAACATTACCGTCGGGTAGAGGAAGTCTTACCCTAACTGATGGTGATGTTGATTGGCGTGGGCGAGCTTTGACTTACAAGACATCGTCGAAAGAAGCCATTGTGTACAAAAGTTGTTCCGCCCTAATTCCAGCTCTATATTGATGTGGAAACTGACATCCAATTGAAGACCTTGACCAATGTTCAAAAAATACTCTTTTACAAATTCATGGTGAAAAGGACCGTTTTGTCGTAATGATTTAGTAATGCTGAGCTATTAGGGTGTTAAACACAGATGAGGCTAGTGAGCTGTGTGTTGTTTGGAATGAGGGTGACGCGCTTGGCATAGATTAAGCAGAGTGACTCATGAAGAGCTACTGATTCCGATCAATAGCGGTGCGGCTTCTTCCTCCTTCTATGGATGCTAATGTGGATTGCAGCTCACTGCTTGCAGGCAGCCTTCCGTTGTGTACTGGAGAATAATGTTAACGCCACGCACCGAAGGCACTGCTGCTGCTGCAGCTGATGCCGACAACCGGACACTCCCACACACGGTGATTGAAACTGAATCTGATCAGCGGTTGAGGCCAGCCTTGGTAGCTAGCTACTTACGGGGAGCCTTTCGTTGTGTACTGGAGAACACCACTACTCACCACGCGGTGATTGAATAATCACCGTTTGGTGAGACCGGATGGAATTCAACATTGAAATCTGTGTTAGGGAATTCGCTTTTCGCAGGCAATCGGTGATAATTTTAATAATCAAAGCAACAGTTGCACAGTGCAACAGTGCAATTTTCGGTAGTGAAATTTTGAAAAATGGTAAAGTCTTTAATTTGACAGATGCGTAGGAATATATCTGATCGATTGGTGATAAAATTATTGAAATTGGTCCAGGAGCAGCTGAGTAATTAACGTTCAAAATCTTTAAAAACTCAGTAACTTTATCGAATTTGACTCAAAATTGCAAAACAGTGGAGTTACTCAATGAATAAGAAAACTTTCCTCGCGTTTCTAGGAAAAACTGCATGAATATGAGGAAAATCGTCAAAAGTTTTACTTAGTCTAGGAATATACTATTATTGAAATATCTCTCGACTTTTCTCATATCCATAAGGTTTTACCAGGGAAATCGAAAAACATTTTACCTATCCACTGAGGACACGGCCGATTGAAGTAATTCAGTTTTGAGTCGAATTCAACTCAGAATCGCAAAACGTGGGGTTAATCAGTGGTTGGGTAAATATTCCTCGATTTTCCTCAAAAAATAGCTCGAATATCAGGAAAATCGATTAATATGTTATTCAGTCTATGAGTATTGTCATTTTCATTGAAAATTTTCCGAGAGAATTATGTTTGACATTGTCTCTGGGAGAATTGACTCTAACATACACCTTTGTTAAAAACTTATTAATTGTTTCATCAGTGATAAAGTTCACCTGGTTACAAAAATTGTAATTTGGCACCATACACAAAGTAAGTAACGCAAATAATCTGGATTTTGGACCCCCTCTCTCCCTTAAATTTCATAATTATTATTTACGAAAAAATTTTTTAAAGTTTTTATTATGAATTTTCGGTTTTAAGATTTTTTTTTCCATTTTGCTTAATCTGCTACTCCCCTTCCCCTTTGTAACAATAAGCAACGCAAGCTCGAGCCTCCTCCCTCTCTCCATGTGTTACGTAATTTGTGTACGAAGCATCTCGTGTAATCTCTTTCACAGTATTGTTATATAGACAGAAACGAACGTAGATTCTAGTTCAGTTCTAGTTCTAGTTGGAGCCGTGAATTAAGGCTCCATGAATTTATTTTGCTAAATTCATTTGATTTCGTTGCAAATTTAGATGATTATGTTCGACACATGTTCGACATTGACATCCCTTGAGAAGACGACTCGACTGTGTGACGAAAGCGGTTTTGTCAATATCGTCGTGTTTGTTCCATATTTTGCAGCACTGATGAGTATAGTACCAGGGCTGGTATCCCGAGCAAAGTTAGAGATCAAATTGAAATCAGAATTTGCTGTTATGATGTAACTTATTTTGAATACTCCATTTGATCTCATTTTGGTTGACTTAACGGTTAACACAGCAAAAATGAGAGCAAAATTTTACACTGTTGAATCAAACGGAAAACTAATTCTGCTTTCAATGAAATCAATTTGATTACTGATTTTGCATTCATAATGTTTGACTGAATACGGGCCTGTTGTAAATGGTTAGCATCCATGCTTCTCACGCTGAAAGATTTGAGCTCAAATGTCAGCTCGGGCTAGTCACGAATGACCTAAAATGTGTTAAACAAAACAAATAAACAATAATCGTTACTTCAACGACAGATGAACTAAAATCAAATTTTAAACAAGAAATTAACAGCTGAACGTCAAGTTAAGTTGCTTTGATTTAAACAGTCTTGCCTGAATAATGAAAGCACAATATGATATCAGACTTCTGTCGCGACAATTGAAATCAAAATGAGTTTTAATTATGATAGGAAATGCAAACTTTAATATCAATTTGCATTCATTTTGTTAACCGACTTTGCTCGGGTAGTGAGTCAATTTTTAGTGACTTGGTCACTTTTTTCAAGTCAGTCACTAAAAAGTTTCTTTTGTTAAGCCCAAGTCTTTTGAGCCACTTTCTCTTGTAATAAGTCACTATTTTCAACTTTTTTTGCATGAATTTATTTCTCGATTGTTTATTCTTTGCGTTGTGATGTTCAATATTCTTTCTCTAAATACAGGATGTCTACTCATTTTTTTTTGGATAAAATTACATGAGTTTTCCAAGATCTAAAAATATTCAATGTCTTGAAGTTTCCTATTCCATGTACAAGTTCAAGATATAATTACTTGATGACCAGACCGACCAACACCACCCATACCAACAAACGAATAACATCGACGCAGTGCATATCGACAGATCAGCAGAAATCATCAGTCACACCACCGAGGAGCAAAGTCCAATACACCGAACGAACCCAACGACTCCACTGGAATTGTCCTGTCAGCAGAAATAGGTTACAAATAGCGGAGCAAACCATCGATCGCTCTCTTTTGTGCTTAGCTGTGTCGTTTTAGTAGACGTAGTTTATAAATCAAAATTAATAAATTTTTTTTATGAACTCGTGAGATTAAATCTCATTATTAGGGGAAATGGCTCTTATGTTGGCCTATGGCTCTAATGTTGGGCCCATCGCTAAAAATCTGCTATTTATCCATTTTATCTGGAGGAACGCGTCATAGGAACGGTACTAATTGATATTTTTGGTAAATGAGGGACATTTAGGCCGACATTACATACATTTCCCCTATACATAATATTTTCAAAGTGCCAGAATTAAGTAAACAAATAAATGATTTATTTCAAGTTCGTAATTGACTTAATGAAATATTAGAGATCTTCAATTTAGTCCCATTGACTTTACAACAATTGTAGGAACTTTGCTGAAGTTCTGAGGAATGAAAGGAAATGCTGAGAATTTCAGTGAAGCTCTTTAATCAAACTACAGGAACATAAGGGAAGTTAACACGCTGAAAATATGGGAAACTTACTGGAAGCTGTAAGAACCTCAAAGTGGTTCTTTTAACATCCGACACTTTGCATGAACTTGTATGAAGTTCCTAGAATTTCAGAGAACTTCATAGGTCTCAAGCGAACTTGAAAAATTTAGAAAGCTTGCGGGGTATTGGGCAAATTTTTAAGAAGTTCTAAGCACCTCAGAAAAGCTGGATAGATTAAAAATCTATAATCGTTAATTTTGATAAATTCAAGATAGTTCCACGATGTGCTGAAAAACAAATAGAGAACCCTTAAGATGTTGCGCGAATTTCAGGGAAGTACAGAGACTTTCAGAGAATTTATGAAAACTTCAGAAATATTCACAGCAGTCCAATGAATTTCATGGAAATTTAAAGATGTTAACAGGAATTCTATTTATTTCCGAGCAGAACCGAGATCTTCAATGGAACTTAGAGCTTTATGGAAGCTTTGAGAACAGCAAGACAGGTCAGAGAATCAAAAGGCAGTTCAAATAATTTCAAGGAAATATTAGAAACCTTAAAAAACTTTCGAGAAACTCAGTGAATTTTCGAAAACTTCAGCAAAGTTCCGAGAGAATTTCTGGAAATTTTATGAACCGCCGGAAAACATGAGAGTATTTTAAGGGTGTTATATAGCCTCGTAACGTGGGTAGATCACCTTTTCGTGGTACGTTACGGGATGTAAGATCTACCACCGATTCCTAGTCCTGACTACTTCAAACTAGGGGAACAGGATTTTTCAGTAATCCAAGGAACACATCTTAGTCCTTGTTACTTTTTATGCCTTGATGATAGTGACAAGACTCGGCTTTGTCTACCGAGGATGATCTTGAAACAAGGAAAAAAAAATGAGTTAGTTAGTCTTCATCTATGTGATTCCTAATCTTCTATTCGTTGTTCCCTAGTTTTTATTTTTTGTAATTACTTTATTTGTGCAGGCTCAATGGAATAAACTTTACAGAGCCGAGTTATCCTTTGCGTTATACATTATTACTGTCTTATATTTAAAGTTAAAGGAACTGGACCGAGTACTCGCGGTCGTCTCGAGGTTAGTGGAGATTTACAATTTTTTGGATGGGAAAAGGGAAGAAGGAGGTTTTAAATGTGGTTTACGATACAACTATTTAATTAATCCTAAAGCATGAAATTATTTCTATTCATCTTGAAAACAAACATTGAAAAAAAAAACCCCAGACGTACAAAATACAAACTAAACACAAGGTTAATCAAACTAACAATCTAAGGTTAATATCCTTAAAGTAAACATATATAAGTTTCATAAACTCCAGATCACGTCTAGCCAAAATATCCCGAACTGGAACATTAGGTTGTCTACCTCGAGCCCGAAGGGAATCATAAAAATGTGATCTGACTCCACGATACTCCGCACAAGACCAAAGGATGTAATCAGCGTCCTGGTAACCTTGTCCACATTCACAGAGATTGCTGTCTCCCAACCCCACACGGAACAAGTGAGCGTTTAGACAATAGTGATTGGACATGAGACGAGACATCACGCGTATGAAGTCTCGACTCAAGTCCAACCCTTTGAACCATGCAAACTTCGACACCTTAGGGATAATTGAATGTAGCCATAGTCCCAAGCTCCCTTCACTCCATTGATGTTGCCAGCTAACGAGCTGACGATAAATAGAGAAAAATTCACTATAGGCGATCTGGCGATCATAAATGTCGCCTTCCATAGCGCCAACCTTCGCAAGTGAATCCGCCTTCTCATTGCCCAAAATTGAGCAATGCGAAGGGACCCACGCATTGTTCCCTAGTTTGAAGTGGTTAATACTAGGGTTCTGATGCATGGTCATTATCGGTGTCATACCTTAATTTTGTTGCTAAGGAACCCAATTCTGAAAGACAAAGGGGCGCGCCTTTGGAGGGTGTTTCAACACTCCGAAGGGTATAAATAGCGGAACCTTTCAATTAGAGTCGGATCCTTGCGATAAATGCAAGAGTGGCAACTGTAAAAAAAAATCGAATACTTCATCATTTCTCAATAATGATGAAGTAATACGACATGCACTAAACTAAGGACATGGAATATACTACAATAGATCAATTTACTGGTCACAGTAATGTTAGGTCCTGAACGGAGGGAAAAAAGGGTGTTATATCATGGAGATTTAAAGAACTTTAAAAACGAGAAAATTTAGCTAAGTTGTTCAGAAAACATCAACGATGAACTTTTAGCAAGCAGCGATATCTTTAATAAATTTCAGAGAACTAAATATAGATATTTTTGGATAGTTTAATAATGTTCAGCGAAGTTCCGAGTACTTCGAGGACGATCAGATAGCTTAAGAATAATCCCATTAACTTAAGCAAATATGCAGCGACTTACAAGGAGTTCCGTGGAATTATAGGGTATTCCAAGAATTCTATGATTGATCCTAAAATTTCAGAAGTGTTAGGGATTTATTAATATATAACTGAAAATTTGCGGGATCATTAAACAAATGAAGCAAACTTCAGGTAAGCACAGATAAATAAGTTCAGAGAAAAGCGAGTGTAAATAATGGTTACTTAAGGAAAATTTTCGAAACTTCAAGGCCAATTAATTGATTTCAGTAAAGTTGTGGATTCTTAAAAAAATACTGATAAATTCAGGGCAGTCTAGAGAACTTTCAAGAAATTCAGTAATCGCTTAGGCACCAGGAAAGTCTTGACTATTGAAGAAGTTTTAGATTAGTGTCGATAATTTAAGGGAAGTTTTATGAACTTCAGAAAAATCTGGAGAACTTCAGTGAAAATCATAAAACTATATTAATTATTTCGTTCTAATTCCATGAAAATTGCGGTAGCACAAAAGTTCGGAAACTTTACAGGCGGACAGTGGTCTTATTTCTTACTGAAGATTAATCCTCTGTGAATCTTTAAAATTCAAAGTGTGAATGAAAATAACGAGAAAATTAAATGGTTGTATTTTAAAATTCATTATTTTCTTTAAAATTTCTTGAGGATTCCTGGTTTTTCAGATTTTTAAAGTTAGTAGACACCGTGACTAATACTGTGGTTTTGGTTATAAACTTATAAGCTTTGTTATAATTTGCATCTTTCTATTGGTTCATATCGTACATAAGTGTTTATGAGATAGTAATTGAATGAGTCTAAAACATCAAACATTTATTTGATGCGCCTTCTCTTAGGTCACTTTTTAGTCACTATTTTTACAACTTTAAGTCACTATTTAGTCACTTATTTATTCAACATGGTCACAAAAATCACTATTTCTGACAACAGTGATCGCTACCAGCCCTGGTATACTCGTAAACTGATTTTCCTGATATTCGAATCAGGCATGGAAAATCATTTGCATTCATTTCATACATTCATTTACATTCATTTGCCTCTAACTTTTTTCATCAACAGCATTCCGCAAAATGATGTAGAGCTTTTGTAGGTTTTGTTATTAGCTACAAGTTTTGCTTGTAACTCAAATCTGTATCTCTTATGCATCACGAACTAGAGCGCGCAGAACTTGTTACTGTTTTTCAGTTAATGCAAAATACATACTGAAAAACAGTAGTGGCTTCTGTTCGCTCTGCTTCGTCATACATAAGAGATACGGATATGACTTGTTCACAAAAGTTGTAGTTAATAACAAAAACTACAAAAGTTCTATACATCATTTTGCGGAATGCTGTTGAAGAAAAAAATTATAGGCAAATAAATGTAAATGAATGCACGAAATGAATGCAAATGATTTTCCATGCCTGATTCGAACCGATATTTGAGGGAAATCGAGGAAAAATTTTACTTATTCACTGAGTAACCCACATTTGACAAGATCACATCTGCATCAGCCGAAAATGGAGACGGAGCCTTCTTGACGTCTGGAATAAACGCAGCGCCGACATCGCATCTGACCATCACCATCTCATCGACCTACACTTTGCACTGATGCAGCGGAGGGAAGAGAGGATCGGATGCCGATACAACACACGCCGACTATGAAAAGATCGTTTGTTGAAGAACTTTAGCAGCGGATGTTCCGGAAGGTGGCAGCATAGAAGAACAGTGGACGGCCTTGAATGCCTTTATCGACACAAGTGGGAACAATCAAACTTAGCGAAAAGAGCGGATCACTGATAACACCTGGTCCAAATGACGCAAAATTTAAAAAAAAAACAGAAGAAATTTCCATAGGCCAATATTAGAGTCATTTCCCATATATTATAGGGTGTCCCAGAATGTCTAAGAACGACTTTGGAACACCCCTAAACACAGTTTCATGTATTGCAAGTGTCGGTTCTTTACATTTCCGTGACAATGCGAATCATTTCTCCGGAAAAGCGTAATCAGATCGTGTACAGATGGTGTACTATTCCCAACATTTCTCTGAGTCAACTAGCGAAATTGGAAGGTGTAAGCATCGGAGCCGTTCGAAACGTGATTCGAAAGTATGGTGATGAAGCAACTTTCCAGGACAAGCAAAAATCTGGACGTCAATCGAACCCTGTTGACCGAAATCTGAACTGGAAAATCGTGCAAGCTTTCACTCGCAAGAAAAGTGCTTCGGTTCGAGACGTGGCTAGAAAAGTGGGATCCTCGAAGAGTAACGTCCAGTGGACCAAGGCAAAAATGGGTCTAAAGACGTATAAGAAGCTGAACAAGCCAAAGCGGAGTGAAAAACAAGCCGCATCCGTCAAACCGAGGGCTCGAAAGTTATTCGACCAATTGCTGTTCGTGATGGCAGAAGTGTTGACGACGCGGATAAGTCGATTTTTACCGAAAAATTCGGTAAAAAGGCTATGGTTTGGCAAGCCATTTGTGAGTGTGGTATGCTTTTCAAACTGTTTGTCACAACGGATACAATGACACAAACACGACGCCTCAGTATACTGTTTTGGCCGGATTTGGCGTCGGTTCATTACTCCAAGAACACGCTAGTCTGGTATAAAGCCAACAAGGTCCAATGTGTACCCAAGGAGATGAATCCGCCATACTGTCCCCACGCCAGGCCAATCGAAACTTTTTGAGTCCTGACCAAAGCATAATTGCGGAAACATGTAAATTCCGCCGAATTCCGTTACAAAGTTTGCGAAAGAGCGGGAAAAACTATCCAAAATTGTTGGAAAGGCATCTGTGCTGAAGCTAATCAGTAGAGTGAGATCAAATATTCACTCCTTGGCTTACGACTGATCGGATCACGGATTTTCTACGTTTAACTGTAAGAGAATACTATAGAGAACATGAATACGAAATAAAAATCGGATTTGCTGTAAACAGAGTTACGTTACCGTTTTTTTTTTTTTTAATCGTGCTTAGACATTCTGGAACACCCTATATTAGCTTATTTTTTATTTTTTCGTGACTGGCTTTTTGGGTCTGCTTCACGTGTTTTGCCTGAGGACCATCGTGCATAGCTCTGATTTAAGGTCCCAAGTTGTCACAAGGACATCATAATCAACCACCCCTAGAACATGGAGAACATACGCTTGTCGGGACGGGAGTCCCTCTTGTTAGCATACGACCAGCGTCCCAGCTAGGGTTGGTTACCCGATCTTACGCGAAGTGCCAATGCATTTTCCATCCGATAACCAGCCAAAGTAGGTTAAATTTTAGTGCATAAGCAATAATTCTTTGCTTGAAGGTGCATCAAATTCCAAAAAATCCTTTGGCAAAAATTGAATGCTCAAGGACTTTATTTATACCCCTGACGATCATAGGTATAGGAACTAACGTAAAGCTAAACATCATCCGTCTCTTATGATTAAAATTCATTACCTGAATTAATGGCATTCGAACCTATGGCAGACATCTGTATGCCACCGACGCCAGGAAGGCAGCTCCCACACCTGGACCCTACCTATCGACCCATCAACTCATGAACCGGGGACCAACGGCTTTACTTCCCTTCCAAAGGAAGACGTGATCAGAGATGTTATGCCTCAGAACATCCCGGCGGCGCCTACTGATATTGAACCCAGGCCTGCTGGGGTGAGAGGTAATCACGCTTACCACTACACCACCGGCGCCGCTTGTATGGCTTACATATTCATGGGTATTTTATCTTTGACCACTTTTAGCAGTGGGCTCTCTTCTCTGTTTGCCTTGATCAAGCTTAATAACCTCTGATTGTCCTCAACATGTAGCTGTCTGGAGGGCCAAAAGCGAATTGGGTGGATCTATAGGCAAAGTCGCCTATACGCATTTACAGGACAGTAATGAATCACCTTCCAGCAACATGCTCGCACAATTGGTCAAAAAGACGAGCCCCCAAACAGGAAGGTGTCCCAATGAGTGGAGAGAAGAGCCCGCCCTTTATCCACGCAATGTTATAAGCAGAGAGTTCGCATTCCCACTTTCCCCGTCAGCCAGTGTCTCCGGGCATTTTCTTAACGAGCATCACTGCATTGTCGTATGGCATTTTGAAACTCTTCTTTCACTTTTTTTTTGTTGATTCCCTCGTACCGGAAAATATATAGACAAATATATTATTAGCAATGCTGTAATATAACCACAACTGGATGGCCATTCAGAATGGTTCAACGGATGTGATATGAGGGATCATTTAAATTTTACACATTTTAAAATATTTTAATGCATCAATAAATTTTTTGACTAACAATTAACATATAAGCATTTATTTGTGCTTTATACAAGCAGTATCAATGCTCCGTCATATCGTATCTTCAAGTGATCTTCACAAGCAACATTTCATTCAGACTCTTTGGAACTACATGTGGTGAAATATAAAATACACCAGTGCCTTCACTTTTTTTTCATGTTGGGAATATTTATCACTGCGACCATTACTTTGATCTATTGTGATATACTCCCCGTTTTTATATTGTTTTATCAGTATGTCGTTAAGCGGTGCCGGTGGTGTAGTGGTAAGTGTGATTGCCTCTCACCCCAGCAGGCCTGGGTTCAATCCCAGTCCCATAACATCTCTGATCACGCCTTCCTTAGGAAGGGAGGTAAAGCCGTTGGTCCCCGATTCATGAGTTGATGAGTCGATAGGTAGGGTCCAGGTGTGGGAGCTGCCTTCCTGGCGTCGGTATCATTGGTGCTTAGCACGGAAAACAAGATAGACGGAAAACAAATCAAGGGAAAAAAATCAGTATGTCGTATTACTATTTTGTGAAACGACCGACATAGACTGACTAACAGCATTTTCCAAGCCAGGTATTACATTTCGAATGGAATGTACTACTTGATTGGGACCTGCATTCCAAATATCAAAGGGTTCTGCCAGACCCTTATCCAGAAAAATACGCTTTTCATTGAAGATTGCTACACAAGAGCATAGCAGGTGTTCGAAGTCTTCCTTTTCTATGCCACAGATAATTCAAGAATTTTGCTAGTATTTGAATTTTCCGGATTATGAACCGTTTCGATTTCCTAGCAATGGAAGTGTTGTTCTAATTGGTCTCCACTTTCATTTTTTTCCATTTCTTGATCTCCATTTAAGGAGAAAAAGGCCAATTTTTGAAGTGACATTGCACATTCCCATACGAGTTTTGAATTGCATGTAGCTGATTTTAAAACATTTAATGCTGCTTGGCTATCAAACATAATACAGATATTCGAATGTTTATGCTTTCTGCGCAAGCAGATTACGACCATTCAAGAATTGCTTGAATTTCTGCTTGGAACACGGTTGTCCAGTAACCCATAGATATTGAGATATCTATCCCTGGACCAGTTACCCCTGCTCCGCCACGATTGTTTAATCTTGAACTGTCTATATAAAAAAAAACAGTTGAACCTGGACTGATGTTTGGTCTCCCACTTTCCCAAACATTACGATCGAATTCCGCTGCATTGTATAAACGATCGAAATTATTATTTTTTTTTCCATCAAGGCTTCATTTTTTTTGTACGAGAGAATCAATATCAAACATTTTTAGAATACTAAGGTGTCCTGTAAGATCACCTTCAAGGAGTACTTTGTTCGTGCTTCTAATTGGATACATTGATGCAACGGAAGTAGATAGAGTAGAGCATCTAGAGCCATGCTCGGTGTGCTGTTCATTGCACCAGTTATTGAGAGAGTAGCAAGTCTTTGCAGTCTCCTCAGCTTCCTTTGAGCCGATTTTTCATTAGTTTTCGGCCACCAAACCAATGATATTCTGGGTCTTACAATCGTCAAATAAATCCAGTGGATCATTTTTGGTTTTAGGCCCCATTTCCTACCAACAGTTTTTTTACTAATCCAAAGAGCATATATTACCTTATTAACAACATGCTCTATATGTGAATTCCAGTTAAGTTTACTGTCAGGAATGACTCCCAGATACTTGACTGTTCGTGAATGTTCTAAAGAAGTTTTTTTTTTCAATTTTAAGTTATTTATAGAAAATTTTCTTTTCCATGTGAACGGTACAATAGTGCACCACTAGACCATAAAAGAGGTGAAAGCACACCTCCTTGAGGACACCCTTTTACAGCTCTGTTATGGATGAGCTTCCAAGATTTGCTGAAATTTCTTTATTAGAAAGTATCCAATTAATCCACTTAACGATGCTTTTGTCGAATCCACGCTTCAACATAGTGTTTTTCATGGAGTTATAAGTAAGGCTGGTAAGTCACTGTAGTAACTGGAGCACCTAGGTTAAAATTAAATGTAATTTATTTTGAATTTGGAACAAATAAAGAGTTAAAAAATGGAGTCATAAGATGCCATATCAACTGCTGCTTCAATATCAATAAACGCTGTTAGTGAAATTTCTTTTGATTCAAAAGATTTTTCTAGTTTTGTAACAAGCGTGTGAAGAGCTGTTACTGTTGATCTACCAGCTTTATAAGCAAACTGATGTTTACTCAAAGCAATTGTAATCAAGCACGTTGATTGTATATGCTGATCTATTATTTTCTCCATTAGTTTTAGCAAAATAGATGATAAACTGATTGGCCTGAAGGATTTAGAAGATGTTTTATCCTTTTTGTTAGGCTTCGGAATAAATATCAAGCTAAACATTGCATTAGGTCTTAAGTAACATTGTCATTGACATTGTCTTTGTATTCCTACGGCCATGTAAATACATTCCCAGGTATTTTCAGCACACATATCGATAAAAGAAGCTTTTATCTAGCATCTAATACAACAAACACAACAAGAAACGGTTATGTTGCCAAGTTATTAAAGAAAGAGAAAGTCGACGAGGAGAATCGATCAATATTACTTAGGACCTAATGCAATGTTCAGCTTGATATAACCTTTACTTGACGCCAAGTAATCGGAATATAACTTAATCTTAAGCTTGCTCTAACCAAGCCTGTTAGAAAGGGTGTCAAAGTTCCTTTTCCTTTCTGAAATAGTACTGAAAAAATTCCATCCCTACCTGGTGATTTGAAAGGTGCAAAGGAATCGATCGCCTATTCGACTCGTTTTTCTGTAAAATTGGCCAGATTACGAGCGTCTTTACTGGCAAACTCTAGCCAAGTCGATTCGTTCATTGTTGTCTGAACTTCCGTCCTGATTTTTTCAGAGCCAGTTTGCGCTGCACGTGTATGTTGGTCTTCATTTATGTTGGTACTTGAACATGGAAAGAGTGTACAGACATAGTAAAAGTTCCGTCTTCATTTTTAAGAGTTCCTAAGCCATTTTAATGATTTTTTGTAAGGAATTTTGGCAATCTGGCAGCAACTGGAGTAATTCCAATCTTTTCACATGTATGCCTTCAGTCCTTCCTTTTAGATCTTCGAATTCCCTTATAATAACATGTAAGGGCTTCCATGTACTGATCCAATTGTCTTGTTATTTTCGGTTAAATGCACACTTAGAAAAAAAATCATGTAAATTTAGGTGCTCTGAGCGTGACATATACGAGCGTCAATTTTGACATAAATTTGAGTCATAACAGACGCGAAATATAGCTCAATCAAACGTACTTTTCGTTGAGCAACGAACTTTTTAGTCTCTGAGTACTTAATATTACATGACATGTTTGTTTAGGTCTCATCTTTTATGCCAAAGATGAATTCCGTCACGTGTATAATTAATTATTTCTAAGTGTGTAGCTTACTGGTTTTCTTCCGAAGTTTCTCTGAGGTTTTGTTCCACCAAGGTACATCCCTACTCGTAGAGCGTAATAAACTTGTTGGATTAAGCTTGAAAGCTGATGAGAATTTTTTTCAAGTTCATTACATGTTTTTGAACATCCTCCCAACTTATTGACTCCAACTATAAGCTTTGAGTTGTATTGTTCCCAGTTAGTTTTCCAGGGATCTCTTATAGTTTCAATGATTTGTTGACTAACTTCATAATCAAATATGATTTGTTTATGATCGGACAAAGATACTTCATCTGATACGTGCCAATTCTTGATTTTGTCAGAAATCGTTGGACTACATTGTGTTTAGTTAAGAACTTCTTGCCTAATTGCGTTTATAAAAGTTGGATCATCCCCCTTATTGCATATATCTATTTCATGTTTTGAGATAAATTCTAAAAGGCACTCACCTCTGCTGTTGATGTCTGAACTGGACCACAATGTATGATGGGCATTTGCGTCACATCCAATTATGTCATCACTTACTCACACCTGAAATCTGTCTCGATCAACCTGACAGAACGCACCCTAGGCCTCCCTGAACCAAATGGCAGAGACCTTTGTGGCATTCTTCTAATTGACCAAAACTCATCCCCAACATCCTTCAAACTCAATCAAAAAGTTTTGAGGCTTCACCATCTTCCATGAACAATGTCCCGAAAGTTCCCTGAGTCTGCCCTCGAAAGTCACTTGAGTTAGAGTGGAAGTTGATTGAAGTTGAAAATAAAATAATCGGTCGAATGTGCAGCAGAACGCATATGGCTCGAATATTCACATGTGATCATTTGTTTGAGCCACATGCCATCGTTTTGCTCCTCTTCTACGTTCACATCATATTTTTCCTGGTGGCTCAGGAGAGAAGTTTTGCAATCAAACCCAGGTTTTCTTCTCCTTCCATGTATCTTTAATTAGATTTTATAATTCCACGATATTATGATGTTTTGTTGATGCTTTCACCTAGGGATTTTCATATTTTATACTCGAAATGGTTCGAGAAGCTTGGGGCTGCCTTCCAACCGGACTGAACCTAAAACTGCGATGCCAGCTTCTGTTTGTTCGGCCCTCGCTTTCGTTTTCGCAGCCTGATTTTCATTTAATAATTCATAAAGACTATAACTACCTTTCCTCAGGATTTCAGCTTTGGTGCTTTTTAATTCTGAGTCGATTTTTTCTTCTCACCGTTTCTGCTGCTTTCACTTTTGCCCGGGTTCTGTTTCGGAGACTCTTCAGTTGGGCCCGATATGGTCGATTGGGGTGGAAAAATAGCCAAAAAGGCAAAATCACTAAATGAGCTGAACAGATGAAATCCGCAAAAAGGTAATGAAAGTAAGAATCAGCAAGGGGACCACAGTGAACTGCTCTGACCTGTTGGAAGTTGGTACAGGTGCGGGAGTCAGTTACCGAAGCATTCATAGGCAGGAATTGGAAGAACGAAGTGGAGCAATGGCTTAGATTTGCTGCTTATTTGAAATTTCGTACTGAAGTTTATCCCAGATTTATCAATAATTGAAAAATGTTACGCAAGTAGGTTTCGATGTCGGGGCGCACCAGCGGTACTTGCTCCTAATAAAGTACACTCCGGGCATAACGGGCGGCCAAAGGTTATGCCGAAAAAGGGACCTAATAAGCTGTGTGAAACTAAATAAACCCCGGCGGTTCTTACCGGTCGCACACAACTAGCTCCGGAAAAGACAACCTCACACAGCAAACGGTGTCGAAAAGAAAATTTCAATTTTAGATTTAATTATGAATTCTGTTTGATACTTTCTCAAGAAGGTTCATTTGAGCGAAGGCTGGCAAATGATATTTTTTGCTTAACAACACCCCCTCCCCGACCACAGACGGCTCTCCACTTCCCGGGAGTTAAGTTCCATTCGGTTCGTATCGGGTTGGTACTTTCACTTTGCACACGTTCAGTGAGTGTCTTTTCACTCTGACGGGGCACCTCTACAGAGTGCCGTAAATTTTCCTCTAATGGATCTTTTAGCATACATTTCGGGTTCAATCCGGTAGCGACATAAACTGGCTATCAAGAGGCGCTCCCTTTTCCAAACCATAAATTAGTGATTATGATTGTTGCCTATTGTTGGTGTCGTTGTTGACTTCTGGACCTTTGAATATAATCGAGCGGAGAGGGGGAGGGGGTAGCGCAGGAGGATTGGTTTTGAAGTCCACTTGAAGGAGGAAAATTTGTTCGGTGAAAGAAGTGTTCTCAGAGCGGGATGACTTGAGAGTAAATGTGGCTCATACACATTAAAATTAAGCCATCAACGGAGGGTTAAAAAAATACGTGGTGACATATGTTACATTTATTTATATCAATACAATTTATGCAATTTATTATTAATTTTTTTTGCTATGGCGTAAATATTATTCTGCCCAGTGCCATAGAATTCAGACATATTATATTGATTCAATACTGTGTTTTAGCGATAAGAGATAATTTCAATGTTTGTTCATTAGTTAAAAAAAAATCAAAAATTGAGTTTTGTATAATTCGAACAAAATTTATAACTAAAAAATGTATCAATGGCAACCTTAGTACTGCTATACACCCCAGTTATACAAGGACATTAGACGAGAATTTCCTTCCAATTTGCTTTGAAATGACAACACTGGGACACATCTCCTGCCTGAGCCTACCGGCATGAAACGTTTTGCCAGCAAGATTTGATTTTTGCCAGCTCAGTACTTGACTTCCCCCCGCCCTGTTGCCATCCAGCCACTCTTCATTCACGCTGTATGCTCATGAATCTATGATGCGTGAAGGAGTCAGGTTTTTGTACTTTGAAGCAGATGTGAGCTGGAAGATAGAGACTGTTTAAATATTCATTTGAGGTATTTTTGTTTTGTCACACACTCAACCTCTCTAACTGTGCATTGTATGCGAAAGTGTATTGTACACCTTACACGCTCGGCCCCAGCTAACCATATGCGCCTCCGTGTGCGGAACATACACATAGCCTTTCCCTACTAAGCTCAAAATTTGTCACCACGTGAGGATTTTCTCTTCTATCCCCCAAACTACTCATAACTTTCCTTTTACGATAGACATCTTCTCTCGTTTGTATACAAAAGAAATCTACATATTTAAACCCTCCACCCATGAACCTTCCTTTGCTCCGGCACGGTGACGACGACGACGACGCCCTGCAAATCGACTCCCACCTCCTCTCTTGCTAGAGGCTCATCGCTCGCCTACCCGTTTTTCACCGGATGGCTCTCAGCTCCAAAAATATGTTTGACAACGCTGGATGCTAGGTTTCCTTCAACTTCGAAGGTTTCTTCATCCCCGCCATTGAGCGTGTCCTTTTTTGTGTATCTCTCGAGCTTGCTACGCACTTTCCGTTTGCCCTCCACCCCCTTAAAAGCTGAGTGTGTGTTTTTTCTCGTGTAAATTTTATTTTATAACCTTTATTTGTGTACCTAACGTGAAACTATAAGCAGAAAGATCCTGCTACTGCCAACACCCCCACCGCCCGGCCATAAGGAATACACAGACGAACGAAGAAAAGGCGCATCAACATTTTTGGGACGCACATTTTCCCGAAGGCGTTTTTCATTTCACCGCTCCCCCTCACCCCTCTCCCCTCGTTCCTTCGAAAGTGAGAGAGGATAGCCGGTTTGCTTGGTGGAATCTAGTGACTGTGTGAAATTTAAATTTTCTTTTTACATAATGATGATGCCGTTCGAGCATGGGAAACATGAAGATACACTTATGTTACCGACACCGGGAGAGCCGAACTCGTCGTCGTCGTCATCAGCTATCTTTTTAT
This sequence comes from Ochlerotatus camptorhynchus, assembly GCF_037179485.1. Taxonomy (NCBI): domain Eukaryota; kingdom Metazoa; phylum Arthropoda; class Insecta; order Diptera; family Culicidae; genus Ochlerotatus; species Ochlerotatus camptorhynchus. The sequence goes on along the minus strand of NW_027040507.1, from coordinate 3,845,035 downwards.
TTGTGGTGATACATTTTTGAAATGAAGTTTTCATGTTTTGACAGCTGGAGTTGTTAAATAGTGCACACAGTGTCAATGTCGCATTGATGAAATTATTTGTAATGATTTGTTAATGTGATGTTCCTTTGTTTATTTAACAATGAAAGCAAAGGTTGAGTTTGGTAATTTCAATACAATTTTTAAAAAGAATTGTCCATGGCTAGCGTTGGTGTTTCAATTCAAGAACTTATCAAAACCAAAGTCCAAGTAGAATCATTGGTCAATTTTAGATATTCAAAAAAAGATTTGAAGAAACAGAAGCGTTGGCCAACCATCTCACGGTATGATTCAACTTCGGAAATTTCTACCGATTTGCTGAAGGGTTTCTGTTCTCGAAACATTTCAAGTCAATGTTCAACAATACGATGGCTCATCCGCATGCATAGGCCATTCATTTCCGACTTCCGAAGAATGATCTTCTATGGATGGCAATCCTGAAGTATTTCCAATCGATGGTACAGAAACAACCATTTCCCAACGGTCACCAAGCTGCATTATCTCCTTCAGTTGCTTGTAAGTGAGCCAAGAAAACCGTCAAGAGCATCGAAAAATGCCACAGCCAAGAATATGCTTTATAAACGGATCGTTAACAAGTGACTCCTAGCATGTCAAGTTTTCCGAACTCTGTATGCCCATCAGCAGGTTTTCAAGAAATCGGCGCAGAACCTGCACAATTAAGTTGATGATTTTTTTTTAACTCTTTATTTGATCCAAATTCAAAATAAATTACATTTCATTTTAACCTAGGTGCTCCAGCTACTACAGTAACTTACCTGCCTTAATTGTTATGATATATATCGAAGTGTTTTAACATTGTTCCTGTCTTGACAATTCAGTATTTAAAACAGGTTTTTTTAAACTTGCATGTCAGTACATTGATTGATATCTTAAAACTAAAACCTAATCTTATCTAAGCATAACGGGAAATAATCGTTGCAATTAAGGATTGCAGAGATTTTTGCCTGAAATTATTAATTATTTTGTTGGACATTTGTTCTAAAGTCTCAACATTCGAAATTCTATGTACTTCGGTAGAACTGTACCAGGGAGGCAACTTCCAAATCATTTTCAGAACTTTGTTCTGAATCCTTTGAAGTGCTTTTTTCCTGGTAGTGCAACAACAAGACCATATTGGCACAGCGTAAAGCATGGCCGGTCTAAAAAATTGTTTAAATATTAGAAGTTTATTGGTCAGGCAAAGTTTGGATTTCCTGTTTATAAGAGGATACAAACATTTTATATATTTGTTACATTTGGCTTGAATGCCCTCAATGTGATCTTTAAAAGTTAATTTTTGGTCAAGTATTTATCCAAGATATTTCACTTGGTTTGACCAGGAAATTGGAACTCCGTACATAGTGACTATGTGACTACTACTAGGTTTCAAAAACGAAACTCTAGGCTTATGTGGAAATATTATAAGTTGAGTCTTGGAAGCGTTGGGAGAAATCTTCCATTTTTTTAAATAAGAAGAGAAAATATCCAAACTTTTTGGCAGTCTGCTGCAAATAACACGAAGACTTCTTCCTTTAGCGAAAATGCCTGTGTCATCAGCGAACAAAGATTTGTGGCAACCCTGAGGCAAATCAGGGAGATCCGAAGTGAAAATGTTATGCAATATAGGCCCAAGAATGCTACCCTGAGGAACTCCTGCTCTAACAAGTAGTCGTTCAGATTTGGAATTTTGATAATTAACCTGTAGAGTTCTGTCAGTTAAATAATTTTGAACTAATTTCATAATTTAAAGTGGATAATTAAACTTTTTCAATTTAGCAATCAAACCTTCATGCCAAACACTGTCGAATGCTTTTTCTATGTCTAGAAGAGCAACTCCAGTTGAGTATCCTTCAGATTTGTTTGAACGAATTAAATTGGTAACTCTTAAGAATTGATGAGTAGTTGAATGCCCATGGTGAAATCCAAACTGCTCATCTGCAAAAATTGAGTTCGTATTGATGTGAAACATCATTCTGTTCAAAATTATCTTTTCAAAAAGTTTTCTTATTGAAGAAAGCAAACTTATTGGACGGTAGCTATAAGCTTCAGATGGATTTTTATCCGGCTTCAAAATTGGAACAACTTTTGAATTTTTCCATTTATCAGGAAAGTAGGCCAAATGGAAACATCTGTTAAATAATTTTACCAAGAAAGACAAGGTACTCTCTGAGAGTTTTTTGATGAGGATATAGAAAATTCCATCATCACCTGGAGCTTTCATATTTTGAAACTTTTTAGTTATAGACCTTACTTCATCCAAATCAGTCCCCCAGGAATCATCAAAAATATTTCCCCGAGAGAAAATATTCAGATAATCCCGAGCAACCTGATTCTCAATAGGACTAGTAAGACCCAAACTGAAATTATGGGAACTCTCGAATTGCTCAGCAAATTTATGAGCTTTTTCCAAATTTGTGATCAAAATGTTACCACTGTCTTTAAGCGCTGGAATAGGCTTTTGAGGTTTATTCAAATTTTTTGTGAGTTTCCAAAATGGTTTGGAACTCGGGTCTAATTTAGAAACATTATTGTCAAAAGTTTTTATTCCTCAGGGCAGATAATCGCTTTTTAATTTGTTTTTGCAAATCCCGCCAGATAACTTTCATGGCAGGATCCCGTGTTCTTTGATATTGTCTCCTACGGACATTTTTAAGACGGATCAAGAGCTGAAGATTGTCGTCTATTATTAATCGAATTTAACCTCGCATTTTGGTACTGAGGCAGCTCTAGCTTCAACTATAGAAGTAGTTAGAGATTCAAGGGCATAATTAATTTCATCTTTGGTTTGCAAAGGAATGTTTAGATCGAAGTTATATTCCATAAATGTTCGATATTGCTCCCAATCCGCTCTATGGTAATTGAGATTAGAGCTTTTGGGATTTGTAATTATTTCTTGGGATATTTCAAAAGTAACTGGAAGGTGATCAGAACCGATCCATGCTGACATAGGTAACCAACAGGCTACAAAGTTGACATGAATCAGTTAAGATCAAATCAATAGTTGAGGGATTTCTTGCTAAAGAAAAGCATGTTGGGCTGTTTGGATATTGAATAGTGTAATAACCTGCAGAACAATCATCAAACAGAATATTACCATTGGAATTGCTTTCAGCATTATTCCATGAGCGGTGTTTCGCATTAAAATCACCAATAATGAAGAATTTAGACCTATGACGGGTAAGTTTCTGGAGGTCACCCTTGAGAAAATTCTTTTTCTGGCCTACGCATTGGAATGGCAAATAGGCAGCTATAAACGTAAGTGGTCCAAATTTTGTTTCAACAGAAACTCCCAAAGTTTCAAAAGCTTTGGTTTCAAATGAAGAAAGAATTTAATGTTTGATTCGTCTATGAACAATGATGGCAACGCCACCACAGAATCCATCAAGACGATCATTTCTATAAATTAAATAATTTGCGTCCTTATGGCCAGGTTTAAGGAACGTTTCAGTTATAACGGCAATATGCACGTTATGAACTCTCAAAAATTTAAATAGCTCGTCTTCATTATCTTTAAGAGATCGAGCATTCCAATTTAAAATATTTAATGCTTTAAAATTCATTACCGAATGTTGAAGTCATGACAATATTATTTACAAATTTTAATCCACTTTGAATAGCATCAAACATGGAGTTAGATTTAAGCATATCAGAAATCAAATCAATTAATGATTTCTGTAAAAATTCCATTTTAGGGGCAGTAATGCTTCCTAAGTCAAAATTGTCAAAATTTCCGTAAGAATTACGTTGGTTAGTATTTTGATTTCTACCCGGTGCAATAGCAGCATAGGTAGCTCCATTAACTCGCTGAACATTGTTAGCAGCGAGGGGAGTAAGTACAGATGGAAAATTTGAAGCAGGAGTGATATTTGTACCTACGGGTACGAATGTAGAATTTGTTCCTCGCTGACCGTTGTTAACAGCAGAGGAATTTGTACCTGGTCGGAAACGTGGAGCGTTTCCTACCTGTCACTTAGAACGAGATTGTAGGATCGCTTTGCGAGTCTTACATTCCCAAAAATTGGATTTGTGGTTTTCACCACAATTTGAACATTTAAATTTCTTAGGATCTTCCTTCACAGGACAGTCGTCCTTTGCGTGAGAGAAATCACCACAATTCATGCATTTAGCTGGCATGTAGCAATTTTTAGTTCCGTGACCCCATCCCTGGCACTTACGGCACTGGCCGAAGTTTTGGAAATTTCCTCCAGTCTTCCTGAAGTGTTCCCACTTCACTCGGACATGGAGCATAAGGCTAGCCTTTTCCAAGGCCTTAAGGTTGTTTAGTTCACTAGACTTGAAGTGAACTAAATAAAAATCATTAGAAATCCCGTTGCGCGAATCGCCAGGACGGGATTTCATTTTCATTTTGATTACTTAGAGTGGCACAACTCTAAGCAATTTTGCCAGTTCATCTTTGATTTGATCCAGGGATTCACCACTGGGCAGTCCTTTCATGACAACCTTGAGCACACGTTCAGTTTTGGTGTCGTAAGTAAAAAATTTGTGCTTCTTCTCAGTAAGATACTTGAGAAAACATTTAAATCCGTCCAAGGTTTCAGCCAATACACGGCATTCACCCCGACGTCCAATTTGTAGTGAAAAATTAACTTTCACGGAACATTTGCCATGCGAAGAGCATGGAAATCGGAAGTGGTTATCACAATAGGGAGAATCTCTTCCTTCTTGGCATTAAGCCGGGAAAGTTTACTAGAATTTTTCTTGGATGATGGATCATTCTCATCATCCGTGAGCAAATCAAATTGATTGCTCAAATTAATTTAATCAGAAGGGGGATCAAGAGTTTGCCCCTTTTTTTGCGTTTAGGCGTCATGGTGACAATAATTTTTTATCCAAATCGACTTTCAAGCAGATTACTATAAGAATCTCAAGGAAGGAAGAGGAATTTTCCAAATCGATATCCAAGAAGGATTACCTCGGGTAGGGTCCAAACAAGGATCGAAGAGGAATAAGAGTTGAACAAGGTAGAAATTTTACAGGTTGAGCACTGAAAAGTGCTGTTCAAATTTGTTGTAGCTTTAGCTAGTAGTAACACTTGCTTTAGCAAAAATCAAATAGATCCGCACGGCAAGAGAGCACGACGCGGACTGAGGCAGCCTTTCGTTGTGTACTGGAGAACACCATCACTCACCACGCGGTGATTGAATAAACACCTTTTAGTGAGACCGGATTGAATTCAATTTTTAAAATCTGTGTTACTGAAATCGCTTTTCGCAGGCAATTGGTGATCATCTTAACTATCATAACAACAGTTGCATATTCGTGCAATTTTCAAAAGTGACATTTCTTAAATTTAACAGATGTGCAGACATATTTATGATCGATTGGTAATAAAATTATTGAAATCGGTCCAGATGTAGCTGAGTTATTAACGTTCAAAATCTTTCATAATTTTGTTACATGTCCCATTTTTGGTTTTCACAAAGTGTACCCCTATATAGATTTCGGGTCTGATTGAATGTTGTCTTCAATCTGAATGTAATGCTGTTCGTATGTGTTTTTTATTTCAAAGTTCAAATGATCGCATATTGAGAGGTTACTATTATTTTGTTCTCTTTTATAGGCTTTATGAGCCTTTTGTTTTCTTTTTTTTAGATTAATTATTTGCTTATGAAATAACATATCTTATGAAATAACATATCTACAGTTACCTCTCACGCATGAATCATCTGTCATATTCGTAAATAATAATTCTTAATAACAATTGTTAAGATTTCAGACATGATAGACTAGTGCTACAAAATTCACGAAAATTTTCTCGCATTTCGACTTTAACAGGAAAAGTTCACAAGACTTCTCCGAAGTTTATAGGACTATTTCGAAAATGTTGAACATTGTCCCCATCTTGTTTCATCAAGTAGGTCATTTGATTTGAACCGCTTATATGACCGCATTCAATCTTAACACTTTTAAGGTTAAGAAATTCGGATGATGTTCTGCATTAAATTCAGATTAAAATCAACTGCATGATTAGCGACACCGGTGGTGAAGTGGTAAGCGTGATTACCTATCACTCCAGCAGGCCTGGGTTCAATCCAATTTGGCGCCGCTGGGATGTTCTGAGACATAACATCTCTGATCACGTCTTCCTTCGGGAAGTAAAGCCGTTGGTCCCCGGCTCATGAGTTGATGGGTCGATATGTAGGGTCCAGGTGTGGGAGCTGCCTCACTGGCGTCGGTAGCATTGGTGCTCAGCACGGAAAACAAGATCGACGGAAAACAATCAAGGAAAACAATAGATTATATTAGTTTTATTCAATCAGTCTTTGTTGTTCATAAAACTCAAGTAAATGTTGTGCAGAGCACAGCAAACGTTAACTATTGTTGACGCTTTTTTAGGAGAGTAATTAAGTTGCGGAGCACCAAGAATGCAACGGAACCGATTTTTCAGGACACCAATCGTTCTCTCAACTTTTCCCTTTTGGAAAGCTATGTTTGCTGTTAAATTCACATTCAGGACTTTCTGGTTCTGGAGCTCGATAAAGCTCAATCAGTCACGGCTCGGAGGGGTAGCCACCGTCACCTGTTTGAAGCCTACCCACAATTTTGGTATTGATATCACCGATTCTATGCAAGTCTTGCAAACGTGCTCGGGCTGGGCTTAATCCCCAAATCTAGATAGAGCTGGAATTAGGACGAAACAGCTTTTGTAAACAATGACTTCTCTCGATGATTTCATGAAAGTCATGGCTCTCCCTGACAAATAGACATCCCCATCGAGTAGGGGAAGACTTCCCCTACTCGATGGATATGTTGCTTTATGTAGGCGTGCCTTGAAATTGCTAGAAGTCATCGAGAGAAGTCATTGTTTTCAAAGGTTGTTACACCCCAATTCCAGCTCTATCTAGAAATATGATTAGCGCCCTGATAGCTGGCATCGATGAATCAGATACGCTGTTTATGATCACACATCTGTATCGAGATTCCCATTTTTTTAAGCCGGTGGCGGTGGTGTAGTGGTAAGCGTGACTGCTTTCTAACACCCCAATGGGTCTGGGTTCAATCCCAGCCGAGGTCGGTGGGATTTGTCAGAGGCATAAAAATCTCTGGTCACGTCTTCCTTCGGAAGGGAAGTAAAGCCGTTGGTCCCGGCCCATGTGTGTTGAATGGGTGCGATATCCTACGCAGGTGTGGAAGCTGCCCACATTCGATTGCCGTCAATGGATGGCAATCGATGTCCGTCGGTGATTGGCACTAGATTACGGAACAGAGACCGACGTTAAATAAAGGAAAGAAGATAAAAAAAAAGATTCCCATTTTGAATAAATGTTACATCCATTTTGTTTTTTATTTTACTTTGCTCATGGCGTTAAAGCTATAAAATTATTTCCTGTTGTAGTACAGGTTTCAGTTTAAAGTTGGGGGTATAACTTTGATGTGTGGGTCATCTACACTCTTTATAATTCCTGGTATTCCCGATTTATCGCAAATATTTCGATTTTCTTCTCTTGATTTCATGACCCGTCATTGTAAATGTTATCCACTTGGGGCAAATCTTTCTTTCCAGGATGATTAGCATCTTACTGAGCACTTAAGGGAATGTTGATTGAGCTATGGTCAGATCGTAATCCATGCCAGCTTCATATTGGAAACTCCTTTCTGCGAAAAATCGCAAGCAGGCAGCAAATTTGTCCTCTACCGATAGCCCGCCATGCTTTTGAGGAGGAAATTCATCTCGAATCTCCTGAGTAACGTACAGGAATGCAGCTTTATTTAAACGAAAGTTCTTTGTAAATCTTAAATTGAGCAGTCCCAAGCTATTTCTAAGTAATAAATGTCAAAACTTACACTGTTTCTGATAAACTCATGACATTACAAGTTATTACAAAATATCATTTCTAATCAATTTCCCAACAACCATTCCTGCACTAAACCAACAAGAATTGCCTCATTATCGCATCCTAAATTATAGAACCACATATCCACCAGATTAACGAAACCCTGCCGGATATACTGTTCTTAAATACTAAATCACTAAAATCCACACCGCACATTTTCCTGCAACAACGCAACGCCACTGGCTGCTCTTCAGGAAAAGAACGAAACCAAATTTTATCTCTTCCACGCCACTTTTCTTTGTCAACCCGCCACCATCGGTGTCCATGCGTGCACAGTAACGGGGTCGGCTCACTAAACTGTGCTATGCAATCACATTCAAATATCCATACACGCACCCACCCGTATACTCGGGAGCATGATTTACATTGTTAGCCAAATTAACCGGTATTTGAAAATTTGATTTCGAAATTGTTGTTTAGTATGCAAGCTTCGTACGTACCGACATATCTTCCTCCCTCCTTTTACTCGGGCGCGTCGTTCGCATGTCGTAACGTATCGAAATGTGCAGCTTCTCCACCATCACTGTTGATGCTCCCTGACTGAAAGCGAATGCTGCGTGTGTGCATCATATACGTAGGAACCCAAAGCGTATCGGTGTAGATTGTACGGATCCTGGATCTAAATTGCGAGGGATGAAACACATTCCAATAAATATTCGAATCCTACTCTGCACTGTATGCGGAGTGGATTTTCACCGGGCGTTCTCCATCATCCACCCTGACGCTCTCTGACTGCTACTGGATGGCACACCGGTAGTTCGGGTTCGAGTTTTTCCCGGGGATCCACCCGATGAAATGCAATTTTGTGTATCAATGATAAGTTATTGTCAAATGTAAATTTTCGATCATATATTGTCCGCTGTTATTATACGCCACTGAATTGGATATCATATTCGACGTCTGACCATGATTTGCGACGTGAGCTTTGGCCAGGGTGGCTTAACGTGTTGAAATTTAGCATAGTTTATGACGTTCGGTACCTTTTCCGTGCGAAAGGGTCCTGTGTGGAAAACTCGTTTGAATTTCACAGCTCGCATCACTCGGTTCATGCAGATTTTGCTTCGTTTCAAACGGACGGATCCGTCGTCTGGCTGGTGTGAGATGTTTAATTAGAACCCAACCCGGACTCTACTAGGAGGTGGGCGTCGATCTAGAACCGAAGTCAGTTGTGCCGGTGTGTATCGCTAGATTTCACGAACCTGTCGTAAAAATCAAAGGTTTAGTGAGTGCGATTTACCGGTTTCAAAGTTGTGCTGCTCCCGAGATTATCATCGTCTTTCGTGTCGGTTTGGAATGCTGCTGCTGCTGCTGCTGCTGCAAATGGCTTTGGGTGCTTGTTCTTCTTCGTCTGTTTTCTGATTTTCCACTCAAGTCATGCGTTTCATTTTGCGCTGATCTGTGCGGGAAAATCTTTTTGTATCTTTTCTTGTTTTGTAATTAAGCTTAAAAATCTTGAAGTCATCTCTGCCGGTGTGCTGATGATGTTCCCAGTCTTTCAGGGGAGAAGGTGTAAGATGTGAGATTAGAATACATTTTAAGCATTCAGTCAGTGTGCAGTGAATGGGAAGAAAAGATATTGGATGTACCTGAGTTTGTTGAAATTGTATGCTTGATATTATCCTTTCAGTGCAATCTCTTTGCCTGTACCAGAATAAGTTTATCTCGGTAAGAGAACTTTCTGCTTTCATTTATTTTCTTTTCATTTTTTTTCTTTTTCTGAAATCATACCACAACATTCTGAAAGCATTTGCACGTGCTATTTATGGAGAACGCGTGGTTCCTAATGGATTTCGGTTGAAGAGCAAAAGCCTGGTTCTTTATCACCCGTCTTCATCTGTCACCGAAAGGAGTCGGAGAGAGCCGATAATTGAAATCATATTTCATGATGACTTCCAAACCATCCCAAGCGCCAAGAGTCACATCCGTGCCATTCATTTATGGACCGAAGTCCAATTGAACGAACGTTTTCCCTCATCTCGACTTATGTGCGTGTGCATTTTCCGAAAAACATTTTCCGCTCTTTGGTGACTATCTATAATTCTTATTATTAGCGCAAAGATTGAAAATGAAAGTCACGATTTTGTCTTTATTACAGTTTTCTGATGGAAAAATAATGTTTACGGTGAGTTGAGCTTGGCAGGCCCAAATGGAAGATGGGTGGCTAGAGATACGGGAGGGCGCATCGGAAAAGTCATCGATGCCATATCGGAGACACTCGATTGAACGACACTAGAATATAGAGAGGGAAAAGCATTTTAGCTAATCTACTCCCTCAGCGATACAAAATATACACACCATAAGGAAGATGGGCAGGCAGGCGGGCTAGGAGCATGGAACCGACGAGGGGTTCAGCGGGAGAGTGTATTATTATTTTGCTGGTGTCATCGAAAGAGGCCGAGGCTGAGAAAAAAAACTAGCAGCAGCATCACACAGTGGAGTGTTTCTTTTCGCACTTATTTACGAACTAAGAGCTTTAGGCCCTTTAATAATAAGACTCGGGAGCAAACTAATCTATTTAGATGGTATCTTTTCGTTTCTGGTGCGAATTCTGTGCTTCTCGAATTTTTTTTTGTTCTCGACCAATTTTCATTATGACGGTATCATATATTTCTCTAGCGAAGAAAAATATGACCGTTGTGGAATTCGTTATAATACTCACTGGTCTGAATTAACTTGAAAAGCTTCCATGACTCTAACGATAAAAGATGAAATTGGAGAATACTTTTTGAATTTTTACCTGACGTTTCAAATTTCAGTAGGTAAGATGAGAGGATCCACAGGTCCAAAACAATTGAGTGGCAAATCAAGAGGTTCTTTTAGATCACCATCAGTGAAGTTTTCTCAAAGAAAAATCGAGTAGTATTTAAAATACAGGTCTTAAAACTGAACATTCTTCTTATTCTTCTTCGCATTTCAAGCATATTGCTTATCGCATGTTAGCTTATTGCGCGAGTTAACGCCGGTGCCAACCGCACTTGGCAAATTCCATCGTCAGTGCTTTCGTCAGCATCTAGGACGGATGCACAGAACGGCAACAGCAGCGAGCTTCATCAGCATTCCGCAATCGGGCGATCGATTGGACTCCGGACTTGCATAGTGGACACTTTTCGCGAGTGCTAGGTTCTCTGTAGGAATTATTGATTGAATAAAGTAGTCTTTAGGTAGCAGCAGTAGTGAGTAGATCTTTTTTAAAAAGAACCTCCGACGTTCAAAACTTTAACTCGCGCTCTCAACTTAGTGTTCTAGATGCACTTCCACAGTTTTTAATTGAGAACTTAGAATGCCTGTACTATTTTTGCATTAGTATAATTGTGTGGCAATAACAATCATACTTTATGCCCAGGGAAGTCGAGAAATTTTCCAACCCGAAAAATTCCTAGACCAGGACCGGGAATCGATCCCAGCCACCTCCAGCATGGTTTTGCTTTGACTGGCCCACATTTGTATGGGAGATTTTTTATCACTTTTTTTTTGTTCAACGGGCCAACCCCCAGATTTGTGCTTTTAGGTGAGAAAACCACTTTCTAAAAATTTCAGCTAATTCGGATGTAACACGAGCTGCCGCTTTTGGCTTAAAGATTGTATGGGTTTTTTTTTCGAAATGGATGGAGAATTAACATTCCTTCACTCTTTCGTGCATATAACTGGTTCAGCACTCTTTTAAGCTCAAAATTTCGGCACATGTAGCTCAATCTATGAGAAACAACTTTGTTGCAGACAGCATCATGATTCAAGTTAGTATTATGGAGAAATTTAGTCTTGAATTTATATGTGCTTATGCAACGTATCAACTAGATTACCACTAAAATAATAGAAGTTCATATTTTCCACAGACCAATATCCAGACTCGTGTTAGTAGGTGAGATAACCACTCTCTGGCTGTTTCAGCTCTCTTTGACGTTACACGGGCTGTCGCTTTTGGTTTAATGTTCATATAGGAGATTCGGTTGAAATTTTCATATATACAGAATGCTCATATATATTCAAAAGCGAATATCTCAATAAAACTAACCGGATTCATAATGCAGTCTTGAGCAAAGTTGTTACACATTGTTTGAACTACATCTACAACTACAAATCGAGATTAAGGAAACTTTTTTTATGATCGATGAAGTGTAGGAGTGTCATTATTTCATGTATTTTATCCAAAATCCTCATACAAAATTTAAACTAAAAGCGCCAGCTCATCCTACAACCAAATGAGCTAAAACTATCAGAGAATGGTTATCTCACCTAAAGGCACAAATCTAGAGGTTGGCCCGTGGAAATCTAGAACTTTTATTTTTATGGACCAGTCTAATGATCAAAGAACACCAGTGTATAGTTACAGTGCTCAAAAACAGGGATGTAGACTGGGAACCTTCAGGGTAATACCAGCTGGCATTGTGGATAATTTTGGTAAGCAGCAAGAGCCAATCAAGTCATGGTTAGGGGACCTTGTTAGCAAGGAATCGATGGTTAGAACCGAGCACTACAGCATGGCACAGCCTAAGTGCATTTGATCAGTGAACTGTCTTAATAACTCTGGAATGAGATATAACCCAGAGCTTCCGAGTGATCAACAATGGTGTAGATCTTTGAGCTATCTATTCAATGCACACTGGGCCAGAAATGCAATTTAGCGGAGCAACATTAATAACTCTGAAACGAAGCATTTTCGCGACTTGGTGTCTTCAGTAAAGTTTCTCATCATAATAAGGACCATCTATTGACATAAACAAATAGTTCAAAACTCTTCCGCAAAGATGGCGCCACAATCTAACTTCTTTCTCTGACTTTTTGGAGACTTGAAGTCTTGGGCAAAGTTGTTTGCCTTGACAAAATAAACAACTCTTTTGAAAATTTCCACAGCCTACTGGTTCCGAGTTACATGGAGATAAAGAAAAAAATGTCGAAAATATGTTTTTTCTTTCTGTTTCGGTTTTTCGGCAGCCAAAATATAATTATATATTTTTATCTTATGCAAATGCATTAAATAAATAGCTTTTGTCAAGAAACATACTGGTTTAAGCTTCAAATTTTTAAGATATTGTTGAAAACCCGAAAAAAAACAACAACTTTTGATCTTTAATATCACCCAAAGGGCAAAAAATCGCAACCTGACATTTTCATCAAAAATTAAACAATACTCGATAAACAAAATAACAAAATTTGAGACAGCGTTTTGAAGATTTGACGACTCCGACAAAGTTGTTTATAAACAACTCTTCTCAAGAAGTCAAAACTCCACAGCCTACTGTTTTCGAGTTATATGCAATTAAACAATATATTTAAAATTAAAACACTTATTTTCCCATTTTTTCTGCGATTCCATTTAACTCTTTTTTTTTTAATTCTTTATTAAAGAGATGTTAAGCCGAAGGCCAGTTCATTTCTTTTTCCATATAACTCGAAAAGAGTAGGCTGTGGAGTTTTGACGTCCTGAAAAGAGTTGTTTATTTTATCAAGATGAACAACTTTGCCTGAGTCGTCAAGTCTTCAAAACGCTATTTCAATGCATTGCAAAAAGTTACAGAAAAAAATACATTCTCCACTTAAATGATGCCATCTCAAAAACACCAAAATATACCTCTCTCAAATTTTGATATTTTGTTTATCGATTATAGCTTAATTTTTGCTGAAAATGTCAGGTTGTATTTTTTTTGCGCTTTGGGAGATATTAAAGATCAAGAATTGTTGTTTTTTCGGGTTTTCAACAATATTTTTACAATTTGAAGCTTAAACCAGTATGTTTCTTCAAAAAAGTTATTTATGTAATGCATTTGCAAAAGAGACAAGTATATAATGATATGGTCTGCCAAAAAAAACCAAAACAGAAAGAAAAAACATATTTTCGACAAATTTTTAAAAACCCCATGTAACTCGAAACCAGTAGGCTGTGGAAATTTTACGTCTTTAAAAGAGTTGTTTATTTTGTCAAGGCAAACAACTTTGCCCAAGACATCAAGTCTCCAAAACGTCAGAAAAATAAGTTAGATTGTGGCGCCATCTTTACGGAAGAGTTTTGAACTATTTGTTTACGTCAATAGATGGTCCTTATTATGATGAGAAACTTTACCGAAAACATCAAATCGCGGATGCTTCGTTTCGGAGTTATTAATGTTGCTCCGCTAGATTGAATTTCTGGCCCAGTGTGCAATGGTCAGTTTTCATTACTAAGCTCTATTACTATTGTTTTGGTATTGCATTATCATAATTTGGTATTGGAATGGTATTGTTGGAACATTGTTTTGGTATTATTTTTTGGTATTTTACCTCTTATGTCAGGCTCATCCATACCAATTTAAGGTATCGAGATATTCGTTCCTGCTCGGGTATCGTACGCTGTCGCTGAAACATCATTACGTTAGTTAGTCAATCATGAGTTCAAGCGAGCCCGAGCAGAAGTAAATAACTAATGAATATGTACCTAATTCTGACTTGATACCAAAATTTGGTATTGACCAGCATGACATAAGAGGTAAAATAACAAAGGATAATACCAAAAAATTACATGCACAATACTTTTTAAATAACAAAAATTGATATTTGGATACCAAAAGAATACCTGTATGGTATTGTTTTGGTATTGTATTATCATAATTTGGTATTGAAATAGTATTGTGAAAACATTTGTTTGGTATTATTTTTTGGTATTTTACCTCTTATGTCAGGCTCCAAATTAAGATAACGAGATATTCGCTCCTGCTCGGGAGTTAGCCATCGATGCTATTCGCTATATCAACGTGGGATTCATAGTAAACTAAAGTCACACCCGAAGTCCTTCTGGAATTACGTTAACGAGCAGCGCAAAGAGTCTGGCCTACCATCGTCAATGATGTTCAATGAAGAAATTGCTTCCACCTCTCAGGATATCTGTCGCTTGTTTTCAGACAAGTTTGCCAGCGTATTCTCTAATGAGATATTAACCGACGACTACGTTACCCTAGCAGCTAGTAATGTACCACTCTCCGGTCAAGCGTTGGGTGCAATTGACATCGACGTCGAGATGATTTCCACTGCCGCACAACAACTTAAGTCGTCCTTCAACCCAGGACCCGATGGTGTCCCAACAGTATTTCTGAAGAAGCATATCGCCAGCTTGCTGGCACCGTTGCAGCATCTATCCCGCATGTCCATCTCGAGTGGTATATTTCCATCTTGTTGGAGATTTGCACATATGTTTCCTGTTCACAAAAAGGGAAACAAACGGGACGTGGATAACTACCATGGAAGTTATTCGAGTTAGTCATCATGGAGCCCCTGATCAACACGGCTTCGTTTCCGGTCGATCTACTACCACTAATCTACTTTGTCTGACATCGTATGTCACGGAAAGCATGACAGAACGGACTCAAACAGACGTAATTTACACCGACTTGTCGGCTGCATTCAATAAACTGAACCAAGCAATTGCGATTGGTAAGTTAGATAGACTCGGGGTAAATGGCAATCTCCTGCGATGGTGTCGCTCTTATCTCAGTGATCGCCAGCTGATGGAAACCGTTGGTGAATGTCAGTCTGCTACTCTTTTTTTCCCTCCCCTCTTGCTTTGGCGCAGACCGTGTTGGTCCATAACAGCCAAGTCTTGTAATGACAATTTTAACGTCAAATATTCGAACGACCGATTAATTGAAAAATCTTCCATTTAATTCCACTTAATTAATTTTGGTATCCATGACAGATACGTATTTCGACTACAATGTGCAGTCTTCATCAGTGTCATTCCCACTAAAGAACTTATCAAAATCTAACCCCCTTAAGTACTCATCCCCTAGGTAAAAAAAGTCAAGATCATAGGTATAAAAATGAAACTACAATGTGTTGAATCGGAACCTACCTAACTAATAAAAACCAAAGATTTAAGTAAGCTAAAGGAGAAAAATCTATACAACTCTCTAATAAGGAAAATCCCCAAAGGCTTGGTAGCCATCATAATGAAGTAATGAAATTGGGTTGTTTGCTGTTTTATTTAGCATTCCGCTAACAACCCAATTTCATTACTTCATCATGAAAAATCTTATCATTTCAGTGACGGGTGGCTACTAATGTAAATATTATTAAACTTATTTTACTCGAATCCATTAGTCTCAAATATTAACTCCTATCTCTCCCAAAAATTTAGCAATTTCTTTGATTTTTTGATAGTTAGTGCCTTTAAGAATTTGAACTATTTCTTCTTTTTGTATAAGTGATTGGTATTTGCAGCGCTTTGTATCATATTTCGGACATTTGTGTAAGATGTGTGTTATATCTTCAGTGACATTACTGTGTTCGCATTTGTCGGAGGATATTAAACCCCATCTATTTAGCATATCTTTTGTAGCTAAGTGTCCTGTTCGTAATCGACTAATAGTTATGGTGTCTCTAGTGGAAAGCTTTATGTCTTCAAACCATGGTTTTAACCTTATATTTTGCATTATACTAAAGTGATAAATTCATTTTTCTTCAGATATAAACTTATATCTTTGATTCCACATGCATGTGGTTTCTAATTTAATGTTAAGTATCAAATCATCTTTGGTTATTGAAGTGTTTTCTATCTGTTGCCTGCTTGTACCCATTTCAGCTGCTAAATCTGCTCTTTCGTTGCCAATTAATTCAGTATGGCCTGGAATCCACTGTATTATAATTTTATCGACATTAGAGGTTTTAATTTTATTGTAGAGATCATTAATTAAAAAGTTATCATTATTAGTAGAAGAGCAGCGCTCTTTGAATCAGTTAATATAACTGCAGTTTTTATATTTTTGGAAATGATATATTCTACACTTTTTAATATTGCGAATATTTCGGCATTCATTATTTTAAATTGGGTTTTTAGTCTCCCACTAAAGGATATGCGTTCTATACTATCATAAAACCCATAACCGGTTTTTCATCGATTTTTGATCCATCTGTGTATATCAGATATTCATTTTTGTAGTTTTTGTCGATTAAATCCAAAACCATTGTTTTCTGTGTTACTGTCGAAATTTCTTTTTTCTTTATATGTTTTATTTCTGTATTTATTTTCAATTTGGTGGTGGTGTTATACGAAGGTTTTGTACCCAATTGAATTAGATGGTAATTGTTTATTCCTGCTATTATTTCTAAAAAAAGAAGTCTGACTAGGTAACTCACATCAGGGATACCTCAAGGAAGTCACCTAGGCCCGTTGATTTTCCTGTTGTACTTTAACGACGTGAATCTGGTCCTCGAAGGCCCTCGTCTATCGTATGCAGATGATCTTAAAATCTATATCAGGATCCGTTCTATCGATGACCTCCAATGCCAGCTCGAAGCGTTTGCTAACTGGTGCAACTTGAACCGAATGGAGGTCAACCCCGCGAAGTGTTCAGTTATCACCTTCTCTCGCAAGAAGGAACCGATCATGTTCAATTATGTACTTTAGGCAACAACTATCAGCCGTGTCAACCACGTAAAATACCTGGGAGTTATTCTGGATTCCCAGTTAACGTATAAGCAACACATCTCGTTCATTGTCGACAAGGCGTCAAGATCTTTGGGATTCATTTTCAGGATTGCAAAGAATTTTTCCGATATATATTGTCTCAAATCGCTATACTGTTTCCTGGTGCGGTCCACCCTGGAATATTGCTCTGCAGTATGGAACCCAAACTATAACAATGGTGCTGAAAGAGTTGAGTCCGTTCAGCGTCGATTTCTTCGATTTGCTCTGAGGAAGCTGCCTTGGAGAAACCCTTTTCGTCTACCCAGATAAGAAAGTCGATGTCAACTGATTGATCTGGAGCTTCTACGTAAGGTACACCGGGGGAAGTGTACCATCGGGGTAAGTGGAACATTTCATTTTATAAAATTCTACTGTTGAAATTTTGTACTAATAATTGCATAATAAAGATGTATTGGATCCTAGTGACCTACTAACACCAACACTACGATAATATCGAGAGCATACGTTCAACCACCAGTTTTTGCAGTTGTTTGGTATTGCTGGTAACTATTATGATGTGGTTGTTGGGATCACTACAAATATTCAGTGCTTCAAACTATCAAAGAAATTAAATTTGCAATGATACACTTCCCCCAATGTTTGATAGCCCTGGGGGAAGTGGGACATGCTGTCTTTACATAAAAATGGACCATTGTCTGTGGGTTTTTCTCATGCTAATTGTTGTAATTGATTATTTATTTTATTGTTTATCTTATTTCAGCGACAATGACCCGGACATACGTTAGAAAAAGGCCAGTATCTACATATTCTAAAGTTACGTTAGATGCTGCCATTCAATCTGTGAAAAATAAACAAATGACTTTGTCACATGCTGCAAGATGCTATGGAATCCCAAGATCAACCCTATACAAGCAAGTGAATGGTCAAAGAGGCGTAAAAAGTACTACGGGAGGTAGATCCACTGCGATTCCGATAGACGAAGAAGCCAAAATTGCCTCATGCAATAAAACCATGGAGAAGTGGGGGTTTGGCTTATCCAAGTCTGAAGTACTGCAGGCTATTGCACGGTACTTAAAAGAAAATGATGTTCCAAACCCCTTTAAGAATTCGATGCCTGGAGACGAATACATTTACAACTTCAAGAAACGCCATGGTTTGTCTCAAAAGAAGCCTCAAGCTGTCGAGGTCGCCCGCAAGAGATGCATTGATCCTTTTATCATGGCTGATTATTTTCAATTGCTCCAGAAGATAACTCGGGGAGTGCCTCCCGATTGTATTTACAATTTGGATGAGTCAAGCTTCTGTCTTGACCCAACGCGCGTGAAAGTTGTTGGAGCAAAGGGGACAGCAGCACATCGCGTTACAGCAGGACCTGCTAAGGAGAATATTTCTGTATTGATGGGTGCTAATGCAGTAGGTGGGAAACTACCTCCGCTGATCATATTTAAAGCGAAAAACGTTTGGACCAGCTGGATGGCCTCGAAAAAGGACGAGTTTCCCGGCCTAAGTTACGCATCTACGCCGAACGGATGGATGGATACTGAGACATTCAACAATTACTTCGAGCGTCAATTTTTAAATGCGATCCCGAAAGAACGACCCGTTGTTCTAATCTATGACGGCCATTCGTCCCACACCAGTCTCAGGCTGATTGAAAAAGCGTTGCAAGAGCAAGTGGTGATATTGAAACTTTCACCTCACACAAGCCATTTGCTTCAACCCACGGATCTTTCCGTTTTCAAATCCCTTAAGCAAAGGTATGACGAACTCTTAATTGCTTGGCAGCGCAAAAACTACGGAGTCAAGGCTTCAAAATCAGTATTTTCTACACTTATTTCTCAAGCGTGGAACCAATTCGATAAGACGAACATTATCAGCGGGTTCAAGAAAGCAGGGATTTTCCCCTTCTCTGACAAAGTCATTCCTGATGAGAAGTACGAACCAGGAGCACTTGAAAGGTTTAATCGACTTCAACCTGCCACAACATCTGCTACGAACGAATTAACATGCCAAGTAAACATACAACATGCCAGTGTGCAGGTAGAAAACGCATCTGCAGCTGATGGATCTTTTGAAAAAGTTTTATTGGAATATGTTAAGCAGAGTTCATCAGCCTCGAAAGAAAAACGACGAAAGATCTGCGCGGGAGCCGAAGTAATCACCTCATCAGATGCTTTGGAGACATTGAAAAACTCAAAGAAGACTATCAAAGATTCTGCGAAGAAGCGTATTGGAACGTTCAAATAATAATCGGCACACTATTGCGGTCTCCCTTTGAAGAACATTTGATTTAAGGATAGGATTTTTTTTATTGTCAAGTTGCTTATCGACTAGAAAAATAATTTGATTTGCTAAAAGTCAATAAAGGTGTTTGGAGATATTTTAATTCTAATTGTATATTATTTCTTCCACAATCTCAATGATAACAAACTCCCGATGAACCAATTACCCCATATCGTCAATGTAAATGCATGAGCAAGTCAGCTTTTAAAAATCTCGTATTTTTTGTGTATAAAGGCTTGTTCATAAACTATTTAACGTTGAAAGGTGAGATTTTGAATACTCCCCATACTCGCTCGTCACTTTTTTCATATCAGCTAATTCATGACCCTATTGCGTTACGTAATATGTGAGCAGACCCTAATGCAATCAATGAGATATTGTGTGTATGTTATATGTAACAGTCACACATTAATTTTACAGTAAAGAAACCTAAAATATTGCAATTTTGAAGGTTGCACATCAAGTAGAAGTCGAACTTTGTATTGTATTTTTTTCCATTTTCATCGGTGTACTTCTTAAGAACTAAGGGCTAAAAATCTCGTTAATAAAGTCTAAAAAAAAATCTTAAAAACTGGATTTTCTATCTTTATTTTAATTTTTATTACGTACTTATAAATGATTTCATAAGAAATAAGTCATTTAAGCGTGTTTAAGATATTCTGAATGCATTTTATATCAATCACAATCGTTATTTCTCAATTATGATTACAAACATATCGCTGTTCCACTTACCCCGAAC
This sequence comes from Ochlerotatus camptorhynchus, assembly GCF_037179485.1. Taxonomy (NCBI): domain Eukaryota; kingdom Metazoa; phylum Arthropoda; class Insecta; order Diptera; family Culicidae; genus Ochlerotatus; species Ochlerotatus camptorhynchus. The sequence goes on along the minus strand of NW_027040507.1, from coordinate 3,824,727 downwards.
CACCGGGGTAAGTGGACCATCGAGTCAATTTTTTTTTAAATCTTTGGTGAGCACTAGCGAGTAATCTTAATGATTTTATTTTTATATTGTGTTATGCACAACACTTCCACATTCATTTTACAATCAACAGAATAAAAATCGATGCATTTTTTAGAGTTGCACATCAAGTTGAAGTTGAACTATGCATTTTCTTGTATCCACTTCCCCCGGTGTACCTTACTCGGAGAGATACTTCGTGGGCCCTGCTCATTGCGGATAGTTTACAGGGTAGAAATGATTGTTCTACAATCCTGGAGAAGATCAACGTGAACGTCCAATCCCGAGCGCTGTGAAATAACGCTATGTTAAGATTGCCTCAGCATCGCACTAACTATAGCATGAATGGTGCTATAGACGTCCTTCAACGTGTGTTCAATCGAGTTTCTTCAGTGTTCGATTTCAACCTGACACGAGATGCTACACCGGCGCTTTTATCGTATTTCTCTGACGCAGTAAACCGTTGAATGACCATGTATTTTATTGTATTGTGTATTTTAGTAAGCTGGACTATGTATTTTAATGTTATTCGCTTAAACATCATTGGGGCTACACTCAGCCTGTTGATGTAAACTAATAAATAAATAAAATAAATAAGAGCAATTATATTGATATGGATCTTTCGAAAAAAGGTATTAGTGGGACCAAAGAATCACATTCTAAAACGACCAAAAATAAGCAACATTTATTAAAAAAAAAAAAAAGTTTAAAACGCTACATCTAGGAAACTTTGTGACTTAGCAAAATGTTATGCTTTTTTACTGTAAAGTTGCTGTGCTTTCATTATATAAAGTCGAAAAGAAAATTGGACCGTGTTTTTTGGATATATTCCAAAAACTTTTAAAAATCAAAAATTTTCTGTCCATCATTTCTCCTTTTTGAACTACAGTGCAATAAATTGCATAGGTTGTCCCTAAAGCATAAAAAAAATATGAAAAATCAATTTTTGAGAAAAATAATTTATGAAGTAGGGGAAATGGCTCTAATGTTGGCCTATGGATCTAAGATTGGGATGAACGCGTCATTCAGACTGTCCTAATGAATATTTTTGGTCGTAATTGAAAATTTAGTTGATTGCTGAATTAATGAATGGGCCAAAATTAGGGGCATTTAGGCCGACATTACATCCGTTTCCCTAATTTATTTTAAATTTAAAAATAATGTGGCTATTTTTTCAGAGTGCACATTGCTTCTTCAAATAGACCGATTGGATAAACAGTTTTTGAGTAACTGTTTTCTGGAGTTAAGCTTTGCAATTTTTTATATGCCCTTTACAAAATTAAGACTGGATTCAAAATGGTGATCTGATGCAAAATGGTGCGTTTCTGCAAAAACACAAAAATAAATCGATTTGCGTATTGCTATGGAACCACTCACCTTGAAATATGCACAGTTCGAAAAAGGTGGTTAAATTTTTGTTCAATATGATACATTTGGGAAGTATTTATACTAATTATAAACCTATTTAAGCACTCAAACATGGTACGTCGAAGAAGGTCCCGATTCTATCAAAATAAATGAAGCAGTTGTGTTGCCAAAAATGAGATCCAGTTGTAACACTATTTTTAACCGTTTCTTAAATTATAACATTATATTTTAGAATCTTGCCACACAGCGAAGTACTGCTTTCTATGTTTTCTTCTTTTTTACAATCCCAATCCACCGAATAAACTTATGTCGCAGCCATTTAGATCGAACCACTGTGATTAGAATGGATTTTCCATGTCACTAGTGAACGCTGTCATCCTCTTAATAGCCGCACCAAACACCAACCACCGTCAACAACCAAAGCCAATCGGATGGCAGGTGGAGTTTTATCGAAGGAATTTCTCCTCCATAGACCATCCGCAGCGCAGTAGCCACTCTAAACGTATTTATATTTTGTCATCTTCATAAACTACGATAAGTCCCTCTGCCTGGACGTCACGAAATATGTTCATACCTAGGCGAAAGTACTTTGCCTTCGCATTTCTTGGGCTCCACTGCACTCACTCTTCTCTTCTTCGCTACGTCGATGCCGTACGTTTGGTAATACACATTTTTCTTGATATCATACATCTTCGAGGGATAAATATTTTGTCCATGTCCAATATCAATAAAGTTTCATTTTGAGTCCGAAATCTTAGCCTCCGTTAGATTGGAAAAAATGGAATCGAATCTAACGGGTCATCTGCTCAAATCCCGGTCATTTATATCGAAGAAGCTACTTCTTGTCCAACCTGGAGGAAGTTTTTTTTCCGCATCAACCTTTATCCATTCATGGTAGTTTTTTCTCCGTTCGTCCATTGCCATCGCTAGAAGGTGTTCGTCGAGGAGTGCCATTTTTCCATAGTGCACACAAACGGATTGTGAGGTGGACACACGTACGCTGGTATCTGGTCCTATCGCAGTCGAAGGATACGCGGGAATGGGGATGGAATCGAAGAAAGTCAAACCTTTTTGGTGACTCTCAGCGGACCGACCGGTCAAGCAAAAGTAGAATCAAATTTATGAATACAACAGGTCGATTTCCTCTCTCGGAGGAGCATTCCATCGCACTCTGCTGGCCAGTTGTTAGGCTGGAGACCAGTGGGGCTGTGGGAAAAATTGGAGAACTTATGACGACAGTTTTTAATTCACATCGCTGGAAATTTACTGCACTGTCGTATATAAAATAATCTCTGTTCAATTTGGGGAGAAATTGAACTTATGGGAAAGGATTTCGAAAACAGTTCCTATTTTATTACAGTTTCACATTAGTTACTGCAGGGTTGTCCATCTAATATTTCCTAAATCAACTAACAAAACATATCTAGATGATCACGATTGATACAAATAAGCTGCTCCACCCACCGCCGCCGTGTTTATGCTGAGCGTGGCAATGCATATTTCTTCCGCACAGAAACAACATAAACGAGATTTATTCCTTTTCGAACACAATAAATATACACTACAGGCCGGATTGCTGTTCGCTGGTTGATCGTACTCTGGTTTTTCCCTTTCGTCCATCCTTGAGATCTTCGTCACCCGGCATCAACCGTGTTATCTGTCGAGGCGCCCTCGAGCGTCTAATGGGCCATTCTTGGGCTTGCTGGCTACTCCAATTTACATATATTTGTTATAAATTAAGCTCGAAATGATAAAATACCTGTAGGGCAGTGTATTCGGTTTATTTATTTCATTCAGTCTCTTGTCTGGGGTCTGACTGCTCTATAAGAAGGTTGGAATTAATACGTACACCAACAGTCACACTCACATACGGACAGCACAATCCCAGAAGGTCTTGCCCTTTTTATTGGGAAACACACTGCTGCCGGAACGGTTTATGGGTTGAACCCGGTGCAAAATATAGATTTATTTTATTTATTAATACCTCCATACATGTTTTTGTCTTACATTGTGCATCACAAATCATGTGTTTGTTTTTCGCCCGATCTCTTGGATGAAAATTAAATGCTAACCAGTGAAGATAAACGATTGCCAACAAGAATAGGAACATTGTGGCTTTTAATTTATGGCTTATCTTTGCTTTCCAATGGGTTACAAAGTTATTCACGGCGGTAGCCCACCCGTACAATGGAAATGGAAAATGCAGACCTGCCAGCCACAGCCACTGTCTGCTCCCATGGGACACGGTAAATATGTCACCAATATCCGATAGATTTTTCACACTTTCGAATCTGTCTCACTCGGACGAGTTCGAATTGAAAACGAATCTCCCGAAAGCAAAACGAGATTGAGGGGCACAATTTATGTTTCCATCATCATCAGCTCGACTTTACGGTTTCCCACTACCTTCCGACTATGAAGGAAAAAATATCATCAGACAGATAGAAGAGGAATTCAGTTTTCAAAACATGCGTCTCACGGGACTGAACCTTCTCACACGTTGACGCCGACCGAGGACGAAGACGACGATGACGACGACCATTTAGACGGGAAGGGTTTGAAGGTCACTCACTCGTAACGGATTGATATGGATTGATATCGGTTTGTTGGTAATTTTCCGTCCCAAATGATTCGAAAGGATTCTGAGGTTGATTCACACTCACCCGCAGCGTGTGTGTACGGATGAGATGAATAAAATATAAACTTTGGTTCTGGTGGAATCACTTGTCAATCCCATTTGCTTTTGTCCACTGGCGACCATCAACCGGCAAATCAAGCTGGGTTGAAGGTGAGCATATGGGTTGACCTGTATTTTATGGGCGACTTTTGCTTGTTCGGTGAATCTTTCGGATGATTTCCAGTCCCAGAAGAAAATGGAAAATCTTCCGGAGACTTTTATTTTCAATCTGGTGATACACGGTCGTTGAATCTCACTCAAATCTCATACAAATTCGAAAAAAAAACACCGTTACGGTTACGGCTGAGAAAAACTTCCCTCGATTTTCCTCATATTCGAGTAGAATTCTTATTCATGGTGAATTGCCATACTGACATCAAAGTTTTTAAGTTAGGTGAACTGTGTTCTGAAGTCTAAACGCGGGAAACGTGGTCCGGGCATTAAACACGTGTGTGTTGCCCAGTTTTGGAATAGCGATGAGGAGCAGAACTGACAGGTTTTATGTCTTGCGAGTTTCGAGAAGTCCATGAAATACTCGAACCCGCTGAACTGCCATAATGTTGTTCAATGCAGCCTTTACCGAACGCCACAACGGACTCGTCAAGATTGTGTACCAACAGTTGGTGTTGCAATGAGATATTTTGGAGGAATTTGAGCAAACCTACTGTTACTACCACGACACTGTCTTGGAAAATGATCGTTTCAAACTGTACCGGAATCACACTGTACAACGTTTACGGTGAACGCACCAAGAAATTCGTCATCAACCGTAGCCTGGAAGAATCCTCATTTTATTTCGTTCAAATTAAATAAAAAATAGACCAATGTAAAATCTTATGGGGGGTGACATTGGGCCAAACATAGAGTTTATTCATATTTCTTAAAATATGTAAATGAAACGTAGTTATAAGGAGTACACCACCAACAAACTGACATGAATAAATTTATGATCAAAGCAAAAACCTGATATCTGCCACCGTGTTCGCGGAAAATATTTATCCTAGCCACGAACACACTTACGAGTAGCTTCGTGTATAATCTATTTCGGATAAATTTCTTTTATATAGATAAAACATTTCTACGGTTTTGACAGATGGGATCGCTACACATTTGAATCGGCCGTTATGGATTCTCGATCAAAAGTTAAGCTTAAGTTTCATGTCGGCTTGTCGGTGAGTACACTTCAAGTTATTATTAATATATCAAAATGTGTCATAAATGAAGTAATATCAAAGTTTGTTTTCATACCATTTCGTAAATATTTTGATTTTAGACTGTGTCCGTGATGTCTTCAAGTTATAAGTCGCTAGAAAATCAAATAAAAAGTCCCGTATTTGGACAAACATTCAATATTACGGACATGGTTTGCAAATTCATGGCTAAAAGACAGTTTTTTTTTTCGAACTGCTAAGATTCTGGATTCTGCAAAAACAGAAAATTAATAAAATTTCCAAGCAGCATTCAAATTTCGAGTATAGAATCAAAGTTTAAGGATGCTGGAAATCATATAAAACATAAACTCAAGTTTATAATACGGAGAGACTGCAAAATGTTTGCAACCTTCAAATAATCTAGATTAAAATTACAGTTGGAGAGAATTTCAAAATCTCTGAAGAGGAAGTATTTTCAAGCTTGTGGTAAATTTTCAAAATACTATTCAAGGAGTTCCAGATCAACTTCGACCTTGTAACCGTTCACGAATTTTCGTTGAGGTTTTCGTAAAACTCAGTGGTTTAAGCGCCACTCTCGATTAGGAGAGACCACTGGTCTTGTTCGAATTTTGCCGGTTTATGAGACCTTATCTCAGAGCACCTCTTGAACGGTTTCCGATTACTAATGGCACAACTAGCTTTATCAAAAGTAAAACGTCAAGTCCTGTAGAACCGCAGATATTATCGGAACGAAATAATTACTCTGACTTACCCAGAACATGAACGAAACGGAAAGAGAAAGAAGGAATTCTTACTCAACTGAGCGGTAATCGAAGGAAAAACTGAACGTAAGATAGCGAGTGTCTTTTATTGCAGGGACTGGACTTCTGGATGAGTGTACGGAAAAAGAGCAAATCATGGCCATGAATAAAAACATGCTCTAACATACCTGCGCAGGTTTTTCGACGCGAAGGACGACGGCTCGATGATGGCTGACGGTGGGGACTCGACGACTCGATGATGGCGACGGAAGGCGACCTTCCAGATAGCGTGGCGATGGCGGCGAGGCGTGATGGCGCCGCACATGGGCTGCAGTATGGCGAGCAGCGATGAAGGTGACCCGTGCGCAGTATGGCCGAACTAGAGTTGCGGAGAGAGTGGCGGCTGGACGGAAGGCTTCCGATTTAATACGTCGAGAGCTGAGCATCGACCGTAGTCGTGCTTTCCCGGGAGATTCGCCCCTCAGAGAAAAGAGGGCCAGCTTACCGCCGCACGGCTTCGCGTACTAAGCTTCCGCTATGACCGCCCGGGATGAAATGAAACCCACCCTTCTTCCTGGATTGAATCCGGACCGTGGTACGCTCTTGGCTACGCACTCAAACGGTTCGCGCTCTCGGAAAGAATGGTCCACAAGGGTTTGTAGCGGAAAAAGGACCTCGTTGACGGTTGATTGGCGACCGTCGGAAAAGTTTTGCTCCGAGGAATAGCGAACTTCACTCTTCTCCGTTTAGCTACCTTTGAACAGGCGGGCCTTCGCTTGGCGCACGAGTCTGATGGTCCGTTTCACACTGACGACGGAATAGATGCCACTTAACAGAACCCCCTTGTCCGGCCTTGCGATAGCCGAACCGAAGATAAAAATCCAGCCCGTACAATAAAAGCGCAAAGTGCTGGAAATCCAAAGCGAACTCACATTAATTAAATAATTACAATATGAAACTAAAATCAATTTATTAACTTTTTTGTACAAAATTCACTGAAACAAAACGAACAGACTACGCGGAATTCAAAACTACCTTAGCTACACTGTACAAAGAAAGGAAACGTCTTAGTAAAACTTCTGAAAATAAATTTCACTCACTAAATTTTAACTACCTTTTAAGGCAAGGCTAAATGCACAAACGACTTTTAACGAGAACTTAATTCGCGCACTTCTGTTCACCAGCCCAATCGAAAGCGAAATGGACGAGTCAGAGTACCTTTCGCGGGGAAGAAAGTTCCTAACGACATTCTTCTTTAGAAATTAAGGTTGTCTTTTAAAAAACGATTCTTTTATTCAAAAATTGCGCCAAACTAATCGAATGGCGAAGTATTTCATGGCGCCTTACGAAAGCATGTGCAATAATAGCAACTATCTATAAAGATGAGCTTTTTATATCAAAAGTTTTATCCAGGACACCTAACCATAAATAACGCGTAACTTCGATATAGAACTTTATGAAACTCACGAAATATTTCACTACTGAATGAAATCTAAATGAAAATTTAAATAATGAATGGAATTTTATTTTAAATTTAGTTGAATTTAATCGATAAAATATTTACAGAAAGAAAAAAAACCACGCAGCGTTACAACCTATCTCAATTCTTCGTATTTTTGCTGAAAAGTACCAACACGTCAATTGCAATAGAAGAATTTTCACTGATGGATCACACATTGTTGGATTCCCTGGCTTCGGCGTCTCCAATGAATACTCAACCACCTTTCGGTAACTTCATGAACCTTGTTCCGCTAATGTGGATGAGCTAGCAGTAATCAACTTTGCATTGGGGATGATTTCCGACATGCCCATAGACCATTACTTCATCTTCTCGGATAGTCTCAGTTCGATTGAGGCTATTCGGTCGATGAAACAAGGTAGGCACTCATCTTATTTCCTTTCAAAGGTAAGGGAGTAGATGAGTTTGCTGGTCGAAAGATCATATATGATTACCTTTGTATGGGTCCCCTCACATTGCTCAATCCCAGGCAATGAGATGGCAGACTCTCTCGCAAAGGGTGGGCGCACAGCAAGGCGAGATTTATGATAGAAGAATTTCACATGATGAACTTTTCCCATTAGTGCGTCAGAGTTCTATTTTAAGTTGGCAAAACGATTGGACAAGTAATTCTCTTGGGCGTTGGTTACATTCCATTATTCCAAGCTCGTTAGACGGACATCTCTACAGTATAAACCTCGTTGACAGCAATATATGTAGGTGCAGAACCGGTTATGATGACATCGATCACGCAGTTTGGTATTGCCCGGGTAATGACGCCTCCAGAGCACGACTGTTGGATACCCTAGTGGCCTGAGGTAAACAACCCTTCCGTAAAGTAAGAGATGTATTGGGAACCCGTGATCTTCCCTACATGCAGGCGATCTACGAATTCCTTTGTTTGTCTGATGTTAGAGTTTGATGTGACCATCCCCTCCTTTCCAAACAATTTCCAGCCATTGTGTCCCAGTCTTATTATCCTCCTGTTTCTGTGCTACTTGCCCCTAATGAACAACTAGGATTTGGTCAACCGTCCGAGAGTAGTATCTTAAGGAGGCTTCCTACCTAACTCCTTCCAATCGAAATTGTTACCCATTAACCTCGAGCCCGCCACGAGTAATTGGTACCCAATAAGGCTTGTACTCGTAAAAAATGCACCATTTTTATCCGTGTGTAACTTTTTTATCCGTGGGCTAAAATTGATGAAAATCTGGGTATAACTAGTTTGGAGTGAATTGTCTACATGTGCAAAATTTCATAACAATCGGTTCAGTGGTTATTAACATGTCATCGAACCATGAGAGGAATCGGAAGACAACTGGGAATCACCCATACAACTGTGTCTCGGGTGGTAAAATCGTTCAAGGAGTCCCAGAGTGGAAGAAAATCGAAGATAGCTGACCCTGTGAAGGCCCGGAAGGTGTTGGATTATTTCAAGCATAATCCGAACCTTTCGATTCGCGACGCGGCTCTGAAGGCAAAGTGTTCCGCCTGGTTCGTTCAGCAAACCATGAAACGAGCTGGGCTTCGTGTATTCAAGGTCCGGAAGGCACCAAACCGGCGTGATCAACAAAACACGGCGGCCAAATCTCGCGCAAGGAAGCTGTATCGAGAGTGGTTAACGAAACCGATGTGTGTGGTTATGGATGACGAAACCTACATCAAAGCAGACGCAAAGCAGATACCGGGGCTGTAGTTCTACGTTGCCAAATCACGGTTTGATGTTCCGGAAGACATAAGGAAGAAGAAAGTGTACAAATTCGCCAAAAAATACTTGCTTTGGCAGGCCATATGCCAATGCGGTAAACTGAGCAAACCGTACATCACAATGGGTACCATCAACAGCGAAATTTACCGCACCGAGTGCCTCCAGAAGCGTTTGTTGCCCTTCCTGCGGTCCCACGGAGGCGAGACATTATTTTGGCCGGACCATGCCATTACGCGCGATCGACGTTGGATTGGTACAGAGACAATAACGTTATTTTTGTACCAAAAACCGTCAATCCCGCAAATTCACCAGAGATTCGTCCGGTGGAAAGATTTTGGGCCATAATGAAGGCCAAAGTTCGAAAATCGTCCAAGGTCAGATGACTGAACACTTCGCAGGATTTACTGTCATTCGGTTCAAATGGCACCAGCTGGCAAACGCTTCAAACTTTGGAGGAATTGACAATCATCGATCGAGCATATCCATAAGTAGATTTTGAGATCGTCTGCATACGATAGTCGTGGACCTAAATTCGATAACTAAATTCACGTCATTGAAGTAGAGTAAGAAAATCAACGGTCCCAGATGACTTCCTTGAGGAATTCCTGACGTAGCTGCAAAAATGTCGGACTGGCAGTCACCATGAGCTGCCACCAACTGACGATCGGCGAGATATGAGCAAAACCATCTCAAGAGATTTCCGCTAATCCCAAGTCTATCCAATTTGGCGATCGCGATGGCGTGATGTATCTTATCGAAGGCAGCAGACAAGTCAGTGTAGATGTCAAAAAATTGTCAAAAAAATTAAAAAAAAAACCGAACGATCAAGGACTAGTTTAACACATGCTTAACGATTTGGCATGGTTTTTTTTTTTTTTTCAGATGATTACATCTCAAACCGCAGTTGGCACCGCAAAAAGCGTTTTTTAGAACATCGTTTTTACAGCATCGACTGATAAATGTACCATTTAATGTGTGTTCAATAAACGGCAGAAAACCGATTTTAAATATGTTGCGTCGTTTTCGAGAAAAAAAAAATCCAAACTTTCGCTTTTTTCGGGTCTTGCAGGTAGGCGTAACCCCTTAATTCAATCGGTCAATATTCAATCAAACAACTATCAGCGCCAACTTGTTCGCCAATTTAATGGATTCGAACGACACTGACAATGTAGTGGTGCAAAGTACATCGGTGAATTTGCTCTCAACGAACCGTCTTTTCATACAAATGTCATGCAAACGCGAGTGCTTTCAATCCGGTGACTCGGTTCATATAAATAGTAATATAGGAAAATATGAATGATTGAATTTTCAGCAAATTAATACCCTTCAATTCAGGATCAATTATATGAAACATAAAACAGTGACCATATTCGTAAATGTGAAATTAACAGGCAAAAAATAATTCGCCAGTGGTGGCGGGGGCGGATACCCCTCATCATCCCTCTTCAACTGGGGAGTTTGGTAAAGAGAGATGATCAACCCGATTCGTACCTTCCTCAAAGTTGTCCTTGCTCGCTTTCTACTCTTGATATACAATTTTCACACTGCCGTACTCTAACGGAACTATCAACTCTATACTTTCATCTCCTCATCTATCGTATAAGCTGACCATTATTCTTTTTTAAATAAATAAATATGAAAATGTTACATCTTTATTCAATTGGCATCGTAACATAAACACATTTATGAGTGGCCTTTAAATTTTTCATCAAGGCAGAGGTCAAGGGTAATCTCTAAAAAAAAATGGAAAAAATGTCACCGATTAGGGGGAGGGGGGAGGGTCACTCACAAGTTTTTTTTAGCGCATTCTAGCGTTTCGCCATATTGCTCTATTTTCACGGTTGGTATCCGCACTCATAGGAAATTTTCTCAGTAAAAGTTAAAGCTTTGATTGAACTTTAGATATATTTTTGCTACGCCGTATATTATTAAAATTATAATTATAATTATAACTAATACTAGCTACAACTTTCAACCAAAAATTCAACTTCATTAATTTCTTCATCTATACCAATATCCTTTCCATTACCAAATGGAAGCCTCATTCCGAGAGCGCATCTCATAATCATCCATATATCTACATACCAAACCCTCACAGTTGATAGCAATCAGACGCCCTTCGTCGACTTTTCAGCACTAAATCACTCCCCTGGGATGAGATTCATCGTAACATTACACGATGGTAGTAGGTACTGAGAGAAACCCAACCCATCCCCCCTCCGCATCATCCATTTTCGACTGACCATCAATTCTTCCAGCGAGAAGCGCGTGAATTTAAACTGCCGAATTCAAGTCATTAGTTAAGCATCCATTCAAACTTATGACAGCGCAACGACTATATTTTACCGATATTTCGATAATTAAATTGATATACGACACTAATTAAGAAGGAGAGTAAATTTATAAAGGCCATTTCACATCCGCCCTTTGTGCCTATCAGCTTGCTCGGCTACGATACGGTAGAAGACTTTTTTGGCTGGCACAGGATTTCCAAAGAGTTTGATAACCACACTACACTGTTACCAGAACTCAGCCCGTCGGAGGAGGTGGAGCTGTTCAAATTGCAGCTGATGGTGATTTCATAGATATTTAAATCGATATTAATTTGATAGATGAGAACGGGCAGTTCGGAACGAAACGTTTTTCTCGTAACAACGAACAAGCGAACTCAACCTAACCAAATGCCTTCAAGGAATGCGTCAAATTCGGGGAGCGTACGAATGGTCCGGATCGTACGAATCTTGTCGTCATCGTCGTTGTCGCCCTGCTGCTAAATACCAGGCTACTGCTGAACGGGAGTGCACATCGGAGCGGTAATTTCAATAAAATAAAATTAATTACAAGCAATTGCATTTTCATGAATTTATAAAACAAACAACCTCAGGACGAACGTACGATGACCATGACGAGGTTCGCACGTAGCTACAGCCTCGTGTGTAACGTCTCTGATTGGCCCAACCAATCAGCAAACGATTAGGACAACTGTTCCCTAAAGAAAAATATAACACATTCTGGAGCCACAGCATAGTCGTATCTCTCCATCGTGTGCTGCCTCAACAGCCGAAACGAGTTAGTAACCGAGAAATGAACCATAGGGGGTTCCGCAATCCACTTGGACCAGAAAGCTGAATGATGTTCTTCTGCATCATGCCTACCGTATACACATCACCTCTAGGTTCGGTAGTTGCAAGTTTGCGTGTACGCAAATAATAACGCTTTGAAAAGTACGGTATCCAGTGCTCCTCCTGCATCAGCACATATCCCAATCGGAGGCAGCAGCAAACATAATAAACTTTTCTCCCACAGCAATGATTTCCGAACGTATGCTACAACAGTGCCTACAGCCCATAGAGACGCAAAGGAATGGGAGATCCGGGGAGGGAAGTGCTGAGCCTGGAGATTGAAGTCGTTGGATCCCCGGCAAATCTGCATTGAGTGGAGTGTGATGAGAATGATACAGCTCACCAATCCTGCTTGTCTGTCGTTCAGAAGCGGTCGGTGGCAGTAGATATGTACGTTCGAGTGAGATTTATCCGATACGCATTATGCATAAGAGTGTGCCAATGAGGTTTCCATGTCGGAAGTGTTTTGAGGTTTTGGGATGGCAGTAATAGAGCCTGCAATGTGGGTGCATTGTAACGCAGCAGAAGGTCAAAAGTAAATTCTTTCGATGGTCTAGAATAAGAAACTTTAAATACTCTCGAAACAATTACGAAAACAAGAAGATAAAATCTAAGTAATGATGACCGCTACAGATATTGAATTAGTATACAGTTTCAAACAGGGGCAAAATTCATGCCGTTCGATTCTAATTATATTTAAATTAAGGACTTAAATCATGATTTTATATCTAGCTGCGAGGCACCGATAAAAAAAACTTATGTATAAATGTTTTATTTATCTTAATCTGGACCACTATAAATCTTAATGTTGACTTACTTTCTTAAAACGAAGAATTTTTTTCTCCAAAAATGATGTAGGTCTCAGAATCTAGGTAACACGAAGGTGGCACGGCAACAGACCTTGGAGCACGCGCAGAAGACGACAGGCTACCGGCCCCTGATCTTCAAGAAGTTGAGGAAGAGATCGGTCGGCTGAAGAACAACAAAGCAACTGGTGTAGATCAACTACCAAGTGAGCTATTAAAATACGGTGGTGAAGCATTGGCTAGAGCGCTGCACTGGATAATTGCCAAGATTTGGGACGCGGAGATATTACCGGAGGAGTGGATGGAAGGTGTCGTATGCTGGATTGCTGCAACTATCGCGCGATCGCACTGCTGAGCGCCGCCTACAAGGTACTCTCCCAAATTCTATGCCGCCGCCTGTCACCATTTGCAAGAGGGTTCGTGGGTTCTGCACATCATTTGTTCATCGATTTCAAATCCGCTTACGACACAATCGATCGAGATCAGCTATGGCAGATTATGCACGAGTACGGATTTCCGGATAAACTGACGCGATTGGTCAAGGTGACGATGGGTCGAGTGAAGTGCGTTGTTCGAGTATCGGGGACACTCTCGAGTCCCTTTGAATCTCGAAGGGGGTTACGGCAAGGTGATGGACTTTCGTGTCTGCTATTCAACATCGCGTTAGAAGGTGTGATCAGAAGAGCTGGGATAGACACGAATGGCACGATATTCAGGAAGTCCATCCAGCTTCTTGGCTTCGCCGATGACATTGACATTATGGCACCGAACTTTGAGATGATGGCGGAAACGTACATCAGAATGAAGGCTGAAGCTAGATGGATTGGACTTGCCATCAACGCATCAAAGACAAAATACATGAAAGGAAGAGGTTCTAGGGAAGACAATGTTAGCCTCCCACCCCGAGTTCAGATTTTTGGTGACGAAATCGAGGTGGTCGATGAGTTCGTGTATTTGGGCTCACTGGTGATCGTCGAAAATGATACCAGCAGAGAAATTCAAAGACGCATTATGGCAGGGAATCGTGCCTACTTTGGACTCCGGAGGACGCTCCAGTCGAATAAAATTCGCCGCCGCACGAAGTTGACTATCTACAAGACACTGATTAGATCGGTGGTCCTCTACGGTCACGAGACCTGGACTATGCTCGTGGAGGACCTACGCGCCCTTGGTGTTTTCGAACGGAAGGTGTTGCGTACAATCTACGGTGGAGTGCAGATGGATGACGGAACGTGGAGGAGGCGAATGAACCACGAATTGCACCAGCTGCTGGGAGAACCATCCATCGTCCAGATTGCAAAAATTGGGCGACTACGGTGAGCTGGGCACGTCGTAAGAATGCCGCACGACGACCCAGTAAAAATGGTTCTAGAAAGCGACCCAACAGGAACAAGAAGAAGAGGCGCACAGCGGGCAAGGTGGATCGACCAAGTAGAAGGCGACCTGCGGACCCTTCGCAGACTACGAGGCTGGCGAAGTGTGGCCATGGATCGAGTTGAGTGGAGACGACTTCTTCGGACAGCAGAGGACAACAAGGACTTAGCCTGATTGGAAAGGTAAGTACTCAGAATCTAGGCAAGTTTGCGAAGATCTTGAATTATGATTTTATTTTGAAGTCCAGCAGATTCAAAACTTGTCTAATATCATGATCTCGAAAATTTTGGTTATTTGGTATTTTTCTATTTAAAAAAAAATGGTTAATATTTTTCAGGCATTTTATTTCTGGAGTTTTATGAAACTTGCATTTTGGAATAAATATATTTTTATTTATATTCATGTACTAGATTTTTTTCAATTACTGTCGAGGAAGGATCTTTCAATTTTATCTTATTCTTATAATTATGAAAATTTATCAAATTTCGTGGGCTTTTATTTAAATTTGAATTTGTACTTACAATGTATCAGAGATATTTATTTTTTAAACACAAAGTCTTGAAAACATTTTGGTTTGGGATCACAAAACTATTTTTATTATAACTTACTGAATTTTAAGAATTATTCATGCAAGAATATCTTGAAAATTTTCCTAATTAGGAGCGACCCCGGCGTAGTGATTAGCATCGGTATGGTGGATGCTAATCACTACACCGGGGCCGGGGTCACGAGTTCAAATCTCAACCCCGGATAAGTCATGACTGACCCAAGAGGGTTCAAATGACTATAAAAAACAAATTTTCCTAAGTCCTAAATGTATGAAATTTATCCTATGGGCACATTACCATTGAAAAATTGGAAAAGTACAAAATTCAAAGTCCTAGAATTTTACTTTGGTACCTACATTTATCTGAGATGAAATATAGAAAATCTCAAACAAAAATCTACACACTTAGAAATAACTAATTTTACACGTGACGGAATCCATCTTTGACACAAAAGATGAGACGTAAACGAACATGTCATGTAATATTAAGTGTTTCGAGACTGAAAAGTTCGTTGCTCGACGAAAAGTACGTTTGATTGAGCTGTATTTCGCGTTTGTTATGACTCAAATTTATGTCAAAATTGACGCTCGCATATGTCACTCTCAGAGCACCTAAATTTACATGTATTTTTTTAAGTGTGTAGTTACCAAATTCATGGAATTATCCGAATCTGAGAATTACCTAACATGGGCATTTTCTTCAATTTGAGATGCTTAACATCCAAATGAGAACCGGACGAAATGTAAAGGAAATGTATATCCGTAACTGTAACCAGTTCGTTTTTATTTGCAAGTCTGATTAAGATGTTATACTAAATTATCTTAAAGATAAATCATCTAGCTCAAACTTTTGTAAGGGTAAGTGGTGGGACCATGATCATCATCATGATAATGTGATTTCATTACAAGAAGCTTGAACAAACGATCATTGCTTGTTCACAATCAGTATGCTTTTAAGCTGCCAAGTGTTGTTATAAAATAAATATAATCTTAAATTTGATGCTTCACCATTAAAATAATAGTAAGCCTCGCCATAATAAAATAATATAACAAGTTGTCTTGACGCCTTTTGATTGAATAGCAGTTCCAGAGTTTTTATTTAACCGTAGTTAAACAAATCCAACAGGTTCCCCCTAGGCCTCTTTCGGTAAAACTTTCTTGCTACGCCAATGTTGCTCAATATATATGTTTAATCTCTGGGGGTATCCCACTATAAACTGTATATTTCTCGCGTTATACTTAGAAATATCTGGCAGATACCTAAGATACCTGGAAACACTTAAAAACACTTAAGATATAATTAGCATTAGTTAGTTATCATCGTTGCTAAACAAATTTTATTTGTTTATTTACCAGATGTCGTCTGAGATTTTGTGTGAATATTTGAATACTGCAATGATTATATTTTTAGTTTCATCAGCTTTTTTAATTGGCGATATCGTCTTTGCATAATGTAAGGTGATTGCCAAACTGTTTCAAGCTACGAATTAAAGAGTAAAACAAGACCAACAATTGAAATGGCCTTAACTCCATTTTGTAAACAAACCTTGTAAGACCATTTTCTCGCGAACCGAAACCTTCATTCGCAAACCTAAACCACAATCGGGTAGAGGAAAATTTGTCCTACCTGTTCATTATGTTGGTTTGCCTTTGCAGACTTCGGTTCGCAAGAAAATTGCCTTACAAGGTTTGTTTACAAAATGGAGTTAAGGCCATTTCAATTGTTGGTCTTGAAAAGGTTCATGAATTTGGTAAATAAATCCACTGTTTTTGCATTATACCTGGACTTTTAAAAAATGTGCGCTATGGTGAAGTTACTGACCGCAATTCGCATGATCCTTAAGATGTGTTACAGGAAGAAGTCAAGCTAATAATCATGGAAACCTTGCAATCGTTCGTTTGATTCATGTGGACAACATTTTCTCGAATTTGGAACCATCAACTGTTAAACAATTATTAGGGCTGGACAATGATTGATACGGCATATCTGTTAATTCATTCTATCAGCTATCACTTGTGAAACTTTTTATAATTTAATGTATTTTAATTTTGGAATTTTCTTCACGACATGTGAACAAATAAGTCCAGACGATTTTTTAAAAAAAGTCCTATCTGTTTTGATCGATTATCTCTTTTCATAACCACAGCTATACAAACATGTTCCTTGCTATTGGTTTGATAAATGCAATTATTATCTAGTGCACAAAATGTCAAACACGGCAGATAATGGTTTTACAGCTGAGTTATTAACAAAATAGAAAGTTGATGAAAAGAATTGATCAACATATCCATTTTTTGTCAGCTTGGCGAATTCTTCTGCAGGAGATGCGAGTCTCTATAATAAGACCAACCAAGTATTCAACTTCTTCTGCGCGTTGTGCTTTTGAACAAACGAGGTGTACGAGTCTCACATGAAACGCGGATCAGAATGATGACGATGCTATTGTTTTTGCAATCCTCAATCACCAGAACCTTGTTCTTGGTGGTTTCGATTCCTAAAACTGGGAAATTTATGTTCAAATTAATATGTCATTAAATTACCATACCAGTCTGAGGTAGCCCAGTTTTTCGATGTGTTTATGTTCCCTGAAAAGCGATACGATCAACTTCCTGTAAAAAGGTTCGCTTTCATCATCGTTTTAGTATCACTGGAAAATTATCAGCGTTGTTCTGGCATCCTTGACCTGTGTGGGCATAACTAAGAACTTCTTCTTCCCCCTACTTGCACTTATTGCGACTACGCTTGGCCGAAATGATGTGTAACATAGGCTTGGTCTTGAGCTTTGGAAGTTCAAACGTTTGGTTGGGTATTTTGGTTATATTGGTATTCTTCAATATCTCCATAATCTGCCATTGATACATTTTCTGGTCGTCGATGTTCTCATAATGTTCCCCGACCATCAATCTAATGCCGTTCAAAGCAGATTTCTTCTTCAGATGCATTCCAAGATATTCTCCGCCATCTGTTGGTGACACTTGTCGACACTCTTGGTTTCACCACATCAATCAACGGTTCCTTATTTTCTCGGGAAATTGGAAACGACATTTAAATTGCGTTCAAATGCATGATGGCTCACTGGAGAGTCAGTTCAAAACCATCAGCAAATGTTATGGCCAGAAGCTTTACTGAAAAATAAGCATTTTTACACATTTTCGCTTTTCATTTAATTAAACAATAGAACTAGAATTAATTTAACGGCGAAAAATAACGAATTGACGGAGCAAACAATAAACAACAACAATAGCAACCGGTCACTAAAATGATAATAATCTAGGATTCAAAATACATAAAAATACTTATACGAAATTAAAAAAAAAAAACAAAATCGCTTTTTAGTACCAAACGAGAAAACTACAAGAATTTTGTAAACAAAATTTTGTAATACAATACTGATATTGTCTTTTATTTATTTATTTTTTTGAATGATGTTTTGTTTATATGCCGAAAAGCTCCAATTAATTTACTGCACTGTTGTTATATTGTTTGTTGTGTTATTTAAGGACAAATTAGTAAAAAGTTTTATGTATTACTCAAACTAGGTAGCCTACCGCTCGGAGGCAACATTTGCATGACATTTGCCATCTCTGATAATCTTTTCACACATTTCGGGCTTGCTGAAATTGGATTAGCTATTTTTTCGAACAAGTGCTGTTATCGATTGAGATATTTTCAAAATTATAAATTAACTATAAAACTAAAATAATAACATGTTAATAAACAGTTTGTCAATGTAAGAAAACATGGAGCCACATGATGTATAAGGCTCTTGAATTTCTCCTTACAAAATGATCAATTCACACACCAAACCAGAGAACGACCGGGCATTTTAAAAAAGCAAAGTTCATTCATGCGTTCATTAGAGAGGATCTACACTAGGTTAGCCCAAAATAAAACTTTGTCTTAAAACCTGGGGGCTAAACCTCCAAATGATAGCCAAGGATGTTACAAAAAAAACTTGTGTATGGCGGCAATTGAAAGAAGAAATTTCTCACGGTGTGCTAGATGCCCCATTTTATCTTTTTTTTTTTTTTCAATTCTCAGAAGAACGATTTTTTAGGGACATAATGTCATGTCAATCATCTAAAGTGGGTATTGAAATAAGACCTACAGTTGATTGAATTTTAGGTCCATTCTATTATGGTAAATATTATTATAAACAACTATTATTACAACCTATTGCTATTCGTTAAAAAGCTATTCTTGTTTTACTGGAGAAAGGATAGTCACATATCTGCATATTTCCATTAAAATCTTGTTATATTTGCAGTTTTATACAAAAACACTCAATAGATATGATGAATTTGCAAAAATTAATCAAGTAAATCTTTAAAAAAAACGTACTACGTGGTCTTATATAATAAATCTCATTTGTTAACTGCAATAGGAGCTTGTGTTTTGTAAGCGGGGTTCTCTCTGTTTATACTCTTTAGTATGACAGGCTTGAAAAATATGGCCCACAGCGACACATGAAGAGCTACTGATTTCGATCAATAGCGGATGGTCATGTGGGCTGTAGATCGTTGCTTGCAAGCAGCCTTTCTTTATGTACTGGAGATCACCATCACGCCACGCCGGTATTGAATAAACACCGTTTAGTGAGACCGGCTGGAATTCGACATTTACATCTGTGTTAGGGAAATCGCTTTTCGCAGGCAATTGGTGATCATTTTAATTGTCATAGCAACAGTTGCACATCCGTGAAATTTTCAATAGTGACATTTTTAAAAATGATAAAATCTTAAATTTAACAGATATGTAGTTATATTTCTGATCGATTCGTGATAAAATTATTGAAAATGGTCCAGAGGCAGTCGAGTTATTAACGTTCAAAATCTTCCATAATTTTGTTACATGTTCCATTTTCGGTTTTCACAAAGAATATCCCCATATAGAAATCACAGGCGTAGTATTATGCCTTTTTACAAGTATGCAGGTTCGCTGCATAATCAAGGAATGGATGCGGTGTCCTCATCTGTTTATCCCAGAGGGCATAAGAGGATCGCAGAACCTTGGGGAATTTCTTTTCCTTTTAGCGGTGTCCAAACCAGTGTATCTTAATTTGGGCAGGAGAGGATCGCAATCCAAAGTGATTCTTTGATCGAAAGTATCTGGCTTTATTAATCAACTGCTTGGGTTTATATACGGAGTTATTGTCATAATTCATTTTACAATTTGTTGCATTGGCATGGTGTGATTTATATTTAATTACTGTAGGCAAAGTGAGATGCCTATAACGGTGTGACAATTCTATGTTTGTTTCATTGATGTCAATGTGCTTGCTAGGCTATTAGCGTATTGAAAGATGTAACATGATCCGCGCATTCGGGTTCGCTGTTCTGGGTGTAGGAAAGGTAAATTAATAATTCTGTTTGGCAAGGATATGGTAGAAGTGAACGCACTGACGTGAGTGCAATTGCATGTTATGCATTTTTCTGTCTTATCGGCAAATTTAGTAATTTCAATTCTAACAGTGGCGTAAATGATTTTAGCTACATATGACAGTAGTACTACGTCAAAAAGAGATTTTCTAAGTGTTAATCATATTTTAAGGTTCTCATAAATATCAGTGTTAGCAACAAACTCGTTCAAGATTCCAGTTAATTGAAAGTGTATAGGGATGCCAAATTTTATAAAATAAATAGGAATCTAATCCTGTTTCTCATCCACTAGTTTTATTCTTAGCATAAATGTATGAATATATTTAATTAGTAAATAGATGACAATTTAGTGTATTTTTTATAATTATTATTTGTCAATTGTAATTTGTCAACATATCTTAGATAACCTTAAAACTTCTGCTCAACCTCAAATTGAGAATCCCATTGTACTTTAGATGAACGTGTTTGATCTACAAACTGATGTTCATAAGCTTCAAAATTCGCCAGCAACCATAAGCATGCAATGCTAGGTTAAAAGAACTCTCATACTGCTGGCTACGTGCTTCTGAGTTGAGAGCATCCAATAGTTATTAAGAAACCAAAAAGAAAAACAGGTCGATTTTAAGTATTCCATTTACGATGTATCTATAGCTAAAGTTTGAAAAAATGCTTTATTTTTAAGGCAGACCGATTGGCTATTGAATCTTTATTATGGGAGAAGAAAAATTCTCGGGATTTGAGATTTTCATGATCCCAGAATTACCCGGAACGGACCCTTTAGTAAATGGAATCACTATTTGCTTTTTAAATAAAGGAAGAAAAAGCATTTTTCTAATATATAATCTAATATTGGCCCTACAGAATTATCTAATTAAGGTTATGAACACAAAATTTGACTCTATGCAAAGTTGAATGTTCACTACAGGCTGTAAGAATCACCGTTCTCGTATTAAAAAATATCTGCAGATATTGTACAAAACTAATGACTACATAGTTAGTATTATGCCGTTTGTTTTGCTGGCACACATTTGCTTCCCAAAGTAATACAGTGCAGTTTTGAA
This sequence comes from Ochlerotatus camptorhynchus, assembly GCF_037179485.1. Lineage (NCBI taxonomy): Eukaryota > Metazoa > Arthropoda > Insecta > Diptera > Culicidae > Ochlerotatus > Ochlerotatus camptorhynchus. The sequence goes on along the minus strand of NW_027040507.1, from coordinate 3,803,239 downwards.
GTTTGAACGAAATATCCCATCAAAATACTTCATCTTATTGCTTTAGTTTTCATTACATCCGAATCGAGATCCCATTCATCGTGCAACGTTGCATAATCCAAACTATCAATTAAAATTGACCAATTTTGGGGGAAATTGCACCACGGTACCAATCCAAACACATGATTCATCAAAGACTTGCATGCAGCATTCCGGAACCATCGTCACCATGATCGTCGACGTCATTACCCCGAGCGTGTCTTGCCATGCCATCCAGAAAGGTAACCATCAGCATCCAACGCATCGTGCCCTTCATTGGCATCCATGAAGAAAGGGCTTGCATGATGCACAGCAATGAGCAAATGATGCTGAGCTGCTGCTGCTGCCCCGTGTGTGGTGCGGTAGCAGCAGCAAGGCTTTGATATGTTTATGCTTGCCTCGTGTAAGAACTTGAATCGACTACCCTACCGAAGGCAAGGCATCAACAACGGCTCCCATACAACAACGGGTAGTAGCAGCAGGGATATGAACATATTTATTTCAAATTGATTACAACACCAGAACATGCTATTTATGTTTGCGCTTTTCTCCTGCTCCCGTGTGCGAAAACCACATCGAGAGATCCTGTTTTGTTTGGTGTGTTTGTACGTGGAGGGAAAGCTGCAGCTGCATGGACGCATTCTGCAGCCGGAATTTATTTATAAACAGTATTTAATGTTAAATTATGTTGGAAAGAGTAAATATTGCCACTAAACTGTCCGAAGCAAAGAGAACACACAGAACACCGGGCGAGAGCTGAGGCGACTGAGTGAACACCGGAAGAGAACACACGGTAACTCACTCCGGGACTCCCCGCAGGACTACTCTCGCCCCTGGCGCAGACGAAAGAAAGATGGGAAAACGATTTTCCGTTAAGATTTATAAGAACATCCGGCCAAGAAGGAAGAGACCGTAACTGTAGATTGCCATGTACCCACCCGGATGGTGAATGTGTATGCGAGAGAAGTCACTTAAAAACTTTATATATCGAGATTAAAATGTTAGCTTTTTGGATCTAAATTTCTTGGCTGCCTTTCTTCCTTATTTTGATATTCTTAACCCGGTCGGTAGATGGGCAAACCCGGAGTGTTCAGTTCGTTAAGCACATGGGATAATTTTGCATACAATACCATTCTTCTTGCCGGAAAACGACCTAGGAAGAGACCATGGAAACTTGATTTTAGATTTGTGCAAAGAAAACAATTCCAACTGTTCTCCGGGTGCTGTAATCTTCCAGTTCAAGTTTAGCCATTTCAGCATGGCATTCCTTGGCAAGCAGCTAAGAAGAAAGACTCCTCGGATTGATAGTTGAGATGCATCTTGAGAGGATTCTTTGCGGCATCACTAGAAGAGAACTTGGTGGTGTTCCAAATAACAACCATGGCGAAGCGTAGCAGTTTGACTTAGATTTCTTCATTTGGGATGCAGGAATGCAAAATCATCTTCCGAGGCATTTTACATCAGCTCAAGTACAAATGTCTCCTGCTGTTACCATTGCTGTGTGTCTCAACATTCAGAGCAGAGATTTTTCGTGTTTATATTTACATCCAAATGAAGTGGCTGTTTCATCTAAGCCACTAGCCGAAATGTGCACAGAGCTTCCTCGGTCTATAAAAGCTCTTTAGCATCCTATAGGTACAGCATTATAATAATAGATTTTCTAAACATTAACCACACATATGCCATCCCCCATTCCACTTTCGCCGGTCTCTCGAGCTCAGCTTCTACCGCACACTAAAAGAGTACATCCAGGTAAACATGTCCCCTCCCGAAGAAGCAGAAGACTTTGGTGGTGTTTTGTTAATCCGATACTACTTAGCATAGGAAAATTAAATCGCTGTTGTATGCATATTTGTTGTATATTTACGAGATAATAAAAGCTCGCTACTGCCGAAAAGTGAATACCTTCTCTGCTAGATGATACACATATAGACCTAGTAGGAGGTTTAGCTATATGTGGTGGTGGGTGAATTGTCTCTTTAGTGGCAAGTCGTTTTGTTTTCGAAAGGATTTTAATTCCCAAGCTCGTTATTGTCTCAGCAGATTAAAAGTTATCGAACTCAGGTGTTCAAAACAATTGCTGCACAGACAGTGTGGAGAGTGATTTTGAATTCGTTCGGATTACAAACTGGTTGCAGGTTGGATAATGTTTTAGTTGCCTCTAGCTAAATATTGATATAAGCAGATTTTTGTAACAATACATGAATTTGATTACTTGAAAGTCAAAGACAAAGCATTGTTCGTCTTCTTGTCAGAAGGAATAATACAGGTCCTTAACCAAGCTGATGATCCAAAATCATCGTTCAACGAACGGCAGCCATTACGTCCACTGGCTCCCTAATTGCCCCATTCGGAGATAAATTTTCCAAATTCCATTCGTGATTCCCTCTCACCGGGTACACTTTTTACAGTCACAAATCCTGGATTAACGTGTCCCCCGGTGATGTTCTTTCACAAATAATTAGTCTCCAGTTCTCTTCTCCGACTCCTGCTCCCGTTTCTCCCCATGTCAAGATGTTGCCAGTCTAGCAGCCACACAATCAGAAGAGTCGTTCCGTGTCGCATTTTATTTGCCAAAGCGAATGGTTTATAATAATCCTAAAATATTATGCTAGATTTTCTTCACTTTTTTCCCAACACTCTCAAACACGCCTCAACGCCACCACCTCAGCCGCACCACTCTGGCCCCACTACTGTTGCAATCAACTTTGGAACTGCCGGACAGTTCTCTCAATTCACGTCCCCAAGCGCTCACTTTGAAAAGCAGGGAGTGTAAACTTTTTTCATAATTTTCTTCATTATCATAAAAATGCATGAATTATAGATAAACTAAATGAGAAACTTATTTTCCCGCACAACTCTCCCACCCAAGCACGAACATCCACACGGAAAACCAGCTGGTCTGTTGGTGTTCCAGATAGAAGTACGCGAAAGTGGTCGGACAATCCGTAATCCAAGTCCGAGAAAGGAAGAACAAGTCTAGCTGCACGAACATGATTAATTAATAAGATGTGGGTAATTACGGGAAAGGTGCATCATGAGAGATTGATCTCCTCCGTCGTGTCAGTGTGGGAGGAAGGCGTGTCCCGGAAAGAGTTAAAACAAGAATAGCGTTAATCCACAACTGGGTGACTCCATTATCATTGAAAGTATGAACGACCCGGGCCCGTGCTTCTGCCTGCGGAAGCAGGGCACAGGAGAAGTTTTTAAGTAGTTTTAATCATTTTTGTAGGAAACCATTTTGCGGGAATGTCTTGGGCCATTTGAGTTACTAAAAGCAACGATGGCGAAGAAACACGTCGGGGATGCCTGTTGGTGGGTAGTCCGAGAGCTATGAGACATGGACTTGGGATTTTGCTCATCATCTTGAATGTTATGGAAGCTGTGGCGATTAGGATGGTACGAACGATTATTAGCTCATTTCAGAAAAGGAAACGGATGAAGGACCAAATATTCGAGGGGGAAGTGGTGACGTTGAATGTTTTAGCAGTCTCCGGCTTTATTGTGAGGCACTGTTGGATAGAACCTGATTCATCGTTTGAAGGTCATTCAATGCAGATATAAGGCATTACACAATATTGCATTTGAAACTTTCCAAGTACTTTCGATTGTTTGATGCAGATCATATGATCTGCCAGTTAAGTGATGAACTATTCAGAATATCATGCCATTTAATCGAAGATAAAAAATCTCCGTTATTTTATATATGGCAGATGAGGCATTTGGCAAATCGTAAATATTAACTTGAAAAAAGATAGGCTCTATTTTTTTTATTTTATTTGTCTCACAGGACAATCTCGTGTTTGATGATTAACTTGTAATATATTAGGCCCTAAGTTTGGTTTTTTCAGTGTTCACTCGGCTGTCGACAAAAGCAGGCCACTCTCGATTTATGCCACGCGATCGTCTGTTTTCTCGGCAGCAACCATAGTATGGTCCTCCTTATTGTTCTTCATCAGCAGTTCTTTCGGTCGATGTGTCATCGACTTTGGAAAGCAACCGTTTAGTCATTAGTGTGTGAGTGCTGACCACGTTTTGCGTCCATTGCTGCAATGGAAGCGCTCTGCCCCTGTTGGTGTAACTGCCATACAATGAAACCACCGATCCAGTTCTGATGGAGGAGGCTTTTTGGATAGCGGAAGATAAAGTGTTTATTGTGTTGTACCTTTTGACTATAGTTTTAAGATGTACTGTATAGTGACCAAGAATCCACGGCACTGTAAAGTTAATTCATTTGAGCCTTATCAAATAAATTAATAAACAACAAGTTTTGTTTTTATTTGCCTCGGTTCCAGTTCTTTCTAGGGTTCCACTGTGATCCTGGGCACTCCTGGTTACTACCATTGCACTGGATTTTGAATTCTCGTATCATTTGAGGTGTCACATGACGGGATTTATTTGTTTTAGGACAGATTTATTATCATGGTCCATACAAACTGGATCATGTTCCGGTTGACCTAATCCAAAAATATTCAAAAGCATTCTATCGGATCTTAGTACCTTTTATTTGGTGGTTGTTGTGTCCTATTGTTCCCTAAATACCGATAATGTTTGCCTGTACTGTTCTAGCTTCTCAGCCTAATTGAACTGAACAACCCGGAATCAAGATATTTGATGCAAACCAACAGAGTTGTGTTTGTTCACCATCTACTCATACTGGATACTTGGTGGAGACGAGTGTATCTATTAGAGAACGCTTGCGAACAAAATTCAGTAGTAGAAAAGGATTTGAATGCCATTAGGCAAAAACTTGTGTATCGTCAAGCAGTACCCATGGTATAACTGGCAATGCACCCGTGTACTGGATGGGATTTATGGGTTCAAATCTCACCGGTTGCCGTAGATTTTTTCGTAAATTTTTTCATACATACGTGTCCTTCCGATCATGTGCTTCACTTCTCAATATCTTCTAAATATTTCATAGAACAATTAAATGTATGACAGTCGATAACTTTTTTAATGTAATTCATTTGGACAGATAAAGATAACGTGTATAATTTTGAAGGATTAGTCGCATTAACATCTTAGGGGAAATGACGGCTTCGGCATGACAGACTATTTTCGGCAACACAAATTGAAACACTATTTTCACTGGATTTTCTTACGAAAACACTTCGCTGAATGCATGCAAACGATTCTTTATGCTTTCAGCTTCAATTTGACTATATTTTTACCACTGAGAAAAAGCAATTTAGCAAGGTTTTCTTGAAATGCAACACACGCACTACAAATTGTAGCTGATTTCGAGTTGCCGATAATAGAACAGCAGATTTACATGCAGTTCAAATGTAACGGTTGCCGAAGAAAAACTGGTTGCCGACAATAAGGCTATAGAAAGAAGGTCACTGCTTAGGTTGCCGAGAATACGTAAATTCCCCTATGTAAATTTTTGAGAACCTGTGCTATTGAGCTATGGGGCTAGGTATAATAAGTTTCTATCATCGGGCTTGATAGGTATCTATATTTAAATGTTAGTTAATACAATATTTATCACCGACTTCAATGGTTCTTTAAAACTTTACGATTTATCTTCAACTACGTTTCACTAGGGTCAAATTTTGTAAAAAAAATCGAAATAAAAATAAAAGTTACTTAGTGCAGTCTGACTTAAAATCGACCATGTAGATGTGTTGGTGTGAACTTGAAATATTTATAGGTATCAGTGTTCAGATCAAAATCAATAAACACCTTTTTTAAGCAGGCCGTTTATCGCACAGCTCAAAACTATAAATTTATTGTTTTATTAGTTTAATAGAGTAGTATAGAATAGAATTCAACTTACAATCAATAGTGTTCTTTTGTTTACGTCTGACCTGGCAAATTCAATCAATCTACCCTGAGCCTAAATTAAAGAATACAATTATTCCATATTACATCTATTCAACTAGTGTTACTTACAAATCAGAAATAGTAATTTTATACGTTCACTTAGTAGCAACAGCAAATCTAATTATATCGTAGTAAATCAACTTACACTGACTTCTTTTGCTGTTGACACTTCGACTCCTTTTTTTCTCTTTTCCTCATCATCGATCCTTGCAGTTTGACAGCTGTCTAGGCCGCCCTTGACGTTCGCCTCTTGTTCTCACTCAAGGTTGCAAAGACTCATTTCAGCTAAAATAATGTTTTTCGGAATAATACAACCAAAAGATGGTATGATGGCATGTTTTACTTGTAACTTACAAGAAGAGGTTACAAAGTATGCGTTGGAAACATAAAACCTGTAAATGTTGCTTTCTATGAGTCACAATCAGCGATTTGCTGATCGCTGAGTGAGTGAGTGAGTGAGTGAGTGAGTTTGTGAAAAATCGCTGATTGTGACTCTCATGAAGTGAAATAAACAGGTTTAATATGTCAAACACATTCTTTGCAACCTCTTCTTGTATCCTACCAATTCAAAATTTGATCATGGCATCTAATTATTTCATAAATTAGAAAAACATTGTTTTAGCTGAAATGAGTCTTTGCAACCTTGTTCTCACTTCTCAACAGGCCCATCAGTGAGCCTACTGGTGTTATGCCCAGTGGTGGTGGCAACATTCCCCTTCCGTAACTCTGGTCGGGACCAGGGATCTGGCCAGATTAACTCCTCAATTCCATCACCGCTAGCTTGGCAGCTGCACGTCGATACACACCCTTTCCAGTTTTCACTAGTGCTTGACGTATTGTTCCATCGATGCCTCGAATGACCTTCACCACAACTCCACGGATCCAGGTGCTTCGGTTGTTCCCGTCAACGACGTACACCAGTTCTCCTTCTTCGATAGGCTCCTGCTCTCCGTGCCACTTGGTACGATGATTTATGGTGCGAATGTACTCCTTCAGCTACCTCTGCCAAAGCATATCCGCTAGCTCCTCTTCACGTTCCCCAGCAGGCAGACCACCGTGGAAATGATTCGGGGTGAGGCCTTCGAAGTCTGCTGATTCCTGTGGTACATATGTGAGTGGTCGAGAATTCACCATGTCCTCAGTTTCAGCCAGCACAGTGAGTAGAATTTCATCCGTCAATTTTCTGCCATCGTGTAACGCCTTCAGTGCGTCCTTCGCAGATTTCACTAGCCGCTCCCAAATGCCACCTATGTGCGGCGCTGCAGAAGGATTGAAGGTCCACCTGGTCCTGGCATCGGTGAATACATCTGCACACTCCAGATCGATACGTTGCACCTCATGCACCAACTCCTTGCTGGCCGCTTGAAAATGTGTGCCGTTGTCTGAAAAGAACTCCAGTGGGGCACCTCTCCTTCAGATGAATCACCTGATTTCCATCACACATGACTGACTGCTTAGGCTATGGGCGACTTCCATGTGAATTTTCTTATTTATCTAAGATAGAGAGTGTAAACTACTACTAACTAATACCGCATCTGTTTAAAAAATGTACCGTTTAGCGGCTACGTTTGACGACGATCAGAAAAAAAGATGGATTTGCTTGTTCACGAGCCTAGCGACCCGGGCAATCCGCATGGAAGTCGCCCATAGCCTAAGCAGTCAGTCAGTAAACAAAGGAACACTATTGAATTTTTGAGATTTTGTTCAGTTCAAAATCAAGAAACACCTTTTTTGAAGCAGGCCGATTATCGCACAGCTCAAAACTGTAAATTTATTGCTAATTAGTTTAATAGAGTAATATAGAATAGAATTCAACTTACATTCAATAGTGTTCTTTTGTTTACGTCTGACCTGACAAATCCAATCAATTTCACTATCCTGAGCCTAAATTAAAGAAAACAATTATTCCATATTACATCTATTCAAATAGTGTTGCTTACAAATCCGAAATAGTAATTTTATAAGTTCACTTAGTAGCAATAGCAAATCAAATTATATCGTAGTAAATCAACTTTCACTGACTTCACCTCCTTATTCTTCTATTTTCCTCATCATCGATCCTTGCGGTTTGACAACTGTCTAGGGCTAGGCCGCCCTTCACGTTCGCCTCTTGTTCTCACTTCACAACAGGCCCATCAGTGAGGCTACTGGTGTTGTGCCCAGCGGCGGTGGCAACAATCAGTCTAATTATGTTTCCTCGTGTGTTGAATTTTGGTATAAGGTGATAGCGGGTCATAAATCAAACTGTATTTGGGTAATGTTTTTCTGAACAATATGTTAGGGTAGAACGGGGCAAGATTGTCACGCTAATATCATTTTTATTTGTAACTAGCTGAGTGTGCCCGGTCTTGCTCGGGATTCAATATTAGCTTGAGTTTATGCGCCGATTTATACCCCCACACTCGCCCCCACATGCCTAATTTGGTTCCATTTGTTTGATAAGTTCTCGAGTTATGCAGAAATTTCTGTTTCATTTGTATAGGAGAGGTCTCGAACCATCATAAGAACCTTCCACGGCCATAAAAACCCCTGTATACAAATTTTCACGACAGACAGACAGACAGACAGACAGACAGACAGACAGACAGACAGACAGACAGACAGACAGACAGACAGACAGACAGACAGACAGACAGACAGACAGACAGACAGACAGACAGACAGACAGACAGACAGACAGACAGACAGACAGACAGACAGACAGACAGACAGACAGACAGACAGACAGACAGACAGACAGACAGACAGACAGACAGACAGACAGACAGACAGACAGACAGACAGACAGACAGACAGACAGACAGACAGACAGACAGACAGACAGACAGACAGACAGACAGACAGACAGACAGACAGACAGACAGACAGACAGACAGACAGACAGACAGACAGACAGACAGACAGACAGACAGACAGACAGACAGACAGACAGACAGACAGACAGACAGACAGACAGACAGACAGACAGACAGACAGACAGACAGACAGACAGACAGACAGACAGACAGACAGACAGACAGACAGACAGACAGACAGACAGACAGACAGACAGACAGACAGACAGACAGACAGACAGACAGACAGACAGACAGACAGACAGACAGACAGACAGACAGACAGACAGACAGACAGACAGACAGACAGACAGACAGACAGACAGACAGACAGACAGACAGACAGACAGACAGACAGACAGACAGACAGACAGACAGACAGACAGACAGACAGACAGACAGACAGACAGACAGACAGACAGACAGACAGACAGACAGACAGACAGACAGACAGACAGACAGACAGACAGACAGACAGACAGACAGACAGACAGACAGACAGACAGACAGACAGACAGACAGACAGACAGACAGACAGACAGACAGACAGACAGACAGACAGACAGACAGACAGACAGACAGACAGACAGACAGACAGACAGACAGACAGACAGACAGACAGACAGACAGACAGACAGACAGACAGACAGACAGACAGACAGACAGACAGACAGACAGACAGACAGACAGACAGACAGACAGACAGACAGACAGACAGACAGACAGACAGACAGACAGACAGACAGACAGACAGACAGACAGACAGACAGACAGACAGACAGACAGACAGACAGACAGACAGACAGACAGACAGACAGACAGACAGACAGACAGACAGACAGACAGACAGACAGACAGACAGACAGACAGACAGACAGACAGACAGACAGACAGACAGACAGACAGACAGACAGACAGACAGACAGACAGACAGACAGACAGACAGACAGACAGACAGACAGACAGACAGACAGACAGACAGACAGACAGACAGACAGACAGACAGACAGACAGACAGACAGACAGACAGACAGACAGACAGACAGACAGACAGACAGACAGACAGACAGACAGACAGACAGACAGACAGACAGACAGACAGACAGACAGACAGACAGACAGACAGACAGACAGACAGACAGACAGACAGACAGACAGACAGACAGACAGACAGACAGACAGACAGACAGACAGACAGACAGACAGACAGACAGACAGACAGACAGACAGACAGACAGACAGACAGACAGACAGACAGACAGACAGACAGACAGACAGACAGACAGACAGACAGACAGACAGACAGACAGACAGACAGACAGACAGACAGACAGACAGACAGACAGACAGACAGACAGACAGACAGACAGACAGACAGACAGACAGACAGACAGACAGACAGACAGACAGACAGACAGACAGACAGACAGACAGACAGACAGACAGACAGACAGACAGACAGACAGACAGACAGACAGACAGACAGACAGACAGACAGACAGACAGACAGACAGACAGACAGACAGACAGACAGACAGACAGACAGACAGACAGACAGACAGACAGACAGACAGACAGACAGACAGACAGACAGACAGACAGACAGACAGACAGACAGACAGACAGACAGACAGACAGACAGACAGACAGACAGACAGACAGACAGACAGACAGACAGACAGACAGACAGACAGACAGACAGACAGACAGACAGACAGACAGACAGACAGACAGACAGACAGACAGACAGACAGACAGACAGACAGACAGACAGACAGACAGACAGACATTCATTTTCTTATTGTCTGTCCTAGTTCTCAATGACTTCTGTAGCTATAGTTCAATGTATTCAAATTTCACTGTTTAGAAAACGAATTAAAAAAGTAACATATGAAATTAAGTAGCAAGATAAGGACTCCTGTGAGGGAAGGTGTGCACCTATGTCAGGGATTCCATAAATGTCTGTAATAGCATATAGGTAACTCTAAGACTAGAAGGTCCCGAAGAAACGACCTCAACTTTTTGGCTCAGCTCTGTTGAATCTTTCACTAAGAAGTGCTCGTTCCCCCGCTGCTGGCGTGCAAAAGGACCAGTTATAAGGCTCTGAACCATTTGGCGGTCCCAAGCTAATCGATGCACCCCTCGAAATATAGGAAAATCCACGAACCCCTCATTTTATCTGTCAAACTTTCATAGCGAATCAAAACAAACATAGTGTAGTACTGGAATTTGACCTAGAATGGGGTACGTTAATCGATTTGCTTGGGACCAATAGGCTAGTCAAGTAGTGAGCCAATTTAAAATCGTTAGTTTCGTATTGATTGTTGGTAATAGGGCTGCATAAAATTAGCAGAATGCGTGTGACGTTGGTAGGGGGGTTAGTCATGGAATAGATGCAACATTTTAAATGTCAGTAAAAGACAGCAAAACAGACCTGCTTTTAACGAATTGACGTTAAAAGCGATTAATAAAAAGATAAATAACGATTACACGACAAATGAGGTTGACTCAAAGTTGAGATTAGTTCACTCATATTCTTTAAACCGTAGACTGAGTCGATCTTTCCGATATTTTAAAGGAATTTGTTTTCTAATATGAACAACGTCTCGAGGTACATATGAAATCAGTAAACGGAAAAAAGTTTTCATGTAGATTCCATTTGGAATGCACATTACATTTTTCCATTAACAAAACCAATGATATCTATCTGCATTTCACATAACACCATAACCCTTGAAGAGTGCACAACCGCAAAATTTTATACCCGAAACAAATTATAAAAAAAAAATCAAAAAAAAACTTTGAATATTCAACTAAAACCCGCTATGTACAAAAACTTACCACCAAAAAAACAAACGTTAGACTTCAAACAGTATTTAGACAAAGAACAAATCCAACAATTTTTCCCCTGAAGAAGACCCTAATGAGAGCCGAAACGTAGGGACATATTACAAAATTTATTTGTTCTGATTGAGTGATTGCCAGACTGCCAAGCCGAAACTGTTTATTGTAAAACCTCACAGTCGAACACTCCAACACAATATAATTCATAACATGAATTTTATATGATAAATCACTTAAGTTTCATGTGAATTTGTGGTGCGATTCTTAAAAATGATATCAAATGAAAGTTATGTTATTTTCTATTGTTTAGGTGATTAATTTTTTGAGTGTATACTTCTAGAATGAGTAGATTTTTCGTCGATTTTTGTCACATTCGAAAATGAGGCTCGGAAAGTAAACTACGTTTTCTAGAGTTTAGGTAATTTAAACTTAAATTTGAGTCCATCTTATATTTTGTAGTGTGGAAATCCGTTAGTTATTTAGGCTGTGAACAAATTGTCGAGTTAAATTTAACTCGTGGTTAAAAGTGACATTTCGAAAGTTATTTTCTTTGTTCGAAAATCCCTATGTTATCGATCGACCGATTTTCGAGTAAAACTCAGCCACGGTTGTCAAAATCTAATTTCTTGTCGGTCCGAAATAACCATGCTCGGATAGCAGGGTTAATCGATAACTTTCCATCTGTAAAATTTTACACAAAATTTAAAATAATCCGCCAAATGGTTCAGGTCCTTTTGCACGCCAGCAGCGGGGGAACGAGCACTTCTTAGTGAAAGATTCAACTTTCCACCACCTAAATATGGAGAAATCGACAGTAAAAAGAGCAATTTATAAGCTTATTAATACGATTCCAAACACTTCTGTGCTCAAAAAGTGCGGATAAATCAGGATTAGGGTTGCTGAATCGATTCAGACAGGAAGGATTATCGAAATAAAGATCATCGAGAAAGGAAGAGTACTGTACAACGAAGCCAAGTACAAATAGAGTTTTACAAATAGAGTTTTAAAATAAGATATATCAAGCAACATATTAATTACATTTTGCAAAATAATTACACACCTCAGGGAGAAAAACTTGGCTGAACACAATTAGCTGATACCAACCTTTTTGCCTTTCTTTTGTGAAAGGCTATGATATCACTTGTAAACACAATTTCGCTCCAAGACCCGGAAAGACGAATGGCATATACCAATAGACTCATCTCAGAGGGATCGGAAAATGTTTCTGTATGTGTGTATATATGTATGCATGTATGTGTCTATGTACACACTTAGAAATTATTACCGACTTCTTTTATATGGCTTTCTCAGTCTAGGGTAATCCAATCAATTATTTTTGCATTTCCCGACGTTTCGACCGTTTATTATGACCTTTTTCAAGGGTAAACTAAAAAATATTACAATTTGTAAAGACTACTACTAACATTAAACATTAATATAACATAAAAATACACAGTCTACCGGTATTTTTTACAGAAATTTCAACAGCTGAACGTTCGGTAAAACTTCGACCTTCATTTCAGAAGCTGTTTCACTCAATTTTATTTTCAAAACACTGACAGCCTTATTTAAATAATCGAGTCTTGCCATTGCGGTGAAGTTTTCCTTGTTTTGAAGCTTTAAAACTAATGAATTAAAATGCCTGATTTTTACCGAACAGTCCAGCTGTTGAAACTTCGGAAAAAAATACCGAAGTCGGTAATCATTTCTAAGTATGTATGTATGTAAGTTCGTATGAGTGTAACTCACTCAATTTTCGCAGAGATGACTGAACTAATTTGAGTTAATCAAGTTTCAGGAGATGTGTTTCAGATCCTCATAGATCACTATTACTTATTTCCCGATCGGAATTATGGTTCCGAAGATATTTACAAAAATGTGAATTCCAGATTCCACTGGGGAATTCTCAAAGGATTGATGTATCAAAAACTCACCATGCGATACCTCAAATCACACTAGAATTTTACTATAAGATAAATGGTGGACACATTAAGATCCAAGGTAAATGCATGCTACGATGTGTGGTTTAAGGTAGTATGCTAAAGAGTCTCGAGTATCCGTTTCCTTGATCCCTATTAAGCAATGTTGATGGATTCCGTTTAATTTGATGTCCTTGTGAACGTTGCTTATGACCTCCAAAATTTTTGTTAAATCTTCCCTTTGTTACCCAAGTTTTGGTATAGGTACGTGGATGACATTTTTAGCATTGTCAAAAGGGAAGATTTATCAAAAATATGGAGGTCATAAGCAACATTCGCAAGGACATCAAATTTACTCACGAAGAAGAGAGATATGGCAAACTCCCCTTCTTAGATCTTCTCATCATCAGGGAAACGTCTTCGTTCAATTTCGAAATCTATAGGAAACCAACAAATACAAAGAGAGTAATACCAAACACTTCAAACCATTCCCATCAACACAAAATGGCCGCTTTTCACCACATGGTTCACAGGATACAAACTCTTCCTCTTAGCGATACAGGCAAATCAAAGTAAATAGCTCACTGGTGTTGAGTACTTGGCACTGATGAAGTCTGCAAGTACAGGGTGCGTGACGAATTTTTGCAGTAAATTTCAAATAGTAATTTCTCATGCTTGTGCATCATGATTTAGATATATTTGGCAGCACTGGATAGCTTATACTGTTAGGTGTAAGATTTAAACAAACAATGTTGAGTAAACGTAAAGCTGTCGAAACAAGAGAGCAATCTGTCAGCCGTTGTCGCTTTGTTGCGCGCCGGAGTATGCATGAAAGAAATAATTCGGTCGGTAAATGTATCTGAAAAAACAGTGTATAATATTAAAAAAGGCTTGGGAAAGTGATAAGACGGAGCACCTGCTCATACTGCTAATAAAGCACAGAAATGGCTTACGGAAAATATTTCGTAAATTTGGGAGGAAGAAATTTGGCCCCCAAGCAGTCCCGATATCAATCCGTTGGATTATTTTGTATAGGGCGTCGTCCAACGGGATACCAATAGAACCCCTCACACCACACTTAAGTCGCTAAAAGCTAAAATCAAGGCAGTGATGACATCTATGGATCGAAACATTTTAAAACGTGCATACTGCAGTTTCCGGAAGCGTCTAACTACAGTCGTCGAAAGGGAAGGCTATTTTTTTGAATAAATTTACTTACAACTCCCATATGTTGCGAAAGAAAATAAATCGCACAAAATTCATTGCTAGAATAACTAACTGGTGTATTTTTCTCAAATATGCCATTTACTGCCAAAATTCGTCACGCACCCTGTAGTAGACGAAATACGCGTATCTGTCAAAAGATAAGCAATTATAACGGAATTAAAATGAAAAAAAAAAAACCAAAACACTCAAAGCTCTTCATAAAGGGATTCCGTTTAGAGGTTCGACGAATTCAAAAGATTAACTATAGACAGTCAATTCCGGCCATCATGAGTTGACGTATCCAAACAAACTGCAAATCGTATGGAAAATGTTCGTTTTGGATACAACATGGCAGCACATTGACAGGTCTATCACTATGATCGTCTATTGGCGTTGACGAGAGCTCTGTAACTCTTTACTCCTATGGAGAAATCTTATATGTAACTGTCAGTCTATGTGTGAAATATGGCGAACATTTTCTTATTCTCTCACTCCAACGCAAAACCTCATAAGGAACTGTCAAAATGTGTGTGAATAAACGTCACTTCGGGACGCGAATTTCTACTGCGTGATGCAAAATGCATTGCACGTGTAATTTGATTAAATGTGTAAAACAGTGTAACCAAATAAATTTTAAAATTTTCCTTTGATTACAAAAGTCTGTAGTTATCTGTGAAAAAACTGAAAAGTTTGTAAATGACTGTAACGGAAAAAATGTCTGTGAAATAAATAAAAGTCTGTAAATTCACAGACATGCCTGTAAATCTAGCATTTATGTTACAATTGCTCATTACAGCTAAAATGCTATTATTATTATTTTGTAATGAGCAATTGCGATCATAGAATCGCTAATTACGACCCTCTGAAAACGAATTGGACAGGTTTTATGTGTCAGGTTTTACCTCCTCTTCCTAAATCTTACAAATGAAAAATATCGTTATTATATCTCATAATTTCATAATTCCATATAAAAATTTGTTTAGCTGTAATGAGCAATTGTAATCTTGAGCAGAATTTGTTCTTATTTCATATGTTTGAGTTTTTGAAGAATTATTTTCCTTAGTTTATTAAAATAAAATACCAGTACGAAGCTGAAACATTAATTGAAAATTGTTCAAACGAATCAAAAAGGGTTATTTATTAAAGCTAATTCTTATTACAAATTATTATCATCAATGTCTCAATATTTCTAAATCATTTTTGGAACGTTGCATCTTGGGTTCATTGTTTAAAGGTACGTATGTGCAGTTTTCTCGAATTCCTTAGGCATAGAGTATCATTGTGCTTGCCACACAATATGCAAATTAATGCATTGGTATTGGCATCGAAAGCTCTCAATTAATAACTGCGGAAGTACATTACGAACACTAAGGTGAGAGCACGCAATAAGCTAATATGCGCTACGTAAGAAGAATGTGCAGTTTTCAAAAATATAAGATTGCCCTAATATGTTATTTCAATGTTTTTATGAATAGTGTCCACCTAAGTCATTCTGAAGTCATATCCAAAATGTTCTCCAAGCTTTTTTTTTATCGTAGAAGATAGATAAAATTACATCCGCATTTTATTTCAGCTTCTATTTCTATTGATAATTCTGATAATTCCCACCATTCACCACAAATTATCCGTATGCCCATCGAATTTCTAACTTTTCTCGAGAGATGGTATTTCATATTAAAATCAAAATTACTTCCTCATAACAAGTCAAATCCCAGTCTCCATTTGCAAGCCCCGCTCCAGGAATAAATAACAATTTCCACAAAATTATTAGTTCGCCACCAACAACGGCTAATAGAGTTGTAATGCAGGCTGCGGATTTTATTTTTCCTCCGCAGCTGCAGCTTTCCTTTTGCAAATAGCATCACTGCGCTGCGGCTCTGCACACTATACCAGGCTATAGTCCATGCCGGGCAAGATTGTTTTGTTTATTAAAAAGATAAACTCTATAAAGAATAATTATTATAATTTGAAATTATATTTTATTTTTATTTCTCACTCGACTACCGTGTGCAACGGCCTGATAGGATATGCGACTGTGCAGCAGAGGAAAGGATGCGTCCTCGTCGTGGTCGTCGTCGTCGTTTTGCTGGTGAATTTCTAGCTCAGCATCCGGACAGTTCACGCAGCGGTACCTACCTGCTACCAATTGGAAGCTACAAACAGAAAATGACGCAAAAGCTGCAGTCATAACTAAGTTTTTAACGGAAAATGGTGCGAACAAACAGAGAAGAGGATGCCGCTGTTGTGCTGCTTTTATTTTGTGTGTATAACAAAGAGATCAACTATTCTCGACAATTGGAAAATGCTGCCCCATCCGATGGAGACGCCGAGTTCACTTTCTAAAGCCATAAGGATAGAGGGGAAGCAAAGCGACAAAAATTAAATTAAATTCAATTACACTTTTTTCTCAAATTTTATGTTGTTGCATTTACATTACCTTCATTAGTTTGCCAACGGGCGATTCGCGCTGACTCGTTACCTTGCCTATTTGTCTTGTGTCTCGGGATCAGCCGGCGATGGAGTGTGAACTTAGACTCTGGTATTGTATTTGAACAACTAGTTAGAGTTAGAGGAATCTCACCCCGGGCTTCATTCTTGGATTTCGCCTGGATGTAACCATTTGAAATGGGTGGCACATTCCTCGGCTCCTGCATCCGGTGATTGTTGTTGCTGTTGTTCATTCAGAAATTACCTTGATGCGGCAAATGCGCCGTTGTTGAAAGCTGCATCGGTGAGCGGGAGAAGTTGATTCTTGAGAGTGTTGCATCGCATTGCTTAAAACTCTGTGTGCACTAGTGGCAACGCGGTATTCATACGATTACCGTGAGTCGCATATTTTTGGCTAATTTTCTAATTAAATGTAAATTTATGCCGCACTTTATCTTTCCGGCAATACGTTGCACTTGGTCGGTAGGTATGTGATGCAGCAGCAACAGACTTCCTAGCAGCATTAACAGCATTGGGGGCCAGTACTAGTGGGGGAGAACGTGTGAATTGATGTGTATGTGCTTTGCAGCTTCTCGAAGTACCTTTTCGGAAGTGAACAATGAATCCATAAATTTTAGCTGCTGGTCGCAACTGAAGCATATTTCACGAGCCAGATTTCTGTGAAGTGATGCTTTCCCTTGAAAGAAGAGGATAACCAACGGATGTGTATGTTGGACAAATTAATTTGAAGAAATGAATGTGTGAATGGGTTAATTTCAGAACATGAAATTAGTTGCTGATTCTATCTTTACATAGGTGCTTATTAGATTGATGCAAAATTTGACTTTTTCGCTCCACAGTGCTTAAATGGTTTCAAATCCGGTCCTGATTAGCCTCCCAAAGTTACAACTAATTTGGTTAGAAACAGACTTCGCACAAGCCATTTGAAGTTTACTTGTAAATTACTATGGGAAATGTCAACTTTTTGTTCATTGCCTTCTAGTCTTTTTCCATATTAAGCTGCGAAACAGTTCGATAGCTATTCTTATAGAAAATTTTCTCAGCTACAACTTTGCTGAAAATTGTTTCTATGTAAAACGAGACAGGAAAAAGTTATTAATTATTTAAGTGATTGGTAAACTTATGACATGATCAAGCAGCTGCTGTATTTTGCAGTGTGACATAGTAGCCATGATTTTTGTGTCCTATTCAACGGCCCAGAAACACCAATGTTGCCTTCTGAGCAGTTGATTGAGCATGATCATAAGACATCAGCGCATTGAACCATTGATAACTTTCGATCCTTGCATTTAATCAAAATGTTTAATTTAATCAAAAGCAAAGTTGTAGCTGGGAAAATTTCCTACAAGTACAGTTGAAAGTTTTTGAAGCAGACCGATATGGTGACTTAAAGGGTGTCCACGATGAAATTGCCACACACAAAATTGATTCGCAAAATTCGAGTTTTCATCCGATTGCCATAAAATTTTCAGGGATTGAGAAATAACTATTAAACTTCATTTTACCATTTTACTCGTATTTTATTTACAGTCCATACGCAAATGCCCGCACCTTGGCCTTAACCCCGGCCATAAGATTCTGCACAACCTGTGAATCAACCGTTTTTTTGCATGTAAACCCATACTTTCTTCAGTTCCTCGACTGTCTTCACTACCTTAGGTCGTTTAAGAAGGTGCTGCTTGATAATCGCCCAGTACTTCTCGATGGGGCGGAGCTCCGGAGTGTTGGGAGGGTTGAACATTTTCGGCACGAAATTGACCTTATTGTCCGCATACCACTTCAGCACGTCCTTGGAGTAGTGGCATGAGGCCAAATCCGGCCAGAAGATTGTTGGGACGTTGTGGGCCTTCAGAAGAGGAAGCAGCCGCTTCTGGAGGCACTCTTTTATGTACACCTGTCCGTTCATCGTGTCCTGGGTCACGAAAGGTGCACTCCGCTTCCCGCACGTGCAGATGGCTTGCCAAACCAGGAATTTCTTCGCAAATTTGGACATCTTCTGAGTGCGGACATGCTCCGGAACGCTGAACTTATCCTTGGCCGTGAAAAACAGGTTGCCGGGGATCTGTTTGAAGTCGGCCTTCACATATGTTTCGTCGTCCATGATGCAGCATTCAACTTTCGTCAGCATGTTGAGGTACAACTTCCTGGCACGGGTTTTGGCGGACTTGTTCTGCTTCTCGTCGCGATTAGGGGCCTTTTGTACCTTGAACGTTCGAAGTCCAGCCTTAGTTTTGGCCTTCTGGACAACACTTCGGCTTAGGTGCAGCTTCTTAGCCACATCCCTAACGGAGGCGTTCGGATTTCGGTTGAAGGCCCCAACTACGCGGTTGTGATTTTTGGTGTTGTACGGAATACTTTTTCCTTCACTTCTGGGCTTCCGATCGGTGGTCAACCGTTCCTCGAACCGCTTAATCACTCGCGACACCGTGGAATTCGCGATTCCCAACGTTTTAGCGATGGAACGATGCGAGAGATCCTTGTTCTCGTGATGAATGCGCAAGATTTTATCACGCACGAGCTGTTCTTTCGACTCCATTTCCGCGAGTTTTGATCACAGGACTTTAAAACTTGCAGGATGTAAATAATGCACTATGAACTAAATCCACCCAAATTTTCATTAAATTCTACCCAACGGTTAAAAAGTTAGAGCAATTTCATAGTGTGGCAATTTCATCGTGGACACCCTTTATTAGATAGACATGAACAAAAATCTTGGTTTTACCATAGTAATTCCCATACAAACTTCAAATGGTTTGTGCCATCTCAGTTTCTCAACAAATGGGTTCAAATTTTGAGAGGTAAGTCAAGATCCGATTTGGAATCGTTTAAGTATTGTGGAGCGAAAATTTCAAAACTTGCATCGCTCTAGTGCTTATTTGTCGTCATAATGGGTTAAATATTATCGAAGTAAATTGGAGTATAACTGCTGTTTTGATTAATGTCTTCAATTATTAATTTCACGCGAAAAAAGTGTGCAATTACAACTCAACACAGCATCTGGATGAAAAGAGAACATATCTCCCTATAAGTTCAAAATGTTTTGATTTTTTTTAGGTATTTAAACTACTGCGTCCATTTATGTTAGATTTTAACTTTGTTTATTGGGGACGGATCTTGCGTAGTGATAAGCATCCATGCCTTTAACGCTATGGGTCACGAGTTCAAATCGCATTCAAGGACAAGTCACGAATGACATAAAATGTATTAACGCGACTATTGCGCATTTTCCCCAAATTATACGTTTTCAGCATAGGATCGTTTGGTTGGTAGCGATGCAACAATAGCGGGTTTCATTTCAGGATAACCAATTTTATGTAGGCGCTTACCCGTAAATTTCCTACGTTGTGTTGTTTGTGTGTTGTGTTTTCCTCTGAGCGGTGGCAGCACAGGTGGTGGGGAGAAGTTTCTCTTCTTTTCAGGTTACAGAGAACATCAATGGACAGAAAACGGGAAATTCCAGTGGCACAGGTAAGTGGTGACACTTAGGCAGGATAACTCTTCTGTACTACACTTTTTTTGTTCTCTAACTCACTAATATACAGAGAAAAAGACTTCTCACAAAATTATTTTTTTTTTTGGGATCTGAACTGCTACGCTTTTAAAACGGGACTATTATTCGAGGTTCTATCATTTGGGTCATCGTTTGATCATGGGGTTTTTTTCATTAGGGATACTATTTCCTTTGGATTTTTTTTTTTTCCTTTGGTTTGTTTTTTTCCGTCGATCTTGTTTTCCGTGCTGAGCACCAATGCTACTGACGTGCCAGGAAGGCAGCTTCCACACCTGGACCCTACCTATCGACCCATCAACTCATGAACCGGGGATTAACGACTTTACTTCTCATCCGAAGGAAGGCGTGATCAGAGATGTTAGTTTGGAATTTGACGTGTGAACGTATGTTCTCCGCCATCGAATATTTTCACATAAGTCTATCAACCAAAGCAAAGCACAATATAATATAAAGAGCTAACTTAATGGGGCTTGGGATTAGCAATCCATTCTCAGTTT
Source organism: Ochlerotatus camptorhynchus (assembly GCF_037179485.1). Taxonomy (NCBI): domain Eukaryota; kingdom Metazoa; phylum Arthropoda; class Insecta; order Diptera; family Culicidae; genus Ochlerotatus; species Ochlerotatus camptorhynchus. The sequence goes on along the minus strand of NW_027040507.1, from coordinate 3,782,133 downwards.
GCAAAATTTGGTGCATCAGTACTGTCAAAACAGCGGCGCCGGTGGTGTAGTGGTAAGCGTGATTGCCTCTCACCCCAGCACGCCTAGGTTCAATCCCAGTCGGTGCCGCCGGGATGTTCTGAGGCATAACATCTCTGATCACGGAAGGGAAGCAAAGCCGTTGGTCCCCGGTTCATGAGTTGATGGGTCGATAGGTAAGGTCCAGGTGTGGGAGCTGCCTCCCTGGCGTCGGTAGCATTGGTTCTCAGCATGGAAAACAAATCAAGGGGAAAAAAAGTACTGTCAAGGTCAATAACGGTGCTTGCAACGTCGGTGAGGGAAAGGGTTTTCAGCACAACATCCGTGTCTACAAGAAACCGAGTATGCATCTCCACGATTGTCATGGGAAGGACATTTTTGTCAATGGGAAATGATCAGTAGCCACTGATAATAATAAAATCTTTAGTGTTGTAAATATTGTATATACCTAATCCTAATCTTAAGGCTAAAACTAAAGTCAAATCTTAAAACTAGTGATCTTAAACTAAACTACAACTAAATTTATATAAACATGAATTAACATTGTGAACCAGTCTAATGAAGATGATCACCGATTCTCACGAGAGAGAATGATCTCATTCCAATGGTCAATCATTGCACTTGACCAAACGAACCGAATTGTACACACAATACGAGTAGTAGCAAATAGATACCCCAAGCGTGCGCAACCACATCTATTGTCGGTGTTCTTTAATTTCTATTCCTCGATCGTCAACCATCCGTCGGTTGCAATAAATTAAAGGAAGGTGAAGTGGAAATCGAAATTTTGCTTGTGATCCTAAATCGATGTTATCGCGTCAGTGTGATCAGGTTTTGATCAATCGTGTGTCCGTGCGTAATTAACGTGAAAATCGCGGACTCCAACGTTAGTGGAAAGTGACTGACTGGCTAACTCACATCTTCTACTGGGAAGGTGGAGTAGCAGTAGTACGTTTCGGGTGCTAAAGTGCTCCTCTGGTTTCTGTGCGCCGTTCGCGGTACGAACGGGAAAAAAAACCTCCGAATCCCGGCAAATACAGAGCCCACGGCTCGAACATTGGTCCTTCGAGCCGGATCGGAGGACATACCCAAGCCAGGAATCAGCGTCGTAGGCAAGTTAGCGCCATCGCGGTAAGTGGTCAAAGGGCATTGATCACACAAAGGTAGGCCATTCATTCTACTATTGGTGTTTTGTGCAGAAAGTTTGGGCCTTTTCTCGCACGGCCAACGCCAATATTTCGCGCCGATATAAGGAGGCAAGGAATGGCGGCATAATCGAATATTGCATGACAACATCGCATGACCGATCCGATTGATCGAAGCGCATAAGGCGAGCATAATTAGTACGGTGGAATTGCTAGGCAGAGGCGGCATAATTAACGTTTTTTTTTGCAAATTGATTATCGTTGGTGGCTGATTGGCAAATTGATTGCCAGTTTTATCAATTGCACTTGCGCATACAGTGGCGCGCATTGGAATTAGTACACCGTACTGGGTGGTCGAAATCAACAACAGAAAACGGTGAATGATCAATTCGTCCAATGCACATTTTGCGATATTTGTGGCGTTTTAGCGGACACGCGTATCGTAAAAAGGGCACGTCGTGACGGGAAGGATTGATCGTATCGATTTCACGGGTCCTTTTCGGTCGTTCGCGTTCGTGTAGAAGTATCACGACGCGACGGGAAGGATTATATCGATCGAATTTCGTGGTACTTCCGTCGTATTGATCGCGTTTGAACAGTACATCGCGCCGGGAAGGATAACTTCATTCGATTCTGTGCTGTTTTCGTTTCGGTTCGTGTAGAAACGGCACGTCGCGTCGGGAAGGAGCAATCGTTACGAGATAAAAGTGTCGTTTCCGTTCTCGCGCGTGATTCGAGTGGTGAGTAAGATGGCAAACAAGGCGGAAAAGAAGCTGGAAGGGAACATCCTGATCCTTAAGCGGGTGTTGGCGATACGAGATGTGGTGAAAAAGTTCGTGGCGGAGTACGACCATGAGCGGGACGCCAACCAAGTATCGGTTTGGTTGGAAACCTTGGACAAGGTCAACAAGGAATTTCAACAGGTCCAAGGGGAGATAGAGAAATTAGACGTCGATCAGTTCGAGGATCACATCGAGGTACGCACCGGATTCGAAAATCGGTACTGCGTGTTGAAGGGATTTCTACTCTCCAAGATGGACAACGGCCAGCCTCCATTAAATTCGACGATGATCAACACCTTCGCTCACCACACATCATCGAGTTTTCACCATCGGCTGCCGAAGATCGATCTGCCGAAGTTCAGCGGGGATGAATCAAGGTGGATATCGTTCCGGGACAACTTTCTGTCGATGATCCACAGCAACGAGGACATTCCGACCGTCAACAAACTCCAATATCTGCTGCAATCGTTGGAGGGAGAAGCAAAGAAGCCGTTTGAAAGCGTTGACATTCAGGCGGACAATTATGCGTCTACGTGGGACGCATTGATGAAGCGCTACGACAACAAGCGGTTCCTGAGGAAGGAATTATTTCGAGGACTGTTCACCAATCAAGCGTGAATCAGCACAGGAGCTAAACACATTGGTCGACGAATTCCAGCGGCACGTGAAAGCGTTAGGAAAGCTCGGTGAACCAGTTAAGCACTGGAACACTCCTCTCACCTTCATCTTCTGCAATAAGCTCGACGCATCTACGTTACGTTCTTGGGAACAGGAAACGCGTCAGAAGGACGACGTAAGCTACGATGAGTTGATTGAATTCCTTATCCAGCAAGTTCGAATGCTGAAGTCCGTATCAAGCGATCTACAACATCGCTCTCAAGGGACTAGCATCAAGGTGGCCGGTCTAAACCCGAAGAAATTGTCCACATTCAAGTCCGTTGTCAATGCTGCTACAAGTGAAGTCAAGTCGAACATTCTTCATTGCCCTGCATGTTCCGAGAAGCATCTGCTACACCAGTGTTCAACATTCAACAAGCTGTCCGTATCCCAACGACGAGAGTTGGTAACCCAGCGAAGCTTGTGTTGGAACTGCTTTCGTTCTGGTCATCAAGCGCGGGCCTGCAAATCCAAATTTAGTTGCAGAACCTGCCAAGCCAGACATCACACCTCGCTGCACGACGCAGCTCCGAAGAAGACAACTCCTGCCGTACCTTCGAATCCTCCTATGCAACAACCAGCTCCATCCACGTCAGCGCACGCGGGGACCTCTGGATCAGCGCATCCACCAGAAGTTAGCATGGCTATCCAATCGAACCACAGCACGGTCCTACTGGAAACGGTTGTTCTAATCGTCGTCGATCAACACGGCAAGGAATTCACCGTACGAGCGCTCCTAGATTCTGCATCGATGTCCAATTTCATCACCAAGCGACTGGCAAACGCTCTTGTCACGCAGCGTACTGCAGTAGACGTCGCTGTATCAGGACTAGGAGAATCCGTCAAGCAGATCAAACGTCAAATCACGGCTACGATCAAATCGAAAACGAACACCTTTTCCTCCACACTCGAATTTCTCGTAATGAAGAAACCATCTGCCAATCTTCCGACTATCGCCATCAACACAGCTGCGTGAACTTACCAAGCGTTCCACTGGCCGATCCGCACTCAATGGTCAATCATTGCACTTGACCAAACGAACCGAATTGTACACACAATACGAGTAGTAGCAAATAGATACCCCAAGCGTGCGCAACCACATCTATTGTCGGTGTTCTTTAATTTCTATTCCTCGATCGTCAACCATCCGTCGGTTGCAATAAATTAAAGGAAGGTGAAGTGGAAATCGAAATTTTGCTTGTGATCCTAAATCGATGTTATCGCGTCAGTGTGATCAGGTTTTGATCAATCGTGTGTCCGTGCGTAATTAACGTGAAAATCGCGGACTCCAACGTTAGTGGAAAGTGACTGACTAGCTAACTCACATCTTCTACTGGGAAGGTGGAGTAGCAGTAGTACGTTTCGGGTGCTAAAGTGCTCCTCTGGTTTCTGTGCGCCGTTCGCGGTACGAACGGGAAGAAAAACCTCCGAATCCCGGCAAATACAGAGCCCACGGCTCGAACAGGAAGGGAGTTTTAGGCTTGGATTAACTTTAAAAATTGATGCAATCTTTTAAAGTGAGATAAGCAAACAATGTGACCGTATCAGGGCCTCCCTTAGCTCAGTCAGTAAAGGCGCAGCTACAAAGCCAGACCATGCTGGAGATGGTTGGGTTCGATTCCCGGTCCGGTCTAGGAATTTTTCGGGTTGGAAAATGTCTCGACTTTTCTGGGCATAGAGTATGATTGTACTTGCCACACAATTATACTAATGCAAAAATGGTACAGGCATCGAAAGCTCTCAATTAATAACTGTGGAAGTGCATCTAGAACACTAAGTTGAGAGCACGCAATAAGCTAAAATGCGATAAGCATTAAGCTTGAAATGCGAAAAAGAAGTGACCCTATCAACTCAGTAATGTAAAAGGACGTGAGATCTTCAGCTCAGTAATCAAAAACGGAAGTCACTAGGCCACCGGTTACTTACATCACAACAACTGCGCTCGACGATCGCTTGAGCCTGACGACATTAAGCTATTAACTCTCAAATCCCCAACGTCTGATACTAAAACATGCTGAGACTATCATAATTCCGTCACTTCTGAATAGATTTTTTTTTATGGCAATCGAATATGCAGGAAGGCAGCTTCCATACCTGTGTAAGATATCGCACCCATTCAAATACACATCGACCGGGACCAACGGCTTAACTTCCCGTCCGGAAGATGTGACCAGAGATTTTTGTGACTCAGCAAAATTACACCGACCTCGTTTGGGATTGAGACCACCCCCATTGGGGTGAGCAAGCAGTCACGCTTACCGCTGTGGTCAAACCGTTGACTTAATCCAAAAACTGTCTTGAGAAGAATTGTTCACAAAAACATTGTGCATATTAGGACAATTACCAATATTTGTCATGGCTTCTATGAAAGAAATAAAAAAATAGCTTTTTTGCAAAAGAAATATTGCAAAGTTGTAGTACAGGTCGGACTCGATTATCCGGAGACTTGATTATCCGGAGTCTCGATTATCCGGGGTTCGATTATCCGGAATTTTAGACTCGATTATCCGGAGTATTTTTTTTTTGCGTTTTTTTTTTTAGTTTTTATCAGACATTTGAAATAATTTAGTATCATAATATACAATATGATAACAGGTCGAACTCGATTATCTGGAGACTCGATTATGCGGAGACTCGATTATCCGGGATTCGATTATCCGGAATTTTAGACTCGATTATCCGGAGTATTTTTTTTACTTAAAAACTAATAAAATAATAATAATAATATAATAAAATGCAGACATTTGAAATAATTTTGTATTATAATGTGCAATATGATTATTTTAACAATCGTTAAGAGAAGGGGCAGATTTTTAATTTTTTTTTATTGTGATTCGATTATCCGGAGGATTTGATTATCCGGAGTGAAAAAAATCGATACTCCGGATAATCGAGTCCGACCTGTACTGATATCATCGTAACTTTAAACTTTGACAAAGAACAACAAAGATTGCCATCGATGCACATTTATAATCTCCTTGTTATCGATTTGCATCGCTGGCTAAAGAGAGTTCGAGACCAGTGCTGCAAAATCTCGACAGTGCACGGTGATATTGACAATTCTGCTTTGGTCACTCATTTTAGCTAACAGTCATAGTCAAGGCAAACCATGTCAATTGTCAATGTCAATGGTGTCAGTGACGAACATGTGCAGATTTGTTTATTAGCTAAATTTGTAACAAAATTAAATGACTTGAGCAAAACAATTACATGGATCCATTTTAGTGAACAAGTATCTACGTCCTGAGCTACTTGGATAACAATAATGTGACACAGAATGTACTAAATTACACTTTTTGTTACCAGGTGAATCTTTGTCATTGACGAAAAAATGAATGAGATTTTGACGAAGGTTTTTTTGAGGATCAAGTCTGTCAGTGACTATGTGACGAACAATTTTGTCAATATCGTGCGAAAGTCTGTCAATGACAATGACAAATCTCAGCACTGTTCGAGACACACCAGGTGACAGATGGCAATGTTTATATTTTTTATCGACATATTCGGCATTTCATCGGAAGAAGCAATCTGCCGGTAAATGAACGAGAAGACCGATGGCCGTGACGCAGCAAATGTTTACCATTGTAGTTCTTCAAGTTTACGTCTATATATTTAATAACCCGTGATAGCATGCGTGGTGGGATTCTCGGCATTTGGAACCCAATGAGGAAAATTTATACCTTTTTGACCTCTATTACACCTACATGGCTGACTGGTTGATGGTTATGACAAATAAATATTGAATTCATGTATGAAAAGATTTACAGAAATTTCAATACACCACATACTAGAGTGTGTTTGCCTGTCGTTGATAAGCTCATTAACAGCAGCCGTGGACCCGAGGATTAGCAACCAACAACAAAATCAGTATACCCCAGATGGCATGGGATCGAAACTAGAAATTATGTAGATAAAAATCACAAATAAAATCAGCAGTTGTGTGACGATATTTTGATTTTACAACAGAAATCGATATTTTGATCTGGCAACATAATCGATATTTTAACATTGGTAACGATTGGTAGCGATATTTTGAGAAAGATCTTTATAAACGATTCACGATTAGACTTTTAGCATCTTTACAATTATTCATGAAATGGTGACGATCGCTATCGATTTTTCTTATTAATGAATCGATCTTCAACGATGTATAGAAAATTAAAGAAAATTAACGAAATGGTTGGTCGGGATGGCAAAAAGATTTTTTCTTTAAATTACAGACTAATAAAAATCATCATGGAGTCCTGACTTGGGACTTAGGAAAATTTTCATGACTATCTTAGACAATTTATTCAGGTTTAAAAATATGTTGGAGTCTTAAAATTTGTAACTTTTAGGATTTTTTCCGCCAATGGGATTAAGAGATACTTTACCTTTGGTAGGAGTTCTATACAGGTCGGACTCGATTATTCGGAGACTTGATTATCCGGAGTCTCGATTATCCGGGGTTCGATTATCCGGAATTTTAGACTCGATTATCCGGAGTATTTTTTTTTTTTTTGCGTTTTTTTTTAGTTTTTATCAGACATTTGAAATAATTTAGTATCATAATATACAATATGATAACAGGTCTAACTCGATTATCTGGAGACTCGATTATGCGGAGACTCGATTATCTGGGATTCGATTATCCGGAATTTTAGACTCGATTATCCGGAGTATTTTTTTTAGTTAAAAACTAATAAAATAATAATAATAATATAATAAAATGCAGACATTTGAAATACTTTTGTATTATAATATGCAATATGATTATTTTAACAATCGTTAAGAGGAGGCGCAGATTTTTAATTTTTTTTCATTGTGATTCGATTATCCGGAGGCTTTGATTATCCGGAGTGAAAAAAAAATCGATACTCCGGATAATCGAGTCCGACCTGTACTCACAAAAATATGAAACTTTGCTGAAGACACCAAATTTGTATGACGAATACTTGTGAAGATATGAAGCGTTGTTGACGGAAACCCGGAAATTCAGTTCTTTTTAAAGTATAACTTTTTTATAACAGTTTTTGAAGTAAACAACGCTCTAGAAAAATGTAAACATCATACGAATACATGTTTTTGCTCAAGACAGTAAGTGGCTAAAATCATCCCTTTCAAAGTTATAGTACTTTTTACATTTATTTTTCCTTAATTTCAGCTGCATATAGGGGAGAAGGTGGCAAACCGGGACACAAAAACAAGTACTCTTTTAAAAATTTAGACTCTGTATTACAAAGTAGTGAAAGTTTGGTTAGCGCGAATTCATAAGTTAGTGAATAGGGTCACGTTGAAGGTTCACGTGTTTGGCCTTTTTCTATATAAAAATCGAGGGGGGCGACTCTATCTACGATGTAGGAAAAATTGTATTTTGCTGTGGTTAGCTGCGCGCACGCTGGGTAGAAGATTGATGACGATTCTGAAGATTTCTTGCAAAAAGATGATGCGCGATGCAAGTAGATGCGAGAAATCAAAGAAAATTTTTCGAAGATTGATTCGCTAGTGTGAAATATGTTGAGCACCTAGAATTGAGATTTAGATGTGTCACCCCCCTCGATAATGATAACCCTGTCTCCTCATTTATGAACGGTAAATTACGGATTATAGAAACAGATATTATCAAACTCATCCGTGAACAACAAGGAAATTGTCTGTATGTATGCATTAACAAAAAAATATTAATTTAAACAAACCATTTTCTAAGACAAGCACTTTGTGTGCTTAGTTTACTCCAGTTGTCAATATATATTTTGGTTAGACAAGAGTGAAATTAAAGCGGTGGTGCAAATTTGTTCCAATCGCATTCTTTGGGGGAATAAAGTTCTCTTCTTCTCTACCACTGTTAGTATTAGTGAGCAGTTTCACTAATACAAGCGTTTTACTGGTTGGAAATAAAAAACAAACCGCTGTCAAGTCGAACAGGGGCCTGACTGGCGGTCACGATTTTGATGCCATCATCTGCTCTTGTCTTTCTGCTTACAACACGATATTCCGTCTATTTCCACCATGTATACGTCAGGCGGGCCGTATTTAAATAAGGCCCGTTATGTTGCCTACTGTCAAACGTATAACCGGCGTCTGCGAGTAATGCGCCCGTGCAAAGTGGCCGAATTGCGGGAAAGGGCGTCGACTGGGGTTCCGAAACTCTTCAGGATCGTCTCTAAGAGGGAGCCAACGTGCCTCACCGGATGGCCTTCGCATACTCTGTTTCTGCTACACAGCCACCACGGGACGAAATGAAACAGCCTCGTCGAGAGTCGCACAGCGGGTCGGATAGGCCACTTTTCCCGTTTAGCTACCAATGTAAGGCGGGCCTGCACATGGACTTCGCGGGTCGTGACGTGACGCAAGATGGCCGTCTAATTTTTGAGAAGGGCTTTAAGCCCGTATAAAAAGCGTCCGTTGAACGCTGTGGTCCAACAAAAATACCGAATTAGATTTTAATTACAAAAATGAATTCATTAAAAATTACCTTGAGGTTTTCTATGAAACCGCACAAGAGCGGAGTTCGCCTCTTGTGGTATAACCAATCAAGAACTATATCTATAAACGAGGAAAAAGATACCACTTGTTAAAACACATCACCTTGCTTTTAATCAATTACCTTAAGCACTTCTATTTAAAGTTAACTCTCAGTAGTTTAATTAATACGAACACACCTTAATAACTGAATAAAACAAATGATGATGCACTTGTGGTATAACCAATCAAGAACTACTTCTATAAACGAGGAAAAAGATACCACTTGTTAAAACACATCACCATGCTTTTAATCAATTACCTTAAGCACTTTTTTTTTTTTTTTTTTTTTAACTCTTTATTTGTTCCATGTTCAAAATAAATTACATTTCATTTTTAACCTAGGTGCTCCAGTTACTGCAGTAACGTACCAGCCTTAATTGTTATGATATATATCTAAGTGTTTTTACATTGTTCATGTCTTGGCAATTCAGTATTTTAAACAGGTTTTTTAACCTGCATGTCAGTATAACAATTGATATCTTAAAACTAAAAACTAAAACTAAATCTTATCTAAGTATAAAGGGAATTAATCGTTGCAATTGAGGATTGCAACGATTTTTGTCTGAAATTATTAATTATTTTGTTGGACATTTGTTCTAAAGTCTCAACATTCGAAATTCTATGTACTTCGGTAGTACTGTACCAGGGAGGCAACTTCAAAATCATTTTCAGAACTTTGTTCTGAATCCTTTGAAGTGCTTTTTTCCTGGTAGTGCAACAACAAGACCATATTGGCACAGCGTAAAGCATGGCCGGTCTAAAAACTTGTTTAAATATTAGAAGTTTATTCGTCAGGCAAAGTTTGGATTTCCTGTTTATAAGAGGATACAAACATTTTATATATTTGTTACATTTGGCTTGAATGCCCTCAATGTGATCTTTAAAAGTTAATTTTTGGTCAAGTAATAATCCAAGATATTTCACTTGGTTTGACCAGGAAATTGGAACTCCGTTCATAGTGACTATGTGACTACTACTAGGTTTCAAAAAGGAAGCCCTAGGCTTATGTGGAAATATTATAAGTTGAGTTTTGGAAGCGTTGGGAGAAATCTTCCATTTTTGTAAATAAGAAGAGAAAATATCTAAACTTTTCTGAAGTCTGCTGCAAATAACACGAAGACTTCTTCCTTTAGCGGAAATGCCTGTGTCATCAGCGAACAAAGATTTGTGGCAACCCTGAGGCAAATCAGGGAGGTCCGAAGTGAAAATGTTATACAATATAGGCCCAAGAATGCTACCCTGAGGAACTCCTGCTCTAACAGGTAGTCGATTAGATTTGGAATTTTGATAATTTACCTGCAGAGTTCTGTCAGTTAAATAATTTTGAACTAATTTCATAATATAAAGTGGAAAATTAAACTTTTTCAATTTAGCAATCAAACCTTCATGCCAAACACTGTCGAATGCTTTTTCTATGTCTAGAAGAGCAACTCCAGTTGAGTGGCCTTCAGATTTGTTTGAACGAATTAAATTGGTAACTCTCAAGAGTTGATGAGTAGTTGAATGCCCATGGCGAAATCCAAACTGCTCATCTGCAAAAATTGAGTTCGTATTGATGTGAAGCATCATTCTATTCAAAATTATTTTTTCGAAAAGTTTACTTATTGAAGAAAGCAAACTTATTGGACGGTAGCTAGAAGCTTCAGCTGGATTTTTATCCGGCTTCAAAATTGGAACAACTTTTGCATTTTTCCATTTATCAGGAAAGTATGCCAAATGGAAACATCTGTTAAATAATTTTACCAGGAAAGACAAGGTACTCTCTGGGAGTTTTTTGATGAGGATATAGAAAATTCCATCATCACCTGGAGCTTTCATATTTTGAAATTTTTTAGTTATAGACCTTACTTCGTCCAAATCAGTCCCCCAGGAATCATCAAAAATATTTTCCCGAGAGAAAATATTCAGAAAATCCCGAGCAACCTGATTCTCAATAGGACTAGTAAGACCCAAACTGAAATTATGGGAACTCTCGAATTGCTTAGCAAGTTTCTGAGCTTTTTCCAAATTTGTGATCAAAATTTTACCACCTTCTTTAAGCGCTGGAATTGGCTTTTGAGGTTTTTTCAAAATTTTTGTGAGTTTCCAAAAGGGTTTGGAACTCGGGTCTAATTTAGAAACATTATTTTCAAAAGTTTTGTTCCTCAGGGCAGAGAATCGCTTTTTAATTTGTTTTTGCAAATCCCGCCAGATAACTTTCATGGCAGGATCGCGTGTTCTTTGATATTGTCTCCTACGGACATTTTTAAGACGGATCAAGAGCTGAAGATCATCGTCTATTATAATTGAATCGAATTTAACCTCGCATTTTGGTACTGAGGCAGCTCTTGCTTCAACTATAGAAGTAGTCAGAGATTCAAGAGCATAATTAATTTCATCTTTGGTTTGCAAAGGAATGTTTGGATCGAAGTTATATTCCATAAATGTTCGATATTGCTCCCAATCAGCCCTATGGTAATTGAAAGTAAAGCTGTTGGGATTAGAAATTATTTCTTGGGATATTTCAAAAGTTACCGGAAGGTGATCAGAACCGAAGTCAGCATGGGTAACCAATTGGCTACAAAGATGACATGAATCAGTTAAGACCAAATCAATAGTTGAGGGATTTCTTGCAGAAGAAAAGCATGTTGGGCTGTTTGGATATTGAATAGTGTAATAACCTGCAGAACAATCATCAAACAGAATATTACCATTGGAATTGCTTTGAGCATTATTCCATGAGCGGTGTTTTGCATTAAAATCACCAATAATGAAGAATTTAGACCTATGACGGGTAAGTTTCTGGAGGTCACCCTTGAGAAAATTCTTTTGCTGGCCTACGCATTGGAATGGCAAATAGGCAGCTATAAACGTAAGTTGTCCAAATTTTGTTTCAACAGAAACTCCCAAAGTTTCAAAAACTTTGGTTTCAAATGAAGAAAGAATTTTATGCTTGATTCGTCTATGAATTTTTTTTTTTTTTTTTTTTTAATTCTTTATTTGTTCCAAATTCAAAATAAATTACATTTCATTTTTAACCTAGGTGCTCCAGTTACTACAGTAACTTACCAGCCTTAATTGTTATGATATATATCTAAGTGTTTTTACATTGTTCCTGTCTTGGCAATTCAGTATTTTAAACAGGTTTTTTAAACCTGCATGTCAGTATAACAATTGATAGCTTAAAACTAAATAACTAAAACTAAATCTTATCTAAGTATAAAGGGAATTAATCGTTGCAATTGAGGATTGTAACGATTTTTGCCGGAAATTATTAATTATTTTGTTGGACATTTGTGCTAAAGTCTCAACATTCGAAATTCTATGTACTTCGGTAGTACTGTACCAGGGAGGCAACTTCAAAATCATCTTCAGAATTTTGTTCTGAATCCTTTGAAGTGCTTTTTTCCTGGTAGTGCAACAACTAGACCATATTGGCACAGCGTAAAGCATGGCCGGTCTAAAAACTTGTTTAAATATTAGAAGTTTATTCGTCAGGCAAAGTTTGGATTTCCTGTTTATAAGAGGATACAAACATTTTATATATTTGTTACATTTGGCTTGAATGCCCTCAATGTGATATTTAAAAGTTAATTTTTGGTCAAGTATTAATCCAAGATATTTCACTTGGTTTGACCAGGAAATTGGAACTCCGTTCATAGTGACTATGTGACTACTACTAGGTTTCAAAAACGAAGCTCTAGGCTTGTGTGGAAATATTATAAGTTGAGTTTTGGAAGCGTTGGGAGAAATCTTCCATTTTTGTAAATAAGAAGAGAAAATATCTAAACTTTTCTGAAGTCTGCTGCAAATAACACGAAGACTTCTTCCTTTAGCGGAAATGCCTGTGTCATCAGCGAACAAAGATTTGTGGCAACCCTGAGGCAAATCAGGGAGGTCCGAAGTGAAAATGTTATACAATATAGGCCCAAGAATGCTACCTTGAGGAACTCCTGCTTTAACAGGTAGTCGATTAGATTTGGAATTTTGATAATTTACCTGCAGAGTTCTGTCAGTTAAATAATTTTGAACTAATTTCATAATGTAAAGTGGAAAATTAAACTTTTTCAATTTAGCAATCAAACCTTCATGCCAAACACTGTCGAATGCTTTTTCTATGTCTAGAAGAGCAACTCCAGTTGAGTGGCCTTCAGATTTGTTTGAACGAATTAAATTGGTAACTCTCAAGAGTTGATGAGTAGTTGAATGCCCATGGCGAAATCCAAACTGCTCATCTGCAAAAATTGAGTTCGTATTGATGTGAAGCATCATTCTATTCAAAATTATTTTTTCAAAAAGTTTACTTATTGAAGAAAGCAAACTTATTGGACGGTAGCTAGAAGCTTCAGCTGGATTTTTATCCGGCTTCAAAATTGGAACAACTTTTGCATTTTTCCATTTATCAGGAAAGTATGCCAAATGGAAACATCTGTTAAATAATTTTACCAAGAAAGACAAGGTACTCTCTGGGAGTTTTTTGATGAGGATATAGAAAATTCCATCATCACCTGGAGCTTTCATATTTTGAAACTTTTTAGTTATAGACCTTACTTCGTCCAAATCAGTCCCCCAGGATTCATCAAAAATATTTTCCCGAGAGAAAATATTCAGAAAATCCCCAGCAACCTGATTCTCAATAGGACTAGTAAGACCCAAACTGAAATTATGGGAACTCTCGAATTGCTTAGCAAGTTTCTGAGCTTTTTCCAATTTTGTGATCAAAATTTTACCACCTTCTTTAAGCGCTGGAATTGGCTTTTGAGGTTTTTTCAAAATTTTTGTGAGTTTCCAAAAGGGTTTGGAACTCGGGTCTAATTTAGAAACATTATTTTCAAAAGTTTTGTTCCTCAGGGCAGAGAATCGCTTTTTAATTTGTTTTTGCAAATCCCGCCAGATAACTTTCATGGCAGGATCGCGTGTTCTTTGAAATTGTCTCCTACGGACATTTTTAAGACGGATCAAGAGCTGAAGATCATCGTCTATTATAATTGAATCGAATTTAACCTCGCATTTTGGTACTGAGGCAGCTCTTGCTTCAACTATAGAAGTAGTCAGAGATTCAAGAGCATAATTAATTTCATCTTTGGTTTGCAAAGGAATGTTTGGATCGAAGTTATATTCCATAAATGTTCGATATTGCTCCCAATCAGCCCTATGGTAATTGAAAGTAAAGCTGTTGGGATTAGAAATTATTTCTTGGGATATTTCAAAAGTTACTGGAAGGTGATCAGAACCGAAGTCAGCATGGGTAACCAATTGGCTACAAAGATGACATGAATCAGTTAAGGCCAAATCAATAGTTGAGGGATTTCTTGCAGAAGAAAAGCATGTTGGGCTGTTTGGATATTGAATAGTGTAATAACCTGCAGAACAATCATCAAACAGAATATTACCATTGGAATTGCTTTGAGCATTATTCCATGAGCGGTGTTTTGCATTAAAATCACCAATAATGAAGAATTTAGACCTATGACGGGTAAGTTTCTGAAGGTCACCCTTGAGAAAATTCTTTTGCTGGCCTACGCATTGGAATGGCAAATAGGCAGCTATAAACGTAAGTTGTCCAAATTTTGTTTCAACAGAAACTTCCAAAGTTTCAAAAACTTTGGTTTCAAATGAAGAAAGTATTTTGTGTTTGATTCGTCTATGAATAATGATGGCAACGCCACCACAGGGTCCATCAAGACGATCATTTCTATAAATTAAATAATTTGAGTCCTTCTTAACCTTATGGCCAGGTTTAAGGAACGTTTCAGTTATAACGGCAATATGCACGTTATGAACTCTTAAAAAATTAAATAGCTCATCTTCATTATCTTTAAGAGATCGAGCATTCCAATTTAAAATGTTTAATGCTTTAAAATCCATTACTGAATTTTAAAGTCATGACAATATTATTAGCAAATTTTACTCCAGTTTGAATAGCATCAAACATGGAGTTAGATTTAAGCATATCAGAAATCATGTCAATTAATGAATTCTGTAAAAATTCCATTTTAGGAGCAGTAATGCTTCCTAAGTCAAAATTGTCAAAATTTCCGTTAGAACGTTGGTTAGTATTTTGATTTCTACCCGCTGCAATAGCAGCATAGGTAGCTCCATTAACTCGCTGAACATTGTTAGCAGCGAGGGGAGTAGGTACAGATGAAACATTTGAAGCAGGGGTGATATTTGTACCTACGGGTACGAATGTAGAATTTGTTCCTCGCTGACCGTTGTTAACAGCAGAGGAATTTGTACCTGGTCGGAAACGTGGAGCGTTTCCTACCTGTCGGTTAGAACGAGATTGTAGGATCGCTTTGCGAGTCTTACATTCCCAAAAATTGGATTTGTGGTTTTCACCACAATTTGAACATTTAAATTTCTTAGGATCTTCCTTCACAGGACAGTCGTCCTTTGCGTGAGAGTAATCACCACAATTCATGCATTTAGCTGGCATGTAGCAATTTTTAGTTCCGTGACCCCATTCCTGGCACTTACGGCACTGAGTGAGGTTTTGGAAATTTCCTCCAGTCTTCCTGAAGTGTTCCCACTTCACTCGGACATGGAGCATAAGGCTAGCTTTTTCTAAGGCCTTAAGGTTGTTTAGTTCATTAGACTTGAAGTGAACTAAATAAAAATCATTAGAAATCCCGTTGCGCGAATCGCCAGGACGGGATTTCATTTTCATTTTGATTACTTGGAGTGGCACAACTCCAAGTAATTTTGCCAGTTCATCTTTGATCTGATCCAGGGATTCACCACTGGGCAGTCCTTTCATGACAACCTTGAACACACGTTCAGTTTTGGTGTCGTAAGTAAAAAAATTGTGCTTCTTCTCAGTAAGATACTTGAGAAGACATTTAAATCCGTCCAAGGTTTCAGCCAATACACGGCATTCACCCCGACGTCCAATTTGTAGTGAAAACTTAACTTTCACGAAATTCAAAAGTTCCATGCGAAGAGCATGGAAATCGGTAGTGGTTATCACAATAGGGGGAATCTTTTCCTTCTTGGCATTAAGCCGGGAAAGTTTACTAGAATTTTTCTTGGATGATGGATCATTCTCATCATCCGTGAGTAAATCAAATTGATTACTCAAATTAATTTCATCAGAAGGGGGGTCAAGAGTTTGCCCCTTTCTTTTGCGTTTAGGCGCCATGGCGGCAGTAAATTTTTATCCAAATCGACTTCCAAGCAGATTACTATAAGAATCTGAAGGATCGAAGAGGAATTTTCCAAATCGATATCCAAGAAGGATTACCTCGGGTAGGGTCCAAACAAGGATCGAAGAGGAATAAGAGGAGTTGAACAAGGTAGAGAATTTTTACAGGTTGAGCACTGAAAAGTGCGATTATGCGATTATCCAAATCGACTTCCAAGCAGATTACTATAAGAATCTGAAGGATCGAAGAGGAATTTTCCAAATCGATATCCAAGAAGGATTACCTCGGGTAGGGTCCAAACAAGGATCGAAGAGGAATAAGAGGAGTTGAACAAGGTAGAAAATTTTTTACAGGTTTAGCACTGAAAAGTGCTGTTTAAATTTGTTGTAGCGTTAGGTAGTAGTAACACTTCCTTAAGCAAAAAGCAAATAGATCCGCACGGCAAGAGAGCACGATGCGGACTGTTTCGTCTATGAATAATGATGGCAACGCCACCACAGGGTCCATCAAGACGATCATTTCTATAAATCAAGTAATTTGTGTCCTTCTTAACCTTATGGTCAGGTTTAAGGAACGTTTCAGTTATAACGGCAATATGCACGTTATGAACTCGCAAAAAGTTAAATAGCTCGTCTTCATTATCTTTAAGAGATCGAGCATTCCAATTTACAATATTTAATGCTTTAAAATCCATTACTGAATTTTAAAGTCATGACAATATTATTTGCAAATTTTACTCCAGTTTGAATAGCATCAAACATGGAGTTAGATTTAAGCATATCAGAAATCATGTCAATTAATGATTTCTGTAAAAATTCCATTTTGGGGGCAGTAATGCTTCCTAAGTCAAAATTGTCAAAATTTCCGTTAGAACGTTGGTTAGTATTTTGATTTCTACCCTCTGCAATAGCAGCATAGGTAGCTCCATTAACTCGCTGAACATTGTTAGCAGCGAGGGGAGTAGGTACAGATGAAACATTTGAAGCAGGGGTGATATTTGTACCTACGGGTACGAATGTAGAATTTGTTCCTCGCTGACCGTTGTTAACAGCAGAGGAATTTGTACCTGGTCGGAAACGTGGAGCGTTTCCTACCTGACGGTTAGAACGAGATTGTAGGATCGCTTTGCGAGTCTTACATTCCCAAAAATTGGATTTGTGGTTTTCACCACAATTTGAACATTTAAATTTCTTAGGATCTTCTTTCACAGGACAGTCGTCCTTTGCGTGAGAGGAATCACCACAATTCATGCATTTAGCTGGCATGTAGCAATTTTTAGTTCCGTGACCCCATCCCTGGCACTTACGGCACTGAGTGAGGTTTTGGAAATTTCCTCCAGTCTTCCTGAAGTGTTCCCACTTCACTCGGACATGGAGCATAAGGCTAGCTTTTTCTAAGGCCTTAAGGTTGTTTAGTTCACTAGACTTGAAGTGAACTAAATAAAAATCATTAGAAATCCCGTTGCGCGAATCGCCAGGGCGGGATTTCATTTTCATTTTGATTACTTGGAGTGGCACAACTCCAAGTAATTTTGCCAGTTCATCTTTGATCTGATCCAGGGATTCACCACTGGGCAGTCCTTTCATGACAACCTTGAACACACGTTCAGTTTTGGTGTCGTATGTAAAAAATTTGTGTTTCTTCTCAGTAAGATACTTGAGAAGACATTTAAATCCGTCCAAGGTTTCAGCCAATACACGGCATTCACCCCGACGTCCAATTTGTAGTGAAAACTTAACTTTCACGAAATTCAAAAGTTCCATGCGAAGAGCATGGAAATCGGTAGTGGTTATCACAATAGGGGGAATCTTTTCTTTCTTGGCATTAAGCCGGGAAAGTTTACTAGAATTTTTCTTGGATGATGGATCATTCTCATCATCCGTGAGCAAATCAAATTGATTACTCAAATTAATTTCATCAGAAGGGGGGTCAAGAGTTTGCCCCTTTCTTTTGCGTTTAGGCGCCATGGCGGCAGTAAATTTTTATCCAAATCGACTTCCAAGCAGATTACTATAAGAATCTGAAGGATCGAAGAGGAATTTTCCAAATCGATATCCAAGAAGGATTACCTCGGGTAGGGTCCAAACAAGGATCGAAGAGGAATAAGAGGAGTTGAACAAGGTAGAAAATTTTTTACAGGTTGAGCACTGAAAAGTGCTGTTTAAATTTGTTGTAGCTTTAGGTAGTAGTAACACTTCCTTAAGCAAAAAGCAAATAGATCCGCACGGCAAGAGAGCACGATGCGGACATTAAGCACTTCTATTTAAAGTTAACTCTCAGTAGTTTAATTAATACGAACACACCTTAATAACTGAATAAAACAAATGATGATGTACTGAGACTAACATCCACTCTATGATGCCGACAAAAATGAAATGGACGATTAAATCATGAAGATTTAGTTGACCCCTCAAATTTCATTAGTCATGCTCAGTTACAAATACTACTTAAGGTCAAGTCTGTCAAAGGTAAACCTATCATTACATTTGAAGGCCCTCTAACATTTCAATACAATACCAGAGAGTATCATCGAATTATTTCCTTAATTCAAATTTGCATTGGAAACGATTCTTTAGATTTTTAAAATTTGACATAAATTATAGCAATTTCAAAAATATATATTGTCGTTTTATTTTTGCAATGGAAAAGTGTCCTTTCATTTGAAAACTGATCTAAACAAGTGACTTTAAGTGTTTACTGCAGGAATCACCTTAATGCACGGATCAGACATAATTCTCCATTTCAATGTTCCTATCGGACAATTGTCTGAAGAGGCACAAGAGCCGCTAAATAAAGTGATGAAAAGGTTCAGACTAGATCACACTTGAAAATCATCACGAGCTACAACAAACGGTGATCTCATGCAGCGACTATTAGTTTCTTCAGATCCATTTATTGCTGGTTTGCGCGTAAAATCTCAGAAGAAGGACAGAGAGTTTTCCGAGATGCACAGTTTTTGTTAGATTTTTTAGACAGCGAAGAGGAAACAGATGAAGAGTGAAACTTTTTTTTATTTGATATCATGTTAACTTATTAGAAAAATTATTATTGTTAAAATACAGATAAAACTACCTAACAGTAAGATAATTGTGTTCTTCTTGACTTACGCGGATAAATGAAAGTGAAAGTAAATTTCAAAACGATTTTTAATCCACAATAACCTACATACTCTTCCTCACATGCACACTTAAATGGATACAAACAGAAAATTTCCTAGTTGTTCACGGCTGAGTTTGATAATATCTGTTTCTATAATCCGTAATTTACCAATCATAAATGTGGAGACAGGGTTATCTTAATATAGAAAAGGGTCAAACACGTGAACATTCAACGTAACCCTATTCACTCACTTATGAATTGGCACTAACCAATATTCAGTGTATGCGCCTGTTTTAAAATAGCATACTCTTAAACGAAGATCCATCAAAACCGCTAAATCATTCATATTGCTGCTGCCTGTGGGCCCCGTCCGGCTGACTGAAACACGTGCGGGCGTTAGTAGTAACGCGGCAGTGTGAAATGGCCATAAAAAGCTACCGCACAGCAGTAAGAAAATAAATTCATTACAAAACCCCGTGTAATTGTACCACAGGCGCATTCTAGGAAATATATGTCGTTTAGAGCTTCTCCGTTTATGCTAACTGCAAGCGCCCCTTATCCTCGGAGCGCTGCTTCAAACACAGAGCGGGAGACGGGATTCTGCTGCAACCAAACCTCGAACACCCCAAAATCGCTTGTATGCATGTGACGTATGTGTGAGCGAGGGGGAGGCCAGGCTGAATGTGAGCTTACTGTTGCTGCCTTGTGTAGTTTTGTTTGTTTTCCTAATGAATATATGTAATGCCATTTTTAGACCACGACGACGACGGCGGCGTGGGTAGGACGCGCGAGTGCCAACCCTTTTTCCAATGAGCGAAGAAAGGAACAGTCCTAAGAACAAGTGGAGAAACAACGAGGAGGTGAAGGAAGTCTAAATAGTTTTGGAATGTACACCACGTGAAGAAATATTTTAGCATCGGCAAATTTATGAGAACCCAACGCCTGGCTTCCCATTCGAGTCTCGGTAGAGGTTGAGGTGTTTGTGTGTGAACCCTCTCGCTTAGTTGCCAAATGAAAGAGAGGGGGTGTGGGTTTTTCGGTTGAATAGCTCTAGCAAAGGGGGAGCTATTATTACTGAGTGTGCCGAAATTTATTGTCCAGTTATGGATATTATTCAAAAATCTTATCCTTTGGAAAAGCGCTGGCTGGCGATGATGCCTTCTCTCACATTGTGGGTCGTTGGATAGGAAGTCCCTTTCCCGGGCTTTTGAATGTGCATTTGTCGCCATACCGAGCACAAACAGTCGTCGGTCGAACTAATTCCGAAACACCTTGAAATGTGAGCGTGCGATATGCCGAGGATGGAGGGGCCAACCACAATGTCGTTGCCCGGGTAGTGCGGGATATTTATTCCGACACGTAACCGTCGCACATTTCGGAACTATAGAGAAGTGCTAAATACTGCACGGACGGGGTAGCATAACTGGCACCGAGAGTTCCGAACTTAATGTGTGCTTCCGCCCTGTCGGTGTACGTCTACGTATCATAACAATAAATTCTCCTAAATGGATTAATAAATGTTTATATTTGAAAATTTATACTATTATGATGAAAATGAAAACTTAAATTTATATTTATACATTTTTATGTATTTCATAAATTTTACACATTTTGCATGTGTGCGGTGTTGAGAAGACATGTTCCGCCAGGGCTGAGGCCAGAGTAGAACTTTACGAGCTCCGGACATGGATCCGAGCATGTTTCCACACAACACCGAAAATGACTAGATTTACTGATAAAGTTTTTAAATACATTTTGTATTATTTCTATGATGTATGATCGTTCTCTGGATTCGCTCGGCGTCTTTCAGCGTTTTATATGTGTGCACAGAAGCGGGCTCTGGTCCAGTGCGGAGCAGTAGTGTGGAAGGGTTGTACCTTCCTCTCCACCTTCCCCAACCACTATGGGAAACAGAAGGGGCAAAGCGGGACACTAAGACTCAGATAATTTATTGCCGCTTTTGCCTTCGTCTGATAAATGTCGGAAAGTGGTTACACTAAAAATAATATACATCAGGATAACACACACACACAGCGAAGACTAGTGACCGGGAGGAGCATCGACACGGGTGTGGGAAAAGCTTCTCGCGCTGAATCCCAGCGCTCTGCTGCTGCTGGCTGAGGAGACGAACGGATGTGAGCAGAAAAAAATTGTAGCATTTTCAGCGGACAGAAGCGGACGGATTTTCTTTATTTATGACATCTTTTTGCGCTCACTCTCCGGGACGACGACGACGACGACGACAGCTCTTTCCTGCATAGGGAAAACAACGAATGCCAGAGGTCCCGAAAATGGCAGAAAGCAGGAAAACAAATGGACAATTTCCGAATGTTTTAATCCATAATGCCGCAGTCAGCCACCGCACCGGGGGGGAGTGTCGCTGCAGAGGCTATAATTAAACTATGGGGTGATCTACGGTCGGGTGTCACACAAGTAGTGGACACAAAAAAAACTACTGATGAATGTTCTAAGTACAATGTACCAATTCAAAATAACATCTGGAAACTTAATTTCTTTTCTTTTATGGATAAACTAAATAATCCCTCTTGTAATTTCCTAAAGTCCTTCAAAACTCTTCAAAGTAATTAGGGAAAGCCCAATTAATCACATAGTCGAGAAATTTTGGATGACATCCTTGTATTGTTTTCCGTCGATCTTGTTTTCCGTGCTGAGCACCAATGCTACCGACGCCAGGGAGGCAGCTCCCACACCTGGCCCCTACCTATCGACCCATCAACTCATGAACCGGGGACCAACGGCTTTACTTTCCTTCCGAAGGAAGGCGTGATCAGAGATGTTATGCCTCAGAACATCCCGGCGGTGTCGACTGGGATTGAACCTAGGCGTGCTGGGGTGAGAGGCAATCACGCTTACCACTACACCTCTGGCGCCGCTAGGGACGACCTTCTAGCGAAAATAAGGCAATAATAAGCTGATTTTTAAGGCGATTCTATCTTCTCGAGGTTCTCGAATAAATAATGTTCCTAGGCAAAGTTCGAGTGGTAAGACCCGTCATTTTAGACTGCTCGCATGATGTGATCCGATGATTAATCCCGTTTCTAGTCCATTTTAATATTCAAAAAATCTGAAAATGTCAAACGATTTCTTCATTTGGAGCAGTTTCACACCAAATGAGGAATCGAAAAACGCATCCTTCTCCGATTTGCATGAAACTTTGCAAAAATTTTAATTATGGGCAATGATTCACATTTTTGCTAACATTCGGCCATTTTGGATCTTGTGGATTTTTTTTTTCAAAATAATGTCTTCAGCATTTTTCAATATATTGTAGCACGTAAACGTCACTTCTGATAGAAGTGACGTCTCAGACACAGTAGTAGAGAAAAACAATGTATTTCTAAAAAAAAAACACACTGTAACTGTTTCGAAAAAAACACCAAAGATCCCATTTTTATTTTATTAAAAAAAAAAGTTCATGAAAAATGCAAACTTTCGAAATGTTTAAAGCCATGGACACTTGATAATTATCAAAAATCGTAAACCAAGAGCTTTCGGTCAATTTTTGGAAAAAAATTTCAAAACCTTTTTTAATGTAATGTAAACACAAGATACCATATTTCAGACACATTCAACCGTTTCCTAAGAAAAAAGTAACATAAAAATGTACTAACAAAAAGTTCAAAAATATGAACAAAGTTTATTTTTTCCTCCAAGCCTCAAAATTTGGAAGTCTATGTACCTCTGTGAAACTGTACCAGGGAGGCAAATTCAAAATCATATTCAGAACTTTGTTCTGAATCCTTTGAAGTGCTTTTTTCCTGGTAGTGCCACAACTAGACCACATTGGCACAGCGCATGGTCAGGTTTAAAGAACGTTTCAGTTATAACGGCAATATGCACGTTATGAACTCTCCAAAAGTTAAAAAGCTCGTCCTCATTATCTTTAAGAGATCGAGCATTCCAATTCAAAATATTTAATGATTTAAAACCCATTACTAAATTTCAAAGTCATGACGATATTGTTCGCAAAATTTACTCCAGTTTGAATAGCATCAAATATGGAGTTAGTTTTTAGCATATCAGTAAAATCATGTCAATGAAAGATTGCTGTTAAAATTCCATTTTAGGAGCAGTAATGCTTCATAAGATAAAATTATCAAAATTACCGTTAGAATTACGTTGGCTAGTAATTTGATTTCTACCCGCTGCAATAGCTGCACAAGTAGCTCCATTTACTCGCTGATCATTGTTAGCAGCGAGGGGAGTAAGTATAGATGAAAAATTTGAAGGAGGGGTGATAGTTGTACTGACGGGTACGAATGTAGAATTTGTTTCTCGCTGACCGTTGTTAACAGCAGAGGAATTTGTACCTGGACGGGCACGTGAAGCGTTTCCTACCTGTCACCACACGAGTTTGTAGGATCGCTTTGCAAGTCTCACATTCCCAAAAAAAAAATTTTTTTTTCATAACAATTTGAACATTAATTTTTTTAGGATCTTCATTCACAGGCAGGGCTGTCATCTGATCACTCAATGCGCGAAATGTATTGATTTTCTGAAATAAACAAAGTGAGAATCAAGCAAACACAAAGTTTGCTTGTCTTTCACCCTGCGCAAGTGTAAAGCAGGAGAAGAGAAAACACACACCCAGAAATAACGAAAGTTCAATGTGTAGCCATCGCTCCAACGGCTCCGACGCAAAGAGCGCCACTCAGTGTATGGTTGTTAATGAGAAACCCAGCAAAAATACAAAATTCTTCTGCGTCTCCTATGCATGCAGTCGTGGTAAGCAAAGTCTGCAAAGAATTCAAAGAAGACATTAGCGCTTGTTGTATTATAGTCGCTCCCTGTGCCGCACGGAGTTTACCGCTCATTGTGTGGATCGCTTTCTCACAGATTAGTTGGAAAAGAGTGTGCGAAGTAAATGGGAGAACCACACACTCTTTGTCGAGTGTTGTGAGATGCATACACAAAGTTGCTGTGCTAACACTCTGAGGTGCTTTTCAGCCCTGTTCACAGGACAGTCGCCCTTAGCGTGAGAGGAATCACCACAATTTATGAATTTAGCTGGCATGTAGCAAGTTTTAGTTCCGTGAGCCCATCCCTGACACTTACGGCACTGGATGAGGTTTTGGAAATTTCCTCCAGTCTTCCTGAAATGTTCCCACTTCACTCGGACATGGAGCATAAGGCTAGCTTTTTCTATGGCCTTAAGGTTGTTTAGTTCACTAGACTTGAAGTGAACTAAATAAAAATCATTAGATTTCCTGTTGCGTGAATCGCCAGGACGGAGTTTCATTTTCATTTTGATTACTTGGACAAGCTTAAGTAATTTAGTCAATTCATCTTTGATCTGATCCAGAGACTCACCACTTGGTAGACCTTTTAAGACAACCTTGAACAGACGTTCAGTGTTGGTGTCATAAGTAAAAAATGTGGGTTGCTTCTCAGTAAGGTACTTGATAAGACGTTTGAATCCGTCCAAGGTTTCAGCCAATACACGGCAATTTGAGCCAACGGCCAATTTGAAGTGAAAACTTTAAGCCTGCTTTAATTTAAGGATAATAAAAAGCAGTTTTCTTCCATAATAACACTGCCGGACACACACACACGGCCAATTTGAAGTGAAAACTTAAATTGAATGAAGTTCTAAAGTTCCTTGCGAAGAGCATGGAAATCGGAAGTGGTTACAACAATAGGGGAACCTATTTCTTTTTGGCATTAAGCCGGGAATGTTTAATGGAATTTTGCCTAGATGATGGATCTTTCTCATCATCCGTAAGCATATCAAATTGATTGCTCAATTGAATTTCATCACAAGGGGGATCAAGCGATTGCCCTTTTCTTTTGTGCTTAGCCGCCATGGTGGCAGAACCAAGTTTCTCCAAATCCAAGCAGATTACTATAAAAATCCGAAGGATCGAAGACGAATTTTCAAATCGATATCCAAGCAGAATTACTTCGGGTAGGGTCCAAATTAGGATCGAAGAGGAATAAGAGTCATACAAGGTAGAAATTTTTCAGGTTGATCACTGAAAAGTGTTGTTTAAATTTGTTGTAGCTTTAGGTAGCAGTAACACTTTCTTCAGCAAAAAGCAAATACATCTGCACGACAAGAGAGCACAATACGGACTTGGTATTATTGATGTTGTTCCTCACTGTGATAAGCTAGCTCCTTTCTGTCAAAGGTCAACTATGAATTAAAAAATCATTAAATAAGCGTATCGTAAAACGGTATATTCAGTGTTTGACGACAAGAGTTGTCTGCAGTAAAGGATTTTTTTCTGACATCTAGTTTTCCATCCATTTTCATACGATGGAAGAAGGGGGATTTATCGTGCAAATTTCTATCGGCGACAATAAAAAAATAAATTAAATCAAGATGAAATTATATAGCACATAGAATATGTCCAAAGATGCCCTCCACAACGCTATAAAATAGTTGAAATAGTTGAAATTTTCAACTAGCTTTCTATTACTGAAAGTAATTTTACTTATCTATCCAACCTCTTCTTCTAAATCTGTCCCTGACAGCAAATAAAATCTGAAACCATAACCCAAACATAATAACAAAACATTATAGATCCTCAATACAATAACCTGTACTCTCAGTTCTAGTCATTCTAACACATTGCCCCTGCCATGCCAAAGATTGCACCTCCTCATAACTCCTGCTCAAACTCTCCACTCTCCTTCATCGATCCAGCAATCAAAATAATTATCGTTAATCTTCCAATCAATTACAATTTACTTGCTTCGACGAACCGAGCAGAACTAATCAAAGCCAATCTTCCCCCCTGCGCCCTACCACAAAGCACGGTCCATTTTTCCCCCATAAAGCTTCACAAACTTTCACTCAACCTAATGATGGCCACGGACGCGTCTCTCGGAGGCGCGAAAAGTCAGAGAATATCCGCCGATAAACCAGACGACCGACACCCACCACCGCCACACCGGAAGAGAAACGAGCACGAACGTAAAAATAAATATGAAAATCATACCAAGCCCGAAATTAGCTTTGCGTTTGAAATTTACGACCAAACCAATAAGAACAAAAGAGGAAAAGACCCCGCAGGGCCGTAAGAATTTATGCTTCACCGAGCCGGTGTTCAATTTCCTCCAGGCGGCTAACTCCAATTCAAGCATCATCATCATTAACAGGGTCGGGTAAGCGGTAGCAAAACATACAACAACCCTCGTCCCTAACAGTAGCGGCAAACAGCATCCATCCCAACGCAACGCAACGACGAAATTCAGCCACTCACAGTCAGCGAACCGAGAAAGCACGAAAAACATCCCTTTGCTATATTTTCCACTTCTACGATCCTTTCTTACGTTCACGCAGAAAAACGCTCCGGGCAATTTTTGACGTGAAATATATTTTTTGAAGCCTTATTGTCGAATTCAAATCAAATCAAAATGAAGGAAAGGAAACTTTGGTTATAATCGTAAATCGTCCCCACCCCGGACAGCCAGCGAACCAACCATGTGCTGCTCTCTTACCCCGGCATTGCTTTCTCTAAGCCTAGGCATCAAGATGCCTCATTCCTTCGCGTTCCTTGCAATCCATCCCATTTCCTCCCACAATGCTTCATGCTGGCGGTGAGCTCTGTTCTCAGACGTATCAGGATCTCTTCCAATAACTTTTCATCTCCCCCTCACTGACTGGGCGCAGATACAGCAAAAACGAGCCAGCTGAACCATCTTCGTCAGTCTCGTCGACGGTGCTTCGAGTAGCAGAAGCAAAAGCAGCTAAACCAAATCCCTAAGCCCCAGCGATTCCGACTGACGACGTCTCCGCTGTTCTTCCGCCCAACCAACCAACCAACCAAAGCAACGCAACGGAGGAAAAACGGCACAACCGGCTATATATTTCTATATGTATAAATTGTACATATCCCACGCAATCCCGCGTGCTATCGCTATTTCCCAGCCCAGCATTCAAACTGACTGATGAAAGGCTCTTCTGCGGCACTGCGCTATAATTTTTCACCCCCACCACCCCCGGGCTGGTTTTCTCCTCATCCACCTTGAAAGAACTCGAGCTCTAAGAAATTGTCGACAAACGAAAGGAAAACCTCGCCAACAAGCAGGAGGAGATTGAATCCCGTGGTCCTCGACGGGACGATGACGTGACGGACGCGGACGGGGAGAAACAAGCGAAGATTGGCTAGGGTTTGGGTACGTGGAGGTAAATTGTGTTTGAGTAGCACGTGAATGGGTCTGAAAAGGTCAAAAAATTACTCTTTGGATGAGAATATTTGAGGTTTGGCAGCTTTTTGCAATGGAGTTGATTGATCGCATGCATCATAGTACAGAGAGGTACCGTTATTTGCGGAAGGAGCTATAGCCGGTATTCTTTTTTCAGGATTCCTTGATACTTGATTTTCGGTACTAATAAGGATACCACTTATGGGCAGTATTCAAACTACAGTGGAGTTTCAGTTTTATCATGGTTGGCTTTTTTTTTTGCATTCCAATTGTATCACTCTTACGTTATGTAAAATTTTATAAATCATATGAAAACTTATATTTATTACTGATTTATTGAACCAAACATCTAAATAATATGTCGGCTTCGATAGCTCTGCCGACATGAAATTGGGGTTTCACCAACCTTTATGGCTCCATAGGGATGACGCATTTATAATCAGGCTTCTCCTCTGCAGTTTGAGTATGGTATCCTAATTACCCCGTTTAATAGGGTTCCGGGGTCTTTCTCGTTTATTGCACTAAGTACACGTGTCGTACGGTTAAATACACATTACGCGAAACACATTTATTAACGATTAGACTAACATTTATTTACTACTACTTAACTCTAATCATAAGTGTAAAAACTACGTATGGTTCCCCCGATCGAACCGTTTTCACCGGCTAATCGATAGCCACTCGCTACATCTCCCCGCGACCATCAGGTTGAGCTGACGTGCGATGAATTTGAGGTTCACAAGTACCATCCCGCTCCAACAGATCGATCTCTCGGCCACGATTTCGATAAGAGATAACGGCCGATTATCCTCTCCCGCAGGCCGATCGTAACTCACCACCACATAGCCTAAGTGTGTTTGGTAGATGTTGCTGAGATCACCACGCCGTAAACAACGAGCTCCTGCCTATCTGTTCTAGATATAGTGCAGTTGTAGCCAACGACACAAGGAATAGTGGACTGTATGTAAAGATGATGACCATTCCAGGGTTGTAGGTGATGTCCAACATAATACAAAAATATATTTCCAATCTATTGTAAACCATCGTCCGCTAATTCGAAGATGGTTAGATGTTATTATGCACAATATAACGGTTTGATATTTCGGGTTCTACATATAAATGGATTGAGAAGTATTTGTGTGACAGAACACAATGGAGTGTTTTTAATAATTATGTTTCTATTGCAGTGGGGAATCACCATGCCTGAGGGAAGTGTATTAGGGCTTCTTTTATTTATTATGTATATCAATTTTATCCACCGCATTTTATGATTTTGTTGCATGGGAAAAAATCCGTTCCGAAATTCGTTAACTTTTAATCACGAATTTCGGATCAAGTAAATGTTTTGCTTACGAAATTTCACCATGAATTGAAATCAGGGAATCGTGAACATTGTTCCGCATAAAAAACGTAACGCCTGCAAATAAACAAAACGGGCACCAACAAAGGCAACAAAAGTAATAGAAATGTAACTCTATTCTGAAAACCTTGATCTAGTTCTAGTAAACTGGAAACTGGCATCTGTCCAGCAGATGGATTGAACACACTTTCATCTCAACAAATCAACGGATATCGGGACATCATGAACGCAACTAACACCACCACACGGGAAAGAATCCGTTCTGAAATTAGTAAATCTCAAGTCACGATTTTCGGATCAAGTAATTTTTTCGTTTACGAAAGTACACAATGAATAAAAATCATAAAATCATGAACATTGATCCGCAAAATAAACGTAACGCCTGCGGTACGTTACACCGAATACCAACAAAGGCAACACAAGTCCTATAAACGTGAACTCTATTCTGAAAATCATGATCTAGTTCTGATAAACGTGATTCAAGTTCATGAGTTGTGCTTAATATCGTGAAACTGTTCTCGAAAACGGGAACATGGTTCATGGACTGTAAAACGTCAACATCAAAATAATTTTCAATATTTTGATTGAATTGAAAGTGTCTGAACACTTGGCAGGAACAAACGAACAATGCAGATTTCACCCCTACCCCAAATTGGCAGCAGGCATCTGTACAGCTGATGGAGTGGACACACTCTCAGCTCATCAATTCAGCGGATCTTCGTAGCTACCACCCCCTTCATTGTCATCATAACAAGCAACAAGCACTGATCACATCCCCATCGGTGCTAGCCGTTTTGGTGCTTGCTCATCTGCATCTCATGCATCCCCATTGCTATTTCTAGGGTCCGTAGTAGAGGAAAACATACCCAACGCCTCTGGGGCAATCTCCAAAGTTTTCACCACAACTTTATCCGTTTCCTTCGAGGATCTCAGCCAGCTTAACTCCACGTTGACGATACGGCTCAGCTAAATGCACTAATAAGCAACACACTATTCTCGACGAAGTGGAGTAAGTTCACGGATTTGAGATTAAATTCATGAATATTCGATTTACTCTATCACGTTTATGGAAACTAAGTCATGAATTCAAAAGAACTAGTAGTTTAGCTTGTCGGTCACGAATATCGGAACGGTTTTTTTGCGTGTCGTGAGCGATCATTCCGAGTGAACGCTCACAAATCATAAAATCGCTTCCCGAGCAAGAAAACAAAATTCAGATATGAAAATAGCTCAACTGGCAACCTAAATACGGTATTAGTGAGGCTGACATAAGAGGTAAAATACCAAAAAGAATACCTCAAAAATGTTTAAAGAATAAAGAGCTAATAAATAATTTAGTTATTACAATAACAGACGGATAACAGACGCTTTTTCCCGGGCAGGAACGAATATCTCGATACCTTAAAGCGGTATGGATGAGCATGACATAAGAGGTAAAATACCAAAAAAAAATAATACCAAAAACATGTTCCCACAATACCATTCCAATACCAACTCATGACAATGCAATACCAAAACAATACCATACAGGTATTCTTTTGGTATCCAAATATCAGTTTTTGTTATTGACAAAGTATTTTGCATTTATTTTTTTTGGTATTATTCTACGGTATTTTATCTCTTATGTCATTCTGGTCAATACCAAATTTTGGTATTAGGTCAGTATAAGGTATGTATTAGTTATTTTCTCCTACTCGGGTTTTGATACCAGAATACCATAGTTTGTTATTTTGAAGGTCTTCTAATACCAATTCAATAACTCTTTAAGGTGTTATTGTCTAAAAACTGAAAGATCACAATTTGTTATTTTGGTATTCATTTGATATTTTACAAAATATTTCGATAACTGAATAATATCAAAGCAAGGTTTTATACCACAAGCATACCGAAATCTGGTATCATACCACATTAAGATATTCATTTGTTATCGATTAGCTACCCGAGTAGGAGAAAATAACTAATGAATACCTCATTCTGATCTGATACCAAAATTTGTTATTGACCAAGCATGACATAAGAGGTAAAATACCAAAAATTAATACCAAAAAATTACATGGAAAATACTTTGTAAATACCAAAAATTGATATTTGGATATCAAAAGAATACCTGGGTGGTATTGTTTTGTTATTGCATTATCATAATTTGGTATTGGAATGGTATTGTGGGAACATTTTTTTGGTATTTTACCTCTTATGTCAGGCTTATCCATACCAATTTAAGGTATCGAGATATTCGTTCCTGCTCGGGTATCGATTCCTTCTCGGGTTATTGTAACTCTACCCGAGCAAGAGAAAATAACGTATGAATATCTGATTCTGTTCCTGATACCAAAATTTGGTGTTGATTTGCCTGACATAGGAGGTAAAATACTAAAGAATAACACCGAAAAATCTCATGCAAAATACTTTGCTAATAACAAAAAAAATGTTTTGATATCAAAAGAATACCTGTGTGGTATTGTTTTGCTATTGCATTACCATAATTTGGTATTAGAAAGGTATTGTGGGAACATTTTTTTTTTTTGTATTTTACCTCTTATGTTAGGTCAATTTAAGGTATCGAGATATTCGTTCCTGCTCGGGTATGAAAGCGAAATTGATAGGTTTAAACACGAGCGAGTGTGCGAGCAGGGTGTAAATACTGATTTCAGCTAAAATAATGTTTTTCGGAATAATAAAATCAAAAGATGGTATGATGACATATTTTACTTGTAACTTACAAGAAGAGGTTACACAGTATGCGTTTGAAACATAAAACTCGTAAATTTTGCTTTCTATGAGTCACAATCAGCGATTTGCTGATCGCTGAGTGAGTGAGTGAGTGAGTGTGTGAAATATCGCTGATTGTGACTCTCATGAAGTGAAATAAACAGGTTTAATATGCCAAACACATTCTTTGCAACCTCTTCTTGTATCTTACATATTCAAAATATGATCATAGCATCTAATTATTTCATAATTAAAAAAAAACATTGTTTTAGCTGAAATGAGTATTTGCAACCTTGTGTGCCAGTGTTCACTCTGCTGCGCATCGGCCATAGCCTTGTATGGCCTCACGAGTTTCTTTTGAAGAAATCATCACCGCCGGTATGCGAATGCTTCGGGATGGTCCTGGATGTCCACCACGTGATCCTGCACTGCAGAAAATTTGAAGCAGCCAGAATGAAACACGAAATTGATTCAACCAGCCTACATGCGGCGTTATGAAATGACGATGCCAAGGAAAAGCGGTTGTTGAAGTTTCTGCAGGAAGCCAATACATCTCGAAGAATCTAAAGGAAAAACAGGAAGTGATAAAATTATGAAGGGGAAACAGAAGAAGACAGAATGGATGAAAAGAGATGAAGAAGACGGAAGAAGATAGAGAAGATAACGGGTTGGAAGCTGGCCACGAAGGGGGCAAAAGAAAATGCAGAAATTGAGAAGATAATGAAAAAGGAAACACAAGAAGTCAGCGTGAAAATAGAAGGAGACAGAACAAAAGAAAATTAATGGAAAATGAAAATATGCGAAAATGAATGAAGATAGTGAAAAAAGGTTAAGATGCGGATAAAGAAGGTGAACCAGATGAATTATCGGAGAAAGAAAGAACAAGACGCGGATTCACGGCGAAGCAAGAAAATTACGAAGGAGATGTGAAATTGAAGAAATACAAGAAGATGAGAAGAGAAGTATGAGGATGCAGACGAAGTGAAGCGGAACCGCAATTGGATGTGGCGGAGCAAACCGAAAAAATATGGCGGATAGCAAGAAACGAATGCTACGGAGTGTAACAATCCCTTTTGTTACGCCCGCTCAGCCCACAAGTGACTCTAACCACACTATGGGTCGGCTTCTTTCCACCGAGGTTTGCGAAATTAGAGGAAAAATCAAGACACATAATTTGCTTATGGACGGCGATTTATTGCTATTTTGGCCCTAACGGTCCCTAACAGCCCTATATTTTCCTATAAAGAATATTACTCGCGATTTTAGTTTGTGTGCGGTGTCGGTGACGGCTGGCACGAGGACTCCGTGCTTGGTAGGATGCTACGAACTTTTGTCTCCTTCCTTGTCGTTCACACCAATCGTGCCGAAAGCCCTGATTGCGCCGTTCGCGTCGATTACGCGGATCTGGCTTCTCCGAATCTGGTGGGATGGTGATTGCGCCGTGTACGTCGAACGGCTTATTGTGCAGATTGCACTTGTCTGGTTCCCCGGGACGTAGATGGTTCCAAGCCGACACGTGTTGTTGTGTGGCTTCGTCCACTTAATGACGGTGTCGCTTACCGTTTTATTCAAATATGGCAGTCGATCGTTAGTCATAGAATTTCACTTGGTATGGTTTTCTTCGATAGCTAAGGTCTGGATGTTTTTCTGGTGCTCAAGCAAGTGACCGAGCCTCCAAAGTTGCAATCCTTGAGAACCGGCGAATAGGCCATTTTCATTCGTTGTTGTAGGTAGCATCCACCCATCAGGCAGTACTGCTACCATAATTACCAACGTTTAGGGGTGTACTGTGGGTGTGTCGTGTTGTTGAGGCTGTGTACAATACCTTCAATGTGCGTTGTGTTTTGTTTTATTTAATCGTTAGCCGTCTTTTGCCTTCTAGATTAATTTTGCATGATACCTACTTTAAGCATTTATTTATTTGCATGGATTTTATTATTTATTTAAGTCCCTATCTAGCTATAAGGTTTTATTTATGATTTTTCCTCTATAAACGTATATAAATCCCCATTTGTGGAAAGAATACTGGACTGAGTGAACGAACGGAGTGACTTGTCACAGGAGAAAACGAAATTGATGAAGAAAGAAGATGATTAAAATACACAAGAAGTAAAGGTGAAATTGATAGAGAAGAATAAATTAAAACAAGAGATGAAATGCAATTAGCAAGCAGATGATGAACCAGGCGAAAAGAAAACGAGCAAAGGATACAATTGCTAAGTGAAATGTGAATTGTACTATATACACTAACACTCACACCCACACTCATAACACATTTTTCATAGCGAAGTGAGTAGAAGCAATCAAATGCTAACCACTATGACGGGTTCGTGCCCAGGAAAAATCTTCTAGTTATGACTGTTTTTGCTTTCTCGTTATATTGAAATGCATATAAGATACTCTGAAGAAGCCCTGAAAACAAGACTTGCAATTATAAAACTAATGCCAAAAGCTGGAACGCTCGTCCTACTAAAATGCAGATAAAACTTTCGTCAACCATAACATAACCCGTTGGAGAGATCTTGTCACCCACCCAGCAAAAATAAAGCTTGCCTCAAAAACTCCCAACCCAAACGAACCGAGACCTTCTCCGGCTCATCAAAAAGTCTCAGAAATTACGATCCCGGAGCAGCGACATAAGAAACGCAGAAAAACAACTCTGCAGTGCTATATTTCCAACCCCACTCCCTTTCCCCGTTCCGTCTACTTGTGTCTGCCTGCCAACATCCGACCATTAAAACCATCTCTCAAGGCTCCCTTTAATTCTGAATACTTTCCTTCAGCTTTTCTTCTCTCCATCATTAATAAATACGACGGGGGTATTATATTATTACGCTCAACTGCGCCTCAGCTCTTCAGCGCGCGCGAGCTCACTCATTTCCCCACAACAGCTACGAAGAACAAAAAGAAGCAAATACCAAAAGCATCAAGCGTCTCCTTTGCACGGACAATCAGACCGACTCAATTTCGTCAAAAGTGAGTTGAATTTTCCGGACTTTTCCAGGAAAATCTACTCGAATATGAGAAATTTCACTCAGGCTATTAGAATACTTCAAGGGTGGGTTAAATTTGCATGGAGTTTCCTCATATTCGAGAAGTTATTCCTGGTTTACCACGGTGAAATTGAGTCCACTCAATTTTGAGTCAGTCTGATCGACCGTGTCGAGTTTAGGTAGGTCCTTTTTTGCTCCGTTTATTTTGTCCGCCTGTCGCTTAGTTTGCTGCGCTCATCTTTGACTGTGTTGTCTGCTGTCGATGTGTGTATGCACATCCCACCGGCTCAGCGCGGTAGGTACGGTGGGTGGAATGCTTTCCTTTCCCAACCCGCTCGGTCCGTTAGCCAGTCAGTCAGTCAGTCAGTGTGGGGTTATGTTTCGTCAAGGCGTTTTTCTCATCACCACCAATCGACCAACCAGCCTGAGCGAGTGAATATTCTCCGCTCCGGTCGCTTGTTAGGTTGCGTTTCTTGCTTTCAATTTCCCTTTTCCCGCTGACTTCTTTCCTGATGGGTATCCTGCAGCAAAGTGGGACAACGAAGCTCCAATCGTGGAATTTTCCTGTGAAGGATCCGTTTAGCAGCAGTCACCGTGGCAGTTGAAACGAGAGAGCGAAAACGCTGAACCAAGCGGAAGCGGATCACATCACATCACATCTTGCTTTTCAGATGCGCGTTGGCGTTTTGGTGTTTTTTATGTGCACTGTGTATGAGTGTGTAGTTTTCGGGGGACGTTCCCAAATGGAAGGCAGTGTTGGCAGTGTTTGATTTAGTTGAGTATTTAGCTTTGAGAACCGAACTTTTTCTCAGTGCGAACCTCAACCTGAGCTGGGTTTTAAAAACAAACGATCAAACTGACGTTTGTCAGAAAACAAGCAGACCCAATCTTGATACCCGATCCAGGTTGGAACTGAATAATAAACGAATTCCCTATTAAACTTGCTGACTTACTGCACAGCAGTGGTGAGCAGTTCCACGGATCGATTTTATTTTTCCCTCTCCTTATTCCATGGAACTTTGCTTAATTGTTCGCTAGGGGTAATAAACCACATTCCTAGTGGAATTCGGTCATTTTTACTCAAGTCTAATTTTTCAAAATAGCCTATTCGATATTTTTCAATAAACTTTTACGAAAACGGCTGATCAAATCAAAATGACGTTCGAAACAAAATTGTACGACACTGATTTTCCATTTCAGACAAAAATATACACTGAGAAAAAATCACAAATTTTCGTCAATAAAAAAAAGTTTAAAACTATAATAACAAAAAAGAGCATTTTTAAGAATTTGAATTAATTAAAGAATTTTGTTTATTTGACTGCTTTTAAACAATGCTAACTTTTCTGAAATAGACGCCATGGACACTTTGAAATTGATCAAAATCGTAGAACATCAATTATTAGTAAAAAAAATTGTAAATGTTTCCCCAAATAATTTGAAAACATGTTTCTTATTCCAAAAAATCGTTTCCTATGCACTAATCCCATATATTTAGCGTAAACAAAGTTCAAAAAAGTTCAAAAATGTTGCTAAATGTTTATGTTCTACGATTTTTTTGTTATTTTTTAAGTGTCCATTGTGTTCATTTTAGAAGAACTAGTTTGTTTGTTAAGCTGAAAGTTAAGCATAAGTTTTAAGAAACTTAATAATGTGCTTTTTTTTTGTTAATTAAGTTTTTAACAGTATATTTTTTTTTTACGGATTTGTGATTTTTCCAGGTTTTTTTTATAAGGAATCCAGCTTCCTACAACGACTTCATTTCGATTAGATGAGCCTTTTTCGTGCTAAAATTTATTGAAAAATATTGAATACGACATTTTGAAAACTAAGCAATTATGCATAGTTTCATGGAATTCTGAGCATGAGCATGATTGACCGCCCACGGTTGCTACTCTGTTATTGACAGTTCAGTTGTAATTACACAGAGAACCAATAAACGATGCTTGGGACTAGAAATCATCCTCAATGTCCGGCCGCGCCCGAACACAGGTCAAGAAAGGTATGGGTAGGAATGTGTTGACGTGAAACTCGCTTTGATGGAAGCCGAGAACACCTCTGCACTTCCACGAGGAATCACTGGGGTATCGGGTAAGAGGGTTGGGATTGCAGCTGGTAAACGATAAGCTGAATTGATGTCCTAACCCGAGAAGCTTGGGTTCAATACCCACCATCTTCTGATCAGTA
The DNA here is from genome assembly GCF_037179485.1 of Ochlerotatus camptorhynchus. Taxonomy (NCBI): domain Eukaryota; kingdom Metazoa; phylum Arthropoda; class Insecta; order Diptera; family Culicidae; genus Ochlerotatus; species Ochlerotatus camptorhynchus. The sequence continues at coordinate 3,745,383 of NW_027040507.1, read as the reverse complement.
AGCAAAACCGTTTTCCACTAGGTAACCGAGCTCTTTTTTGATCTTCCTATGCATAGTTTCATGGAATTCTGAACGATAAAACAAAAAAAAAATGTTTTTGTTTTGCTATTTGGCTTGGACTGCTCTGGTTTTTGGCGCATACGCGTCTTGTCTCCCAGTATCTTAGACAGTAAAGATGTGCACGGAACTAAAATGACACGTAAAAACCATTGAAATTGCGCTATTGCAAAATCATATAAAACGCATATTTTTCCATGTATCATTGGATTTTTAAAGCGATATCTTCATTGCATATACAATGAAATTTAAAGGATTTCACCAATGGCGATTTTGTTCCCCAGATTTTTGTAGCAACGGTTGTTATTATTTAGATCCCGAATATAGTTAAATAACAAAAAAAAAAACCTTTGCCTAGTACAGTAGTGTAGCAGTTTTAGCTGCCGCATCACACTTTTATCTATAAATAATTCTATATAATTGTTATTGAAAATCTTTCTCATGCACCACTCAACTACAAGAAACATACAGTTATGTATGTACCATCCTGGCAGTCAGCTCATACATCTTACATCGTGGTTCCCACGGTAGGTAAGCCATCTAACCAGCCAGCTCAACAATTCTAACAACCAACATCATCGTCGTTCCCACGCAGTGCCTGCGCCAGGCGAGCCACCATCTAACAAACATTGAATGTTGAATTAGAGCTTATTCAGGAAAAAACAAGCTTCTTCAACTAAAAAATTGCTTTTCCAGTTGTTGATCGACTCAAATTTTTTGTTGGGATTCCAGCCAACTCAGCACGCTTACAACTTCATCATCATCGAGTGTAACCCGAATCATGGTACGTGACAATTAAACGGATGACATCGTGGCAACATTAACTGTTCCCAGCTGACCTCAGTAAGTTAGCTTAGAAGTTAGGTTGTAGAATGAACGAACAGCCAGTTGAGTGAAAGTTGAGTGAAGACCGTTCTTAGTTGACTTCCAAAGTGATCCACCTAAAGGACCAGTGTCGAGGGGAAGTATCTCGGTATCGTGGTCAAAAAACATCTCTTTACCAGAAGTCCAATTGGCGCAGCTTCAAAGCTGGAATTTCATTATTTGCGTTAATTTTTATAACAAATAATTTTGGAATTTCCACGGATTCTATAGGTTAACTTTCTTCCACTACTTCCCACTACTTACCTTTTCGATACAATAGTGTTTATATATTCAACCAGGAATGAACCTTAATTATCATTAAATTTCATAATTTTACAGTTTGTAAAATCCTCCTCCTTTTCACAACTAATCTACTTTTTTTACAATTTTCAGCCTCTCTTTTCTTCCGTTCCAATCATTATTCTTGACAGTTCTTTCCCTGACAGTTAAAACACTGTCACTTATCCTCGATCGATGTCAATTATACAAAGTCTGGCCCAACCGGCTTATTGAAGAATCAAAGTGACGATTGACTCACAGATGGCGAGTCGGTGAAAATGGTAATGACGTTTTAATATCTGTCATATTGCATGACATTTTTTAGTACATCATCATTTTTGTAACTGCAGATCTTAAAACTAGGTGTCGCATAACCAGTGTTGGCTTTCCTTTGATTCGCCAATTGGTATTAGTGTACTATGGAAATGTTTAGTGGTGTTCGTATTTCATCGCAATGTTTATCTTTCTACACGAAACAGCTGTTTCCTCGTACGACACGTCTGCCATTCGCAGTATGGAATGTTGTGCTGCCATGACAGCGTCATTCGCTTGCTCAGCAATGTTTACAACATTTTTGCTTCTAACACCAGCAAGCTGCCTGTTGTTCCAGACCTTGTATGATTGACATCGATGCTTGACTGCACAAATCGCAAAAGGGTGTAACCGGGACTCTCTTGACAGCTGGCGGAGTCTGCCTAGTGGGTTCACCTACGAAGTGACAGACGACTAACTGGCGAAGAAATCAATTAAAATGATATACTCTTTGCACACTGTCAAAGATCATTGCACACAAAATTAACTTTGTTCAAATCAAAACAACAATACTAGTCCATCTGGTGGCTGGCACAAGCTTCTAAGAAAATTATATTACAGTGAACCACATTTCACTGTAATATAATTTTCTTAGAAGCTTGTGCCATCAGCCACCAGATGGGCTAGTATTTTTGTTTTGATTTGAACAAAGTTAATGTTGTGTGCAATGATCTTTGACAGTGTGCAAAGAGTGTATCATTTTGTAATTTTTTTATGCATTTCAGTTTTGAGGAGAGTGAAAGAGATAGAACCATAGAAGTAACTTTAAGACTAGAAGGTTCCGAAGAAACGAGCTCAACTTTTTGGCTCAGCTCTGGTACTCTCTTCGGTCCTAAGCTAATCGATGCACCCCTCGAAACATATGAAAATCCACTAACCCCTCATTTTATCTGTCAAACTTTCACAGCGAATCAAAACAAACATTGTGACTATAATGGGGTACGTTAATCGTTTGCTTGGGACCAATAGGCTAGTCAAGTAGTGAGCCAATTTAAAACCGTTAGTTTCGTATTGATTGTTGGTTATAATGCATACATCCATTCCTGCTTAGAAAAATGACTACTAAAATATTTACACGAACTATGTAGGTACCATACCTTGGACATCTTCATCGATTTAAACCAAACAGTGGTAACGCATGGTGTTTCACGGTAGCACACACACACACACAGTCGAATTTCGTTCAAAACTACCAGTGAGCAGTTTCAATTCTACGGCCAGTAAAATACCTTACCGCTCGCAATGACATTTCCGACAAGCATTTCAAAATAGCTGCATCACAAGCTTTCCAAACTTTGACATTGCCAAAGACCGGGAATGTCTCAAAACCGGGACGGACGCAAAGCACCAGATTAGCTGAGCTGGTGCAGTGGAAAATGATTCAGGCGACGCCGGACGACCGACAGACGGGGTGAAAATAAATCTTTCTTAAACTTTTAACATATTTCTTAATGGTTACATGTATTTGCGATCGAATGCTATATTTCCAGTTGGAGCAAGCAAGACAGAGACTGAAGCGGTGCACAAATACATCTGGACGAATGTACCTACTGGTGCTAGGAAGCAGTAGCGCAGTTCCAACGCCAACCGAATGGCATCAGACCAAATCACCGCCATTGAGAGATGATGTTGATGGAAGCTGGGAAGAAACGGAGATACTCGGTGGAAAGGGGTGGTTTCGTTTTTCGCAAAAAGTTTACTCCGCTCTGCGCCACATTCCGCCTTTGCTCTAGGTACAGGATAAAGGAAACACTCTGACGAACGGACGGGTGTACATGAGCGAGCTATGATGGTGAAATGCGGATAAAGTTCTGCATAAATATCCTTCTTGCCAACATCAGGAAACACGTCGACGACGAGAAACGACCAGGACGAATCAGGACGCTTCCATTTTGGTGATGCTATTGCTACATGCACCAGCGCAGCAATATCACGCTTCAGCTCGTGAGAAGACGTCACGACCGTCGTCGTCGTCGGCGTCGTGGACCGAACAGCGGAGAAAAGGATGGATGGATATCGCCAATTTCTACTTCGAAAGTTGCATCTCGGCGCAGAGCGGTAGCGTATTTCGTCCGTCCGTCCGTCCGTTCGTCCGTCTGTGTGTGCGAATGCAGTTTTTCTTTTTTGTTCGTTGGCTGCTTATTTCTTATTGCTACCGGTGGATCCGTTTCCTCATCACGATGTGACTGCTGCTGTTGCTGAGCTACACGTAGGTAGGTAGGTACTGGTGGGGCTCTGATGACGACGACCGACGCTCCCGTAGCTGTGCACGTCTTCAAGGATCCGCACATTTCATCGTTTTTTCTCGTCCTTTTTCGGACTGGTCTGACGTGTACGACGCGCAACGACTAGGTATCAGAAATGGCGCACGTTGTGTGTGAGCAACTGAAGGAGGAGTGGAAGAGGTAAGTAAAATGCCCCGAATGGCATCGGTCCCGGAGTTAGGAAATGATTCCGAAAACTCTTAGCATCGGTAGGATAGATGGAGATGATTGTGATGTGATATGCTCACATCTAGATACACATTGGCTCTGCACATGCTGTAAAATAATAAAATACAAAACTTTTTCGAATGTGCTCATAGATTTAATTTTATGTACAATTCCAGTCAGAAGCTGGTGCAGCCCCGAAATTTATACTGAAGCGACAGTTTTTGGCACTGGTGGAGATCGTTTTACTGCTTTCGATATAAAATTGTTTCATTTATGTCTAACAATACGAAAAGTTCATACAGTTTTATAAATATGATGCATTCAGACGAAATCAACAAGCCTTTAAATTAAAGTAGGTAGGAGATAAAACTTGGAGTAGGTAGTACTACAAAATTTAACGAAAGCAGTTTGTACTATTTTGAGATATTTCGTAAAAATAAGGAAATAATACACTGATCGAAAAGTGTACGTTTCAAATGGATGTTGATGTTTTTAAAACGTTACTCCAATATGCAAACAATGATTAAGATTTATGAAGGCTTAGAAATCATGCAAGAGATTGAAAATTTATATAGTACATAGAATTGTTTTAACTAATCCAAATTTTGAAAACTTTTGAATATAGTTGACTCCAATAGAAACTAAACGATCGTTTCAGCCTCTGGCTGTGAATAGGAAATTCCTCAAAAGAGTGATGAGGGCGGAAATATTCGCCGTGAATCATAGGAAGAGGAAAATATGGTCTCATTTCCTGAATAATTTATCAACCGCAGGTGCTTGAAATCGTCATCCACGTTTTTTGTATCGATTTTGCAGAGGTGCTTCCATTTATTTTTGATGAGACAAATTAGAATTTATAAAATTGTCTCAGCTGTTATGATCTTCTAGATTTTTAATGTGTGGTGTAACTACAAAGCAAGCTGGGTTTGAATCCCGGTCCGGTCTAGGAATTTTTCGGGTTGGAATAGAGTTTTTTTTAATAGAGTACGATCGTACTTGCCACACAATTATTGTAATGCAAAAATGGTACAGACATCGAAAGCTCTCAATTAATGACTGTGGAAGTACATCTAGAACACTAAATTGAGAGCACGCAATAAGCTACTCTGCGATAAGCAATAAGCTGCTGCAAGTGCTAAGAAGAAGAAGAAGAAGAAGAAGAAGAAGAAGAAGAAGAAGAAGATTCAAATTGAAAAACTAAGAGCACATTTAAGTAATGAATTTGGATTGTTAGCGGAATGCTTTAAATAAAACAGCAAGAAAGGTTATCTTCCATTCAATTCCACTTAATTAATTTTGGTATTCATGACAGATACTTAGTTTACTTAAATCTTTGGTTTTTTAGTTAGGTAGGATCCGATTCTACACATTGTAGTTTCTTTGGTTCCAATTCTACACATTGTAGTTTCATTTTTATACCTGTGATCCGGACATTTTTACCTAGGGGATAAGTACTTATGGAGGTTAGATTTTGATTAGTTCTTTTGTGGGAATGACACTGATGAAGACTGCACATTGTAATCGAAATATGTACCTGTCATGGATACCAAAATTAATTGAGTGAAATTAAATGGAAGATAACCTTTTTTGCTGTTTTATCTAAGAGCACATTTTGATACACAATACTACACGAAAACCTATAATCTTGGGAAAAGCTGCTGAAGAGCTAAATAGATTACCACAGAGGAGAATTCTTTATTTTAGAGATTTTTAGCCGTAGGCTAGTTCATCTCTCAAAAGGGAATATCAGAAAGCGAGAGGCTACTCTCTGCTGGTGGTTATATTAGCTGATGGAGTTCTTTTCCACGTTACACCTCATGCGAGAAACATCTCGTAAGTTCATACGAAGTGAGAAAGTTTGAACATACTGAGAGGTAAGCACATATCATCGGTAAGAGACGTATGTGTGAGAAAATTTGCGAAAAAATCTAAGGGCACCGGTGGGATTCGAACCCAAAATTCCCATTCAGTACACGGGTGCATTGCCAATTATGATATGTGCTTACCTCTCAGTATGTTCAAACTTTCCCATAAACAATTAAATTGACTGCAAAGTCGCTAAACCGTAAATCAAAGTAAAAGTAATTGATGATATTCATCACTACGGCCCGGTGGTTGGAGGTGAGGCCGGCAGCTCAAATGTTATATTCATACTGTACTGGACATATTTCAGCATGTAAGATGTACAACAAAAATGAGCTGTGTTTGTTCACATCGACTGATGCTGAGTGGTTGCAGTACAAGCACATATCGTCGATAATAGACGATTGTTGTGTATCAGAGAACGCTTGCGCAAAAAGACTAGGGTGGGAAACGGATTCGAAACTCAAATGTCATTAGCCAAATACATCCGTAGACCATATAGGTCCACCGTTGTATAATTGGCAATGCACCCGTGTACTGAATGGGAATTGTGGGTTTGAATCCCACCGGTGCCCTTAGATTTTTTCGCAAATTTTCTCACACACACGTCTCTTACCGATGATATGTGCTTACCTCTCAGAATGTTCAAACTTTCTCATAAACAATTAAATTGACTGCAAAGTCGCTAAACCGTAAATCAAAGTTCATATGAAGTTCCTATGCCAAGCTGTGCACAGTGAAGTTAAAAGCTAATTAAGTGGAAAAGTTACTATAATCCCAATTTATACTACTAAATTGGAGAAATTCAAATCAGGTAGGCCTAATCACCCGGGCCCTCCCTTAGTTCAGTCGGTAAAGGCGCAGCTACAAAGCAAGACCATGCTGGAGGTGGCTGGGTTCAATTCCCGGTCCGGTCTAGGAATTTTTCGGGTTGGAAAATTTCTCAACTTCCCTGGGCATAGAAGTATGATTGGACATGCACACAATTATACCAATGCGAAAATGGTACAGGCATCGAAAGCTCTCAATTAATAACTGTGGAAGTGCATCTAGAAAACTAAGTTGAGGGCACGCAATAAGCTAATATGCGATATGCAATAAATTTGAAATGCGAAGAAGAAGAAGAAGAAGAAGAAGGCCTAATCACCCATAAAACCATTATGAATCCCGGAACCAAAACCAGTAGTTCTCTATTGCCCCCTTTGATATTTCCCTCACCGAACCAGGACCCATTGTATTCTTGCTTAAGCACGAAACGCTAGGGCAGCTGACCCGGAACAAGGGTCCCGTAGCAAGCTTGCCTGTAAATCCAGACCACCAGTGTGAGTTAGGCAACCCCGAAGAGTCACCAAGGTTCTGGCGTGGACTTAAAATACCACGAGGAGGCCCCCAAATTCATAACCACACCCCAACGTCTATCAGCCAAAGTTCCATTACGAACCAGACCGCAGGTTCACGAATAGACTCACAGCACTGAGTGGAAGCCCACAGCCCACGTGGTCTCCGTCCGCAGAGGTTAGACCAGCAGACCAGGTGTACCGACACCATCGTATCCAGCCACAGAATCAACGAACGCAGCCGATCGTGTGCTTTTCGGTTCGCATGACCAACCACGGATCGCAAATCCACGACATCGCACCACGCTCTTCAGCAGCAGGAGCAGCAGCTGGCTGACCTATCGTACGCTCAAACACACCTACCATTGCTGTAAGTTTAATAATAAGAATGTGTTTAAACAAAGATATCAAATTAACAAGATATCCCACTAATCAATTCCTCATACAAGGCATATAATTACCACCCGTATGTGATCGCAGTGCCATCTGTTGAGTGCACATTGAAACTCTTGGGAGTTCTCCACCAATTTCACCACCTGGGCTCAATAACTGACAAGTGTCAGCATGACCAGATATCAATGCGGACGTTTATGATCAGCCGAGGAAAGAGGACGATATCATCGTCGAAGTCATTATCATTATATTGCGATAGCAAGATTCTTACTTGTTTGTGATTGTTCCGATTTTCAATCATTACCACTTTATACGCAACAGGAATACTTGAGAAAACCATCACAAGCGCGCATCATGATGTGCTTGTAATATGTTTTACTTTCGAGCAAGAGTACAAGCACGTACAAGACAGGAGAACGAGCTACGGACGCGATAGGCTAAGAGTGGAAAGATGACCCAGGATGAGCGCTTCAATAGAGCACCTTAAGCTGGGTTTAGACTAGGCAAGTCAAATGATCAACTCAGTTGAATTCAATTGGCTTGAAAAGTTGAGCCTGGTTCAACTTTTTTCAATTCAAGTGAGTTGATCAAGTCAGTTGAATGGCATGGTTTACACGTTCAATTGGCGTTCAAGTCAGTTGAATTCAACTGACTTGATCAATTGACTTGCCCTGTCTAAACCCAGCTTTAGAGTAAGAAATGTAAGAAACGGATATTCAAAACCGGGGCAGCTGGACGAAATGTTAAAGAAGAGCAAACTGAAACTGAAGAAGAATAAGGTGTGCTTACTTCTAGTACGAATTTATATATGATGTTGATAATTTAATGATTAAACGAAAGAAATATGCAAATATTTATTTGCTATTGCTGTTTTCAAATCAATCCGGATCAAATCAAGTATATCATCTCGACACAGCATTCCCTTTGCGAGTTAGCTATTGATTGTTGAGCATGGCATTTCTGTCCTTCTGAAACATGTGTGATAAAGCTAGTTGTACTAGAGCACTGTTCGTTTTGACTTTCAAGATGTGTTGAAGATTTTCTGAGCAAATTGCATGACGTGTTTTAGTGAAAACAGCACCGAACGAGTTGAAGTCTCTTTCCATAGAACATTGTGTTGCTGGAACTCCAAGAACGATTTTCGCTAGCGCCCAAACCTGTGGTTCTTCATACATTTTTGTTGACCAATAAGCAATGACAGTGAATTTTTGATCAGCATCAATCCGTTGTTGATACTGAATTGTGCGAATTTTCAGCTCAAGGGTTGTTTGCTGTGTTTTTTGGGGAGTTCCTGCGCCAATAGTTTTAGTCAAATAATTATTCAAGCTAAACTGTTCCGGTGTGGAGGATGACGATACATTGTTGGAATTGGAAGGTCTTGTTGAAACAGATGTAGGAGTGCTGGGTTTGATACGACTGAATGTTTGCATAAGAAATTCCTGAAAATATAAATTGAAAAATTCAAACTCAATTTTGATTTACATTTTATATTTGACAGACGATTGATTTATTCAACTGTTTTTTTTTAGATTGTGACTTAAAATCAACTATTCTATTAAGGGGTGATCCATTTAGTACGTCATGGGGGAGTGACAAGCAATGTATAAGGTATAAGACAAAACAGGGAGGGGGGGTTGAATTTTCCCTTATTTCGCGTGACAAAACAGATGGATCCTAAATACCATCAATACTTACAACGATTTCTTCTTTCTGTGAATTAGAAAGCAGGTTGGATCCGTTGAAATTAAATCTTGGATCAAAATAAATGGCAGCACGAAAAATTTTGTTGCAAAAAAGTTTTTGCTGTCGGCGATCCATGGCAGATATAATATGGGACTTGAATCGGTTAGCATCGTCAAATCCTGATACGCGAAAACAAAGTAAGCTGTAATTGCTGAACGGCTATGGTTCAGTTGAACAGTGGCTCGAATGACACTGCATACTCTTCGATAAATGCCCACTCTTTAGAGACATCTGAAATAAAATCTGTCGGTTCCGATAGCTCTGCCGACATGAAATTGGGGTTTCACCAACCCTTATAGCTCCATAGGGATGACGCAATCATAATAAGGCTTCTCCTCTGCTCTTAGTATGGTCTCCTAATTACCCCGTTTGATAGGGTTCCGGGGCCTTTCTTGTTTCTTGCAATTTATTTTACTACTACTTAACTCTAATCATAAGTGTAAAAACTACGTATGGTTCCCCCCGATCGAACCGTTTTCACCGGCGAATCGATAGGCACTAGCGATGAATTTGGGGTTCGCAAGTTCCATCCCGCTCCAACAGATCGATCTCTCGGCCACGATCTCGATAAGAGATAACGACCGATTATCCTCTCCCGCAGGCCGATCGTAACTCACCACCACATAGCCTATGTGTGTTTGGTAGATGTTGCTGAGATCACCACGCCGTAAACAACGAGCTCCTGTCTATCTTTTCTGGATATAGTGCAGTTGTAGCCACAAGGGATAGTGGACTGTATGTAAAGATGATGACCATTCCAGGGTTGAAGTGCGAGGGGTTCAAAGTGATTTCCAACAAAATCATTAAAAAATTCACATTCAAAAGAACATTTTATAAAATACATGTGTATAAGAAACAAATACTTACCAAGTTCTGCGTATTAACGGCGCCGGTGGTGTAGTGGTAGGCGTGATTACCTCTCACCCCAGCAGGCCTGGGTTCAATCCCAGTCGGCACCGCCGGGATGTTCTGAGGCATAACATCTCTGATCACGCCTTCCTTCGGATGGGAAGTAAAGCCGTTGGTCCCCGGTTCATGAGTTGATGGGTCGATAGGTAGGGTCCAGGTGTGGGAGCTGCCTTCCTGGCACGTCGGTAGCATTGGTGCTCAGCACGGAAAACAAGATCGACGGAAAAAACCAACCAAAGGAAAAAAAAAAAAAGTACTGTGTATTGTTTTCCCAAGTTACGGAAAAACTTTTTTCCGTTTTTCAAAGCTAGCATAAGTCGATAGTCGGTGTTCCATCTGGTCTCGTTAGGAAGTGGGGGATAAGCACCTTCGTTGGCTTCGAAGAACGCTTTGTATTCTGCTGAACGGATTTTTTTCGTTTTCTTTCGAATTTCTTTCAAGGTTTCTCTGAATTGTTTTTCACGGCATACATCATGAACAACCAACTGGGTTGTATGGGCTCCACAACGAATGGCTGCAACGAACACGTCCGTGGTTGCATCTACAAGTACCTTCGCCCATGTCTGTTCTTCGGGTGACTCGTATGACTCAGTTTCAAGCGTCGTTTCAAGCATATCGTCGTCCGCTTCGTTTTTCAGTTGTTCTACCTCTTCGTCTTCAGCGCTTTCCAGATTCCACTCCGGATCAGATATTATTCCATCATCATTGTTTAGTTCTACAGTTTCAGCGGTTAAAATTCATAAAATGAAAATTGGTTCTAGTATCAGCACATACCAAGTTTTCTCTTAATAATCTTTCGCTGCTTCAAACATACTGACAGTTCACGCCCAAAAAACTTCGATACATTTTCGAAACAATATCAAGTTTTAAAGAGAGTATGATTCCTTTTAGCTCTTGTATGATAAGCCAATCTATTCCTTCAGCCGCTGTTTTAATGTAGTCCGTGATATTATGTCGGTTTAAGGTGATATTGAATGGCTTACTAAAGGATCCAAAATATCACGGAAGCCTTCCCACTCAACTGATGCAAATGGTAGTCCATGGATGGTAACTAGCTTCACTACTCCGCCAATCAATCTCTGCTTTGACATACGGACGGTGATGGCAGGATCTGATGCTTCATGGGGTTTTATTGACGGTTCTCCAATACACAACAAGTTTTAGGCCGATAAATGGGCCATACGGAAATGTCGGTCGAAATGTTGTGATCGAAACACTTTTTGAGCATAAGGACAGTTCGGTTCTAAAGTACAAACCACCATTTTTGCGTCGTTTCTGAGGATTTGCTTTGTATGCATCAATATGATTGACTTTTTGGTTGGTTTCGTTTCAGCTGACTCGGCATAGCTCCTCTTCCGGCTGCTGATACCACTTGACTCTTGAGTTATTTGTGCAGAGTTATTTTTCTTTGCTCATTGATTTCCATCACTGACTGCACCACACTTCTTTTAGCGGGTAAAAATATTTTCTATTTATTCAAATCAGTTAATTATAAACAAAATCTCCCCTCTAGGAGCCTAACGGAAAACCAAGTGTAGCCATCGTCTTTCCCGGAGGTAACCTCTAGTTTGAACACTTTCACATCAGGTTTTGTTCACATTTTGGCAAGGTTTATGACCGACCGCATACTTTACCGATTCGTCATCGTTATTCAGTTGACTATTTTCTTTGACACTGTTAGCCTGGTCTACCTTAAATCCGGACACTCCTCGTTCGCAGGTCCTCACATAATGCCCAGGATTGAGGCAATTCCGGCACAGCTTTCTTTTCATGATGGCTTCATTCCTCTCAGCAACCGTCATCCGCAGAAACTTCGTATGTACCATGAAATGCAGAATGCCATGTCTCGTTGCAGAAGGGACATCTTCCAACTAATTTGACGGTAGTGAGTGTGGCAGACTACTGCATTGGCTTCGATGATGGATGATCTTCGCGATTGGATTTTGCTGGAGCTACTGACTGGAGCACGGAACAATGACGCCGTAGAATTATGACGCCGTAGAAAATCGATGAGGTTCTTATAAATCGGGACTTGTTGGAGTTATGATGAGTATCACGAATTCTAAAAGTAGTAGCATCCAGGCGACTACATACCATGTGCGCAAATATTGTATTCCACTTCGCTGTGTTTTCGCCAATTTTTGCCATCATTTGAAGATTCTTCTCAAATTCACTAATGAGGAGATTGAGTCCGCTGTAGCTCTCATTTCTCAGTCCTTCCGCTGTGGAAAGTTCGTCGATGTGAGCATTTTGCTCTCGTAGCAGTTTAGCAACGCATGTCACGCTAGACTGTAGTTAGCGGCGGAAAGCTACACTGAACTTATCTCCTGCAGTGCGTCACCAGACAAAGATGATAGCAGATAGCTGAATTTATCCATCTCCATCATCTGGGTACTAGAGTCGATGAGGCTACGAAAACTATTACGGAAGGGGGCCCATTCTGAATGTTCCCGCTGAAAGCCTGATCTCCGGAAGTTTGACCATCGCGAAGCCAGTTGCTGATGAGCTATTTTCTGTCAATGGCCGAATTTTTGCAAAAAAAAATGAATGGTTGCCCATAACAAACAATTACGCAAAGTTTCGTGCAAATCGTAGAGGGTTGCGTCAAAAAAATAGTTTTTAAACTATTTGGCCTAAGCGGCGCCGGTGGTGTAGTGTTAAGCGTGATAACCTTTCACCCCAGCAGGCCTGGGTACAATCCCAGTCGGCGCCGCCGGGATGTTCTGAGGGATAACATCTCTGATCACGCCTTCCTTCGGAAGGGAAGTAAAGCCGTTGGTCCCCGGTTCATGAGTTGATGGGTCGATAGGTAGGGTCCAGGTGTGGGAGCTGCCTTCCTGGCACGTCGGTAGCATTGGTGCTCAGCACGGAAAACAAATCTGGATCAACAATAGAAAAGGGCCCATCAGCATTTGTAAACAAACCATTCCAAAGCCCTTTACTCACAAAGCGAAGGCCACTCACGCAAACCAACACCATCATCGGATAGGGGAAACTTCTACCTACACGATGATGGTGTTGGTTTGTGTGGGTGGCCTTCGATTTGTGAGGAATGGGCTTTGGAACGGTTTGTTTACAAATGCTGATGGGCCCTTTTCTATTGTTGATTCAGAAATCAAGGAAAAAACATTGCCAAGGCTACGATACCAGCATCTCTTTCAGGCGGTCTTAGTCATTACTCCTTCCCACATTTTTGGGAATATTTCAAAATGAAATATTTCAGAAACAATCACATTGAAAATCCGAACTTTAAATCCATCCAACTTCCGGACACCTGGAGGTTCACGGACCACCTCCAACGAATCACCAACGATACGGTATAACCTATTCAACATCCCTGAACAACCAACCGAGAATGGCGACGATGCATATAAATGTTTAACGCGCTCATCCCTTTTTGCAGCGACTTCTTCCCTGCACAATCCAGCATCTCCCTCCTCTCATTTTATTATATGCGTGCCCTTTTTAAGTGTATGTAGTTGAAGGTTGTGAATCTTGGTAATGGCCGAAAGAAATGGGAGACTACGATTCAAAGAAAGCGGGGAAATATTTACCCACCACTCCACCACTGGCAGGCAGCGCGGAGCAGATCCTTCCTCTCAGAGTTGACGTTGATGGGTGCGTTTCAAAATTTTCTTCAACAAGCGTTCGTCACCTCTCCTTCCTCCAAACAAGTCGTCCCGTCTATATTCGTTGGAGTAGAAACGCTACAAGGAGGAAAATACCTACTGAAACGGGTTTTATGTAGCGTATTTTCACACAAAAAGCGGAGTTTCCCTGTGTCTTGTTTGAAGACAGAAATGTGGAGATGATCAATTTCTACACATGATTGATACACTAATGACTACTGATTTTGACTAATAATTTATACAAAAGAGATGGATTATGAATCGGATTTTACTCGAAACTTGATGTTAAGGTTAGGTGGAACATCCCTCATTCCCACGGTATCGTTGGGTGGCGCCACCGCGCGCGTCTTGGTTTCGGATTCTTCAACCGTTCGATAGTTGTTTCGTATTGTCTGTGTCGCGATACGAAACCGTCATCACGTCACGCGGTGCCCAACGTAAACATAAACATAATTCTCGATACATCCTTTTTATGAGCCATGCCAAATTTATTGCAAATAAGTTTAGATAACGAGTCATCTGTGTGTCACAACTCACACAGTTCTATGAAGACGACGAAAACGACCATGGATTGGAAGACCTGGGGCCTCATTGGGGACGTAGAAACGAAGCGTTTTTCGAATAAACGGTTGTATGAAAAAGTCGTTTCGTTTTTGTTACTTAATGTGACCCCTGGACGACTCCGTTGTAAAGACGCAATGTTGAGGATGATAGTTCAATAGAAGGTGGTGGTGATACTCGGGAATCGGTGAGTTTGTGTGTCATTTGTGATGTGGAGCTTAGCAGTGTTTCAATTATCGAACGTGAACAGTTATTCTGGAAACTCAACTTGACGACCCTCTTGTCTATTATAGAATGCGGTTATGAAGCAAGCAGATTCGATTGTTGGGCTTATAGTAATGAATCACATTCAATTCTGTTTTAACGTGGTCTTGATTTTTTTTTTCAATTTTGCCCTAATGGATAGGTACGACATTTTTAATACCGTCTCATTTTTCTTTGATTTTTTTTGTTGTGATTTTGTTTTGCATTAAATTTAGTTGCAAAATGATATCACACGATCAAAAATAGAGCCAAAACAAAATCTCGTAAAAACAAAATTGAGAGTATTTCTACCATCCAGAATCATATGGACCTAACTAAAATAACCGATTCTATTAATCGATTTGCTCTTCTATTAAAAACTCTGGTGCTTGCTTTTTCTTTTGCTTGTTAATCTTGAACATCACGGTATTGTTTCACTTAACTGCTGTAACACAAAGAAAAAATTGACGAAGAGAATCGAACATCGCAGTTTGTACCCTTCCCAACCAACATTTTCAGGTTTATAAGCCAACTTTTCCAGCATTGTGCTGTAAAGTAGCTGAAAAAAGCTGCAGATGCAACTACAAGCAGAAACTAGCAAAATAGTTTTGGAAAGCATTTACTCAACTTTTTCACAACCATTATTCAATTTGTCAGTCCAGCAAATAAACGCTAATGTCACTTCTACACAAATATTATTCAACTTTCAACTTTTAGCTGCAAAACAAAGCTAATAAAGAGAATATATTACTCATTACATGGTTTTTACACAACCAACTACTCTTGCTGAACAACATAAACATCAAAAGTGCTTTTTCAACAACTACACAACCTGTACTCAGCTAATAAACTGTGTTAGCGCTACTTTGGAAGCATTTTTAAAGTCACCTTGGTTTATTTTTAGACCTGTGCAGTTTTCCAGCTTTTACTCCGCTCCTTTACAAATCTGAAATAACTAGTCGAGAAAAGTGATTCATGTGCACTATTATTAAGCCTCTACTCAGCGATATTGTTGTAGAAACCCAACTAACAATTTTCACAATGTAAACGCTTTACACATTTCATTTATACAGCCTCAAGCTGCATTCAAACGTTATACGATATGAGGAAACCTTTACTCAACCTCTATAAAAGCAAATCTGGTGAACTTAGTCAGCTACTTATGGCTGTTGGGACGGTTGGGACAAGCTCTTATTGCATATCCATTAACGCTTCTATACAGCTGTTATCCTGCTGTTTAGTTGTGTGTGAACTTGAAAAGCGCTTATTCAACCTTTTCCCGGTTATCCAATAATCACTACACAGCTTTCTCTTGAAGCCGAGTTAAATACTGTTTACGCTTTTTTATGAAGGAATTTATTGAGTTTATTTTGCTGTGAATCAAATTAATCGAAATTAGTTACAAATCATCACCAAATTATTTACCCTGCACCGGAACCTGGAATCTAACTCGAGACGACCTCATTGGTAAACCTTGACACTACCAACTGTACTACGCCAACACTTTGAACTGATGTAAACAAATCAACATGCCCTTCTACAACAAAATCGCTGAGTAGAGGCTTTATAATAGTGCACATGAATCACTTTTCTCGACTAGCTATAAAAGAGCAGAGTAAAAGCTGTAAAACTGCACACGTCTAAAAATAAACTTAGTTAACTGTGAAAATGCTTCCGAAGTTGCTCTAACACAGTTTATAAGCTGAGTAAAGGTTGTTTAGTTGTTGAAAAAGCACTTTTGATGTTTATGTTATTCAGCAAGAGTGGTTGGTTGTGTAGAAGCCATCAAATGAGTAATATATTCACTTTGTTAGCTTTGTTTTGCAGCTACAAGTTGAAAGTTGATTAGTGTGTGTGTATAGAAGTGACATTAGCGTTTATTGGATGATGTTATTCAGTGCGACTGACAAATTGAATAATGGTTGTGAGAAAGTTGAGTAAACGCTCTCGAAAACTATTTTGCTAGCTTTTGCTTGTAGCTGTATCTGCAGCTTCTTTTCATCTACTTTACAGCACAACGCTGGAAAAGTTGGCTTACAAAGCTGAAAATGTTAGTTGAATAAGTTCGCCAGATTTGCTGATTTAATTAGAGGTTGAGTAAAGGTTGCCTCATATCGTATAACGTTTGAATACAGTTTACATTGTTAAAATTGTTCGTTTGGTTATGAACTGAACGCTAAATTTGATTACCACTTTAGCAGTACGGGTTTAATATTTTTCGACGAGGAACAAAATTACCAATTGTTACGAAATTCTAAGATCCACGATTTTCTAATATCTAAAATTTTCTATAATCTTATGATATGTATAATAAATCAAATCTTTTCAATTTAAGCTTTTGGAGTACGATGAGTAATTACTTTGTCTTAAATATGTTGGTGTTTCGAAAATTTGTATTGCAATGATGATGGTTCCACTTCTTAGCCTTACACAGGTTTAAGCTAAACTGTACATGTTTCTTAATTTCAATGCCATTTTTCCGCTATCTTTGCTATTTCTGCGTTCCTACTTTTAAATTTATAGCAGTTTTGTGGCAGCTGCCGAATAGATTTTAAGTATATTCCATGAAACTTCGCTTAATTGTTCACTAGGGGCAATGCTCAAAACCCCGTAACGTGGATAGATCACCTTTTCGTGGTACGTTATGGGATGTAAGACCTACCACCGATTCCTAGTCCTGACTACTTCAAACTAGGGGGACAAGATTTTTCAGTAATCCAAGGACTAAGATGTGTGTCCTTGTTACTTTTTATGCCTTGTTGATAGTGACAAGACTCGACTTTGTTCACCGAGGATGATCTTGAAACAAGGAAAAAATGAGTTAGTTCTATTCGTTGTTCCCTAGTTTGAAGTGGTTAAGACTAGGGTTCTGATGCAAGGTCATTATCGATGTCATTCCTTAATTTTGTTGCTAAGGAATCCAATGTTGACTGACAAAGGGGCGCGCCTTTGGAGGATGTTTCAACACTCCGAAAGGTATAAATAGCGGGACCTTTCAATTAGAGTCGACATGCACTAAACTAAGGACACGGGATATACTACAATAGATCAAATTACTGGTCGCAATGGTGTTATGTCCTGAACAGAGGAAAAAAAAAGGAGATATGAACCAAGTTCTTGCCAGAATTCGTCCATTTTGACTCACGCCTAAGCTATCAAAATGGCGTATTCGATATTTTTCAATAAATCATAGCACGAAAACGGCTCATCTGATCAAAATGATGTCTGAATCAAAGTTGTAAGAAACTGAAATGCCTTTTCAGAAAAAAAAACATACATTTTCATCAAAAACTGTTAAAACTTCTTTTTTTTAGAGTACATTTTAAGGTATGTCATGTATGTACATTTTATTAGTTATGTTCAATTGAAAGCTTATCAAAATTACTTACTTTTATAAATAGGCTCAACGGACACTTCAAAATTGACCAACATCGTAGAACAACAACTTTTAGTAACATGTTTGAATTTTTTTACGCAATATTTATATAATATGTTTTCTGCATAAAAAATAATAAACATAATTAATGGAAAACAGTTTAATTTTTCCTAAAAGTTTATGTTGGTCAATTTTGAAGTGTTTATTGTGCCCATTTAAAAAAAGTTAGCATTTTTGAGTGGATTTCAAATAATCATAAGTTTAAAATTCATTAAAATATCCTATGTTTTCAAATGCATATTAACAGTTTTTTTTTTATAATTTTGGACAAAAATTTATTATTCTTCTGCGTTTAATTTTATTTGTAAAAGCAATCCTGTTTTCTACAACTTTAACTCTGGCGTCTTTCCAATCAGATGAGCCGTTTCCGTGCTATGGTTTATTAAAAAGTAAAGAATAAGCCGTTTTGAAAAATTAGACGAGATCAAATCATTGAAGTTTCATTGCATTCTGACACCTAAAATCTAATTTTTTTTTTTACGCTATTTGGCCTTTAGCGCTATTTTGATTTGTTCAAAAGTCATAATCTGGGGCCGCTACATATTTGAACCTAAGGGTACGAATGTAGAATTTGTTTCTCGCTGACCTTTGTTAACAGCAGAGTAATTTGTACATGGTCGTAAACGTGGAGCGTTTCCTATCTGTCGCTAAGAACCAGATTGTAGGATCGCATTGCGAGTCTCACATTCCCAAAAATTGGATTTGTGGTTTTCACCACAATTTTAACATTTAAATATCTTAGGATCTTTCTTCACAGGACAGTCGTCCTTTGCGTGAGAGGAATCACCACAATTCATTCAGTCCGCATCGTGCTCTCTTGCCGTGCGGATCTATTTGCTTTTTGCTTAAGGAAGTGTTACTACTACCTAAAGCTACAACAAATTTAAACAGCACTTTTCAGTGCTCAACCTGTAAAATTTTTTCTACCTTGTTCAACTCCTCTTATTCCTCTTCGATCCTTGTTTGGACCCTACCCGAGGTAATCCTTCTTGGATATCGATTTGGAAAATTCCTCTTCGATCCTTCAGATTCTTATAGTAATCTGCTTGGAAGTCGATTTGGATAAAAAATTTACTGCCGCCATGGCGCCTAAACGCAAAAGAAAGGGGCAAACTCTTGACCCCCCTTCTGAAGAAATTAATTTGAGTAATCAATTTGATTTACTCACGGATGATGAGAATGATCCATCATCCAAGAAAAATTCTAGTAAACTTTCCCGGCTTAATGCCAAGAAGGAAAAGATTCCCCCTATTGTGATAACCACTACCGATTTCCATGCTCTTCGCATGGAACTTTTGAATTTCGTGAAAGTTAAGTTTTCACTACAAATTGGACGTCGGGGTGAATGCCGTGTATTGGCTGAAACCTTGGACGGATTTAAATGTCTTCTCAAGTATCTTACTGAGAAGAAGCACAAATTTTTTACTTACGACACCAAAACTGAACGTGTGTTCAAGGTTGTCATGAAAGGACTGCCCAGTGGTGAATCCCTGGATCAGATCAAAGATGAACTGGCAAAATTACTTGGAGTTGTGCCACTCCAAGTAATCAAAATGAAAATGAAATCCCGTCCTGGCGATTCGCGCAACGGGATTTCTAATGATTTTTATTTAGTTCACTTCAAGTCTAGTGAACTAAACAACCTTAAGGTCTTAGAAAAAGCTAGCCTTATGCTCCATGTCCGAGTGAAGTGGGAACACTTCAGGAAGACTGGAGGAAATTTCCAAAACCTCACTCAGTGCCGTAAGTGCCAGGGATGGGGTCACGGAACTAAAAATTGCTACATGCCAGCTAAATGCATGAATTGTGGTTATTCCTCTCACGCAAAGGACGACTGTCCTGTGAAGGAAGATCCTAAGAAATTTAAATGTTCAAATTGTGGTGAAAACCACAAATCGAATTTTTGGGAATGTAAGACTCGCAAAGCGATCCTACAATCTCGTTCTAACCGACAGGTAAGAAACGCTCCACGTTTCCGGTCAGGTACAAATTCCTCTGCTGTTAACAACGGTCAGCGAGGAACAAATTCTACATTCGTACCCGTAGGTACAAATATCACCCCTGCTTCAAATGTTTCATCTGTACCTACTCCCCTTGCTGCTAACAATGTTCAGCGAGTTAATGGAGCTACCTATGCTGCTATTGCAGCGGGTAGAAATCAAAATACTAACCAACGTTCTAACGGAAATTTTGACAATTTTGACTTAGGAAGCATTACTGCCCCTAAAATGGAATTTTACAGAATTCATTAATTGACATGATTTCTGATATGCTTAAATCTAACTCCATGTTTGATGCTATTCAAACTGGAGTAAAATTTGCTAATAATATTGTCATGACTTTAAAATTCAGTAATGGATTTTAAAGCATTAAACATTTTAAATTGGAATGCTCGATCTCTTAAAGATAATGAAGACGAGCTATTTAATTTTTTGAGAGTTCATAACGTGCATATTGCCGTTATAACTGAAACGTTCCTTAAACCTGACCATAAGGTTAAGAAGGACGCAAATTACTTGATTTATAGAAATGATCGTCTTGATGGACCCTGTGGTGGCGTTGCCATCATTATTCATAGACGAATCAAACACAAAATACTTTCTTCATTTGAAACCAAAGTTTTTGAAACTTTGGGAGTTTCTGTTGAAACAAAATTTGGACAACTTACGTTTATAGCTGCCTATTTGCCATTCCAATGCGTAGGCCAGCAAAAGAATTTTCTCAAGGGTGACCTCCAGAAACTTACCCGTCATAGGTCTAAATTCTTCATTATTGGTGATTTTAATGCAAAACACCGCTCATGGAATAATGCTCAAAGCAATTCCAATGGTAATATTCTGTTTGATGATTGTTCTGCAGGTTATTACACTATTCAATATCCAAACAGCCCAACATGCTTTTCTTCTGCAAGAAATCCCTCAACTATTGATTTGGTCTTAACTGATTCATGTCATCTTTGTAGCCAATTGGTTACCCATGCTGACTTCGGTTCTGATCACCTTCCAGTAACTTTTGAAATATCCCAAGAAATAATTTCTAATCCCAACAGCTCTACTTTCAATTACCATAGGGCTGATTGGGAGCAATATCGAACATTTATGGAATATAACTTCGATCCAAACATTCCTTTGCAAACCAAAGATGAAATTAATTATGCTCTTGAATCTCTGACTACTTCTATAGTTGAAGCAAGAGCTGCCTCAGTACCAAAATGCGAGGTTAAATTCGATTCAATTATAATAGACGATGATCTTCAGCTCTTGATCCGTCTTAAAAATGTCCGTAGGAGACAATTTCAAAGAACACGCGATCCTGCCATGAAGGTTATCTGGCGGGATTTGCAAAAACAAATTAAAACGCGATTCTCTGCACTGAGGAACAAACTTTTGAAAATAATATTTCTAAATTAGACCCGAGTTCCAAACCCTTTTGGAAACTCACAAAAATTTAGAAAAAACCTCAAAAGCCAATTCCAGCGCTAAAAGAAGGTGGTAAAATTTTGATCACAAATTCGGAAAAAGCTCAGAAACTTGCTAAGCAATTCGAGAGTTCCCATAATTTCAGTTTGGGTCTTACTAGTCCTATTGAGAATCAGGTTGCTCGGGATTTTCGGAATATTTTCTCTCGGGAAAATATTTTTGATGATTCCTGGGGGACTGATTTGGACGAAGTAAGGTCTATAACTAAAAAATTTCAAAATATGAAAGCTCCAGGTGATGATGGAATTTTCTATATCCTCATCAAAAAACTCCCAGAGAGTACCTTGTCTTTCCTGGTAAAATTATTTAACAGATGTTTCCATTTGGCATACTTTCCTGATAACTGGAAAAATGCAAAAGTTGTTCCAATTTTGAAGCCGGATAAAAATCCAGCTGAAGCTTCTAGCTACCGTCCAATAAGTTTGCTTTCTTCAATAAGTAAACTTTTTGAAAAAATAATTTTGAATAGAATGATGCTTCACATCAATACGAACTCAATTTTTGCAGATGAGCAGTTTGGATTTCGCCATGGGCATTCAACTACTCATCAACTCTTGAGAGTTACCAATTTAATTCGTTCAAACAAATCTGAAGGCCACTCAACTGGAGTTGCTCTTCTAGACATAGAAAAAGCATTCGACAGTGTTTGGCATGAAGGTTTGATTGCTAAATTGAAAAAGTTTAATTTTCCACTTTACATTATGAAATTAGTTCAAAATTATTTAACTGACAGAACTCTGCAGGTAAATTATCAAAATTCCAAATCTAATCGACTACCTGTTAGAGCAGGAGTTCCTCAGGGTAGCATTCTTGGGCCTATATTGTATAACATTTTCACTTCGGACCTCCCTGATTTGCCTCAGGGTTGCCACAAATCTTTGTTCGCTGATGACACAGGCATTTCCGCTAAAGGAAGAAGTCTTCGTGTTATTTGCAGCAGACTTCAGAAAAGTTTAGATATTTTCTCTTCTTATTTACAAAAATGGAAGATTTCTCCCAACGCTTCCAAAACTCAACTTATAATATTTCCACATAAGCCCAGGGCTTCCTTTTTGAAACCTAGTAGTAGTCACATAGTCACTATGAACGGAGTTCCAATTTCCTGGTCAAACCAAGTGAAATATCTTGGATTAATACTTGACCATAAATTAACTTTTAAAGATCACATTGAGGGCATTCAAGCCAAATGTAACAAATATATAAAATGTTTGTATCCTCTTATAAACAGGAAATCCAAACTTTGCCTGACGAATAAACTTCTAATATTTAAACAAGTTTTTAGACCGGCCATGCTTTACGCTGTGCCAATATGGTCTAGTTGCTGCACTACCAGGAAAAAAGCACTTCAAAAAATTCAGAACAAAATTCTGAAGATGATTTTGAAGTTGCCTCCCTGGTACAGTACTACCGAAGTACATAGAATTTCGAATGTTGAGACTTTAGCACAAATGTCCAACAAAATAATTAATAATTTCCGGCAAAAATCGTTACAATCCTCAATTGCAACGATTAATTCCCTTTATACTTAGATAAGATTTAGTTTTAGTTATTTAGTTTTAAGCTATCAATTGTTATACTGACATGCAGGTTTAAAAAACCTGTTTAAAATACTGAATTGCCAAGACAGGAACAATGTAAAAACACTTAGATATATATCATAACAATTAAGGCTGGTAAGTTACTGTAGTAACTGGAGCACCTAGGTTAAAAATGAAATGTAATTTATTTTGAATTTTTTTTTTAGTATTGTATTTGGCATAAAAAAAAAAACCACAATTCATGCATTTAGCTGGCATGTAACAATTTTTAGTTCCGTAACCACATCCCTAGCACTTACGGCACTGGGCGAGTTTTTGGCAATTTCCTCTAGTCTTCCTGAAGTGTACCCACTTCACTCGGACATGGAGCATAAGGCTAGCTTTTTCTAAGGCCTTAAGGCTGTTTAGTTCACTACACTTGAAGTGAACTAAGTAAAAATCATTAGAAATCCCGTTGCGCGAATCGTCAGGACGGGATTTCACTTTGTTTACTTGGAGTGGCATAACTCCAAGTAATTTTATCAGTTCATCTTTGATCTGATCCAGAGATTCACCACTGGGCAGTCCTGTCATGACAACCTTGAACACACGTTCAGTTTTGGTGTCGTAAGTAAAAAAATTGTGCTGCTTCTCAGTAAGATACTTGAGAAGACATTTAAATCCGTCCAAGGTTTCAGCCAATACACGGCATTAACTCCGACGACCAATTTGTAGTGAAAACTTAACTTTCACGAAGTTCAAAAGTTCCATGCGAAGAGCATGGAAATCGGAAGTGGTTATCTAGGGGAATCTTTTCCTTCTTGGCATTAAGCCGGGAAAGTTTACTAGAATTTTTCTTGGATGATGGAGCATTTCCATCATCCGTGAGCAAATCAAATTGATTACCCAAATTAATTTCATCAGAAGGGGGTCAAGAGTTTTCCCATTTCTTTTGCGTTTAGGTGCCATGGCGGCAGTAAATTTTTATCCAAATCGACTTCCAAGCAGATTACTATAAGAATCTGAAGGATCTAAGAGGAATTTTCCAAATCGATATCCAAGAAGGGTTACCTCGGGTAGGGTCCAAACAAGGATCGAAGAGGAATAAGAGTTGAACAAGGTAGAAATTTTACAGGTTGAGCACTGAAAAGTTTTGTTTAAATTTGTTGTAGCTTTAGGTAGTAGTAACACTTCCTTCAGCAAAAAGCAAATAAATCCGAACAGCAAGAGAGCACGATGCGGACTGACAACTAAAACACTATATATTGCCTATGTGAGGTCAATACTAGAATATTGCAGCATTGTATAGTCTCCATTTTCAATCACGCACGAAGAAAGATTAGAATCAGTACAAAAAACAATTTCTATTATATGCCCTTCCTAAATTAGGTTGGACATGATTTCCTCTCCCATCATATGCAGTACGCTGCATGCTAATAAACATACAAACATTAAAAGAGCGTCATGAATATGCAATGGTTTCATTTGTAAACGATATCGTTTCGCAGCGCATTGACTTAACAGAACTTTTATCAAAATTAAATTTCTATGCACCTACTCGACAACTCAGAAATCGAAATTTATTGCCATAACCCATCATCGCACAAATTATTTTCGTTTTCGGTACATTTTTCCTAAATCAGAGCAGTTTGGTAAAACTTTAACCTTTATTTAAAAGTCCATAGAATTAAAAAATAATGTTCAACCTTGTTTAAATGATCAAATCTTGTCATTTTAGTCGAATTTTACTTAGCTTACGGGAAACTTATGAGAAGTGTTGCCACAAGCTTTTGTTTACATTCAGCGCAATGTAGTAAGCCGAGCAATAACATTGCACACGAATACCAGCAATCACTGTCGCTTGTTCGATGAGCGCCCAGAACCGATAAAAAATATGCGAGTGCATCGTAAGATTAAGAGAAGCTACTGCTGTTTCACGAAAACGGAAGCAATATTAGGTCATATGATCCCATACGTTCTACGGGAATTGGAAGAAAGCTGTTTTTGCATCCTGCTTTGATAATCGTTCGTGACAATAACCTTGGAAATTGCGGACATATGACAGTTATTGGTTTATGTATTTCACGAGGTTTTATCTGGATTATGCTTGTGAAAACACAGTCAGTAAAGATTATTATCTAAACTATGTATGCATTCTGGATGTTGTTGCATAATGGCTCCTGTCTTTCTGGATGTTTTTTTTATTTCTTTTTTATTTAATGTTTTGTACGATGCTATGATTTATTTTTTCGGTGGAGTCGGTGGCGCCCACTGGGATTGAACCCAAGTCTGCTGGGGTGAGAGGTAATCACGCTTACTACTACACCACCAGCTCCGCTTTTGGATATAAAGTTGAATTGATCAAATTATTACGGCCCTTCAAATACGTATTACAAACATTAGTTTGATCTGTAGAACCTCATGGTGTAAGCTCCCATATACATATGTATGGTTTGAAGAACCAATCAAAACTTTATCGAATTGCTTCATTTTCTTGAGACCTCACCGTGTTTTGTCATTTCATCTCTATATCCTGCATGATAATATAGAGCTTCACGAAGAATTTGGGTTCTCGAGACATCGAACAATACCATGTTGAATGCGTAGAACGTCAAGAGCTGAAACCCAGGATAATTTAGAGAGTGGAACTGTTTTAATTAATAGAACTTCTTATCTCACATGATGTGATAAGGTCCCATGAAGCTTCGCGGTTACCTTATCTTATCACTTAGCAATCAGGCTAAGGCCTTGTTGTCCTCTTCTGTCGTCTCCACTCTACTCGATCCATGGCCACACTTCGCCAGCTTCGTAGTCCGCAGGTCGGCTTCTACTTGGTTGCCCAGCCCACCGTAGTCGCCCAATTTTTGCAATGTGGACGATGGATGGTTCTCCCAGCAGCTGCTGCAATTCGTGGTTCATTTGCCTCCTCCACGTTCCGCCATTCATCTGCACTCCACAATAGATGGTACGCAACACCTTCCCGAGCAACACATATGTTCTATAACAGTTTATATAACCGTTATATGACTGGATTTGGTTGTATAGTAGTTTCATAACATAATTCTGTGAATTTGTGTTACTTGCGTTCCGTTTGAAAACACCAAGGACGCATTGGTCTTCCACCAGCATAGTCCAGGTCTCGTGGCCGTAGAGGACCACCGGTCTGATCAGCGTCTTGTAGATAGTCAACTTCGTGCGGCGCGCGGCAGCGAATTTTAATCGATCGGAGCGTCCTCCGGAGTCCAAAGTAGGCACGATTCCCTGCCATAATGCGTCTTTGAATTTCTCTGCTGGTATCATTTTCGACGGTCACCAGTGAGCACAGATACACGAACTCATTGACCACCTCTATTTCGTCACTGTCAATCAGAACTCGGAGTGGGAGGCTAACATTGTCTTCACTAGAACCTCTTCCTCTCATTTATTTTGTCTTCGTTGCGTTCATGGTAAGTCCAATCCAATCCTCGAAGACCCCAACATGTTTTGCATTACAAATATATATCCCACATGATATAATCGGGCTCAACGAAGCTTTTTGGGTCCTCAAATTTACTCGAGACTTCGTTCAATAATACCTCGTTTAATCGTTGAATGAAGATTTGAACTTCGGGACAATTTTGAGAATGGAACATATTTTGTTAATACTGTATTATGCATCACATGCTGGTGTGGAATTCTATGATGCGGGATGAGTTTGAAAAATATGTTGGTACATAGGACAAGACACTGTTGAGCCTGTAGAACTTTAGGCTAAGGTTATTTGTCGTTTCATTGAAGTATTGGCGTTTGCAAATCACTTTTAATGTTTTGCGGCTACTTTATCGATGCAGGATAACCCTCTATTTGCGTGTATCTAAGGCCTTGTTTTTAAGTTTTCAAGGCAATTAAATTGTATCGTTTATGCCATTTTTGATTTTTTTGAATCATGATGGATTCTCAAACACTATCAAGTTTGAGATCCACTGTCCTAAAGCAAGAATCCAAAATGAAACTTATCTACTCCTTGGATTCACTACTTGTATATCTCACGTATATTAAGGTGATTCCTTGTTGAGTCCACAAATGGCCGCTAGGTAGGTTATACATGCACTTCCACTTCAAATTTTCAATTACACAAATCTCGGATATCAGTACCCAATTTCACCTGATATTGCTACTTCATGTATGCTACAGTGCAGCAAACGAAGAGTAACAATTTGAATGTTTCACGTGTCGTAGAAGCTGTTATTTGTGCACTTAAAGTTTCGAAGTGGTTCCGAGAATAAGGATGTCACAGCGATTCACCTTAAGCATTGCACAACAGTGGAAAAATTACGAAACATGACTAACACTATTTTTGTAGTGCCAGATGAATGATTTACTATTGTGGAGTAGCAAAGAAAAAGAATATGATTAATACCCAGTCAACGTAAGTTGATGTAGTAGTCGAATTCTACTTCAATACCCCAAGCATTCCTCTTCAAATTATACAACCGATTCTCAAGGATGCCAGTTGTATCATCTGAAGTGCAATGAAATAGTAATAAGATTACATGGATTGAATCATTTATAATGTATTTACATTTATGGATGGACATTATTTATAGGCTTTATAGTCACATTGACATATTTTTAGGAATTTCGTGACTTATCCAGCGATTTTGAAGACATGTTTCACTATAATACTATTTGTTAGGCATATTGAAATTGTATATGTTTTTTTTTATTATTTGGCCGTACCCTTCTTATGTGCTTTGGTTTGTACGTACGAACCATCTTGGGAAACGTTTGACAGAAAGCATGTATCCAACCAATCATAGGTTAATACGGTTCATATGTCAATATTTGTGACAGTTGCTCATAGAACTCGATTTACGCAAACTCCGCCAATGTCACATTTGATTCGTTATTCTTCAACCAGTTTCACTTCCAACAGCGCAGCATTTTCCTGGCGGAAGCATATTTTAAATCATCCAACAAAGCTCACCTCCCCTCACCTCAGTGCATGTCCTTCCGCCGAAAATTCGTTCCATCATCATCGTCGACCATGGGTGTCCTCCAAAATGAGACACCAACTGTGTCCTCTCGTCGTCGTCGTCGTCGTCGTCGTCGTCGTCGGTTTGAGCTATTTCAGCCTCAGCCATTTAGCACACAACTTTCTCTCCTCAAACACCGAAACCCTTTTCTCAGCCTCACAACGAATTTATAACTTTTGAGCATTCCTTCATCCTACCACCACCCCCACCACCGCGTGTACCTTACGGTCCCTTTCGAAATGGCAGGATTTGCTTCCTATTTAGACAGCCAGCGAGCAGCATCGTTTGGATTGCTAATATAATAAATCAAAAATTAAACGACATCTTTAGAAATCATAATCATAATTTCTGTCTCTCTCTCTCTGTGTCGGTCGGGTCCCAGCAGCACCAACAACGGCAAGGGCCGGGCCACTGATGACGACGAATCCGTTCTCTGCGGTGCGAAGCGAAACGTCCGTATAGAAATATTTTACGTTTTTCCTATTTTCCTACGGTTTTATTTTTGGCCTTTTTTGTCAGTGCGAATCCTCCCGCCCCGGCAAAGGAACCAGCGAAGAGGAGTTTTTCCGGAGGCCCCCGAGGGGTTGTCATACCCTCTTCCGAAGTTCCGAACGCTCATTGTCGGTTGCCTTGGCTTGTGCTGCCCTGCAGCGCCACAGAAAGGAGAGTATATTTCAAATATATATATTCGAAAAGAGTGTTAATGAACGAATTACCCGAGAAGAGAATTTTTCAACCAACAGTCACAAATCATCGACACACAAACTAACTCTTCTGCTGCTGCTCAAAACTCAGTGAGTGAGTGAGTGGGAGAGAGCCGTTCCAGAAATGTGAAGGCTATGTGCGCCGTTCTGAAGCAGGTCCCGGTCCCATTCCCGGTGGCGGGTGGATGGATTGAAATGGGTGCTGGGGTGTGGGGACCGGAGTCGAGTCGCTATAATTCATGGGTATCAATTTAAATTACAGCGGTAAATCTTAATAAATTCCCGATAGACGCTTGATAGTGTCCTTTTGACGAGGGCAAACGGCGAAAATTATGTGCGGATTGTGATGAGGCGTACGGTATGGTGTGGGCAGAAAACAAGGACTCTCTGCTGCCGCACCACAATGGGTGCGGGCGCGGGGGAAGGGAAATTAACTGCTGAAACTTGGATTTTTGAACTGCTTCAACGTAACGACACTCGCCATGGAGGGAGAAATCCAGAACAACATGTGAAAAGGGCATACAAGCTTTTTGTAAACAAACCTTTGTAGGCCCTTTTCCCACCAACCGAGGGTCGCCCACGCAAACCAGCAATATCATCGGGAAAGGGAAAGTGTCCCCTACCCGGTGATGTTAAAGGTTTGCGTTGGTGTCATATGGGTGGCGAGAAAAGGGCATAAGAAGGTTTGTTTACAAAAAGCTTGTAGGCCCTTTTCACATGTTGTTCTGGAAATATGAATAGGTTTGAATCGAGTCATACTGTGCGCGAGGTGGTGGTCACGATTATGATGAGTATGTGATTGCCCGCTGAGTCACGTCGTCAACGCGATGACCAATGGCATCGGCGTTTATCTTCTACCTACAGTTTCAGTTTCAATAGAGTGGAAATAAGTACGTGAGAGCGGTGGACAGAAGAAACCAATTGGTTGATTTGTAATACAAACCTCTACAGGAGTCTACTCGATCAGTAATATTAAATCAATCTATATATCTATCGGGACTATTTAATCAAGATCTATCAGGATGACATCTTTGACATGTATGTTTTTCCTTGATTTGTTTTCCGTCGATCTTGTTTTCCGTGCTGAGCACCAATGCTACCGACGCCAGGGAGGCAGCTCCCACACCTGGACCCTACCTATCGACCCATCAACTCATGAACCGGCGTTCAAATGCCCAAAATTTACACCAATATACACAAATGCCCAAAATTTATACGAAAACTCGTTAAGCGTGCAATACTACTGATATAGGGGAAATGGATGTAATGTCAGCCTAAATGCCCCTAATTTGGGCCCATACATAAATTCAGCAATCAACTAAATTTTCAATAGCAACCAAAAATATCCATTAGTACCGTCCCAATGCCGCGTTCATCTAGATAAAATTGATAAATAGCAGATTTTTAGCGATGGTCTCAATCTTAGAGCCGTTTCCCCTACCAGGGGTGGAAATCATCACTAGATAGAATAGCACAATATTCGACAATGTTGTAGAACTATTTATTTGAAGCAATTTTGCATATTTTATACCTTTGAAAATCGGATTTATACATTGATTTCTCGCAAATGGTTTATTGCGGACACAGTTATAGAACTTTTGATGGCGCACATTTCTGCGGATGCATCGAAAGTGCTAGGGTAAATGACGGCTTCGGCAATATATTAATCTAAAGGGTGTCCACGATGAAATTGCCACACTATGAAATTGCTCTAACTTTTTAACCGTTGGGTAGAATTTAATGAAAATTTGGGTGGATTTAGTTCATAGTGCATTATTTACATCCTGCAAGTTTTAAAGTCCTGTGATCAAAACTCGCGGAAATGGAGTCGAAAGAACAGCTCGTGCGTGATAAAATCTTGCGCATTCATCACGAGAACAAGGATCTCTCGCATCGTTCCATCGCTAAAACATTGGGAATCGCGAATTCCACGGTGTCGCGAGTGATTAAGCGGTTCGAGGAACGGTTGACCACCGATCGGAAGCCCAGAAGTGAACGAAAAAGTATTCCGTACAACACCAAAAATCACAACCGTGTAGTTGGGGCCTTCAACCGAAATCCGAACGCCTCCGTTAGGGATGTGGCTAAGAAGCTGCACCTAAGCCGAAGTATTGTCCAGAAGGCCAAAACTAAGGCTGGGCTTCGAACGTTCAAGGTACAAAAGGCCCCTAATCGCGACGAGAAGCAGAACAAGTAGGCCAAAACCCGTGCCAGGAAGTTGTACCTCAACATGCTGACGAAAGTTGAATGCTGCATCATGGACGACGAAACATATGTGAAGGCCGACTTCAAACAGATCCCCGGCAACCTGTTTTTCACGGCCAAGGATAAGTTCAGCGTTCCAGAGCATGTCCGCACTCAGAAGATGTCCAAATTTGCGAAGAAATTCCTGGTTTGGCAAGCCATCTGCACGTGCGGGAAGCGGAGTGCACCTTTCGTGATCCAGGACACGATGAACGGACAGGTGTACATAAAAGAGTGCCTCCAGAAGCGGTTGCTTCCTCTCCTGAAGGCTCACAACGTCCCAACAATCTTCTGGCCGGATTTGGCCTCATGCCACTACTCCAAGGACGTGCTGAAGTGGTATGCGGACAATAAGGTCAATTTCGTGCCGAAAATGTTCAACCCTCCCAACACTCCGGAGCTCCGTCCCATCGAGAAGTACTGGGCGATTATGAAGCAGCACCTTCTTAAACGACCTAAGGTAGTGAAAACAGTCGAGGAACTGAAGAAAGTATGGGTTTACATGCAAAAAACGGTTGATTCACAGGTTGTGCAGAATCTTATGGCCGGGGTTAAGGCCAAGGTGTGGGCATTTGCGTATGGACTGTAAATAAAATACGAGTAAAATGGTAAAATGAAGTTTAATAGTTATTTCTCAATCCCTGAAAATTTGATGGCAATCGGATGAAAACTCGAATTTTGCTAATCAATTTTGTGTGTGGCAATTTCATCGTGGACACCCTTTATTATCGTCAGAGGTGTAAACAACATCCTTAAGAGCTCAGTTTTGGTTTGTGGATCTATTGGCCAAATTTGAGTGCTCTAGGACTTTGTTTCCCTCTGACGATAATAGGTTAATGTATTGCCGAAGACGACATTTCCCCTACCTCTTTTAGTTTGAAAGCAATAACGATAATAACGGTAATAACAACGATTTTCGTGAAAAATAAAGTTAATTTAATTTATTACATAAAAAATCCTCTGGTAGTGTTTACAGATAGAAGTCAGAGACGATGTTATATAAGAGACGCGCGGAGAGAATAAAAGTAAATCTGGTTGCACGGCCAACTAATTTCTTTTTCTGCAAGGTTTGGCAACCCTACAATTTTGTGTTTACTTCAAGTGACTTTTAATTTGAGCGACTGTCGTCTGCTTCAGCATCACGGTAAAATTAATACTTTTTTAACCGTATCGGTAGTATCGCTATTCAATGGAAGTATTTGAGAACTCATTTTTTGACAAATCTGAGTGAAACCAAATATACCACATTGGAGGGTATATTGCCGGCGCCGGTGGTGTAGTGGTAAGCGTGACTGCTTTCTAACACCCCGATGGGTCTGGGTTCAATCCCAGCCGAGGTCGGTGGGATTTTTCCGGGGCATAAAAATCTCTGGTCACGTCTTCCTTCGGAAGGGAAGTAAAGCCGTTGGTTCCGGCCCATGTGTGTTGAATGGGTGCGATATCCTACGCAGGTGTGGAAGCTGCCTTCCTGCACATTCGATTGCCGTCAATGGATGACAATCGATGTCCGTCGGTGATTGGTACTAGATTGTGGAACAGAGACCGACGTTAAATAAAATAAATAAGAAGAAGAAGGAGGGTATATTCTACAGAGCGTTGCACAAAATTATTCAATCTGCGATCAGTCCGCATCGTGCTCTCTTGCCGTGCGGATCTATTTACTTTTTGCTGAAGGAAGTGTTACTACTACCTAAAGCTACAACAAATTTAAACAGCACTTTTCAGTGCTCAACCTGTAAAAAATTTCTACCTTGTTCAACTCTTATTCCTCTTCGATCCTTGTTTGGACCCTACCCGAGGTAATCCTTCTTGGATATCGATTTGGAAAATTCCTCTTCGATCCTTCAGATTCTTATAGTAATCTGCTTGGAAGTCGATTTGGATAAAAATTTACTGCCGCCATGGCGCCTAAACGCAAAAGAAAGGGGCAAACTCTTGACCCCCCTTCTGAAGAAATTAATTTGTGTAATCAATTTGATTTGCTCACGGATGATGAGAATGATCCATCATCCAAGAAAAATTCTAGTAAACTTTCCCGGCTTAATGCCAAGAAGGAAAAGATTCCCCCTATTGTGATAACCACTACCGATTTCCATGCTCTTCGCATGGAACTTTTAAATTTCGTGAAAGTTAAGTTTTCACTACAAATTGGACGTCGGGGTGAATGCCGTGTATTGGCTGAAACCTTGGACGGATTTAAATGTCTTCTCAAGTATCTTACTGAGAAGAAGCACAAATTTTTTACTTACGACACCAAAACTGAACGTGTGTTCAAGGTTGTCATGAAAGGACTGCCCAGTGGTGAATCCCTGGATCAGATCAAAGATGAACTGGCAAAATTACTTGGAGTTGTGCCACTCCAAGTAATCAAAATGAAAATGAAATCCCGTCCTGGCGATTCGCGCAACGGGATTTCTAATGATTTTTATTTAGTTCACTTCAAGTCTAGTGAACTAAACAACCTTAAGGCCTTAGAAAAAGCTAGCCTTATGCTCCATGTCCGAGTGAAGTGGGAACACTTCAGGAAGACTGGAGGAAATTTCCAAAACCTCACCCAGTGCCGTAAGTGCCAGGGATGGGGTCACGGAACTAAAAATTGCTACATGCCAGCTAAATGCATGAATTGTGGTGATTCCTCTCACGCAAAGGACGACTGTCCTGTGAAGGAAGATCCTAAGAAATTTAAATGTTCAAATTGTGGTGAAAACCACAAATCCAATTTTTGGGAATGTAAGACTCGCAAAGCGATCCTACAATCTCGTTCTAACCGTCAGGTAGGAAACGCTCCACGTTTCCGACCAGGTACAAATTCCTCTGCTGTTAACAACGGTCAGCGAGGAACAAATTCTACATTCGTACCCGTAGGTACAAATATCTCCCCTGCTTCAAATGTTTCATCTGTACCTACTCCCCTCGCTGCTAACAATGTTCAGCGAGTTAATGGAGCTACCTATGCTGCTATTGCAGCGGGTAGAAATCAAAATACTAACCAACGTTCTAATGGAAATTTTGACAATTTTGACTTAGGAAGCATTACTGCCCCCAAAATGGAATTTTTACAGAATTCATTAATTGACATGATTTCTGATATGCTTAAATCTAACTCCATGTTTGATGCTATTCAAACTGGAGTAAAATTTGCAAATAATATTGTCATGACTTTAAAATTCAGTAATGGATTTTAAAGCATTAAATATTGTAAATTGGAATGCTCGATCTCTTAAAGATAATGAAGACGAGCTATTTAACTTTTTGAGAGTTCATAACGTGCATATTGCCGTTATAACTGAAACGTTCCTTAAACCTGCCCATAAGGTTAAGAAGGACGCAAATTACTTGATTTATAGAAATGATCGTCTTGATGGACCCTGTGGTGGCGTTGCCATCATTATTCAAAGACGAATCAAACATAAAATTCTTTCTTCATTTGAAACCAAAGTTTTTGAAACTTTGGGAGTTTCTGTTGAAACAAAATTTGGACAACTTACGTTTATAGCTGCCTATTTGCCATTCCAATGCGTAGGCCAGCAAAAGAATTTTCTCAAGGGTGACCTCCAGAAACTTACCCGTCATAGGTCTAAATTCTTCATTATTGGTGATTTTAATGCAAAACACCGCTCATGGAATAATGCTCAAAGCAATTCCAATGGTAATATTCTGTTTGATGATTGTTCTGCAGGTTATTACACTATTCAATATCCAAACAGCCCAACATGCTTTTCTTCTGCAAGAAATCCCTCAACTATTGATTTGGTCTTAACTGATTCATGTCAACTTTGTAGCCAATTGGTTACCCATGCTGACTTCGGTTCTGATCACCTTCCAGTAACTTTTGAAATATCCCAAGAAATAATTTGTAATCCCAACAGCTCTACTTTCAATTACCATAGGGCTGATTGGGAGCAATATCGAACATTTATGGAATATAACTTCGATCCAAACATTCCTTTGCAAACCAAAGATGAAATTAATTATGCTCTTGAATCTCTGACTACTTCTATAGTTGAAGCAAGAGCTGCCTCAGTACCAAAATGCGAGGTTAAATTCGATTCAATTATAATAGACGACGATCTTCAGCTCTTGATCCGTCTTAAAAATGTTCGTAGGAGACAATATCAAAGAACACGCGATCCTGCCATGAAGGTTATCTGGCGGGACTTGCAAAAACAAATTAAAAAGCAATTCTCTGCCCTGAGGAACAAAACTTTTGAAAATAATATTTCTAAATTAGACCCGAGTTCCAAACCCTTTTGGAAACTCACAAAAATTTTGAAAAAACCTCAAAAGCCTATTCCAGCGCTTAAAGAAGGTGGTAAAATTTTGATCACAAATTTGGAAAAAGCTCAGAAACTTGCTAAGCAGTTCGAGAGTTCCCATAATTTCAGTTTGGGTCTTACTAGTCCTATTGAGAATCAGGTTGCTGGGGATTTTCTGAATATTTTCTCTCGGGAAAATATTTTTGATGATTCCTGGGGGACTGATTTGGACGAAGTAAGGTCTATAACTAAAAAGTTTCAAAATATGAAAGCTCCAGGTGATGATGGAATTTTCTATATCCTCATCAAAAAACTCCCAGAGAGTACCTTGTCTTTCTTGGTAAAATTATTTAACAGATGTTTCCATTTGGCATACTTTCCTGATAAATGGAAAAATGCAAAAGTTGTTCCAATTTTGAGCCGGATAAAAATCCAGCTGAAGCTTCTAGCTACCGTCCAATAAGTTTGCTTTCTTCAATAAGTAAACTTTTTGAAAAGATAATTTTGAATAGAATGATGCTTCCCATCAATACGAACTCAATTTTTGCAGATGAGCAGTTTGGATTTCGCCATGGGCATTCAACTACTCATCAACTCTTAAGAGTTACCAATTTAATTCGTTCAAACAAATCGGAAGGCCACTCAACTGGAGTTGCTCTTCTAGACATAGAAAAAGCATTCGACAGTGTTTGGCATGAAGGTTTGATTGCTAAATTGAAAAAGTTTAATTTTCCACTTTATATTATGAAATTAGTTCAAAATTATTTAACTGACAGAACTCTTCAAGTAAATTATCAAAATTCCAAATCTAATCGACTACCTGTTAGGGCAGGAGTTCCTCAGGGTAGCATTCTTGGGCCTATATTGTATAACATTTTCACTTCGGACCTCCCTGATTTGCCTCAGGGTTGCCACAAATCTTTGTTCGCTGATGACACAGGCATTTCCGCTAAAGGAAGAAGTCTTCGTGTTATTTGCAGCAGACTGCAAAAAAGTTTAGATATTTTCTCTTCTTATTTACAAAAATGGAAGATTTCTCCCAACGCTTCCAAAACTCAACTTATAATATTTCCACATAAGCCTAGAGCTTCGTTTTTGAAACCTAGTAGTAGTCACATAGTCACTATGAACGGAGTTCCAATTTCCTGGTCAAACCAAGTGAAATATCTTGGATTAATACTTGACCAAAAATTAACTTTTAAAGATCACATTGAGGGCATTCAAGCCAAATGTAACAAATATATAAAATGTTTGTATCCTCTTATAAACAGGAAATCCAAACTTTGCCTGACCAATAAACTTCTAATATTTAAACAAGTTTTTAGACCGGCCATGCTTTACGCTGTGCCAATATGGTCTTGTTGTTGCACTACCAGGAAAAAAGCACTTCAAAGGATTCAGAACAAAATTCTGAAAATGATTTTGAAGTTGCCTCCCTGGTACAGTACAACCGAAGTACATAGAATTTCGAATGTTGAGACTTTAGCACTAATGTCCAACAAAATAATTAATAATTTCAGGCAAAAATCGTTGCAATCCTCAATTGCAACGATTAATTCCCTTTATACTTAGATAAGATTTAGTTTTAGTTTTTAGTTTTAAGATATCAATTGTTATACTGACATGCAGGTTAAAAAACCTGTTTAAAATACTGAATTGCCAAGACATGAACAATGTAAAAACACTTAGATATATATCATAACAATTAAGGCTGGTACGTTACTGCAGTAACTGGAGCACCTAGGTTAAAATGAAATGTAATTTATTTTGAATTTGGAACAAATAAAGAGTTAAAAAAAAAAAAAAAAAAAAAAAAAAATTCAATCTGCGATTGTAGCCTCCTATCATGTATGAGTTAAATCTCTCTTTTGAAGTCTTTCGCAAATTTTACTATCTTGAAAAATTACACCGATCTTTGTAACAGGGCCTAGTTAGATGTATTTCGTTGTGCTGGAGCAAATATTTCGTGAGAACATAACGAGAATTCAGCTGGTGAATAGCAATGATATTCCGTGTCGAATTTCACTTTCCATACGCAAACTTAATTATAATTATTTAAATCTCAACAGTTAACCAGCGTCTGGCCGAAAATCTCCTTAATAAAGACAACAAACCTCAAACATTAAATTCAAACCCAATCTCAATATTTTCCACGCTTTTCTTCGTGAAGCGCTCGTGTTTATTTGCATTGCTCGATTGGAACCGCGTTTGACGGTTCGATTGAAACTTTTGGCAATAGTCTTCGCGCGTCTCTTATTTAACATCGTCTCTGATAGAAGTGACTCTCCCCCTGAGTTATGAGCAGGGATGCCAGATGATTTTTTCAAAAGTCTGTATGAGTGTCAAAAGATATGTCTGTATTTATCAAGGGGGGAAGTGGCTGTCAAATACGAACAATGGTCGCCAACCTCGCATAACTGGTTCCAAACGTAAACAAGCCACAAAAAACCTACAGGGTTTGTTTACGTTTGGAACCAATTTCATACATGAAGGCTGATTTGACAGCACGTCCCTCTCAGGTATTTATCTGTACACTAGAAAAAATTGCCGCATTGATAATAACGTGCTTACAAATGTATTTTGTCCTTAAAAAAGTGCATTTATT
Organism: Ochlerotatus camptorhynchus; assembly: GCF_037179485.1. Taxonomy (NCBI): domain Eukaryota; kingdom Metazoa; phylum Arthropoda; class Insecta; order Diptera; family Culicidae; genus Ochlerotatus; species Ochlerotatus camptorhynchus. The sequence continues at coordinate 3,707,505 of NW_027040507.1, read as the reverse complement.
TGGTTTTTTTTTTAATCCTGGTAGAAAAATACGAAGTCATAACTTAAAATGCATTTTGCTGTTTAAAATCACGAGATTTAAAAACATAAATATCTCATTCAAGGTCCATGTACTGAACCATCGGAATAAAGTGAAAACGTAAAAAACTAACAAATGAAAAAAAAAATGTCAAACGTAGGCATGTGGATAAGGCAAGAAAAAGAAAAAATCTATAATCTATCTATCTATCTATCTATCTATCTATATATTTAAAAATGAATTTCTGTCTGTCTGTCTGTCTGTCTGATCCTTATAGACTCGGAAACTACTGAACCGATTGGCGTGAAAATTTGTATACAGGGGTTTTTGGGGCCGTGGAAGGTTCTTATGATGGTTCGAGACCCCGCCCCCTTCTGTAAGGGGGAGCTCCCATACAAATGAAACAGAAATTTCTGCATAACTCGAGAACTAATCAAGCAAATGGAACCAAATTAGGCATGTGGGGGCGAGTGTGGGGGTATAAGGAGATAATCATAGGGGGTAGCCCCTTAGATAATAGGGGGGCTAATATCGAATCCCGAGCAAGACCGGGCACACTCAGCTAGTTTTAAATAAAAATAAATGATAAACGATCATAACCTACCGAACAGATGTTATTATTTAGTCTTATCATACATGTTGCTTTAATAAAGTCGAAAAGATGTTCATAATCATAACAGCACAGACAAACAGACATAATACATTGAATATTTCTCACTGTAAAACATCGTCGCTAAAACATTACCGCCATCTGTTGAGTACACTGTGGTGGGCACTACGCTGAACAGATGGTGGTAGTGTGTAAACGTCAAACGCAAGGGAATTGACTATGCGCGCCACAGGTGGTGGTACTACCAACTACGATACTTTTAAATTTTCCGTTAAATGCTTGTTCGATGAACAACTTTCGAGTGTTATGTCTGTTTGTCTGTGATAACAGTACCATAATCACCGACAAACCGACATGAATGATCATTAGACTGATGCAAATTTTGACATTTTCGCTCCATAGTACTCAAACGGTTCCAAATCGGGTCCTGATAAGTCTCCCAATATTTGAACTCCATTGATAAGAAACTGACTTGGCACAAACCATTTGAAATTTATATGGAAATTACTATGGGAAATCCAAACTTTTTGTTCGTTGTCTTCTTACCTTTTTCCATATTGCACTGTTCAAAAATTCAAAAGCTATACTTACGGAAAATTTTCTCAGCTACAACTTTGCAGAATATAGTTGTTGAGCCAAACGTCAAATAAAATAGTTATTAATTGTTTAAGAGATTGATAATCTTATGGCATGATCAAGCAGCTGTTTTGTGAGCAACACTGTATCTTGCAGTGTGACATAGTAGCCATGATTTTGGTGCTGTATTCTAAGCGCCAGAAACACCAATGTTGCCTGCTGAACAGTTGATTGAGCATAATCATAAGACATTAGTGGCTTGAATTATTGATAACTTTTGATGCTTACATTATATTGAAAAGTGGTTTTGGACAAAGTTGTAGCTGAGAAAATTTGCTGCAAACTCGGTTATCCTTTTTAAAAGCAGAGCGATATGGTAAATTGTTAGATGGATATGAACAAAACATTTGGTTTTCCCATAGTAATTTCCATATAAACTTGAAATGGTTTGTGCCAAGTCAGTTTCTTATCGAATTAGTTCAAATTTTGGGAGGCTAGTCAGAACCCGATTTTGAACCGTATGAGCACTGTGGAGCGAAAATGTCAAAATTTGCATCAGTCAATGAAATTTCTGATCAAAGCACAAAACTGACATCTGCCGCCGTGTTCGCGGAAAATATTTATCCTAGCCACGAACACGCATACAAAATTTATGAGTTGGTTCGTTTCTAATCAAATAGTTCAACAAATTATTTTACTCCTGCCTTTTTGCACTTCCAACTAACAGCTTCTAATGAACGGGAGTTTTGTGCATTTGTGATCGATTGCGCTGTGGTTGCACTTCATGATGGCGTTCACTGCCAGGACTACACTCGGGAACTCGACCAATCCGGAGGAGTAACTTTCCGATTTCAGCGGGAACATTCGCACCTGCGACGGGTGGCAGTCCTTGGTGGTGAATGCAGTCAGCAGCAGATCCTCGGCCAGCATACGGGTGGGGTATTGAAGAAGTGGAGAATGCGATTTTTGCTGGCCTGGGAAGCGATTGCTTTGGAAGCGCTGTAGACCTTGAAGCCGATCGAATTGTCCGGCAGGGTGTACGGGTTGGTGGACTCTGACAAGTAGTTCTGCTTGGAAAATTGGCTCATCTGTTTCGGGTTTCGTGTGTTCCGGCCGGTGATGGTTTCCAGTTTTCCGACGGATGATGCTCGGGCACAGACAAACAGACATAACTCATTGAATATTTCTCACTGTAAAACATCGTCGCTGAAACATTACCGCCATCTATTGAGTACACTGTGGTGGGTAGTACGCTGAACAGATGGCGATAGTGTGTAAACGTCAAACTCAAGAGAAATGACTATGCGCGCCACAGTTGGTGGTACTACCAACTATGATACTTTTATATTGACCGTTAAATTCTTGTTCGATGAACAACTTGCGAGTGTTATGTCTGTTTGTCCGTGCTCGGGCGGTGAAAAATTCGGTGCAAATCCGTTTCCTCCTCCGGTTGACTAATGATTGCCGTTCGTTGTGCGGGGTTGGCCTTCCGCCGAAGATGGAAGGATCGTGTAGTAATGGAGCTCGTCCGTTGCAGGCATCCTTGGAGACGGCTACATCCAGTGTGTAGTCCCAACCCCAACTGGAGTCCGTGTCGTTTTTGAAAACATTGAAAAACAAAACAAAAACAAGAGCTGCTAAAATACCGGTTTGCCAAACAAGGCATTAATCACAAGCAATCAAAAGTCAGTTCAATTACTTTTTGGCACTGCCGGTACAGCTGTGGCACACTGAGGTACACTGTGAAAAAAGTTGACGCAATACAAGCAATAATCAATACGAAACTAACGATTTTAAATTGGCTCACTACTTGACTAGCCTATTGGTCCCAAGCAAACGATTAACGTACCCCATTCTAGTCAAAATTCTAGTACTACACAATGTTTGTTTTGATTCGCTATGAAAGTTTGACAGATAAAATGAGGGGTTAGTGGTTTTTCCTATGTTTCGAGGGGTGAATCGATTAGCTTGGGACCGAAGATAGTACCTGAGCTGAGCCAAAAAGTTGAGCACGTTTCTTCGGGACCTACTAGTCTTAGAGTTACCTGTATGATACAAGTGTGTATAGTGACCACCCCTTGTTTTTAATCTATTTCTGACAAATTATTTTTATCTAGATAAAACATTTCTATGGCTTTGACAGATGGGATCGCTGCACATTTGAATCGGCCGTTATGGATTCTCGATCAAGAGTTAAGTTTAAGTTTCATGTCGGTTTGTCGGTGCCATAATCATAACAAGATGCACACACTCGAAAATAATTTTGTTTATTTTATGTCAAATTTCAGGAACCAATTGGTGAAAATCTGTACAAAATCTTAATTAAGTTTCAAATATCTGTATAATGTCTGTAGTCTATATTAGGTCTGTATGAAACTTCAAAAATCTGTAGAAATACAGACATATCTGTATATCTGGCATCGCTGGTTACGAGGCCTTGGCCAATGAAAATAACTCAGAGGGAGAATCACTTCTCTTCTACCCAGAGGTATGGATAAATTTCTAAAAACGGCAAGAACTCAGCGCTGAGTACCTGAGTATCTAGAAATTTATAATTTATCCAACTTCCACCAAAAACTTGTGTAAAGATAAGTGGGAACTTCGCTTACGTAACTGGCATCTCCTGATTTTCTATATAAATTTCCCAATTTCGACAAATTTGGCGCTGCTGTGTTACGTGACTTATAACGAATATACGTTGTATAAGAGTACCCGAATACAACGTATGGCTCGTGTAATTTTGCATAGCATTTTCATCAAAACTTCGGTAATAACAATCACTTATCAAGCCTCGTCAAAGTTCGGCAAGGTAAATTAATTAAACTTATTACACTCTTATTTTACTTTGCCAAGAATAGTTAAAATATCTGCAAACATATATATGGCCTCATTTTATTTTTCAAAATCGTCAAAAATATGTAATAGTGACTGTCAGAACGAAAATTGCCATTCTGTGTGTTAGTTGTAATTTAATTGGAAGTGGATTGACGTACATTACTTCTGCGTTGAATTAGCTTAAGTTAGTTCTTATGATAAATAAATATAATAAAGATATTGTTTACACAATAAGTAGTTGGAAAAATATCTGCGCATCTTCAATGCAATATAATAATTTATTGCATTTTTCCAGCAGCTTATTGTGTGAACAATATTTTTTTTTATTCAAATTGAACCAGTAAATACAATATACCGTGGACCTCCGGTAATCTGACCGTTTTTAATGTGAACACTTTTTGTTTGAATCCCTCTAACCTGCAAACTAAAAATTGCTCAAACGTCAAGGGGCCCTACACGATTATTTTTATTGACAATAATCGTATTGTCAATACAGTCTATATTGACATGAATACATCGATATTGATATTATTTCTGAATTCACATTATCAATATTATTGGAAATAATTCCCCTTCGTGTCAATATAATGATACGTGAGGGTTCGCTCTATTTAGCACACGGAATGGAGTAAAGTGAAATGAAACGATCCGAAACGGAACCCAGAATCAAAACAAACCAACAAATAAGGCTACCAGAAACTCACTTAACTGATGGTCATAGGGTTACTAGGAGTTCAAATAAAAATGAAACCCGTTAATATGCATAGAGTCGTAGTTCAGATAGATCCACGGTATTTGTCTTTTTTGACACCAAAAATACAATGGCAAGTTCAAAATTAACCACTTCACTCGAGCAATTAAAATGACGTTTGCTACCACTCGAACTTAAGCCGCCGCCGGTGGTGTAGTGGTAAGCGTGACTGCTTTCTCACCCCAATGCGTCTCGGTTCAATCCCAGCCGAGGTCGGTGGGATTTTTCGGAGGCATAAAAATCTCTTGTCACGTTTTCCTTCGGAAGGGAAATAAAGCCGTTGCTTCAGGCCCATCCCAACTAACAATTTTGACAATGTAAACGCTTTGCTCATTTCATTTATACAGCCACTTGCTGTATTCAAACGTTATACGATATGAGAAAACCTTTACTCAAACTCTATAACGGGTGTTCAATAAAAAATTAGATTTTTTTCAGTCATATAGCCAGTAAAAAAAAAATTTCAACGATTTCCGTATTTTTTATTAAAAACATAATGTTTATTGGTGGGCGTTGGCCAAATTTGGATTTTTCAGATATAATCCTAAATAGGACCTAGATTATTTAATACTCTAGTAACCTCAAGTCCGTGCTCTGTCACAATGTTTCATTGTGATTAATCAACACTCAAAGGGGTAAAATATCAAATTTGGGGTGAATTTGAAAGAAAGGGAACTTGGAGTGTAGAGCGCACTGCCCACTGGACGATTCTGAAGACTGGCCAAGTGAGTGGGGTATGGGTTTATTTGATTGAACGTCATTTCCAATGTATATATTGATACATTCAAACCATTGGCATTTGAGATAAGACAGAGATAGGATGCGGAGGGCCCGCTTAGGAGGAGCGTAACCCATGTTATGGTTTCCATTTATTAAATAGTTCAGATAGACTGGAAATGACAGGTTCATAGTGAGAAAATGTACCATATGGGGCCCGTTCACTGATCAAAATCAGATTCACATCGTCAGACCCTGCCCAAGAATAAGGGGATTGACGATGTCTTGTCAAGTTTTATTTTAAATTTGCGTTTTGCATTTAATACTCTAGTAAATCTCGCGTCCGTGCTCATTCACAACAGTGTGAGGTGTCAATACTCACTGGGTCATATGTCTTAGACCAGTTCCAGATTAGTTTGCTATTAATATCTTCTGCATCGCAGTTCGCGATAGATTACTAAATATGGGTTGTCTTTTTCGACCATAATAGTGTGAGGGAAGGGGGTGAATTCTGGATCAACAATGGAGGGGGGCCCATCGGCATTTGTGGGCAAACCGTCCAAAGCCCATTCCTCACAGATCGGGGGCTGCTCACGCAGACCAACACCATCTTCGTGTAGGTGGAAGTTTCCCCTATCCGATGATGGTGTTGGTTTGCGTGGGTGGCCTTCGCTTTGTGAGTGGGGGGCTTTGGAGCGGTTTGTTTACAAATGCTGATGGGCCCTTTTCTATTGTTGATCCAGAGTTAAACGTTGCGATATGAGAGCGAATAGAGGCAAATAAATAGGGAAGACAACACCATGACCCAAATAAGTAACCAATGCATGCGGCTCACACTTAACTTGTTCTATTTCTTTCTTTCTTCCTATCATGTACTAATATTAACTGCCTGAGGACAAATGGGAACACGACCAGAAGATCAATAGGAGAAAAAGAAAATTCGAACAAGAAAAGAAGAATTAAACTTGCACCGGCAAGAGGAAGCAGACAGAAAGGATCATGCCGGTTGGAGACAGCCAATGTATACTGGACGAAGCTTGTATCTAGGAAAAGTCGTATGTGCAGGAAACCGTAAGTAGGATAAGAATCGTAAAAGGTGTGTGCTTGCTTGATAAGATCCTAACTTTACTTTAAATACACGGTAGGAATCGAATATCCATTTATGATTAAGGTTTTGCCCATTTTTCAGTGGGAGTGGCAATACTCATTGATGAGTGATTTATCGTACCCATTTATTAGTAACTGTTAGCAGCTAATGATTAATTGATTTACCTATTTTAGAATTACCTATACTTCACATCAGAACCTCATTTCCTCCAATTACTACTCCGTCGCAGCACACACCTTATATGGATCGCTAACCTTTATTTAGTTTCAGCATTTTCGACATTATAATCAAAAGGTGAGTTTTAAAAGTATAATTACCATGCATATAGATAAGTTAATGTACCAGAACCTGGACGGACACGAGCCTACCCAGGGGAGGACCCGGATACGACCACCCATGTGTGTCTAGAGTATCGCACGAGCTGACGAGTGCAACGGGAAGGACAGTAGGTGTATAGACTAGGGGGTTGGTCCCTAGATAAGCCTTCTTAGCGGAAGGCACAGCCTATGCACTGAACAATTACAATTACAATTACAAATTACAAAACATAATGTTTATTCTTCAAAAAACGTCAATGAATATTGGAGAAGGGGCCCTGGTCAGCCGTACGACGCAACTTAGTCGCGATGCTCTCACAAGAGCGCTGGACGGCACTGGAATCATTCTCATTTTTTTTTATTGAACACCCGTTACAAGCAAATCTGGCGAACTTAGTCAGCTACTTATGGCTGTTGGGACGGTTGGGACAAGCTCTTATTGCATATCCATTAACGTTTCTGTACAGCTGTTATCTTGCTGTTTAGTTGTGTGTGAACTTGAAAGGCGCTTATTCAACCTTTTCCCGGTTATCCGATAATCACTACACAGCTTTCTCTTGAAGATAATTTTAGCTTAGACTGTAGGTCACTCGTAGACTGAGTAAAATTTGTCTCGCTTTTCTTCAAAGATCTGCTCGAATTGTCAGCAAAATCGAGAGAGGTTTTACTCAGTCTATTAGTATACTCCTGAGATTGAGTAAAAAGTCCGTCGATTTTCCATATATTGAAGCTAATTTATGAGAAAAAGCGAGGAAAATTTTACTCAGCCTATGAGTGACCTCCGTTTTGGCTACTCTGAGTGAAAACCACTCAATTTTGAGTTGATCTCATCGGTCGTGTTTATTTTTGCGATTGAGTGAATGCAACTCAAATATGGGTTAGATTTACCGGCAGTGTTCGTTTTTCCGATTATAAGTGAAAAAGCACTCAATTTTGAGTTGATCTCATTGGGCGTGAAATACACCGAAAAGCTTTTTAGCTTTGCATTTTCACAAATAGAGGAAGCTTAGTGAAGAAGTTTACACATGGGTGCACGGTCGATTAAAATAACTCAAAATTGAGTTCGTACTCTAAAAATCGTAAAAAAAAATTACATGGCCATTGATATCAACCCAAATTTGAGTTCAGTTTACTAATAATTGCAAAAAGTGTACACGGAGAAAAACTGCAACTCAAAATTTGAGTTATTTTTACATAATTATGACTTGACCCTCTCACTTGCACTCGTTATTGTTGTCAAAAAGGAACGAGAGATTCGACCCAACGATACAGTTCAGCCCAATAAGCTACTTCTGAGCACATTACATATTCTCAAATTTACGTGAATTAAACTTAGGTTTGGGTAGAATTTACTTAAGAAAAAGTAATTTTTTTTTTTGCTGACGATTTACTCAAATTTGGGCTGAACCCGGGAATTGAGGAAAAAGTACTTAATTTAGGGTTGTTTTTCATCTCCGTGTAGGAACTCAGCAATGACTAAATTTGCCTCATGCTTTCCTGTGGAAACCTCAAAAATCTACCGGAAAATCAGGAAAATTGACGAAAAATTTACTCAGTCTAAGCACAGAGAACAGACATTGAGGCACAGAGAACAGACATTGAGGCACAGAGAACAGACATTGAGGCACAGAGAACAGACGTTCAAGTTCGGTCAGAAACTTATGTAAAATAAGTGGGAACGTCGCCGTTACGTGGTGTTAGCATCTCCTGATTGTCTCTATAAATTTTCCACTTTCGACCAATTTGGCGCTAGTATCGATAAATTTTCTGTTGAAAATTGCCACTTGGCGCTACCAGCACTTAGTGTCTAGTGTAAGTTTTGCAACGCCAGCGCCATCAGGTAATCAAAGAGGGTTTTTAAGTGGGGAAGTCGCCGTTAGTGGCGCTTAAGTCGAATAGGAATCTTTACACAAGTTTTTAGAGAAATTGACTTAAGCGCCACTAACGGCGACTTCCCCACTTAAAAACCCTCTTTGACAACATGATGGCGCTGGCGTTGCACAAATTAGAGATGCTAGCGGTACGTAACGGCGATGTTTCCACTTAACTTTACACAAGTTTCTGATCGAACATGGACGTCTGTTCTCTGTGTTTTCAGTGAGTGTTTGACTGCACAGGCGATGAAATCAACTCAAATGTGGGTTAAATTCGTCTCAATTCGTCACATGTGCCTCTGCTTGAACTCGTCTAAAAAGGTGAGAACTGCAGCAGTATCCTCTCGAGCTCAAAATGTCCCGCACTGCAACAATTCGCCACATGGGGATAGACTAGAGTAATACTTTCCGCTCACTTTATCACAAATTTTTTGTATGATCGCAGAACGTAAACAATCATTGGTGCGAAATTCTCATACAAATCTTACAATTTTGGTAAGCAAAAGTAAGTTATTGTATAGAATAATATATATATATATATATATATTTAAAACTCCAAAGTAATATTTGAATCATTAAATATAGTTTTTGCGATGAGAATCGTTGTTATGCATTTTAATCTTATTAAAAAATTATTAGGCTTTCGAACATCTCTTAATTTTATGAGGGATGTTCAAGTTGACTTATGTTAATACATTAATTTCACGAAAGTAAAAATGTAGATAATTATGTTTTCCATCAAATGCTTCATAAACAAATATTCAAACGTAGGTAGAGTAAAGTTTCCCAAACATTATGTTAGTTTGCGTGGGCGAGCTAAGAATTTCTTCATACTACATTTGAATCTTTATTTATAAAAGCTTTTTGAAAATTCACAGGAATTAACAAAAAATGTATCACTGCAATAACAAATACACTACTTAGACATTAACATGCATTGTCATTTAAACATTTCTTGAAACAGATACAACTTATGGAACCAGTTGCGATTGGGCCCATTACCAACCATGATGACGAAATCGATAGAGTTCCTGAAAAGGTTACAGCACAGCATCGCTGCGGTCACTGCCCGGTCGTTTTCCGAAGCAAAGCCCTTCTTGCTCGCCACGCCAGACAGTTGCATCAACCGGCGAAGAAATTCCAGTGCCCTCACTGCGATGCTGCCTACAATTCGTCGAAAAACTTCGCCCTCCATCGCGCCGCCATCCACGGTCCCAAACCGTTCAAATGCCCCAAGTGTTCGATCACCTTCCGTCGGCATGCCACTTTGGTGGGCCACATCGAGCGACACTATGTCAGCGAGGATCACATATGTGCCGTGTGTGATAGCGAGTTTCAATCGCTGGACGAGCTGAAAGTCCACGTCTACGAGGGCCACGAGGAGGGACTGAAAAAGAAGCATGCCACCAAGGTGGGTTTTTTGCAGGTTTTGAATTAGTCATTAGATTATTTAGGCAGCTTAATTTTCGTAGAAAATCAATATAGCGGCATCTACAGACAAACGAACCTTCAAGTGCAATTTGTGTGAGGACAAGGTGTTTGCCAAACGAAGCTTGCTCGAAAGGCATTTCCTCGTACACACTAAGCAGAAACCTTTTGTGGTAAGTTTTTAAAAACCGTTCTCCGTTTATTTGATTGATATGCATTCCTTCAACAGTGCGACGTCTGCGGTAAGGCCTTCAATCAGAGGAGCACCCTCAAAACTCACTCGTTGGTGCATAGCAAAATACAGGAGTTCATCTGTCTGCTGTGTGGTTTGAAATTCTCGCAGAAGGTAAATCTCCGGGTGCACATGCTTCGAGTGCACCCAAAACGAACCGCTTCCCTTGCTGGCAGACTTCCGTGCCCGTACTGCCCGTGCCTATTCAAGAAACTTGGAAGCTTGAATGCCCACAAAACGAAAGTGCATGCAGCCCTCCTAGCGGAAGCAACCAAAATTCCGAAAGAAGGTTCACAGGGAAACTCTCCTAGGAAGGACGTTGAGTGCACAGTAAATGTAAATACTTCGGCACCGGGCATCGTCTACAAATGTGGTAGCTGCGGAATGAATTTCAACGATATGGTTCAATTGAGCAAGCACATGAGAGTACATTCGAACGATGTCCATCATTATAGTAGGAGGTAAGTTCAAAATTCATCCACAGATTTTTCCAAAGCTTCGACCTATTTCAATTTCCAGACTTGATCATCATGCGCCGGAAATAGTGCAGCCCGTTGTGGCTAGTCGAAGCCAAGATCACCTTCAGGGAGCCAACGAGCAACGACGCTACCCATGTACGATCTGTCCCGCTGCGTTCAAGAAATCCAGCCATCTCAAACAGCACCACAAATCGCACTACGGCATCAAGGGCAATCGCTGCGGAATCTGCGACAAAACATTCACCACTAGCCACACTCTAAAGGTGCACTGCAACAGCCACAGTCAGAATTCCCAGCTTCACTACAAGTGTGATCAATGTCCGACCAGCTTCAGTCTGCAATCGAGTCTCCGAAGGCACCAAAAGCTGCACGAACATCCCGATCGATCCTACAGCTGTCCTTATTGCAATCGAACGTTCAAATGGTTTCAAAATTGTCGGACACACATCAAAGCGTCCCACTCGGAGGTGGCTGGAAGTTTCCTGGAGCCGATCGTGAATTCTTCCGATGTTGGTGGTACGAACTCTGCTCAACCGGAGGAAACCATACCTAGCGTCGAAGTTCCAGAGATGTTGATCGACTTGAGTAATCTACCCTCGAACGTGAGCATTGTCGATATCAGCAATCTTACCAATTGCATCGTAAAAATCGATGATCAGCTGTATGAACTTCCGGTGCAAATCGAAACCAACCATCCGTTGAATGACGGAATTGGCTCGACTGAATCCGATTTTGTAGAATTACCGAGTGGAGAAGTGATTATCCAGGATTGTGGGCAAATGGACGAAAGCAACAAACTGAATACCTCGGATGGTTCACTGTATCAGTATATGAACGAAACGTCTGGGGAAGGTTTCTCGCAGGAAGAGGTGCCTAATGATGTGGATATGACTATTCTACCGGGCGGTGATGCTAATCCAACGAACCAACAACAGTCCAGGCCGAAGGATAGTAAGATTCCGAACAAGACGGAGCAGGATCTTTTCGCAGAACTGGTTGAAGATGGGAAGAAAAAGTACAGCTGCAAAGGCTGCCGGAAGGTGTTCAAAAAACCGGTGGACTTGCGACGGCACATACGGACCCATACTGGTAAGTTTGGATGGGATTTTGAACGCACCGACTTATTCGTTGATACCTTTTACGGCGTTGAGAATGCTTATCCAGAGTTGCGACCTATCACAATCACCATCATCAAACAGCTGATGGTAGTAACGGTTTGTACATTCCTATCAATGTGCTCGCCCTAATAAAAAATAACCATAAACGAACGTTAACCCAAATCATTGAACTATTCCACAAATGGTTTGGATGATACCCAGAACACGTCGTTAAGCAAATTAACCATACAATTTTTATTAGGGCGTCGAAGCTCTCTCCATGACCATCCATCAAGTTGACGAAAGAAGTAAAAAGCAACTGGTGAATCTAGTCTTCTGTTGTGATCCATCACCGATCTGGTCAATCCTGACAATCACGACACTCATCTGTGCTCGTTTTGAAGCAGTTGCTGCTTTGCTTGTTTATGTGAGTGTGTTGGTGATTGAGCCCAACAGCTTCCGTTTAATGTTGCCTGCTTTGTTTGTAACTTGTAACCTGCCGAGATGAACTTGGAATGCGAAGGCATTGTTTTCATTTTCTTCTGTCGTTTCGCTTTTTCTCATGATCGTACTGCAGAAGTCTTCACTCTTTTCGTTGTGCTTTTCATTATCAGCAGCGAGTGTAACGATTTGCTTGTGAGCAGCGACCATTACTGGTGAATGTTGTTTTCCATGGCTCTAACTCTCACTGCGTGACAAAACGATCTGTAAGCGATAGTCGGTTGATGCGAAGACGAGTGTCACGTGAGTGTCATGATATTTTGCATCACTGACTTATCATTTAGGCCTAGTCTGCACGGTGTATGAGGTGAGATGACTCGCTGTCACTAGTGAAGTGACAATTGTCACCTCGGGTGGGGTGACTCTCCGTGCAAATCAAATGGAGAGTCACCTCACCCGAGGTGACAACTGTCATTTAACCATCACTTCGACTTAACAGTCACCTCACCCCACACGTCGCGCAGAATAGGGCCGGATTGTCAAGACAATAATACACACAGGTGTTAATTTGACTTTGGACTTTGAAGTTTGAGCTAGTTAAAGTAGCTTTAATTTATTTATTTATTTATTTATTTATTATTCTCTTCATCGGACTTTTGTTTTCTACATGAAGATTGATGGAGAAAAGCCTGTTTGGCAAATATTTGCGCAAATAGGCGTAAAAACCCCATACCTTTTCAAAATACAAGGAACAATATAAAAAGGACAGAAAACACATTAATTATAAAAATAAACACCGAATAATAATAATAAAACTATGGTCTTCACTAGGGGAAGGACAGCTCCAAGTATCAGTATCTAGGGGAAGTACAACTTGATCTGACGTAATATTTGATGTAAAAATTGCACAAAATGGTAGTTATTTTAGATTTTAGTATAAATATTAATGATATTAACTGTCAAGCGGAAAGCTACAAAGCAAAAAAATTAACAGTGTTAACTTTAACGCATACACGGTTAGAAAAAAGTACCCAAAATTAAGTTCTTTTCACTCATCTCGGCACTATAGTGCAGGAACCCAAAAGTAGGTAAAGCGGGTCAAAGTAAATTTCATTTACTTGTGTGCAATTCGTATGGAATTTTCCACTGGCTATTTAACCAAAAGTAAGTTAGTTGTACCCAACAGTAGGTAAATATGATTATACTCAACGATGGGTTCCCACACTTTACTACCCCTGTTGGGTGGTTTTGCTCCTCCGTTTTTGACAACATTAGAAGGAGAAAAGGAGACAAACTCGTCAAAAGTAGGTAAAAGTGAATTTTCCGTTGGGTACTTTTTTCTTACCGTGTACATTCAATTACGTTTCACCGTTGTTGTTTATGTTTACTGCAGCTTTCTGTTGGTCATCATTTTGGCCTAGATTTTCGTTTTCGATAGTTCTGATCGTTTTCGGCTTCGGCTTTTAATGATAAAAACGACACTGGACGTTCCCCCAGCAGCAAATCTCTCCAGGTTACAGGCTCATGGCGAATCGAGAGTAATACGACCACGGAACCATCACTCTGGGACTCCGTTTACAGGGACGGCGTAGTCAGTCGATTCCCGTTCCATCGGAGGACAGTACATTGATTCGCAGACGTGAAAATTAATGGCTATTTCCTGGGAACGGAAGTGCGGCCGAATGTATTAGAACAAGGAGAGGATTTCGGTGGCGGTGGCCAGCAAGATTATCAAGGAATGACTTGCCTCTCGTGTGAAATCCATTTTTGATTAAACGAATGTCAAATGTACACTTAAAACCAAACATAGTCAAACACAAACAAGCAACTGTCAGACTAAGGATAAGATTCGCAAATATCACACATATTAAAATATTTAATATTTCCACCATCGGTATTGATGCCGATACTTGGAGCTGTCCTTCCCCTAGATCAGTATCAATACCGATGGTGGAAATATTAAATATATTAATATGTGTGATATTTGCGAATCTTATACTTAGTCTGACAGTTGTTTTTTGTTTGTTTTTGACTATTCTTGTTTTAAGTGTACATTTGACATTCATTTAATCAAAAATGTATTTCACACGAGAGGCAAGTCATTCCTTTGTGATCTTGCTGGCCACCGCCACCAAAATCCGCTCCTTGTTCTCATAAATTCGGCATTTTTTGGTAGCTGTTCTCAGTGCACATAATCGGCCGCACTTCCATTCCCAGGAATTAATTTCCACGAATTCTTCATCGTCTATGAACCAATGTGCTGTTCTCCTATGGAACGGGAATCGATTGACAACGCCGCCCCTGTTAACGGAAGCCCAGAGTGATGGTCCCGTGGTCGTATTACGCTCGATTCGCCATGAGAATGCAACTTGGAGAGATTTGTTGCTGGGGGAACGTCCAGTACCGTTTTTATCACGAAAAGCCGAAGTCAAAATCGATCAGAGCTATCGAAAACGAAAATATAGGCAAAAATTATGACAAACAGAAAGCTGCAGTAAACATAAACAACAACGGTGCAACGTCATTGAGTGTATGCGTTAAAGTTACACTGTTATTTTTTTTTACTTTGAAGCTTTCCGCTTGACAGTTAATATCATTAATATTTATACTAAAAATTATAATATCTACCAATCTGAGCATTTTATACATCAAATATTACTTCAGATCAAGTTGTACTTCCCCTAGGGTCTTCATCATAAAAAAATAACCTCGTCGTATGGCATGGAATTGTTCGTCTTGCAACAATTTGCTGATTGAAAGCAGTTGCATGTGTCGAACCATATCGTCACCTATCCAGCAGACTACGTTGAATCCGTTGACGAAATGTTTCCACTCTGCAGTTGAAATCGAAAAAAAACTTAGAATTAATTGAAACGGGCAGACATGAACCGTATTGGATCATGTAATCCGTAATTAGCTGCACGGGGTCCGAGATGCAGGAAACTTCTCGATCGTAGAACTCATTCAGGTGCATAGATTTCTAATTCAGCCAAAATCCCGGGAGAGTCGATTTAGCTTATCAGCACTTTTGCTGCAAAAACTGCCTGGTTAATCTTCCGCCTACGTTCAAGAGTTTCAATACCCGATCTTCGTAGGGTGGAAGGTTCGTAGGATCGTACCAAGGAAGGTGGCGAAGAGCGTAACGAACGAATTTCCTCTGAACAGACTCGATCCTCGCTATCCAAACTGTTTCATACGGACACCATACTACTACACCAAATTCCAAGATCGATCGCACTAGAGAACAATATAGAGCTGTCAGGCAGGTAGGATCCCGAAACTCATCAGAGATCTTAAAGATGAACCCGAGTTGCCTGTTAGCTTTGGCTATGATATCCGTGTAATGTAGCTTAAATGTCAAAGCAGAATCAAGTGTTCACCCCTATTCTGTATTTCGTTTCGAACGGAATTCTCATACAAAAAAATATTTTTTTGTATGAGAATTTCGTTCGAAACGAAATACAGAATAGGGGTGGTAATTCCTAGATCACGAACGTTGTCCACACGCTGCAGAGGTTGGTTATCGATCGTATAATTGAATGCAATAGGTTTTAGCTTGCGATGGAAAGTGATGATATTGCATTTTTGAACATTCAACGTGAGAAAATTCCTAGAGCACCACTCTTCGAAACTATCGATCAGGTGCTGCAACCGCAGGCAGTCAGTGAAGCATCGCACAACCATGTACATCTTAACATCGTCTGCATAGAATGACCGGCAGCCAGTTGGAAGTATCAAACCGATTTCGTTAATGAATATGGAGAATAGCAGCGGTCCCAAATTGCTGCCCTGAGGAACGCCTGAGTTGTTTGAAAAATAATCCGATTGATCAGACCCGATTTTCACACAAAGCTCTCGATTGGTAAGATACGATTCAAACCAACGAGTGAGTCCATGAGAAACACCAAGCTTATTGAGTTTGGCAAATAGAATGGCATGATCAACCCGGTTGAAAGCAGCCTTGAGATCCGTGTATACGACGTCCACCTGTGCCCCTGCCTCCATATTCCGTAGGCATAGGGAAATGAAAGGAGCGAGGTTTGTTGAGACCGAACGTTTGGGGTGGAAACCATGTTGGTCAGGAGAAATGTAGTTTCTACAGCTGGCAAATAAAGCGTCGTTGATGATTATCTCGAAGTAATTCCTCGGAATTCTCCACATTTTGTTTGTCTCCTTTCTTGAAAATCGGGAACATGAACGAAGATTTCCAACGAGAGGGAAATACACCTTGTTGTAACGAAAAAATGTTGAGCATCTTTTGAGTATGAACGATGGAATGCCGTCAGGCCTAACAGCGTTCGAGAATTTCAGCTTCTGGATGGCAGAGTCGACGAGGTCCGATGTGACCGTGAAAATATCAAAGCTGAACGCGTCACTGGGAGTATCTCTGATCCCTTCAGCAACTTGGCTTAACGATGCCGTTGAATCGTTGAAAACACTCTTGAAATGCTCAGCCAGGAGGTTACATTTCTCTAAAGAAGTGTTGGCTCTTTTATCGGTTATATGAATCTCAACCGGTAGCCCATCCTCTTTCCTTTTTGTCTTCACAAACGTGCAGAATAGCTTAGGATTACGCCGGAGATTGGTCTGCATACGTCTTGAGTACTTCTTGTATAGAAAACGGTTGTACATTCGGTAGCAATTACTTGCTAACGAAAATAATCGCTTGGTGAATGGATTACGGGACTGGCTGTATTTTCGAAGAGCCTTCGATCTCACACGCTTCAAGTGTTGTAATCGAGCATTGGACCATGCAGGTTTTGGAGCAGGTCTCCTCAGAGGCACACAATCCATTATTAATCGGCTAACAACTTCGTCGAAATAGTTAACGGCTTCATCAATGGACGAACACAAGTCAAGCGACTGCCAATCTACCTGGGCCAGTGAGTGATTCAATGCGACGTAGTCAGTTCTACGAAAGTCCAGGCTTTGTACATCAACGATGTTTTCATAGAGAACAGGAACTGATCGATTGATGAATGCTTCCAACGCTGGATGATCGGCGCTAGATGTATCAGAGGCTCAGATGCCTCAGCGACACTGCACTCTAGTCCGGTGGCTTCGTTCACCAACACAAGATCAAGCAGCCGAGAGTTTCTGTTTGGTAGAGAATTAATTTGCATTAAACCATGCAGGCTAAAACCATCCAAAAGAGCACAGCAGGAGGCAGGCATGTACGACCGAAGAATGTCAATGGTTGGATGATCATTCGCGGAAATATTCCAAACAAGCCCAGACTGGTTATAGTCGCCAAAT
The DNA here is from genome assembly GCF_037179485.1 of Ochlerotatus camptorhynchus. Lineage (NCBI taxonomy): Eukaryota > Metazoa > Arthropoda > Insecta > Diptera > Culicidae > Ochlerotatus > Ochlerotatus camptorhynchus. The sequence continues at coordinate 3,689,766 of NW_027040507.1, read as the reverse complement.
AGCAGAGCTAGATCGTTGTGATGTAATCGGGACAATACAGCACCAATGGAACTGATATGGTTCTTAACGCAACTCAAATTAGATTTACGGTCAGGAGGAAGGTACATAACGCCGATGCTTATCATGTTGCGTGACGTCGTAATCTTCACCCATAACTGCTCAAGAGAAGTATTAACCGGAGCAGGATCGAGGCAACAGTTCAGTCGTTTGGAAACCGCAATCAAGACGCCACCACCGCGTGATTTGGCACTGTTCATCCGGTTACGGTCATTACGAAAAACTGAGAACCTACTGCCAAATAATTGTGCTGAGTGAATTCGATCATCTAGCCAGGTTTAAAGTATGGTTCCACTGTGAATTCTTCGGATCCTTTTACAAAAATTGAAAAAACTTCAACTCTATTTGCTTGGTTGCTGAACACAAATCCATAAAGATCTTGCTAATCGAAAATAAATTGAGCGTCAACTCAGGAATATGTAGAACATCTTGAACTTCAATCGAACCTTCATGCAACTTCAAATTACCAATACCCTTCGCCACGGTCTTGATTGCTTATTTGCTTTAACGATTGCATGATCTTCATGTTCTTTCTCCGTGATATTGTCCTTGGCTTTCATTTTATGTGAACTTGTTGTTGATTCATTGATACAGCATGAGGAAAATTTCCATAACATGACACTTTGGATATCTTGGCTTGTGCCTTGAATAGAAATATTCATTTCCCGTACCTCTCAAATGCCATTTGCATTCCTGTTTTATCATCGGGTTGTAGTCTTCCAGAAGTATCTTCATTTGAAGAAATTCCAACCAATTCATCATTTCAACAAGCTTTTTGTAAACAAACCTTCTTATGCCCTTTTCTCGCCACCCATATGACACCAACGCAAACCTTTAACATCACCGGGTAGGGGACACTTTCCCCTTCCCGATGATATTGCTGGTTTGCGTGGGCGACCCTCGGTTGGTGAGAAAAGGGCCTACAAAGGTTTATTTACAAAAAGCTTGTATGCCCTTTTCACATGTTGTTCTGGATTTACTCTTATCGCATTTGATCATACTGTGACGCAAATTGAAAGGGGCAGCTCTTCACCGATCGACAGTGTTGCCAAAACACTGGTTATTCAGCTGTGCCTCCAATTTGTTAAATCCTAACTTTCATCCATTATTGCAGGCGAACGCCCATTCCGATGTGATCAGTGCTCGAAAGGCTTCACCCTGAAAACCGTTCTCCAGTCGCATCTGAAAACGCACGAAGCACAACGGGAAATGGTGCCCTGTCCGGAAAAAGGGTGCAGCAGTAAATTTTCCAGCAAGACCAGCCTCGAGCTGCACCGTCGTATTCACACCGGAGTCCGACCGTTTCAGTGCGGCGTTTGTACCCTCACCTTCAGAACATCCGGGCACATGCAGGCGCACATGACATCCCACGAACGGCTGGCCAAGCGTCGGGAGCAAACGAATTTTGAGCTCCTGTATCAGGAGTGATATTTTTTTTGTTTGGCATGGACCATTCTTGCATTCCAATCTGTGAAGACTGTGATATGAATAAATCTGTAAGCTTTCGAGTATTGTGCATATGCACTACAATGAATGAAATATATTATGAAAAGGATTCTTTTTTTTCGAATTGTATCGAACCTAGCTATGAAATCCGGGAGATACGCCGTAGGAGTAGGTAAAGTGCATATCACCCCCTTCCGGGCCACCATTCTTCAGTCGTTTGCTCTCGTGAATGAAATCGTCCACATCTTCCGAAACGGACTCATAGCGCTTTCTGCCTCGAGCTTCCGATGAACTGATTCCGTGATCCTCTTCCACCTCGCTCGCTTGATATTGCAGGAAAATCGGCTCGATTCGTTTGCCGGATTTCTTCAACATGTATGGATCGAATGGGAAGAAAGTGTCCAGGCATTCTTCCGGGGTTTGGGATTCGTTTTTGTAGATGGTAGCCAGTTTTCGCCGTGCGTTCCGTTCCAGGATCGTGTGACAGTAGGCCAACTGGTGGGCACGGGTTACTCCAGCAAAAGCGGTTGCCACTGCCGGGAGGCACACTCTAAGCGGATTAAGGTGGCATGTAACGATTGAGGACAGTTGCAGGGTTTGAAGGAAGATGAGATTTTTAGCACTGGATGTGAGCTGTCTGCTGCGGAATGCAATCACATAGAAAATGGCCTGGCAAACCGAATAGAACACCATATGGGCTCTCAGCGATTGATTGTACTGCATCGAGTCCGTTCGTTGGATGTAGTGGTGCACCCATTGTGAGAATTCTTGTAGAGTGGACTTAAGAAGACTACAAAGAAAGAGCATTTCGTGAATAATTTGATAAATTTCAAGACGCAGAAATGTACTTACATTATTGGAACAAAATTTGCACGTGCCAGCATGCTGGCAATGTAACCGACGGCCGCCTGGCGCATCGGTGGGGAAACATTAGGATTAATCACTTGCTTCCACAAATACGTTATGAAATACTCAACGTAAGATTGTTTAAAACTACAAAAATAAAACATAAGGAATTGCACATGATGCGTATTGTGCGTGGGAAGAATATGATTATCGAACAGAGCTAGCAGAACTTTGAACATTCTATCTGCGTCGCTTGCATTTACGGATGTTGCCCGTCGCTGGATGTACTCGAACATCTTTTCCATACAACAATCCAGGGTTTCAGCAATCGGTAGCTTCATCGTAGCATCATCTCCTAATTCCTCATCGATCAATCCCATCGGGTCTTCATCCATCGTAAAAATCTGATGGTCATCTTCCGGAAACTCAGCATCTTCAATCTCATTTCGCGGAGTATTTACATCTATTGTAAGCAACCGATTGAAGACAATTTCCAACAGTTCCTCCGAGAACATCGACGAATGTTCAGTCATCCAAAGCACGTTATGTAAGTAGCCGCATATTACATGAGACGACTTTTTAAAGTACGGAAACTGCTTCCTCAACTGCACTAGTATCACATTGAATATCCTGTTGAAATAAACAATTTGTCATATAAACTACTCTTCGAAACATTTTCACCCTATACTCACATCGGAATAACATTCTTTAGCCTTGCGATCAAATCATGAACCGGAGCAAAAACTTTCGACACCTCTTCGCTCGGCACCCCGTGAGTCCACCCGGTCCGGTCTTCCTCCTTCGGTACGAACTGCTGCACCAGCTTCGCCACAGCCAGTGACGTGTAATTGCTGTGCGCTACCAACAGTTCTATCACAAATTCCATATAGATCTCCTGAGCCGATTCGCTTCTCGCCAGCCAGTTCACCGACAGGAGAGCCTCCACCAGCATTCCGAAGTTCGAATTCAACATGTAAACGCATCGTTTCGATTCGACGAAAACCTGCTGGAACTTGCCGTCGTCAAACTGTTCCTCCTTAACCGCGGCCAATAGATGCTCGAAACGCTGCAGCCGATTGCTTTCCAGCGCATCCTGGAGCACCGACTCGACCGAGAGGTCATCGAATAGGACCTTCTTCTGCGACAAGCTCGCATTCAACTTCGATCCTTCCAAGCTGGGGTACGGTTTTAAAATAGATGAAATACGACGCTTTTCCGCTGTGACAGACATTCTATCATGGCCAAATTGGATTCAATCCTTGATACGCGGAAGAAATCCAATGCAAATCAAGGTTAGCAGTAGCCGTATAGGTACGTAGCACTAATAATTATTGTTTACCAAATTTTGAGCAGTAGTTTACGCTTTCGGCTGGGTGATTTTCAATCAAAATTTTCCCCGTTTTAATTTTTCACTCAATTTGTATCGGTTAAACAGCAATTTTACAGAATTTTCCACGTTATGACTCGATTTTTTCACAATTTCACGTAAACGAGCACGTTTTAACACGTTTCGCAGATTTTACTCACCACTGCGAATATTAGTTTGACGTTTCGAATCGCGACCGCGAGAGCGGAATTTTTTTTTCCAGTTTCTGTTTTGATTCTCCTCTTTCTATATTGACCACAAACGAACCGAACAATAGCCCACTGGTTTTATGCTTTGTGTTTGAGAAAGTTTCGAAGATGGCTGCGTTCTTGATGAGCAACAGGCACGTGCACAGATTGCGGGCAACGTCAAGGGTTTCACATGTTGATTTCAAGGGGGGGAGGTGGCTGTCAAATACGAAGAATTCAGTGCCAACATTTCAAAGGGGCGTAATTGCTTTTGTAAACAATGACTTTAGCCATCAATTTCTCGCGAATGAAATCTTACCTCTTCAAAATAACAATGCTAGCTGGTAGAGGAAACATTCCTCTACCTACTGGTGTCATTATTTTTCATGAGTGAGCTTTTATTCGCGAGAAATCGATGGCTAAAGCCATAGTTTACAAATGCAATTACGCCCCTTTGAAATGTTGGCACTGAATTGTCGCCTACCTCGCATAACTGGTTCCAAACGTAAACAAGCCATAAGAAACCTACATCGTTTGTTTACGTTTGGAACCAGTTTCATACAAGAATGATGAGTAGGCTGATTTGACAGCACGTTCCCTCCCAGGTTGATTTACGCAGTGGCGTCCACCACAAGCAGAGCATCCTTTAATCGTATGGTCTGGTGGAAAATCGACTTAATGTATGGCGAAATTCACATTTATTTAAAAATATTAATAATGGTGCAATTAGTTTAATGCATTATTTCTACATAATGTCACGATTACTAAAAATAACAAAATGGATAAATTTTATCACCGCTAGAAGGAAGATTTCAACACGGCGAATGAGAACGACCCAAACTTGAATTTAGTTCACTCATAATCGCCAAAAGTGCAGGAACTCAGCGATGAGTAAATTTGTCTCATGTTTTCCTTGGTTTTTCCAGGGAAAAATTCCTGAATTTGAGAAAAGTAAAGATTGGATTAACTCAGTCTATTGGTACTACTCCGAGGCTGAATACATTTTTCGTCAATTTCCTCATTTTCCGGCAGATTTTTTAGGTTTTCCACAAGAAACCATGAGACAAATTTACTCATCGCTGAGTTCCTGCACTTTTGGCGATTATGAGTGAACTAAACTTAAATTTGGGTCGTTCTCATTCGCCGTGAAGAGAAATCGACGAGTTTTCGAAAATATTCATACAGCAAAACAGGTTTATCCACCGGGCATAGGATTTGATGGTAGCAAAAATTGCTCACACAGCAAAAAAAGTTGTTGAATATTACATCGAAACTGCTGCAACCAGGTCAATCCATCGGCTGTGTAATATCACATTGTACGATGTACATCGATTTTGCGAACAAAATTACATCCATTGATGTAATATTGCATCTGCTTTTTGCTATTACATCATTATTTCATACATCAGCTTGAATTACGTTGATCGATATTACATTTTTTTTTGCTGTGTACGGTTCGAACGTTAACAAGAAGCCGTATTCTCGTTCTCGTTTTTTTTTTTGTATGAAAACGCGCTTCGAATGAAAACAAGAATATGGGTGTATGCAAATATATTATATTAACAATATGATCCACTCTTTCGCTTAGCTGGCGAACCGAATTTTTAGCGATGAAAGCACCTCTGTGGCCAAAAAGGCTACACGGCGAATGAGAACAACCCAAATTTGAGTTTAGTTCACTCATAATCGCCAAAAGTGCAGGAACTCAGCGATGAGTAAATTTGCCTCATGTTTTCCCAGGTTTTTCCAGGGAAAAATTCCCGAATTTGAGAAAAATAAAGATTGGATTCACTCAGTCTATTGGTACTACTCCGAGACTGAATAAAATTTTCGTCCATTTCCTCATTTTCCGGCAGATTATTTAGGTTTTCCACAGGAAACCATGGGACAAATTTGACTCATCTCTGAGTTCCTGCACTTTTGGCGATTATGAGTGAACTAAACTCAAATTTGAGTTGTTCTCATCCGCCGTGTACCAATGTATTTGTTTATCGTCACGAGGGGTAAACCAAATGAAAATTTGTTTAATATTTCAAATGAATGTATTTCAGCATTTTATTTTATTGGATGACAATGTCACTGTAGTCAGACAAATTTTAAAGTAATATACACAATGTAATTAATGAAAATAATTTGACTCTTGCTTTTGTAATAAGTACTATATTTGCACCCCTCGATTGTAATTGAATGATTGCTGCTTACCTTTTTCAACGCTAGATGGTGCGTGAAGCAATATTTTGCGGGTCGCCATTGCAGCATTTGGAAAAGGCATGAATGGATCATATGGATCATTTGGAAAAGGCATAATGGATCATATGGATATTGGAAAAGGCATGAATTGGATCATATATCATATATATATGATATATTTGCTTTTGTGTGAATGTCATATTCACCCCTATTCTGTATTTCGTTTCGAACGAAATTCTCATACAAAAAAATATTTTTTTGTATGAGAATTTCGTTCGAAACGAAATACAGAATAGGGGTGATTATCACCGACCTTATTACCAAACAACACCTTAGTGTGTGACATCACGTGAACGTTCCTCTGCGTTTTAGTTACCAATTCAGTTAATTTGACACGTTTGTTGCACTTTCGTATGTCTCAATATTATTGCTGAACCACCGTCAAACCCACTATCCAGAGGCAGCGAACCACCTTAACACCTGAAATTATACAAAAACAAATTAAAAATTAGCACCAACCCCCCCTTCCCCGATTGCAACAGCTCCAAGCCATGCAACAGGATCATTTCGTGCCCCATGACAACTTGATCCAGTTGCTTCCAAGTTCATTGTTTTGGCGCCAGCCGGGAGAGACGTGGGCGGAATATTACAATGTGAGACAATTCAATGCAGACGTCTTCCAAATTGGGCCGATCGTCAGGTAATCAGTGGGTTACCACCTGGCACCTCTTAGCAAGCACTATGCTACGAAGCGGACCGGAAGGTTCAATGAACAACCTCCCCCATTAAGCAGAGATGCCTGCTTTATGCTAATTTTATTTCAAACTTTTGGAAGTACAATTTATATGTCATATATTTTTATTTATTTCCATAATATACACCGATAGGCTTATCATATAAGCATCTCAACAAAAAAAAAATCACCATTTAATATTCAACGCAGTATTCATCTTCTCAATATGATGGTAACTGGTGTGCAGAAACTCCTTCCGTTTGTTATTATCGCCCGCATTGTCCAAAAAGGTCGTGTACACCGTCTCTACCGCTTCGTTTTCCGGATTCGACTGCGGCAGCATTCTGTACATTGCTTCCAAGTCCGTGGTCAACCCCCGGGGCGTCTGCCCGTTGGACGGTCGAACCTGGGCGCCTCCATTCAGGCAACCAGAAGGACAGGCCATTATCTCGATGAAGTGATACGTACACTTGCCGCGCTTTAGTTTCTGAACCATGTTCTGGATGTTCCTAAATCCGTTTGCAACCGCAAACCTAAGCAACACCTCTCCATTTTGCTCCAGTACCGCCTCGCGAAGATCGTTGTTACGAAGATTTTTGAACTCTACGTGCTCAATGTGGATATTAAAAAGTTTTCGGGCGGCGTACTTGAAGATGTATTCGCTATATCCACCGGATCCGGAAGTTTCGTGAGCCCACACAAACACCGGTGGACGCCCCGTAGGCCACGGCCAATCGATGGGAGATTTATCCACGATTTGAAGTTCTTCAATTCCCGTTTCATCCAGCATTTGCTCGACTTCAACTGCAAGATGCAAACATAAACATTAAGACTCCCATTATCCTACCGATCACACCAACTTACTGGACGTTATCACACAATCAACATCTCGGCAATTGTCCACGTCCGAGAAGAAATCTTCCCTCGAAGCTTCCAGCTTTTTGTCGTAGCAAGGCATAACCGTAACATGATAGATCCGATCACCACTGATGCCCAACACCTTTGCCAAATATTTCTTCACTAGAACGCCCATAATTTGCTGAGGCGATCTCGTCGTTGCAATGAACGGCAGAATAAAATTCCCATGAGTCTTTTCAGCATAGCAAACCCATCCGGGACAAGACGAAGCCAACATTGGCAGTGTTTGCCTGTTCGTGTTGTACCGTTCCACAAACTCATTCCGACTTTCAATCAGCGCCAGGTCATCGGCTATTTTCGTATCAACAACCATGTCCGCACCGAGCTGCTTGAAGTAGCCTAAAAACCAATACCTACAGATAACAACCCCCAGCAACCATTTCTAAAGCACCTTATCTCACCTGCAACGCGCTCGAACGTTTCCTCTGGGTTTAGATTGTATCTTCTTGCAAGCGATAAGATTGGTTGTTGCGCGACGGTGAACACTATGTACCGGACTGCGTCCAGCTGATTGTTAAGCTTGGCCAAATTATTTTCGTTCATCACCCTCAGCAACTCTTCCTGACTCTGCTGCGTTATCAGGACGCCTTCCGCCGAAGTGATACAGCCGGAACATGCAAGGCAATCGGCCAGAGTGATTTCCACTTTTTCCAATTTTTGAAGGCCACTCTGAAACAGATTTTCCGTGTGCTTAATAACATTGAAGATAAAATTAACTTGCGCTACTTACTGAAGTTGCCTGCATGTAAGATCCATCCTCTTGAATAGTAATTTTCGATCCAGTTTTCGACTTGCTAGTCTCGATCTTAACGGGTTTAATGCATTCCTGTAAAGTCAATGACGATTTCAGATTGAATAGGGCGCTTCCGGTTTGAACAACCAATGTTTTACCTGCGACGGCGTAATAAAATCATCCAAGTCTGTGAGTTGCAGGGCACCGCTAAAGCGAGACATTTTGAAGAGCTTTTTATCTATGTAAATAATTAAAACTGATAAAGATTATTATTGATACGTGATGAATAGCTCTGCGCACGAAATCGAAGATGAAACTGATGTCGTTTTCGTTTTTGCGGTGTAGCTACACCGGTGCTACACTGCCGAACACCGAAAAAATTTAGGGTGTAGCTATCGGTTGCACCTTTGTTTACAAAGAAATGATGATGAACTGTCAATGACTCGCACTTATTGCTGCTTACACTACACCGGTGTAGTGTAGTAAAAACGAAAACGACATGAAAAAGTGAATGTTTTTGTTTTGATTAGCGGAAATTTAGCAATCGGTTAAACGTCAAGCTGAAATTCACCACCCCAAGCATCCCAGCGATGTTTCAGCTTTTAGAATGTACCTTGAAACATATATGTATATACGGAGAATCGAAACAACTCAAAATTAAGTCATTTGTACTCATCTTGACAGCTAAGTGAAACCAGTCAAAATTTAGTTCTTCGCGAAGAATCCAATTTTAAGTACTTTGCGAAGACTTCGCTTTGAGTAAAATGAACCTGTTCTTAATTTTAATAAAATTAAGCGGAAACATTGTATTTTATATAATTTTCTTGAATGTGTTGATCTGGTTATCTAAAATCAATCATTGTTATTGTATTCCAGCTTATGTATAGAGTATACATTTAATTAAATTCTTCCTTAACCAATATTAAATGCGTCCTTGACCTGAGGGAAGGTGTCTGATTTTTAGTCACTTTCTTCATCAGTACGTTTTGAAAACATGCACCAACGAGTCCCAGCCACAGTTTGCCAGATAATTAGGTACACTGATAAAACAGCAAAGATTTAATTTATGTGATTTCACTCATAATTTTTATAAAACACTCCACACAGAAAAACTAAACTACCCACCGCTTGGGTTTTTTAAACTCAAATTTGAGTTATTTGACCTCTGCCCGTTTCATTTCCTCTCGCTATTGTTGTCAAAAATAGAACGAAAGATTCGACTCAACCGTCTAGTTCCGTACGAGAAGCCAAAATTGAGTAATATGCGATATACCAAAATTTGAGTTAATTGAACTTAATTTTGGGTAGAAAAAATTAAAAATAACTTAGCGATGGGTATTTTTTTTTGCCGTGCTTAAATGCAAACTACTTTGAGCCGTTTTACCCAAATTTGGCTTATCGTACGGAACATGGGAGATGAGTGAAAAGAACTTAATTTTGGGTTGTTTTGAATTTCTGTGGCACACATAAATTGCATAAACAACACATCAACCTCATGTGCAATACATATGCCAAGTATGTGTATTTTAAATGAACATCATGTGTGGTGACATATTAGGTTCTGCAGCGTGACGTCACGAATGAACTCAGTGTTAATAGGCTGAACCTTTTTGACAGTTCAGTGGTACTGTTGACAAGCACTTAGTCGTTTTTTTTCGAAAAAACAAATTCTAAAATTTCCGAATTTTAACTTGAAAATTGTCGAGGAACAGCGCGATGAAAGTATGTTGCTCATGGACATTGCAGAAGTCTAGATAGAGCTGGAATTAGGGCGTAACAGCTTTTGTAAACAATGACTTCTCTCGATGAATTCTCGAAAGTTATGGCTCTCGCTGGCAAATCGACATTACCATCGAGTAGAGGAAGACTTTCCCTACCCGATGGATATGTTGGTTTGTGTAGGCGTACCTTGAATTCCTAGAAATCAACGAGAGAAGTCATTGTTTACAAAGGCTGTTACGCCCTAATTCCAGCTCTATCTAGAAGTGTGGTTTGCATCTCACTGCAGTCTGAAAAATTATCGAGAAAATCCACCCAAGAAAAAATCGACTAAGTCCACGTAAACAGTACCACTGAACTGTCATCAGATTGAGGTTAACCCCGACGGTGCAAAACCTAATAGCAAGAAATTATGTGTGGACACACATAAAAAAAATACACCGGCTACTGGACCACGGAAAGCGAATATCAAAATGGTGATCAAATACTCCTCTTGTGAATGTTTTGCTAGGAAATTAGGTTTTATTAGAAGCTGTTGGCATACTTTAAAGGTAAATATGATGAAATTCCTTGGAGAAATATGAGTAATAATATATTTTGTTTCAGTTCAGTTGGCAGCATCAGCGCAAGAACAACATAGAAAAAGGCCAGGTGGGGCTGGAAGTGAGTGGCTATCCTAGTGTACCGGTCTGTGGATTTGGATATGTTGCGCATTTCAGTGCTTTCATAAGCCAATCACGGCGGCTTGTTCAACTTGTAATTGATGATCAAGTACTACAACAATGGATAGGAGTAAGTTTGAAGATGATTTTTATGATTTGAGTTGCTAATCTTGGCTTCAATTCTATTTTCAGTTGACGTCAAGCGCTCTTTTTTTTCTAAAAGGTTTAATTAATGCACTGTGATGAGCGATGCGAAAAGAATAATATTGGGAAAAATTGCAGCTTTCGGTACAAAACGTTGTTAATCACTATCATTAGATACATCACTTTGAAACGTCACGGATGTAGTGACCGAGAACAAATATATAATGGTACATTGGATTCAGAGTTTTATTTCAATAAAATAGAATATCTCTAAACACTAGCCTGAACATTTCAAAATAATATAAACAATAATACACATAAACGTACAAATGATATTCATCTGACACTATCCATAGTTGCCATGTGTGGGACACACATAAAATTTATTACATGCAGAATGAATTCATTTTATGTGTCTCACATATAAATTTCATTTGTGTAATCACATTGCAAAAATCTATGTGTGTGGCACATAAACAAAATATGATCAATTTTATCAGTGTAGGCTGTTTTTGAGAATCGAATATGAGATTTCTGGGCACTGGTTTGGACATTAAATTACCTTCAGCAAACAAACCTCTCCCTCGCATGCTTCTCCAGCTGAAGTCATGAATATGGCGCACGATGCAAGTAATTTTTCACCCAAAATAAAGTCTTATCAATAAGAACAAAATTTAAACCAAAACAATAGTGATAGGCGAGTACTTATTTTTAAGAACTTTCTATCTCGATTTTGAGTTGTTTCGGTTCTCCGTGATATAAGAAATATTCAGAGGAAGAGATAGACGAGTGCACGGATGGATTTAAGTTCACTCACTCGACAAAAAGTGACACAACAGCGGGGCCCTGTTTACTAAAAATGAACACATGTATTCATTTTTAGTAAACAGAGCCCCGCTGTTGTGTCACTTTTTGTCGAGTGAGTGAACTTAAATCCATCCGTGCACTCGTCTATGGGCGAAGAGAATGTTTTGAGCCAAATGAACTGCCAAAATCTGAGCTAATCGAACATTCTCATTAGAATTTGTCTTTTTCTTACTAGATTATATTTGAGAGTATTGAAATCGAACAGAAATTCAATCACCTTTATGTTTCGTGTGCTTCTCAAATTCAACTAGTTTTTGGAATCAAAAACTATATTCTAACTCTATTGATTAATTGATCTTACACAACAACAAAAATGTAATATCGATCAATGTAATAAATGATGTAATAGCAAAAAGCAGATACAATATTACATCAATGGATGTACACAGCAAAAAAAGTTGTTGAATATTACATCGAAACTGCTGCAACCAGGTCAATCCATCGGTTGTGTAATATCACATTGTACGATGTACACAGAATCAAATGATGTGACACACAAAACCGATGTAATTTTTCTGACGTAATATATGTGATGTACACAGATGAGATGTAAGTAAACGAAGCGATATAGGGGAAATGTAGGTAATGTTGGCCTACATGTCCCTAAGTTGGGCCCATACATAAATTCAGCAATCGACTAAATTTTCAATAGTGACCAAAAATATCCATTAGTACCGTTCTAATGACGCGTTCATTTAGATTAAATTGATAAATAGCAGATTTTTAGCGATGGGCCCAAATTAGGGACATGTAGGCCGACATTACCTACATTTCCCCTATGTAATAGTGATGCGATGTAAAGAAAAAAACCGAGGAAAAAACGATGTATATACGTATACGTGGTTGATTAAATTGCTTTGCTATCTTTTTTCTCACATAAATTTTAATCAGTTGTACAAACTGCAGTTACTCAGTTACAGATTACGGCTTCCTCTGGTACTGCGTGGAGTACTGCGCAAAGTTGATCGGCATGAAAGACTTCCAGAAAGCATAACGACTAGTCTCCGCCGTGTTGAAGGGCTGACCACCGGGTGGTAGGAGCCATGGACCATGGACAATCAGCATTCCTACTGAATTCGGGTCAAGTAGAAGGTACAGCTAGCTGGATGGACTTCCTTCGGCACTGCGTGAAGCACTAACAGTATTGGTCGGCATTGAGGGTTCCCAGAAAGTATGGCGTCTCTGCTTAGTTAACCGTCTGGTTGAAGGCAATGAAAAAATCTCGTCGCGGATGTTCTGCAAAGATAAAAGCGAAATCGTCAATAAATCAACTAAAATTTGAAAAAATTATTTCAACTTACAGGTTGCTGCTTCCTCTGGCAATGCGTGGAGTACATTCACTCCCGATCATCTAGAACGAAGTCTTACAGTGTTGCGAGATTTAATATAGCATCAACATTATATGATATTACACAAATTTTGTGTAATATTACACAACTATTTTGGAATGACTTGGTTGCATCTGATTCTGTGTAATAATTATGTTATTGATATGTGAATATTACACAGATGCAACGTAATGGACAATGGTAATTTTGTTTCGGTGTAATTTAAAGAGCGATGTAATATGACATCCAAATGGATGTTATTATACATCTACTTTTCTTGATTACATCCGTTTTGTTGTACATCATGTGAATTACGTTGATGCATATTACTTCTTTTTTTTTTGCTGTGTATCTCTCCCTCTGAGTATTTCTAGTCTATATATATTCCAAACAAACATTGAATGTTGAATAAGGGCTAATTCAGGCAAAAATAAGCTTCTTCAGCTAAAAAATAGCTTATTCAGCTGTTGATCAACTCAAATTGTTTGTTGGGTTACTCCCAATACCATTTGGGTCCTTTTAAATATTACGTAACAGTAAAAAAAAAGCCTTTTTAACCTCGGTTTTAACTAAAATACAAACAATAAACCTTATTTAAACAGTGAAATAAAACCAATAATGAATCATATCATTGTGCCATTTTTCACAGAGATGGCACTGTTCCACTGTTAGTATGTAATAAAAATGCTGGTATAGAAATTGTCTGATTGATTTTTTTTAACTTCAGAGAGGAGTTCTTGGAAAAAAATTTAATATTCTTTTACAAATACTTGCTGGATGGGAATACTGAGCCAAATATAATTGAAGTGATTTTTCCAAAGTACTCAGTAGTCTCTTAAGAAGACTCTTGCATATGCTTAAACATTCTTGCTAATTCTTTAAAGAAATTTTAAAATTCTTTTACAAATACTTGCAGGAATACAGAGCCAAAGAAGAAGAAATGTTCATGCTTTAACTTTGCTTTAACATCATGGCTAATTGTTTTAATATTGTCTGACTGATTACTTTAATTATATTTGGCTCAGTATTCCCATCCAGCAATTATTTGTAAAGGAATATTAATATTTCTTCTAAGAACTCCTTTCTGAACTAAAAAAAATCAATCAGACAATTTTAAAACAATTTGCCGTCTTAATGTTTAAATGTCTTGTTTTGATATTCTAGAATATTCTTGGTAAGAAATGGAATGGTATTTCCACAGACAAACAGACATAACACATTGAATATTTCTCACTGTAAAACGTCCTCGCTAAAACTTTACCGTCATCTGTTGAGTACACTGTGGTGGGTAATAGCATAGAGGTAACTCTAAGACCACTGGGTCCCGAAGAAAATCATTATTATTTTTGGCTCACTCAGTACCAGAACAACGGTCCCAAGCAGTCCTAAGCTATTTCACTCACCCCTGCATGTTCTGCATGAATCCACACACCCCTGATGTTATCTGTCAAACCTTCATAGCGAATCAAAACAAACATAGTGTAGTAATAGAATTTCAACTAGAATAGGGTACGTTAATCGTTTGCTTGGGACCAATAGGCTACTAAAGTGGTGAGCCAATTTAAAATCGTTAGTTTCGTATTGATTGTTGGTAATAGAGCGGTACAGCCCGCTTTTCAAGCTTTCTCCGGTGTTGGACGAATACGGTGTAATGTGAATGGATGGTCGAGTGCCAATGGGAGAATTCGTTCCGTTCGAACTACAGTGCGAACACGGTGGAATTTCAACCCACCTTCGGCGCCACATTTCGGTGGCGTGTGGGAACGGCTGGTCCGATCAGTAAAGGAGGTGATAAAGGTATTGGACCATAGCCATAAATTTACGGATGAAGTGCTGCTCACGACCTTGGCTGAGGCCGAGGATATGATCAATTCCCGGCCACTGACATACGTTCCACAAGACGCAGAAAATGTTGGATCGATAACTCCGAACAGTTTCCTGAAGGGCAGCTGGAAAGCAAAACTGAATGTATCGTGCCACGAGCGTTCGCAGATATTAGTAAATCGCCTGTAGAAACGATGGCTAGTCGAGTATCTTCCGCACCTCAACGAAAGGCGTACGGCGTACGAAGTGGCACAGCGAACAACATTCGTTGGAAGTTTGTGAGATACTTTTCATAGCGGATGACAACAACCGGAAGTGATGAGTACGAGCGATAGTAGAATAAGTGAAGTGAGGAGTCAACGACAGGATCAGGCAGGCGGTGTCTACCGACGACCGGTCACTAAGTTAGCGGTGCCTTAGATACGGAGCGGTAAATCTGGCTCCATCGGAGGAGCCTGCGCCAGTGTTACGGTGGGGGTTGTTGAGGCACCGGTAACGTCAAAGTTAACAACTACTACATGCACAGAGAGGGAGAATGCGGACCTGAGTGTAGCTGCCAGCAGCAGCTGGGTCCACGGAAATAAAAAAAAAACTACCCAAAATTAAGTACTTTCCCCTTAATTCCGGGGTTCAGCCCAAGAGCCTAAATTTGAGTTAATTGCATATAGAAGTTTCCATTTAACACCAGCAAAAAAAAATACCTACTCTTAAGTATATTCTACCCTAAATTAAGATTAGTTCACGTAAATTTGAGAATATGCAATTTATTAACTAATTTGGCTGAACTAAATCGTTGGGTCGAATCTCTCGTTCCATTTTGACATAAATAAAGAGTGCAAGTGAGAGGCTGAACTCAATATTAAGTATAAAGAACTCAAATTTTGGGTAGTATTTTTTCTCCATGTAGAAACAACCGGTGAATACTAAGGGCATCTTTAGCGGCGGTCCAATTGGCTGATTTGGTCTAAAATTTTGGAACAGATCCAGACCGAGAAGGGGGTCTACATTTTGTTTTAGACTAGTTCTAAAATGTAAATTTTTTAAACCAGTATAATTCTTGATCTATTTTGAACTGAATTTGGATCAAGGCAAGCACTGTGCCAAACCAGTTTGACAGCTGTTCTACTCGAGGTTATGTTTTGTTTTATTTCGGTACTGGGATTTTTACTGCAAAACAAACCGATGTTTGCCTAGATTTTCTCCTAAACGAAGTGGTTCCATCAAAGTGGTCATATCTAGCGATAAACAATTGACTGTTGTTGACACTGGCGGAGTTCCAGCTCTATCGCACTACCGATGCTGCTGTTGCTATCGGCACCGACATCGTCGCAAATGCAACAGCATCGCAAGGGAAGGATCAGGTACACATCAGGACACTTCTGTTCTGCAGGATTTGTTCTGTTGTTTTACCCTTCTTCTTGTGGCCCCATTTGACGCTATTTAATTCTTTTGGATTCGGTCCACCGGTTCTGGAGATTGCAAACCCATCATGCGACACATCAAATCATATGAGAATTCAAAAAATAAGATCAGTGGTACAGAAATAAAGTACCCCGGATCACCTTGGTTACTTCAGGGCATGTTCTGGCAGCCCCTAGGGAAGTGGTCAGTTTTTGAATTAGTCTAAAACCCTTCGCGCGACACATCAAATCACATGAGAATTCAAAAACAAGATCAATGGTTATCAAACAAAGTACCCAGAACCACCTTGGCCACTTCATTGCATATTCCGGGAACCTCCAGGGAAGTGGCCAATTTCTGACATAGTCCACAACCCATCACGCGACACATCAAATCACATATGAATTCAAAAACAAAATCAATGAAAGTTAAAAATAGTGCCCAGGACCATGTTGGCCCCTTACGGGTATGTTCCGGGTTCCTCCAGGGGAATGGCCAGTTTCTGATTTGACCCAAAACCCATCATGCGACACAGTAAATCCCACTTGATTTCAAAAACAAGATCAATGGAAGTCAAATATAGTGCCAAGGACCACTTCACCCACTTTCGGGCATTTTTCAGGAACCCCCAGGAAAGTGGCCAGTTTCTGACTTGGGCCAAAACGCAACATGCGAGAAAAATTTCGCAATATTTTTTTATATATATTTGTAAGAAAGGTCAGATCTCACCATAGGTGGATAAATACAGGTTTTTATTATTATTTTACGGGGAAGCACTTTTAAAAATAACGAGCAGTTGAAGGCTTTTTGTTAAAGCTACATATCTTACCCGTAAACGGCAATCAGAGGTTTATTTAGCGGTAAAAATGGTTGACTACGAAATCAGGGAGTGAGTTAGTTTTGACTCGGGTTTTGACGATTGAAATAAAACGGCCAAAACTAGACCAACCGGTGCGTACGCACGCAGTTTGATCTATTTTAGCTTGATCTATTGCATTTTAGCTGTTTCAAATGTGACATAAATTTGGATCTAGATCAGACCACCGCTAAAGATGCCCTAACTATTTTAAATTGGCTCACTACTTGACTATTTAGCCTATTGGTCCCAAGTACATATATAAGCGTATCCCATTCTAGTCGAAATTCTAGTACTACACTATGTTTGTTTTGATTCGCTATGAAAGTTTGACAGATAAAATGAGGGGTTCGTGGATTTTCCTATGTTTCGAGGGGTTCATCGATAAGCTTGGGACCAAAGATAGTACCAGAGCTGAGCCAAAAAGTTGAGCACGTTTCTTCTGAACCTTCTGGCCTTAGAGTTACCTCTATGGTCGAAACAAAGAGGAAAACATAATAAAATCATTAGTAGATTAATTTGGAAAAATTCTGGATGTGAAAATTGTTAAATTTGATCGGTTCATTTTAGGTGAAAGTAGTTAAATACAGTGAATTAGATAGAGGAAAAAGTGGGTGAAAATTAGAGATAAAGGTAATATTAATAAAATTAACATAAAAGTTAATTAAACATGAAAACTGTTACAGGTGAAGAGAGCAGTAAAAACAGAACACTGGTAACATTATTGCAAGGGAAAACTATTGATGTAAGTAGAAAAGTGTATGAAAAGTAGGTAACTAAATCAAAATATATATTTTAGTTTTGAGCTGTTGTCTACAAATCGACTGCTGCAAAAAAAATAGTTCTTTATTGATCCGAACAGCAGGATTCCATAAACTACGTCTCATTATATAAGCGCTACTTAGCGACTAAGAGGCGGCATTGAAAATGGCATTTCTTGTTACCCTTTTCATGTCCAAAGGCGTACTTGCAGAATATGAACCGGCAAAGCGGTTTGTTTATCAACAATCTCCCGAAGGTACACTGATGGAACCGAGCCGGACAAGTTATTCCACTTGCCATTTTTAATATTATAACTTTATACGTACAAAGACAAAGAATGCAAACACGCTCCATAAATATTTAGCACTGGAGCATGTGGATAAAGGATCGGAACGTATCACGGAGGTGAATGACACGGAAATGGCGCATCGGATGCGAATCGATCTTGATGATTTTTTTTTCGGCTGGCAATAAATAAATATTTATAAAATAAATATTTACGATATGTCTGATTTAATCTCAAATTTAACAACCAACGGAAAGCCCAACAATCACATACACTGGCGTCTCATTTCCAACAGATTCGCAATTTGGTAAGTATTGGGAGATTCGCGAACCACCGTCATTCAGCTTCTCTTTACCGATGCCCGGACCAACGCATTTGCATAAATTTACCGATATTTGGCAATAATTTGTTCCCATTTCGAGGAACGGGACACCGTCATGATCTCGCAAACACGCACACATTATTTAAGGTGAATCGCTGTGGAAATCTTAATTCTTTATTGATCTTGCTATCACCTCGAAATTTCAAGAGCACAAATTTAAGCTCCCACGAAACATGCAACAATGAAAATGTAACTCAACGTTGACTGCAGTGCAGCAAACAGGGAGTTACAATGTCAGGAGCGATGTCACAGCAGTTTTAGAACTTTGTGCTCTAGATAGTTTGAAACCATTTTTTGGCTCTTCAAGGAATCACCTTAAAAGAAAGGTTGTTCACACCACATAAAAAGTTATTAATGTCCAAAATTTCAGCATTCCTGC
Organism: Ochlerotatus camptorhynchus; assembly: GCF_037179485.1. Classification (NCBI taxonomy): domain Eukaryota; kingdom Metazoa; phylum Arthropoda; class Insecta; order Diptera; family Culicidae; genus Ochlerotatus; species Ochlerotatus camptorhynchus. The sequence continues at coordinate 3,670,679 of NW_027040507.1, read as the reverse complement.
CGAATATCCCGTATAATACCCACCAACAAACGATGCAAAAGGCCAAGCGCGCGAGATTCAGATAGAACAAGCAATGGCGAAGAGCGAAGAGAAAACAAAACCCCATGAACCGCTCGAAAAAGGAGCAACGGGCGCGGGTGACTTGCATGCGTGCGGTGGTAACCAGGCGGCGAACCCGTTAAGATGTCGTGCCCACAAGATTAAACTGGAGTGCGGTCGTGCGCGGTGGTGTGAAATAATCCTGTTTGAAGATCAAGGGCGACCAACACCCTTTTTTCCAGGCTCGTTCACCGGGTTGTTCGGTGGCAATGTCGTCTCGATAATAGTTTGCCATTGCTTCATGTCTGCCTTGTTCCTTGCCCCGCTGCCAAACCGTCCATCAGTATGCAAGGAGCACTTGTTTTGACTGGATCTGGAGCTTTGTTGATTTTTTTGTTTCGTTCAGCTCTGGAGCACAACCTTTCCGATTGATGGAGCGATGGAACAAACAGGAATCGAGAAAAGCTGATTTTGCACTTAGAGGGAAGCGAAGTTAATGTTTTTCAAAACTTTCGTGAAGAAAGGTAATAGAATTGTGATCAAGGACTGTGCACTGATTAAAAATCTTGATTCGCATGTTATTTTGTTGTGGGAATTAGTGGCCTAAGCAGGATGCAAATAAAAACAGGAAATTGTACTAAACAACCTTTGAACTCAAGATCGTTTGCAAATTAATAGCGCTAATATTGATGAACGTGAGATGGTTTCAATTAACTTTTTATGGTGTAATAGATCTGGTCTTTCAGTAGTGAACAAACTGTCGTATGCAATGTTAAACGCTAAGTGCATACATTAGTAGTTAAGGAAGGGTAAACGTTGTTTATTTTTCGGATTTATCTTTTTACGCACGTGTCACCAATCAGAGTGAGTGCATGACAGGCATGAAAAGGTGGTTCATTTGTCGTATAAGATGATCAATTCAGGGATAGGAAAATAAGGGCTAAAAGCAAGGGAAAAAAATATTATACCGACAATCAGTCATCACCATAATAGGATTAGCTTTGGAGAAAGTTATAGCTTTAGTCTGTTTGATCACAAACCTACAGCAGGTAGGGGAATTTACGTATTCTCGGCAACCTAAGCAGCGACCTTCTTTCTATAGCCTTTTTCTCTAAGGAACGCACACATATGCAGTATTGGTTTGTTTACAATCTTTTGCTGCCAGCTGCTCTAACAATTTCAGTCGAAAGAATTGTCAAAAACTGTTTTGAAACACTTTTACAAAGCTCCAATCTTCTCTAGTGAGAGCGAGTATTGTCGGCAACCAGTTTTTCTTCGGCAACCGTTCCATTTGAACTGCATGTAAATCTGCTGTTCTATTATCGGCAACTCGAAATCAGCTACAATTTGTAGTGCGTGTGTTGCATTTCAAGAAAACCTTGCTAGATTGCTTTTTCTCAATGGTAAAAATATAGTCAAATTGAAGCTGAAAGCATAAAGAATCGTTTGCATGCATTCAACGAAGTGTTTTCGTAAGAAAATCCAGTGAAAATAGTGTTTCAATTTGGGTTGCCGAAAATAGTCTGTCATGCCGAAGCCGACATTTCCCCTACATATCTTGTGTGCAATGCTTTTCTTGATGTTCATTATAATTTTGGTGATATTCGGCATGGCATATTCTTCGGGTTGGCATATTCTTCAGGGAAAAAATGATTTTGTTCTTCGTCATTTTTTTCCCTGAACCGGCTAACCGGCATCGAAACATTGGACAAAATTTAATCGTTTGTTCTAAACTATAAAGACTGCTTAGCCTAATATCACCATAATCATCAATATGCAGTCAAATATCCATTCATATTCATATTCATTATAATAGTATGGCTATATTCGCCCCGTATCACCTTTTCGTGATACGTTACTACCACACCGAACTCTGACCTGAAGCTCTTCTTGTTGACCTCAGTTATGAAATTGGATACAAGAAAAGGTTCGGACCAGGGTTCCGAAGCATATCAGTATCATCGCTTGTTTTTTCTCATTAAGAAGACTTATTTTGAATGCTGAGAAGTTGCATATTTGAAGAGATCCCAGAATGTTTCACAAGATACTGAACTTCACAATTGAATGAGGATTCATGTAAGACCCATTTTGATTAATGAGAGGGCACGTTTCTGGAGAGGTCCTACACACTTGGAAATACCTCATTTTACACGTGACGCAATCCATCTTTGACATAAAGAATGAGACGTAAACAAACATGTCAAGTTTGAAATAACTTCGGAGTTTCTTATTTTATCGATTTGGTATGTTCAGGATGAATTATTCAAAAACATTTGCTCAATCTCAAAAGCGTTGTTAGACAGCGGGGCAGGGGGATTAGGGAAGGGCTTACTGTATGCAGTTTTTAAAACGAAAATTATTGTAGTGTAAATATTTAATATTCACTTGTCGGTTCATTTGTTAGTGAGGAGATGTTGTTTGAATTATTAGCAGCTGGGAAATGATTCCTTTTCGAAATTTCGACCGACTTCATGCAAAAACCGGCAAACGAGTTGAGTAATGATACAGATTATGTCAATGCGATACAACGAGTTGCTTCCTTGATGGTTGCCAACGATATGGTTGAATGAGGGGTGAAGTTAATTTCTGACTTATCAAGAAATCCACCCGAGACCTAGTTCAACAGCAATATTTGCTTCAAGGGATAGAACAGCATCGAAAAGAGTACCCTGAGAAATCGTAGAATATATTAAAATGAAATATAATCATTACAATCCAATGAAATTTGTGTGAATATATCTGACATTGGTATATTGGTACTCGCTTTACAACTGCTCTTATGAGATTAGGCATATGTTTTTGAATAACCCATCCGAACAACTCGAGAGATGGGAAACTCCGCAGTTATTTTAGTCTTTATCTTTTCTTTCATTGTTATAAGTGAGGGCGTAAAGCATACAGTAAGCCCCCCCTCCATATCTAACTACGCCTATTAAATGGAGCACATGTTTTTGAATACATCTGAACATACCAACTTGACAAGATCAGAAACACTGAACTTATTGCAGTTTGAAGCCTTACCTCCATTTATATGGGTGAATGGGCGGGGTAAAGTTAGTCCCCCATCTCTTAACATGCCTATGAAATTGAAAAATTGTTTTTTAATAAATCATCTGAACATACCGAATCGATAAGATAAGAAACTCCGAAGTTATTTCAGTTTGAAACTTTACTTCTATTGATATGAGTTACCATTCTTTTAGAAAGCTTTTATTGAACTGCCAAAAATAAATACCTTTTGACGTAGGACTACAACTATTGAAAATTACACGAATGTGCAACTGTTGCTATGATAATTAAAATTATCACCGATTGCCTGCGAAAAGCGGCTTCCCTAACACAGATTTCAAAGTTTGAATTCCAGCCGGTGTTACCAAACGGTGTTTATTCAATCACCGCGTGGTGAGTGCTGGTGTTCTCCAGTACACAAAGAAAGGCTCCTCGCCGAGCAGCTATCAAGGCTGCCCTCAACCGCTGATCGGATTCAGTTCCAATCACCGTGTGTGGTGGTGTCCGGTCGTCGGCATCATCACCAGCAGCAGCAGCAGTGCTTTCGGCGCGTGGTATTGAACAGTTGTTCTCCACTACGCAACGAAAGGCTGCCTGCAAGCAGCGATCTGCAGCCCACATGAGCAGCCATAGAAGGAGGAAGAAGCCGCACCGCTATTGATCGGAATCAGTAGCTCTTCGTGAGTCGCTGAGGGCCATCTATGTCAAGCGAGTCATACTAAACAGTATAAACAGATAGAACTCCGCTCAAATTCCTATTCCTGCACAAAACACAAGCTCCTGCTGCAGTTAACAAATAAGATTTATTATATAAGACCATGTAGTCCTACGTTACCATTGCGTACAACCCCTTAGGGCTGTCCCTTATAGTTTTTAAACTTAATTTAAAACTTCAAATTTGCCTAGAACAGTAATGACCAGATTTCCCCAGTTCCCCGTTTTTGAAAATCTTTTCTAATGTTCTACGCTTTTTTAATGGTCTAATTGCACCATAAACATCCATCTTGAAGATGAATGAGAAAGATATGGAATTACGGTTATGTGAAATTATTAAAGGCGCGGAGAGGCTGACAACATCGTTTCATTACCGTAGCTGAATTTGTTCATAAAAATGAAAAACTTGCCCTAAGGCATGGATTGTACCGTATGCGTGATAATGTTTGCACCATCGTACAAATAAGGTTCCCGTTTCACCTGTGCATACAATGTCTTGGTTTTCTTTGCATGCACGTAACCTATAGCTCATACCGTAGTAGGCTGTGTATAAAAGAAAATGATTTACTTAGTTTGACAGTTGCACCATGACGAAGTGGCAGCGTATTCGTGATTTGTCCCACGCGCAAATATCGCAAAAAGACATTTCAATCGCCGTGGGAGTATCCCGGTGGACCGTCAAAAGGGTTTTAGACCGAGAAAAGAAAGGACAACTATCCGCGAAGGTGGCCACAGGTCGTCCGAGGTTATCACTGCTATCAGAAGGAAGATTCGGGTGAATCTAGTGCGTTCAATAAGGAAAATTGCAAAGGAACACGGGATCAGTGACTTTACTGCACGGAAGATTGCGGGGCGAAGTCGAGGGCACGGAAAAAAACTCACATGATTACCAAACGCATCCGGGAGCTACGAGTCGAACGATGCAAGAAAATCTTGAACTTCCTTAAGCGAAAAAATCCGGTTCACCGACGAGAGCATGTTTACCGTCGATCCCGTATCAAATTCCAGAACAGACCGGTATATTAGTTCTCTTCTGGTAAAATACTTGGCCGACGAGCACAAGAACGTGTATCTGCCCAAGCATCCTGCCAGCGTTATGGTGTTTGGATTGGTGGCTTCCGATGGCAAAAAAATGGACCCGGTGTTCATTTCAGAAGGCGACAAGGTCAACACGGAGGTCTACATCGGGATTTTAAGTAAGTATGTTCTTCCGTGGATCAAAGAACAGTACGGTCCGAAGCCAAATGTTGTATTTCAACAAGATGGGGCTCCGTGTCACACCTTGAACCGCACTCAGAAGTGGTTGCAGGAACATCTTCCGTTCAGGGCGAAGGATATGTGGCCACCATCCAGCCCTGATCTTAATCCGCTGGATTACTCAATAAGGCGCGTCATGAAGTCCAAGGCCTGCTCTAAACGCCATCCGAGTACAGCAAGCCTCAGACAAACATTGACCCGTACCTGGAGAGAAATGGCTCCAGACTACATTATTAGAACCTGCCGTGCAAGTTGGAGGCGAACCAGCCCAAGGCTGAAAGCCTCCCTAATAAAGATAAATAATAATAATAGTAATAATAACCTGCCGTGCATTCCGGAAGCGTGTGGAGGCCGTAATTGCAGCAAGTGGAAACTCGATCGATGATTAACATAGTTTAAGACTAATTTTTACATTGCTCAATAGTGCACACATTATCACGCATACGGTATTCCTGTTACAGTTGATTTCAAATTCATCAACAGATCTCCTAAAATATGTTTACACATCATACTAGTTCATAAATGACCTAGGAAATTGGGTCAACAATATCTACCAGACCACAAGTAGGAGAAAGGGTGCTGTCACATTGATTGACAAACATTAAAATGGTTCATTCTAAAAGCATAAGATGTAGAATGTACCTCCATGTAGTAAACAAACAATGTAATCATATACTCATTATCTTATCTGAAACAAATAACCCAACCCAACGCACTATAACTTAAATGTAACATCCACAAATGCACTTCCGCTGCAGCATACAGTAAATATCGCGAAGCACATTCCCGAGGGAAAACCGCCCCACAGCCACTTCAGTGTGAATCGATCCCGCAGGATTTTTTTTTTACGAAAAGAACACACACGAACGCACAAGGGAGGGAACAAGTTTAGTCACCCATCCCAGGCCCCCTTGTGGTGTCGGCGGCAGTATCTGGCCGCCTCATCGTCCTCAACCCGTCCGCTAGTTCGTCTGTCCGTGGCCGGGGCCGGGAAGCGCTTGTGTATAAAAGCAAGTCATCGGGATGAATAAGAATTAGTCTTACGCTGTCCGTCGTGTGATCGTGTGTTGTCGCAAGAACCATCATTTAAAGAAAAGTGCGTGCTGTTGAGAATCAATTGATCCGGTATCCAGAAACAGCATTTCATTAAGTGGAGCACTGCAAATCTGGAACTGGAACTGAAATTGGAGTTGCAGGGTAGCGGCTAGCGGAAAGGAAATGATCAACGTCTGGATTACCAACTTTGGATTACAGTGAAATAAAATGTTAGTACCTAGCTTGGTGGTACGTTAAGAAGCGTATATGTGGCCCAAAACGTGAGGTACTGTTTAAGGAAAAGTGTTTGACCCGATAGAAGGTGGTACTTTAGGTGGAAGTGTGTATGCTTTCGGAATACTGCAGTTGGTGGCTTCGTGTGATAATTATTATTCAGAAAACATAGTAATTATTTAAATCGATTGAACTTGGTTGCAGCTTAGTTTAGGGGTATACGCCACATACAGGTCTCTGAATAGCGTGCAGTGCTCTATTGTTCGGGTTGGAAGTGTATGTTTGAAGCGCAGAAGAGCAGGGGTTGCGCATATCAATGGTGCAATGGATTCCGCTGTAAGTCGCGAGTGCTGTGTGGGAGATTCGGTTGAAGATTACTCGCCATTGCACTTGAGCTGTGAAATATTGAGGAAGTGCCTCTATGTACCTACCTCTATCTACACCTAGTTATCTACTGTTGAAACCTACAATTCAATCGATCAGCATTAAGCTCGACAATCGGTGCGCTCTGGTGCGTCGATACGCAAAAAGTTCAAGAATTTTTATGTTCCTCGTGATCTGGGGCGCCTTCGAAGAAAGTGTGTCAGATAGTGAATGTGGTGACGGACTGTGGTGCTCGTTGGTGCGAGAATTTCTGAATTTTTAATAAACCAGGGGCAACGCTGAATTTGTACCGTTATTGACCATTGGTGACATAGTTTGTGGTGTTATTTTTTTTTGCAGTGATTTTTAAGTGATATTCGTCGGGAGAAAGCAGAAGAATTAATCTTCCCAATAGAAGCTAAGAAGATCACATCTCACTCCTCGATCGTGAAAACAGTTCGGAAGGATGATTATAAATTCAAATTGGATTTTTTTTTATAGTTTTTTTGAACTCTTGCCTGTGTGTCATGATTCGCGAGTCCACTTTGCTGGAACAAATGGTAGCGTGCGGAGAGGATTAATGAGCTGATTTGCCGACGAGAACTGGTTTAAGATTTGCAAATAGGTGTGACAAAGTATATTGACACTACTGGAGAGAATGAAGAAAAACTTGATTAAGATTGACAGTGATAAATTGGTGTGCTCGGTGTAGGTATGATAGTTGGCAAATTTGACGATGTGCTAGAGTTTATTGGGGCCTTCTTTAGCTCAGTCAGTCGGTAAAGGCGCAGCTATAAAGCAATACCATGGAATTTTGAAAATTTTCGGTGATTGTATTTGCCACACAATTACACTAATGCAGAACTGGTACAGGCATAGAGAGCACTGGAAGTGCTCAATGAACACTAAGTTGAGGGCCAGCGTAGAATCCCAGTAGGGACGTAATACAGCCGAATAAACAGAAGGAGGAACAGTGTTTATTGGAATTGAGAAAATCCGATCTAACCTATTTTATATTACTGAATAAGGCTGCACCTACTATGTGAGTTAAGTTTGAAATCTAATGGGATGTGGAAATCCATTCAGTTCAATTTAGGTTTGGAAAATTGATAAAAAATGCTTCAAGTCTGAGTTATAGTGTTAGGTTCAAAACAGGAGCAAATTGTTTAAAATTTCTTCAGTTATGGATATACGTTCCAATTATGGCCTTTGGAATTCCCATAGGTCATAATTTGTTTTTTTTTTCTTTTAATCTTTATTAACTAGATTTCTAGCCATAGGCGATAATTGCAACATATCACACAATTAGTTTTTTCTTCCAAGCTCGGCTGTGCAAATCTCGGCAAAAATAGTTTTACTGAGATCTCAGCGAACATTTCATTTGTTTGCTGAGATTCAGCTAAGCATTATCCGAGACTCAGCAATCAAATGTCACTTTTTCTGAGATCTCAGTGAAACTTATTTTCGCCGAGATTTGCACAGCCGAGCTCGGTAGAAAAAACTAAGTGTGCATAATAGCAACGTATAGCCATAACTGGTACATCTACCCTGTTCCTAGTTTCTGTAGTTGTCGACTGTAATTCTACAAAAAAACATTTGTCTTACATCAACTCATGTCGATATTCATAAAATTATTGAATAACCCAACAAACAATTTGATCTGATTAAATGCTGAATAAGCAATGTTTAGCCAAAGAATCATCATCATCGTAAGGATACCCCTTCCCATGAATATTTAAGCGTTTAATTTTTGGCTAAACGATAAACTGGAACATGATTTATCCTTATGCTTAAAATGTGCAATCATTTGCATTTATATTGACCTGTTGATTAAGCTACATGGTTCTGGTGATACATCTTAAGCACATACCTTAAGTTATTATTTTTTGATAAAGCTTCCGAAAAGATAGTAAAGTAGTGTTTAAAATTGGCCAACAATATGCTACGTCTTAAAAGTACACGCAAATAATGTTCAACTCTAAATTGAATAAAAGTTACACTAAATCGCAACTAGCCCCGTAACGTGGGTGATCACCTTTTCGTGGTACGTTACGGGATGTAAGATCTACCACCGATTCCTAGTCCTAGCTACTTCAAACTAGGGGAACAGGATTTTTCAGTAATCCAAGGAACACATCTTAGTCCTTGTTACTTTTTATACCTTGTTGATGGTGACAAGACTCGGCTTTGTCTACCGAGGATGATCTTGAAACAAGGAAAAAATGAGTTAGTTGTCTTCATCTATGTGATTCCTAATCTTCTATTCGTTGTTCCCTAGTTTGAAATGGTTAAGACTAGGGTTCTGATGCATGGTCATTATCGGTGTCATACCTTAATTTTGTTGATAAGGAATCCAATTTTGACTGACAAAGGGCGCGCCTTTGGAGGGTGTTTCAACACTCCGAAGGGTATAAATAGCGGGACCTTTCAATTAGAGTCGGATCCTTGCGATAAATGCAAGAGTGGCAACTTCATCATTTCTCAATAGTGATGGAATAATACGACATGCACTAAACTAAGGACACGGGATATACTACAATAGATCAATTTACTGGTCGCAGTAGTGCTAGGTCCCCAACAAAGGGAGAAAAAAATCGCAACTATCCTTCTCGACGCATAATTCGGTATAAGGAAAGAAAATACGAATTTAGTATAAAAGTGTTTTATGCATAGATAGTATAAAGTGAAAGTAATCTTTCGATGCTTTCCTGGAATTTATTTGTAATTATTTTTTACTGTTGCTGTCATTTACATTTGTTTCTTTTTATTTTTATTTACCACAAAAATCCAGGAAACAAATCTTTAAAATATTTCAAGTGTAACTATTCAAATCGACGTATCTGATTATGTAAACAATCACTTCAGTCTACGATTTTTGGCAACTGCTGGCTCACTCACAAAAACTAACAACACCAGATAGTAGAAGAAAGATCCAAAGTAACCAAAGTTCCGCATTCAATGATTAAAATCACTTCCAAGTTCCATTTAGTTCAAATAAAGTTCCGACAGAACTTTAAAGTTCCATAAAGTTCGAATAAAGTCCCGACAGAACTTTCAATCCACATGAAGCAATCCGCAAATGTCTTTATTAGTAACAAAATATAATGTACGTAAATATGAAATGATCAGAGGCCCGAATAAATCATAAATTATTATATTTATGCAGTGCATCAATATTCCATCCAAACATAAAAAATATATATATTGATAACTTTCCTGGATTCAAACCAGTGTATTTGGCATGCGATCTACGATTGCTTACCACTGCGCAACAAGTGGGTTGGAATACCATTCGGGAAAACACCAATTTAAAATTCATCAAGGTGTTGTGTTTCGTATTCAAGTCAGTCAGCTGGCACTGAAAACTCCAACAGTAGGCGGGACAACAGCTCACTTTAATATATCTCAGATGACGTAGCGGTTCATGCTGGGACTCTCACGCAGAAGGACTGAGTTTAATTCTTCAAACAGTTCCAATTCTTCTACTAATGCTGATAAATCAAATACACATTAATACCTGCCTTTAGAAATAACTTTCATAAAAGTGCGAACTAATCATAAAATGTGTGTAGAGGACAAAAACCTTTTTTAATTTATTTTCTAAAAGCACCGTTCAGGTTGCGCCAGAAGCTGTCTAGAATGCTCTTCAATTATGGTACCGGAACTTTCAAGTTCTTATAACGACTTAAAAATGAGGCTGCTTAGAATTCTATAGACCACCTTGAACCAAGCTGCTTAAGCCACAAATAGCCTTTTATCAGAACTTTTGGTTACTTGGGATTCCCCTACCTGATGATGGTGTTTGTTTGCATGGGTGAGTTAGTAGGTGTTTCGCTGTGAGATCCTTATTCTCGTAACCACTTCGAATCTTAAAGTGCACAAATATCAGCTTTCACGACACGTATCACAATGAAACTGTTACTCCACGTTTGCTGCACTGTACCATACATGAAGTAGCAATTTCAGGTGAAATGGGGCATTAATTTCAAAGATTTGTGTTATTGACAATTCGATGTGGAAGAACATGTATAGCCTCCGTGGCGGCCATTTGTGGACTCTGCAAGGAATCACCTTAAGCCAAATTGTCGATTGAAGTGTTTGTTTTCAAAAGCAGATACGTCGATTTGAATAGTTACGCTTGATTTTATTTTCCTTGTAATCCATCCTACCCTAGGACAGGACGTGTCAGCTCAGAGAAAGATTTCCTCATGTAATTTAAGTTTGAGTTTACACGGGGTCACTCCAGTGTTGCCAAATATGTTGATAACACACCACATCCATTTCGTGCCATTCATCGTCCAACGGAGCGACGTAAATTTGAATGATCCAGGTTCCATTTGGATTCCTCTTGCCATTCAAGGAAATTAATCTACAATTGACCACTTTGTCAAGCAGTTTTGGCGTGACTTTCTACCAGCGATTTCACAAAACTGGACCAACTAATTTCTATTTTTTATGAAACGCGCAAATGTTGGCTACTTTTCTCGTGGTTCTAGAAGAAAATATTTCAAAATAATGTTTTATTTCAAAGTTCGAGTGGTAGTAAACGTCGTTTTAACTGCTCGAATGAAGTGGTTAATTATCTATCAATCCAAATGCTATCCCAAATGTTGATAACTGGATATTCAGTTAATTGAATTTACAATTTACACTTAAAACACTGTCCAGACTGGAGAATTATAACATGTCATAACGGTTGTCAAATAATTGCAACACAGAAATCACCATCAAGATAGCGCTATAACATGTTATAACTCTGTATTCTGAACAAGGCATAAGGGAGGCAAATAAATCCATCCCCAAAATGCAGGAACTATTTGGAGCTCAGCCCAACCCGGAGGATTATTTTGATGCGCGGTTGCGAAACGGATCCGGAGCAATAAATAAAACCCATCCAACGGGGTGCAAGCATAGAGGTGACTCTAAGACCAGAAGGTCCCGAAGAAAAGAGCTCAACTTTTTGGCTCAGCTCTGGTATTATCTTCGGTCCCAAGCTAATCGATTCACCCCTCGAAACATAGAAAAATCCACGAACCCCTCATTTTAGCTGTCAAACTTTCATAGCGAATCAAAACAAACATTGTGTAGTACTGGAATTTATACTTGAATGGGGTACGTTAGTCGATTTGCTTGGGACCAATAGGCTAGTCAAGTAGTGAGGCAATTTAAAATCGTTAGTTTCGTATTGATTTAAATACCATTATGTTTTATTGTGTCGGTGGTAGAATCTAGGACAGGACCTGCCAGCTGCTAGTGAAAAAATAAGAACATTTTCTATTTCTTTTGATTGGTCAAATTGACAAACGCCTGTTTTCACATCGTTGAGTTAGATTACGAAAGGGCACTTTATTGTTGGCTTGGCCGTGCTGTTAAGGCCGACAACATAGTAGAAGCGATTCGAAGCGATTCGATGCGTTGGTAATGAGCGAAGTGCCAGAGGGGGGCAACTGCCCCCCTAAATCCAGCAACACAAAGGCTTTCTGTGAAATGGCGTTCGGTGAAATGGCATTCGGCCAAATTTTCCATAGAGAGAAACAGATTAGTGGGAAAACAAACCATCCATTCATCCCTGTGTTCTGGATAGAGAAAGACGATTAAACGTCAAAAAGGTCTATATGCCCTCCAGTTAGTGTCAAAAAGCACAGTGAAGGATACATTTATTCATACAAACAGGCCATCATTACCGAGCATAGAAAGCTGGATATGCGAATTAATCAAATTTGGGTTATCGGGCTGAACCCCGGAATTGAGGGAAAAGTACTTAATTTTGGGAAGTTTTTCATCTCCGTGTGTAGCTTTTTTTATTAAACTTGTTTTAAAATTGATCAAATGAGTACCACCGGCAAAAACTTTTGTGATGTATTTTTATGGATATGGTGGATGGGTTTTGAATAAATATGTATGTATACAGAATGATAATTCCATGGACGAGTGCAGCGATGGATTTGAGTTCAATCACTCGAGTAAAAGTGACACAAGCTGCGGGCAATGTCTACTAATCATGAACACTAAATGTTCATGAACAATGAATAATGAACATTTAGTGTTCATGATTAGTAAATATTGCCCGCAGCTTGTGTCACTTTTTCTCGAGTGAGTGAACTCAAATTCATCGGTGCAATCGTCCATTGTAGTGCAACTATTTTTCACATGACATTCTTTTTTTATTTTATTTTCTTTCACCCAAGCAATCAAAACAAAATCTACCGAACACTTTATTGAAATTTTCGACAAATGTTGACAACCGTGAATTTTGTCGAGATTCAGCGTTGTTTTGTCGAGATTCAGCGAAAAAAAAAACATGGTCCAAGGCTGTGTTCCATTTGGTGAATTTTCATTTGATTTTGACACTTCGAAAATAAATTATAATCTTCGAAAATCCTTCTGTTGTCGATCATCAGATTTTCGAAAAGGTGTAAATTAATTCCTTGTCCGTACAAAATAAGTCTGGTGAAATAAATAGCAGGTTTGAATGAAAATTTTCCTTCTGTCGATTTAAAGAGAAAATTTACAAAATGGAACACCGCCTAAGATCCGGATTTCTATGTCTTATTAATATATTTTATATCCGTAAAAAGTAGGCCTTTTAAAATTAGACGCATTAGACATTAGATATGTTAGAAGCGAAATATTACTCTTTTGCAGCAAACATTTTAAATAAACAACTGCGTAGATAGGGTAAATTATGGCTTCGGCACCCATTGACTGTTTTCGGCAACCGAAATTGAAACGTTTATTTTACTGTATTTTCCCATCAAAACTCTTCGCTGAATGTATTAAGCCGATTCCTTACCTTTTCAGCTTAAATCTGATTACATTTTTACGACTGTGAATTCCTGTTATACCATATTTTTCTTTAAATGAAATATACATACTACAAAATACGGCTGATTTCGAGTTGCCGATAATAGAACAGCTGGTTAACACGCAGTTCAAATGGAAAGGGTGCCGAAGAAAAAGAGACTGCCGAAAATAGTCACTCTCACCTGAGAAGTTTGGAGCGTTGTAAAAACATGTTCAACCCGTTTTGATCAATTATGTCGATTGGAATTGTTAGAACAGCAAGCAGCAGATAAATGTCAACAAACAAACCTGTCATGTAGGGTATACGTCCCTAACCTCGGTCTAATATGCAGCCATAGATTACGTTTTTAATCATAACTCATCAATTAATTTACCTGCAAACGATATTCTACTGCTAAATGGTATGCTTAGATATGCTTATCATGTCGTTTGCTATCAGGAACCGCAAAAAGTTGAAAAACTTACTTTTTTTAAGACAAAAACTCACCAGGGAAATGTATGTAATATCGGTCTATTGTCCCCAAATTGGGTCTATTTATGGATGCAACTTCGTCCTATCCTGTTTGATTCTCAAAAAAAACGCTCTTGGTAACGTTTTCTTATGTATTTTTTTTTATCACTATCACTGTTAACTTAATACTCTTCATTCCTCAAAACATTTCTTAGAGAAAATTTTACGAAAACTACATTAAATCACTCAAGTTAAAAATTAAAAATTAAAAATTTCGCTTATCGTCTTTCGACCGCAGAATATCTAAATCAAAACATTGTGATGTTCATTATACAGATTTGGCAGAAAAAATCTCCCTTCCTGTTCGTTCCTTATCATCCAAATGCAAACCACATTGTTGACGTTACTCTTATTGCTATATGCTGTCAAATGAATTTCATGGGCCAAAGTTAGGAACATAGAAAAGAAATGTGTCCCTAAAGTTGGGTCCATGATTTACTTGTGAAAACGTTGTTAAACAATTAAAATAAACATAAAATATTCAAACAGTAACTGTGAGTTTTACGTCTAGTGTGTATTATCAGGTAATTCCATTCAATAAATGCCATAATCAGGCCATTTGATGATCGTCAGTGCAACCTTCCCATCTTAACCTTAGAAGTCATGGCGGCTAAAAACTCCGAACAGAGTGATATTCTCAACCAGTTTTATTACTTACGAGAGCTGAAAATGTATTGAAATGTTGTGATATAAATTGATTTGTGTGTGGTACACATTTATCAATCATCAGTGATCAATATTTTCCTTATTTTTTTGTGTAATATTCCTTAATTAATTATTTATTTGCGTGATAGGCCGAATGAAAGGACTAGACCCACATTACATACCGTAACCCTATGTGTGTGACGCTGAGAAATCGCTAATAGAAGTTCGGACGCTGCTTAGATTGACGAGAATACGTAAATTCCCCTATTATCGAAATATTAATCGCATGGTAAATTTATTGATATAAATATTGTGAATTTTTCACCCAAAGTAGACTCCTGCGTCACTCAAATTTTGTTTTCAACCATAAGCTAGTTTCATTATTAGGGCTCAAGTAATAAAACTCATATGATTTAATTAAAGATTGCGTTTCTGTTAATGAAATCTGATACGTATGCACTGACTACCTTGGATATCACCGATCCTGTTTACATTAGCAATTTTTTCATAAACTTGTCTGTGAAACCTGCAACCGATTTACATTATTTTCAATCGATAAACGAGACTGCTCGGCTACGCCTATATGATTGATGACAAATAATGAAATGCCTATTAAATACTCTGATGATTATGCTTGTCATGGCATCATGTCAGTACCGGTTTATTGCTTCTGCTGCTTATACAGCGTCTTTCCGTTTTTGACAACAGGTGATTTTTGTCTTCTCTGCTTTATATAGAAGCCATAGAACGGTATGTTCAATTTGTGGATATACCACAACATTCTTTAGGGATTATAGATGACAGGTAACGTATGAAACAATATCCAGAAAACACTGATACAAAACTATGGGATGTAATAACCGATGAAATCTTGTTACCAAAAACGGGAAGACACTGTATTATTAAACAGTAGAACGGTGGTGAAACTGCAAACAAGACAGGAACAGGCTTACCATTGCATGTACGTAACACAGCCAGAGAAGACACGATCATATCTACCGGGTTATGTTGGCTGTTATTGATCTTATTTACCTTGTTCAGCTCATTCCCATGCTCTTTGAAGTAATATACCTAATTGCTTTCAGAATGGCCACCTTAGGAGGATTGGCTTCTATTATTGTTTGTTTACCTTGTGTTTGCAGAAGTATTTTAATTTTCGTTCGGTTTGCCATTATTTTAACTTCGAGTTAAACTAGCCTAATATTGGCTCGCGGATTTAACCAGCAACATTCCTTGTCCAGTAATTAAACCACAGTCACATAACATATGTGGAACTCGATCATCAAAAATCGACCTCATTTCAGTGGTATAGAAGGACATTGATCTGTCAAATTGATTGTACCAGCTGTAAAATGAGAAAGGGTATCAAAGTTCTTTTGAATGACTCTACCGTGGTTTATAATTCTATGTGTTCCTAGCACTCCTGAACTCATGTCTTACTATTTCCTTAACCATTTATGTGCTTTATTTATAATTATATAGCTAACTTTAACAAATTCATCACCTTGCTTCATACAGCAAAACTATGGTAAACTTAGAATTAACATTTCCTTCTTTGAACACCTTCTTTTTTTTTTGAACGATTGCATCAAACTTTGATTTTATTAGGTGTCGTAGGAGGAAAAACAAGACCGCGTAAATTTGGAATTAAGTGTTTACTTTTTAAAGTCTAGAGAGAAGCAGCAAAGTTTGGAACAAGAGTACAAGAAGTACTATTTGAAAAATATTCGTTGTTTTGAGCTGACTTTGCATTGTTCCATTCGCAAGAATTTTGCAAGCAGAATGATAAATGAAATCGAGTGCTTATCGACACCTGAAATATCCAAGATTTCCCTATGTTTCTCAATTGCCGTCAAATGAAAATTTCCTTAAAAATCCCAACACAAATAACTACTCCAATTACTTTTTAACAAAAAAAAAAATGGTAAGGTTGATCCTTGTTGATTGAAAAAGCAAAAAAGGAGCTACACAATCATAACAAACTTTTTTCGACCACTATGATTAAGGTCCCAGGGTGGGACTCAGCTAGCTGTATCAAAGTTAGGCACTATTTACTAACGCAAATAATCGTCAATATGCATCAACTCGATATTTCGTGATGTAATCATAAGTTGAATCACTAAAAGCATAGTTAACAATATTTCAACAAACCACAGACAAAATGATAGTTTTACACCTATTCAATGTAATCACCAAATCTTCGAATTGTTTGCATTAGCTTATATTCAATTAACATAATTTCCGTCATGAATCCAATGCAAACCAATAAGACGAAGAAATAATGCATCTGTAAATAGGCAATATTACTTGATATTACTGAATAACAACGCTCTTGATTGGCTTCTGACCGACTTGAAAATATTAGCTAAAAAATCCTTTGAAAAGCCCCCTGTCGAGCTAGTCGAAAAAAGAATGCCCACACGTCAAACTCCGTCAAGCATTTAAACAGCGGACGAACACCATCTCATTACGCATTACCGTGACTATTGACAATTCGACAGTGAGCATTCATAAGGGCGTATACGCGATGATCGATTCTCTTCATCGATTTTCTCTTTTTTTAATAACTCGCTAGATTTAACGTTTGTCGGTGCGTTTGTTGTTGCTTTTGAAAGCCAATACAACCTATTACAACTCTACATTGAACAAATTATACAAAATTGTTTCGCTTAGCTGTAGAAATGCAAAGAGAAAAACGATGAAGAGAATCGATCATCGCGTATACGCCCTTATGCATGCTCACTGTCGAATTCGCCTCTTCGGTCACTCTGTAACTCTTCACTCCTACACGCTATTTCAAAACTACCCAAATTTGGGTAGAATCCACCCAGATCTGTCAAAACTGAACCCACCCAAAATGGGTAAACTATGTTGGGAGTGACAAGTTGACAAATTAACAACGTCGATCGCATTCATGTCGATGTTGTTCATTTGTCAAATTGTAACTCCCAACACAGTTTACCCATTTTTGGGTAGGTTCAGTTTTGACAGATCTGGGTGGATTCTACCCAAATTTGGGTAGTTTTGAAATAGCGTGTATAGTAAAAACCCATAAGCAAGCATCAGAATGTGCGTGAAACTTGGTGAACATTTCCTTACCCTTTCTCTCCTATGAAAATCTCATATGATTCTGTCAATCTTTGCGTGAATAAACGGCGGCTTGCTGGAGGAATGAAGAGATAAGACAAAGTCCGCCAGTCCGCATCGTGCTCTCTTGCCGTGCGGATCTATTTGCTTTTTGCTGAAGGAAGTGTTACTACTACCTAAAGCTACAACAAATTTAAACAGCACTTTTCAGTGCTCAACCTGTAAAAATTTTCTACCTTGTTCAACTCTTATTCCTCTTCGATCCTTGTTTGGACCCTACCCGAGGTAATCCTTCTTGGATATCGATTTGGAAAATTCCTCTTCGATCCTCCAGATTCTTATAGTAATCTGCTTGGAAGTCGATTTGGATAAAAATTTACTGCCGCCATGGCGCCTAAACGCAAAAGAAAGGGGCAAACTCTTGACCCCCCTTCTGATGAAATTAATTTGAGTAATCAATTTGATTTGCTCACGGATGATGAGAATGATCCATCATCCAAGAAAAATTCTAGTAAACTTTCCCGGCTTAATGCCAAGAAGGAAAAGATTCCCCCTATTGTGATAACCACTACCGATTTCCATGCTCTTCGCATGGAACTTTTGAATTTCGTGAAAGTTAAGTTTTCACTACAAATTGGACGTCGGGGTGAATGCCGTGTATTGGCTGAAACCTTGGACGGATTTAAATGTCTTCTCAAGTATCTTACTGAGAAGAAGCACAATTTTTTTACTTACGACACCAAAACTGAACGTGTGTTCAAGGTTGTCATGAAAGGACTGCCCAGTGGTGAATCCCTGGATCAGATCAAAGATGAACTGGCAAAATTACTTGGAGTTGTGCCACTCCAAGTAATCAAAATGAAAATGAAATCCCGTCCTGGCGATTCGCGCAACGGGATTTCTAATGATTTTTATTTAGTTCACTTCAAGTCTAGTGAACTAAACAACCTTAAGGCCTTAGAAAAAGCTAGCCTTATGCTCCATGTCCGAGTGAAGTGGGAACACTTCAGGAAGACTGGAGGAAATTTCCAAAACCTCACCCAGTGCCGTAAGTGCCAGGGATGGGGTCACGGAACTAAAAATTGCTACATGCCAGCTAAATGCATGAATTGTGGTGATTCCTCTCACGCAAAGGACGACTGTCCTGTGAAGGAAGATCCTAAGAAATTTAAATGTTCAAATTGTGGTGAAAACCACAAATCCAATTTTTGGGAATGTAAGACTCGCAAAGCGATCCTACAATCTCGTTCTAACCGTCAGGTAGGAAACGCTCCACGTTTCCGACCAGGTACAAATTCCTCTGCTGTTAACAACGGTCAGCGAGGAACAAATTCTACATTCGTACCCGTAGGTACAAATATCTCCCCTGCTTCAAATGTTTCATCTGTACCTACTCCCCTCGCTGCTAACAATGTTCAGCGAGTTAATGGAGCTACCTATGCTGCTATTGCAGCGGGTAGAAATCAAAATACTAACCAACGTTCTAATGGAAATTTTGACAATTTTGACTTAGGAAGCATTACTGCCCCCAAAATGGAATTTTTACAGAATTCATTAATTGACATGATTTCTGATATGCTTAAATCTAACTCCATGTTTGATGCTATTCAAACTGGAGTAAAATTTGCAAATAATATTGTCATGACTTTAAAATTCAGTAATGGATTTTAAAGCATTAAATATTGTAAATTGGAATGCTCGATCTCTTAAAGATAATGAAGACGAGCTATTTAACTTTTTAAGAGTTCATAACGTGCATATTGCCGTTATAACTGAAACGTTCCTTAAACCTGCCCATAAGGTTAAGAAGGACGCAAATTACTTGATTTATAGAAATGATCGTCTTGATGGACCCTGTGGTGGCGTTGCCATCATTATTCATAGACGAATCAAACATAAAATTCTTTCTTCATTTGAAACCAGAGTTTTTGAAACTTTGGGAGTTTCTGTTGAAACAAAATTTGGACAACTTACGCTTATAGCTGCCTATTTGCCATTCCAATGCGTAGGCCAGCAAAAGAATTTTCTCAAGGGTGACCTTCAGAAACTTACCCGTCATAGGTCTAAATTCTTCATTATTGGTGATTTTAATGCAAAACACCGCTCATGGAATAATGCTCAAAGCAATTCCAATGGTAATATTCTGTTTGATGATTGTTCTGCAGGTTATTACACTATTCAATATCCAAACAGCCCAACATGCTTTTCTTCTGCAAGAAATCCCTCAACTATTGATTTGGTCTTAACTGATTCATGTCAACTTTGTAGCCAATTGGTTACCCATGCTGACTTCGGTTCTGATCACCTTCCAGTAACTTTTGAAATATCCCTAGAAATAATTTGTAATCCCAACAGCTCTACTTTCAATTACCATAGAGCTGATTGGGAGCAGTATCGAACATTTATGGAATATAACTTCGATCCAAACATTCCTTTGCAAACCAAAGATGAAATTAATTATGCTCTTGAATCTCTGACTACTTCTATAGTTGAAGCAAGAGCTGCCTCAGTACCAAAATGCGAGGTTAAATTCGATTCAATTATAATAGACGATGATCTTCAGCTCTTGATCCGTCTTAAAAATGTCCGTAGGAGACAATATCAAAGAACACGCGATCCTGCCATGAAAGTTATCTGGCGGGATTTGCAAAAACAAATTAAAAAGCGATTCTCTGCCCTGAGGAACAAAACTTTTGAAAATAATATTTCTAAATTAGACCCGAGTTCCAAACCCTTTTGGAAACTCACAAAAATTTTGAAAAAACCTCAAAAGCCTATTCCAGCGCTTAAAGAAGGTGGTAAAATTTTGATCACAAATTTGGAAAAAGCTCAGAAACTTGCTAAGCAATTCGAGAGTTCCCATAATTTCAGTTTGGGTCTTACTAGTCCTATTGAGAATCAGGTTGCTCGGGATTTTCTGAATATTTTCTCTCGGGAAAATATTTTTGATGATTCCTGGGGGACTGATTTGGACGAAGTAAGGTCTATAACTAAAAATTTTCAAAATATGAAAGCTCCAGGTGATGATGGAATTTTCTATATCCTCATCAAAAAACTCCCAGAGAGTACCTTGTCTTTCTTGGTAAAATTATTTAACAGATGTTTCCATTTGGCATACTTTCCTGATAAATGGAAAAATGCAAAAGTTGTTCCAATTTTGAAGCCGGATAAAAATCCAGCTGAAACTTCTAGCTACCGTCCAATAAGTTTGCTTTCTTCAATAAGTAAACTTTTTGAAAAGATAATTTTGAATAGAATGATGCTTCACATCAATACGAACTCAATTTTTGCAGATGAGCAGTTTGGATTTCGCCATGGGCATTCAACTACTCATCAACTCTTAAGAGTTAACAATTTAATTCGTTCAAACAAATCTGAAGGCCACTCAACTGGAGTTGCTCTTCTAGACATAGAAAAAGCATTCGACAGTGTTTGGCATGAAGGTTTGATTGCTAAATTGAAAAAGTTTAATTTTCCACTTTATATTATGAAATTAGTTCAAAATTATTTAACTGACAGAACTCTTCAAGTAAATTATCAAAATTCCAAATCTAATCGACTACCTGTTAGGGCAGGAGTTCCTCAGGGTAGCATTCTTGGGCCTATATTGTATAACATTTTCACTTCGGACCTCCCTGATTTGCCTCAGGGTTGCCACAAATCTTTGTTCGCTGATGACACAGGCATTTCCGCTAAAGGAAGAAGTCTTCGTGTTATTTGCAGCAGACTTCAGAAAAGTTTAGATATTTTCTCTTCTTATTTACAAAAATGGAAGATTTCTCCCAACGCTTCCAAAACTCAACTTATAATATTTCCACATAAGCCTAGAGCTTCGTTTTTGAAACCTAGTAGTAGTCACATAGTCTTACTTACCTTACCAATCAGGCTAAGGCCTTGTTGTCCTCTGCTGTCCGAAGAAGTCGTCTCCACTCTACTCGATCCATGGCCACAGTTCGCCAGCCTCGTAGTCTGCGAAGGGTCCGCAGGTCGCCTTCTACTTGGTCGATCCACCTTGCCCGCTGCGCGCCTCTTCTTCTTGTTCCTGTTGGGTCGCTTTCTAGAACCATTTTCACTGGGTCGTCGTGCGGCATTCTTACGACGTGCCCAGCCCACCGTAGTCGCCCAATTTTTGCAATGTGGACGATGGATGGTTCTCCCAGCAGCTGGTGCAATTCGTGGTTCATTCGCCTCCTCCACGTTCCGTCATCCATCTGCACTCCACCGTAGATGGTACGCAACACCTTCCGTTCGAAAACACCAAGGGCGCGTTGGTCCTCCACGAGCATAGTCCAGGTCTCGTGGCCGTAAAGGACCACCGGTCTAATCAGCGTCTTGTAGACAGTCAACTTCGTGCGGCGGCGAATTTTATTCGACCGGAGCGTCCTCCGGAGTCCAAAGTAGGCACGATTCCCTGCCATAATGCGTCTTTGAATTTCTCTGCTGGTATCATTTTCGGCGGTCACCAGTGAGCCCAAATACACGAACTCATCGACCACCTCGATTTCGTCACCGTCAATCTGAACTCGGGGTGGGAGGCTAACATTGTCTTCCCTAGAACCTCTTGCTTTCATATATTTTGTCTTTGATGCGTTGATGGCAAGTCCAATCCGTCTAGCTTCAGCCTTCAGTCTGATGTACGTTTCCGCCATCATCTCAAAGTTCCGTGCCATAATGTCAATGTCATCGGCGAAACCAAGGAGCTGGATGGACTTCCTGAATATCGTGCCACTCGTGTCTATCCCAGCTCTTCTGATCACACCTTCTAACGCGATGTTGAACAGCAGACACGAAAGTCCATCACCCTGCCGTAACCCCCTTCGAGATTCAAAGGGACTCGAGAGTGTC
Organism: Ochlerotatus camptorhynchus; assembly: GCF_037179485.1. Taxonomy (NCBI): domain Eukaryota; kingdom Metazoa; phylum Arthropoda; class Insecta; order Diptera; family Culicidae; genus Ochlerotatus; species Ochlerotatus camptorhynchus. Next base: position 3,648,136 of record NW_027040507.1, on the reverse strand, counting down.
CCCGATACTCGAACAACGCACGTCACTCGATCCATCGTCGCCTTGACCAATCGCGTCAGTTTATCCGGAAATCCGTACTCGTGCATAATCTGCCATAGCTGATCTCGATCGATTGTGTCGTATGCGGATTTGAAATCGATGAACAAATGATGTGTGGGCACGTTGTATTCGCGGCATTTCTGCAGAACCTGCCGAATCGCGAAAATTTGGTCCGTGGTAGCGCGGGCACCCATGAATCCCGCCTGGTATTGCCCCACGAACTCTCTTGCATATGGTGACAGACGGCGGCATAGAATTTGGGAGAGTACCTTGTAGGCGGCGCTCAGCAGTGTGATCGCGCGGTAGTTGCAGCAATCCAACTTGTCGCCCTTTTTGTAGATTGGGCATACGACACCTTCCATCCACTCCTCCGGTAATATCTCCTCCTCCCAAATCTTGGCAATTACCCAGTGCAGCGCTCTAGCCAGTGCTTCACCACCGTATTTCAATAGCTCACTTGGTAGTTGATCTACACCAGTTGCTTTGTTGTTCTTCAGCCGACCGATCTCCTCCTCAACTTCTTGAAGATCAGGGGCCGGTAGCCTGTCGTCTTCTGCGCGTGCTCCAAGGTCTGTTGCCGTGCCACCTTCGTTTTCTGCTGCTTCACCGTTGAGGTGCTCGTCATAGTACTGCTTCCACCTCTCAATCACCTCACACTCGTTCGTGAGAAGGTTACCGTCCAAGTCCTTGCACATATCGGCTTGCGGCACGTAGCCTTTGCGCGAACTATTTAGCTTCTCGTAGAACTTCCGTGTGTCGTTTACGCGGTACAGATTTTCCATCGCCTCGCGATCTCGATCTTCCTGCTGACGCTTCTTCCTTCGGAAAACCGAGTTTTGTCTGTTCCGCGCTTGTCTGTATCGCTCCACATTCAATCTCGTGCGGTGTTGCAGCATTCTCGCCCGTGCTGCATTCTTCTCCTCTACTAACAGTTTGCATTCGCCGTCAAACCAGTCATTTCTTCGGTCCGGGATTGCAGTACCTAGTGCCGCTACAGCAGTACTACCTATGGCTGAACGGATGTCCCTCCAGCCATCTTCAAGAGAAGCTGCGCCAAGCTGCTCTTCCGTGGGTAGTGCAACTTCCAGCTGCTGCGCGTAGTCCTGGGCAACTCCGGTGTCCCGTAGTTGCTCAATGTTGGGTCGTGGCGTTCGACTTCGACGTGTGTTATGCACCGTCGAGAGTTTTGAGCGCATGCATACTGCAACTAGGTAGTGGTCCGAATCTATGTTCGCACTGCGGTACGTGCGGACGTTGATAATGTCGGAGAAGAATTTCCCGTCGATTAGAACGTGATCGATTTGGTTTTCTGTGTGTTGGTCAGGTGATCTCCAGGTGGCTTTGTGGATATCCTTGCGGGGGAAAAAGGTACTTCGAACTACCATACCCCGGGAGGCTGCAAAGTTCACGCATCGTTGGCCGTTGTCGTTCGATACGGCATGCAGGCTGTTTGGCCCGATTGCCGGTCTATACATTGCCTCCCGTCCTACCTGAGCGTTCATGTCGCCGATGACGATTTTGACGTCCCGTTGCGAACAGCCGTCGTACACCTGCTCCAGCTGCGCATAGAACGCTTCTTTCTCGTCGTCGGGTCTCCCTTCGTGTGGGCAGTGCACGTTGATGATGCTGTAGTTGAAGAAACGGCCCTTAATCCTCAACTTGCACATCCTCGCGTTGATCGGCTGCCAACCAATCACGCGTTGGCGCATCTTACCCAGCACTACAAAGCCGGTTCCCAGCTCGTTGGTGGTGCCACAGCTCTGGTAGAAAGTAGCCGCTCGATGCCCGCTTTTCCATACCTTTTGTCCCGTCCAGCAAAGTTCCTGCAGTGCTACGACTTCGAAGTTGCGTGGTTGAAGTTCGTCATAGATTAACCTATCGCAACCCGGGAAGCCGAGCGATTTGCAGTTCCATGTTCCGAGTTTCCAATCGTAGTCCTTATTTCGTCGCGTAGGTCTGTGCCGATTGTTCCGATCCGTATTTCTTTCTTCGGTATTTGCAACTTTGTTTTTTTTCCAGGGCGGCTTGTTGGGCATCAAGTCACTATGAACGGAGTTCCAATTTCCTGGTCAAACCAAGTGAAATATCTTGGATTAATACTTGACCAAAAATTAACTTTTAAAGATCACATTGAGGGCATTCAAGCCAAATGTAACAAATATATAAAATGTTTGTATCCTCTTATAAACAGGAAATCCAAACTTTGCCTGACGAATAAACTTCTAATATTTAAACAAGTTTTTAGACCGGCCATGCTTTACGCTGTACCAATATGGTCTAGTTGCTGCACTACCAGGAAAAAAGCACTTCAAAGGATTCAGAACAAAATTCTGAAAATGATTTTGAAGTTGCCTCCCTGGTACAGTACAACCGAAGTACATAGAATTTCGAATGTTGAGACTTTAGCACAAATGTCCAACAAAATAATTAATAATTTCAGGCAAAAATCGTTGCAATCCTCAATTGCAACGATTAATTCCCTTTATACTTAGATAAGATTTAGTTTTAGTTTTTAGTTTTAAGATATCAATTGTTATACTGACATGCAGGTTAAAAAACCTGTTTAAAATACTGAATTGCCAAGACATGAACAATGTAAAAACACTTAGATATATATCATAACAATTAAGGCTGGTACGTTACTGCAGTAACTGGAGCACCTAGGTTAAAATGAAATGTAATTTATTTTGAATTTGGAACAAATAAAGAGTTAAAAAAAAAAAAAAAAAAAAAGACAAAGTCCGCTAGATTTCATGCACAGATTGTCAGATGCTTATGGGATTTTACCAGGAGTAAAGAGTTGCAGAGTCGCCGTTAACACCAATGCTTACTTTCGTAGGGGCTAATGCTGCAAACGTAAACAATTACTTTTTATGTGAATTTCTCGAAAATGAAATCTTCTTCAAGAAAACCAATACCATGATTGTGTAGAGAAAGAGTCCTCTTATCCACCTATCCGATAAAATTAGTGGCTTACATGGATTGACTTTGACCTACGAGACATTTACGAAAAAAGCCATTATTTATGTTTTCGACATTGGTCTTTATGGGCCTAACAGCTTTTGTAAACAATGACTTCTCTCGATTATTTCTAGGAATTCAAGGCGCGCCTACGCCAACCTACATAACCATCCGGGTAGGGGAAGACTTCCCCTACCTGATGGTGATATTGATTTGCTTGGGCGAACCTTGAGTTTCTAGAAATTATCGAGATAAGTCATTTTTTACAAAACCTGTTACGCCCTAATTCCAGCTCTATCTTGATATGTTATGTGCCACAGTCCATCATTAATAGTCCCAGAATTAATAACGGGGAAGACTTAAGGGCCACTCACATTATATCCGGATCTGACGCGTTGCGGCAAAGTGACAGTTGAATCTATTGTCTAACCGTCAAATTTTGTCAATGCAACGTAACCGAATCTATTGTGGGTGACCTTTTAATGATGTTAAAACGTGTTGGGCTATCTTGCACTGTTTTCTCCTACAACAACTTCTTGGACACACACAAGACGCGACGCGAGACAAGACACAACACTTATCGTTCTTACCAGGGCTCTACATTTTCGAAGCTCTAACATAAACTCGAGTTTTGTTTCTCTCATACAAACTTGTTCAACGCTTCATTTCTATAATGCCTAGTTAGACTATCAGCAAGAAATGATAATGAAACAGAAGCACACTTAGAAGGAAACGCTGGCTGTGGATCTTCTCGTCTTTCAATGTAAGTAACGTCGATTTTCTAGTTAAACGAAACCTCATTATGGCTTTCAATCCCCTTTCACGAACACTCTATCACCGCTCTTTCAATTTGTTTAAAATGCGTTTTGTCCCGTTTTCGTTAATTTTTTTAAAATAAATATGTGGATGGAAGATAAATTAAACATATTACGTGTAATCTTCAAGTGTTTTCACGTGAGAAATGCTTTAAATATGTATTTTCATTTTCGGTCATATACGTCATGAAACCTCTTTGATTTGTTTCATGAAAGAGAAAACTATCAAAGTCGAGCGCTCTTTCGCTTATCCGTTTCACCGAAGCTTGAAAGGAAGACCAATGGAGCGACGGGAGAAAGAGAGACAAGCGATGGAACATTTGTTTGTGTACGCCGACGGCGGTTCTAGAATGCTGCGAAGCTGTTCGACTTTAACAGAAAAAGCAAGCCTGCAGTCTCTTCGTCGCATAGATTTGGTACAACGTTAAAATAAATTAAAATTTACCTTTCTGTCGACCGGTTTCGGGCAGTGAAGCCACATTTTTTCGATTTTCAATCTGTATTTTCATCGCAAAAAGTCTTATCTGACAAAAATCTCTAAACAAATCTGTAAATTTTTTTGTTATGGTCTTAGTGGAGCTTTACGTAAATCTCCATTGAGTTAATTCATAGTTAAGTAGGACTGTGTTCAAAGTTTAGAATCTTGAAAAATTACTAATGTTTGCTTTCTAATGAATTTGACTATTTGAAAAATGTCGAAATCCTACAATATTTTTTAAAAGTGATGTGTATCTTGTCTTCAGATTGAAAATACAAAAGATTAAGTTCCAGTTGTGAGAGGCGAATCTGTTTCCGGCTGAAGATTTTCTTAATGAAGTAACAATCACAATTTTCTAGAATTTTATTTTGTGTATGTCTGTAATTACGAAAACCTTTATCTGGACATTTATTTTTATTTCAACTCTGTAATTTTTCAATAAGTATTAACACAAAACTTTTACTGAAAGTTCAGCCGAATTGTATGCAATATTCCAAAGGGTGTTCAACTCGGCACACCTTAATTCGTGCCGAGCTACTAGTTGTGTCAAAAGCTGTGCCAAGCGCTCTGCCGAACGTACCTGTCAAGGACAATAAAGTATGCTTATCAAGCTGTTTGGAAACCCTGAAAGTTATGACTTTTGTAATTTTGTTTACATTCTCAATTTCTCTGATGGATCATGCTAGACATTCACCTCCATTCTTATTAGAGCGTTAGCGGGTCGGGAAGTGGAAGAGGAACTGCAAACCATCAAACCAATCAAGCATAGTTCAATCCCACGCTTGGAGCAACATCGTCGAACCAGTTTTAAATCATCTGATCGACTCAGAAGTGCGTGTCCTCAAAGATATAACTCAAGTCTATCGTATCGCTGATTATGATGCCTTCCCCTGAAGAACTGTCATACTTTGAAAATAGGATTCTCAGCCACCGCAGACTTCAGCGTAAGCGCTTTATCAGGCGCTTAGATCTGTATAGAACTCGAGAAGATTCCCCTAAAGTCCACCCAATTAAGACTAATGACTGACAAGAATACCCGAGGAAAAACGCAGGAGAAAATGTGAAAATTTCCGTCCTGAAGATACTCGGCAAAACTGGGAGCCAAATCTAGCCGCCCCCTATAATAAGCTTGTTTTCTTCTCTATTGTTCATAACAAAATTGATGGTGTACCTCAACTCTCGCAGAAGATCCTGCTCTGATCCTTGTACGCTTCGAAATTGGATACACACGACAGTATCAAATGTTATGTTCAAAATTAAGAAGTGTGTTCTGGAATAAAGCCTCCAGTGGAGGACAGCATGTGGGCTAGAATGTGAGCAGCGTTGGAAAAATTTCACGATATTTCACGAAGTTCATCAAGGAAAAAGTTCGTGAGTCCTAGTGCGTTTTGGTGAACTTTTCCAATAGTGAATATGAAGATTCATCAAACTATAAATGCTAGATGCTCATCGTTCCACAGTTAAATCCGATCTTCGCAGGATGCATGGTACTCTTCTTTTCATACGAATAACAGCATAGTGTAGGTGTTCTGCCATTCCCGTTGGGATCCATTTGCTTGATATTGATAAAATTGTTGGTGTGGCCATGGGGCATTTTTCACAATGATTTCATCCTCAATCGAAAACGAATCGTCTCTAGAGGAAATCCGTTTCAGCCGTCTTGACTGCCGTTTCGACAAGACACTCTGGACCGGCCATGGTATACATAGATAAACTCGATTGAAGTGAGGCCCTGATAGAAGCTTTTCTAGATGAAAACACGATCCGTGTGTTTTTTGCTGCGATTCAAAATAGATGGACTTAGTTTTGTTAGGTTTGAAGAGATTCACGATTCGGACAATACTTACAGAATTTTTCGAATGATCCCCAACACCGGTGGGTATGCGTTTGTCGTTTTCAACTTCTTGATGGAATCCATGTATCACCAGTTTTATGTATGACATTCTCTCACTAGTTTCGTTTGTGAGTAAACAAAGTATTGACCCGAGTAGTAGACCTTAGAAACGATCGGTAAAATTTCAACACTCAACAGTGATGCCGTTTTATATTATTTTGTTTATGTCCTACTTGTCAAAGTGTACCTTAATGTGCCGAACAATGTGTCATGCTGTGTTTCAACACAGTGTGCAGAGTTGATTGCCCCTTGCAATATTCTTTATTTCTGAAATTTTGTTAATCAAATATCAATTTACCCAGTTGACTCTTCGACAAATAAAAAGGGAAACTACTATTTCTTCCAACGAGAAATCAGAGCATCTGAACATCAGAAGTCCATTCAAAAGATTCCAAGTCCATTCGAAGCTTAAACAATAATAATTTATTTAGTGAAAAAGACGATTTGGGTTTGATGCTCAGATTGAATTCAAGCTGTCCAAATGAAAGAAAAGATTATTATTCGGAATTAAAAAATAGTATAACATATTTTCCCCTTATTTGAAAAATTTGAAAAATCTGTATATTTTTGAAAAATCTGTAATCTGTATATACAGATATCTGTGCCAAAATAGTGACAAAAATCTGTATGATTACAGATAAATCTGTATATGTGGCATCACTGGTTTCGGGCGTGACGTTGCCCATCTACGGAACAATGTCCGACCGCTTGTAGCCCAAGTATTAAAAACCCAACCAGCGAATCTCGATTGTAATAACTTCGATTTACAGTCGAAATTCCCTGGTTGGGCTTTTAATACATGGGCTGCTTTTTAGTTGGACCTCTGCTGGTTGATCTAATTAAGGGGTCATGCTTACCTGAAAATTAAAAAAAAAATAATATTTTATAGCATAAATCAAAAGTGTTTATATGGTAAATGATGGCTAACTGTTTTCGGCAACCAAAATTTAAATGCCAACTAACACGATATTTTATGCCGTTTTCCCTTAAAGCATCAAAGTTGTATGCAAGCGTGTAAACAAAATCGTTGTTTATGCTAATTTAACCTGGGGGACGTGCTGTCAAATCAGTCTACTGATCATTCTTGTATGAAACTGGCTCTAAACGTAAACAATCGCTGTAGGTTTCTTATGGCTTGTTTACGTTTGGAACCAGTTATGCGAGGCATGCGAGGTAGGCGACGATTGTTCGTATTTGACAGCCACCTCCCCCCCCCTTGAATTTTACTATGGGAGATTTTAAGCGATTAAAATTCAGAACTTTTTCTGTGAATATACTACACAATTTCAAACGATTGCGAAAAAGTACAAAGTTGTGTTTACCTTGCAATCCAATTTGACTGCATTTTGAAAATTGAATATTATATCTACATAATTGATGTTTATTGCCTCGATGCTTGTTAAGATAAACAAATTCGATGAAAATTGTCGTGATCGATTGAGTTTCATCTGGATCAGACTAGCTGACAAATGGCTAAAATGTTGATTTTAATCACCGTTTCCCATAAACCGAATACCTAGGTTTTTAGATTCTGAAAGAATTGTTTGTATTTCAAACATGTTGGTACTCTATACGAATCCATTAGAATGAGGTGATGCCATTGCAAATTACAAGCATCTACTAAAAAAAAAATACAATCAGTTTTAGCAGGCTCTAGCATACCTCATTCACAATACGCTGCATCTTTCGGTTACGACTAGCCATAAATTCCCCAGTGCCCCACTAGAAACGGCACTGCAGTTACGGAGACCTCCAACAACAGTGAATGATGGCGATGGCGGAGGTGTGTCTGGTTTCATTCTTTTCTACGATTATGGCATAGCGGTACCGGTTGTAAGTCTCTCGAACTGCTATGATGCTTAGCGTTGATATTTTGTCTGTGTTTCTCCTCGTATTCTACACAAAAACTCCCATCAGAGCGTGCCTCTCGAGAAACAGGTTTCCCTCTGCTCTCAACTCGAGCATGTGCTCGAATCTTGTCCGCTGGAAGAGACATTTCTCATTAACGGATTGAAGGGTGAATGAGCTGATGATTTACTGCTGAGAGAGCGGTCAGATTCTGATGAATCCTTGACTATGGTCAAGTTCAAGAACCGATCGATCAAAGAGAATGCTCTCTCGCAGTGAATGTCGGTTACGGTGCATAATCAGCTTTATGGTTTTTGGTTATTTCCATAGCATGTTCTTATCGTTAATGTCGATTTGCATTTAGCCAAGCACTGATGATTTAAATGTCTGTACCATCTTTTGTTTCAGTTCCAATGATCACCGCGCAAAATGACTAAACGAAGATTATTAAATCCGGTAGGTTCTTTTGTTCTACGTTCATCTTTCGAACCACAGTCACGTACAACCCATCAATCTATCCACAGACACTCGTTGTCCTTGCCGTCTACTGGACAACGTCTAGCTCCAGTGCGTACAGGAATGTGCAACCGGAAGCCAGTACCTTTCTTCGAGACAGCGTTGAAGCTGTCCCACCGCATGTCTATGAGAAAACCTCAGCCTACACCTTGGAGGATGTTTTCGGTGCAAAGTCTCTACCGCTTAGAACCGCTGTCGAAAGCGCTCCCGTCAATCTGTGAGTCATCGAGTCATATTGAGCCGATTTTCTCGATACTAAATTATCCATTGTTTCAGGGTCGATGAACGTCGCCCTTTGCGAGATGCCGTCGAATTTCGCATAGTGGACATGGATAATGCAATCGAAGATGTGGTCAGTGAGGTGAAATCCGTCGTAATCTCGGCAAAACAGTCGGTTGAATCAGCGGAAACGTTCGATTACCAAGCTCCTCAAATGCCAATCTTCCGAAATAAATATGCTGCCTACTCCTTCCCAATGCATTACGATACGAAAAATCCTCAGCCTTTCAGGTATGGGTCACCGTATCAACAGTTGGTGGATATCAATACGTTGAAACAGGTTCCTACGGTTGAGTACAATCAGTACAGTCATTTGCAAAAGGTAGCGGACTTGAAACAAAACGAAAGCGACTACAAAGTTATCTGTCATATGACCAACTGGGCTTTCTATCGAAAGGATGATGCTCAATTCGTCCCAGAGTACATCGATAACAAATTGTGTACCCATATAATCTACTCGTTTGCAACTTTGGATCCAGCGACCTTGATGATGAAGGAGTTCGACTCGTGGGCTGATTTCGAAAATAGTACGAGATTTATAAATTTATCGTTTGACATTTAATTAACATTTCCACGATCTATTTTCAGACCTTTACAGCCGAACCATAAGTGCTAGTGGATCGGTTCCGGTTTTGTTGGGAATCGGTGGTTGGACCGACTCAGTGGGAGACAAATACTCTTCGATGATCGGTTCGCCATCAAACCGAAGGAACTTCATTAGAAATGCCATCGTTTTTCTCAAAACACATGGATTTTCGGGGTTACACTTTGATTGGAACTATCCAGTTTGCTGGCAGAGCGATTGCTCCAAGGGACCTTCTAGTGATAGGCCAAATTTTACGAAATTTATTATGGAAATGCAACGTGAGTTTTCCAGGGAAACCCTCATGGTCACAATGAGTGTTTCTGGATATAAAGAAGTGATTACGGAGGCATACGAAATAGCCCAGCTGTCCAACGTGGTTGATTTCATGACTGTAATGGCCTACGACTATCATGGATCATGGGAATCGCAAACAGGTCACGTTAGTCCTTTGTTCGGCAATGCGGGAGACAAATATCCGCAGTACAACGTAGACTACGCTATGCAGCTATTGACGAAGATGGGAGCTCGAAAGGACAAACTCATAATGGGAATTCCAATGTACGGTCAAACGTTTATGCTGACTCGTAGTAGAGACAAAAACGAGGTCCCAGGAATTGGAAGTCAAGCATCTGGTCCAGGAGACGCAGGTGAAGACACCAGACAGCCGGGAATGTTAGCATACTATGAAATTTGTTACCGAGTTCGTAAACAGAAGTGGATGGTAGGACGTGATTCCTTGATGGGACCGTATGCCACTTGGAGAGATCAATGGGTGGGTTATGATGACCCAGTCTCCGCAACGGCTAAGGCCAAGTACGTTATGAAGTCTGGGTTTGGAGGAATGGCTGCATGGACAATCGATTTGGATGATTTCCAGAACAAATGTTGCGAGGAAAGGTACCCCGTGCTGAGCGCTATTAATCGCGCTCTAGGTCGATTGAAGACACCTCAGCCAACGGTGGTTGACTGTACGCGTCCAGTACAGCCAATGACTCCACCACCAGCTGTAATGACTATACCAGTAGATAATGGAGGCGCTCCTATTGCTACCACTTCTGCCACTACATGGCCAGCATGGCAAGAACCTACAACCACCAAAATGACTACAACAACAACACCGAGAACTACCACAACAACTACTGAGCGACCAACCACGACAACTCGTCGTACAACCCGGACAACGACAACCACTCGAAGACCTACCCCAAGACCTACAACGACGACGACAACTACCACAACCTATGTTCCACCGACAACTACTGTCGGAACTACTATCCCAGCGCCAGGACTTGTCCAACCAGAGCTAACGGAAGGTGAACTTTGTGAACCGAATCAATACAAAGCCCATCCATCCAGTTGTAATTCGTACTACCGCTGCATCTATGGAGAGTTCAAACAACAGTTCTGCGCCGGAGGTCTCCATTGGAACGAAGTCGCTATGCTGTGCGATTGGCCAGCATCTGCAAAATGTACGAAGGATAATGCTGCTCCTCCTCAGGCTGCCGCCATACCACCAACAACCACCATGGCTCCGGCTACCACGACACGAAGAAGAACTACCACCACACCGTACACCGCTGCTACTCGATGGACTACGAAACCTACCACAACTACTCCTCCAAAGCCTACCCGACCTTCTAAGAAACCCGTAACAACTACCAAGAAACCTGTGCAGCGGCCAGTCGACAAGTGCATAAACGGTGAATATTATCCGCACAAGAGTTGCGACAGTTTCTACATCTGTGTCAATGAGAAGAAGATTGCCCAACAGTGTGGGCCAGGGTTGTTCTGGAACGAGGACGACAAGAGTTGCGATTGGGAGGACAACGTTAACTGTGTTAGTCGAGCGCAGTACTACAAACTGTTGACCAAAAACTCCAAACTGGCTGCTCTGAAGGTGCTTTCAGAGGACGATCCATGTGAAGGGCACACCCATCTTCCATATCCAGGAGATTGTTCGCAATACCTTATTTGCAATTGGGGACGCCTGGAAGCGGCTAGCTGCGCCAATGGGCTTCACTGGAATCAGCGTAGTATGAACTGTGACTGGCCATCGAATTCAAAATGCACGCAGTCGGAGACTGCCGAAAACAGTTCAGAAGAAGGTGGTGAATCGGTTTCCGAAGAAGGACAGGATATCGATGGTCCTCATCATAAGCCCACTACTACGAGTACAACAACCACAACAACGACTACTACTACAACTCCAGTACCGATGCTAGAACCGCTCTCCGGTTACTATAAGATGGTTTGTTACTTTACGAACTGGGCCTGGTACAGGAAGGGATACGGTAAGTACACACCAGACCACATCAGGACGGATCTCTGTACGCACATCGTGTACGGGTTTGCAGTACTTGATTATTCTACACTGACGATCAAGACACATGATTCGTGGGCTGATATTGACAACAAGTTCTACTCGCGGGTAGTGGAAGCCAAGAACAAAGGAGTCAAGGTAACTCTGGCAATCGGAGGATGGAACGATTCAGCTGGCGACAAATACAGCCGCTTGGTGAGAAGCGCTGCATCTAGGGCCAGGTTTATTGAGCATGTCGTAGGATTTTTGGAAAAGTACGGCTTCGATGGTTTGGATCTTGATTGGGAATACCCGGTATGCTGGCAAGTGGACTGTAAGAAAGGATATGCGGATGAGAAGGAAGGCTTCTCAAGCTTGGTACGTGAGTTATCGGAGGAATTTAAGCCTCGAGGATGGTTGCTGTCGGCTGCAGTATCTCCCAGTAAGACAGTTATCGATGCTGGGTATGATGTTCCTAGTTTGGCTCGGTACTTCGATTGGATCGCAGTAATGACATACGACTTCCACGGGCAGTGGGACAAGAAGACCGGCCATGTTGCTCCACTTTACTATCACCCTGAGGATGAGATCGACTTTTTCAATGCTGTACGTCTGTTGAACATTGTAAATGTGTAATCTTCAGTCTAATGCCAGTATTAATTTTCAGAACTACTCTATCAACTACTGGATAGAGCTGGGTGCACCATCGAGGAAGTTAGTCATGGGAATGCCTCTGTATGGTCAGGCGTTTGCTCTTGCCGATCAGAAAAATAACGGACTGAACGCAAAGGCTCCTGGGCCTGGGCAAGCAGGAGAGTTCACTAGAGCTGCTGGATTTTTAGCTTATTATGAGGTCAGTTGATGTTTTGGGACGGGGTCAATACGATAATTATTTTCGTTTCATCGACAGATCTGCGACCGAATCCAGAACAAGGGCTGGACAGTGGTTCAGGATGAGCTGAAGCGAATGGGTCCCTATGCTTACAAGGGTAATCAATGGGTATCCTTCGATGACAAAGAAGCTCTGTTGAGAAAGGTACAGTTTATCCGAGCTATGAATCTTGGAGGTGGCATGATTTGGGCTCTTGACCTTGATGACTTCAAGAATCGTTGCGGACAGGGACATCATCCTCTGTTGACAGCTATTCGAGAAGGACTGAGGGATGCTCCAAGTGGAGTGGAAGTTGTTCGTGAGTATCTTCTAGAATGAAAGTCCTGATTTTGTACTGTAACGTACTTTTCATTTACAGCACCAACGGTTCCCGAATCAAATAAGGAAGAAGAGATTCATGAAACAATCGATACCAACAGCGTTGAAACCCATCAAGGCAATGCGGCGTCAAGTGAAAAGCCACTCGTCAACAAGGTTACTTCCGAAGAAGACGAAAACGCCATTGAGTCCGACGACGATTACAAAGTCGTGTGCTACTTTACGAACTGGGCCTGGTACCGTCAGAATAATGGAAAGTATCTACCGGAAGACATTGATCCCGAACTGTGTACTCACATCGTGTACGGATTTGCTGTGCTAGATCGGGATCGGCTGGTTATAAAACCGCACGATTCTTGGGCTGATATCGATAATCGATTCTATGAAAGAGTCGTTGAATTTAAGAAGAAAGGTAAGAAGGTAACGGTCGCCATAGGTGGATGGAACGATTCGGCAGGTGACAAATATAGTAGATTGGTGCGTAGTGCCACTGCTAGACAAAAGTTCATCGCGGACGTAGTTGCGTTCATCGAAAAGTACGGTTTTGACGGGTTGGATCTGGACTGGGAATACCCCGTGTGTTGGCAGGTTGATTGCAAAAAGGGATTTTCTGATGAGAAGGAAGGTTTTGCGAGCCTTGTCGTAGAATTATCCAAAGTGTTCAAGCCTAAAGGATTGCTTCTGTCATCAGCGGTGTCGCCGAGTAAGAAGGTTATCGATGAAGGATACGACGTGGTGACTCTTTCAAGCTACATGGATTGGATCGCGGTGATGGCCTATGATTATCACGGTCAGTGGGATAAGAAAACTGGGCACGTGGCTCCAATGTACGAACATCCGGATGATTTTGACAAGACTTTCAATGCAAACTTTACTATTCATTATTGGATAGAGAAGGGGGCCGATCCGCGAAAGCTTGTCATGGGAATGCCAATGTACGGTCAGTCATTCTCGCTAGCCGATAACAACGAGCATGATCTGAATGCTAAGACGTATGGTGGAGGTGAAGCAGGAGATTCCACTCGTGCCAGAGGATTCCTTTCTTACTATGAGGTAAGCTTCTAATATTAGAAAAACAAGTAGACCAATATTGCTCATCGATACATTTATTTAGATTTGCGCCAACATCAGAAACAAGAAGTGGACAGTCGTACGTGACAGGAAGGGACGAATGGGTCCCTATGCATACAAGGGCGACCAATGGGTATCGTTCGACGATCAATACATGATTCGACACAAAAGCGAGTTCGTGAAAGCAATGGGACTGGGTGGTGCAATGATTTGGGCTCTTGATCTTGACGATTTCCGTAATTTATGTGATTGTGAGGAATACCCGCTGTTGAGGACAATCAACAGAGTCTTGAGAAACTACCCAGGACCAGGACCAAGATGTGTTTTAGAAAAAGAACCCCATCGTGAAGATACACGACCAACTCGCCCTCCTATGAGTACCACTCAGGAAACTACCAGGCGACCAACCACCACCTCGACAACAAGAAGAACTACAATGAGCACAACCACCACTTCCACTAGACGACCTACAACAACGACAAAACGAAGGACATCCGCAAAGCCAACTTATACTACTACTAGCACTCCTTCCTACCAGGAGATTGCGAACGAAGTGAACGAGCAGAGCTGTACAGATGGACGTCTTTTCGTGCCCCATCCCACGAACTGTAATAAGTACTACATTTGCCAGTATGGAAAGTTGTACGAGCAAAAGTGAGTACTCGCATCTTTCCGTTTCCCTATTATATGTATGCAAATCAATCTCTCATTCTTACAGATGCCCTGCTGGTTTGTACTGGAGCGATGATCACTGCGATTGGCCGCAAAGTACCAACTGCCACAATAAGCAAACAGATACCCCAACAACTACGAAAAAGCCTAGCTATTCAACAACGCAGCGAACTACAAGGACTACGCGTCCACCGAAGCGAACAACCATGAAGAGTACTACCGCATCGTGGTCACCGGAGTCATCTACGACAGGTTGGTGGTCACCTGATACGTCTAGTATGGTGTGGTGGTCTCCGGATACAACATCAAAGAGACCAACAGCACCACCCGTACAAGATCCTGACGTCCAAACAACCGGCAATAATGACTTCAAAGTTGTCTGTTACTTCACTAACTGGGCATGGTATCGACAGGGCGATGGAAAGTATACCCCGGACGACGTCGATCACAATCTATGTACCCATATTGTTTACGGGTTCGCTGTGCTGGATCGTGAATCACTTACAATCAAGACACATGACTCGTGGGCGGACATAGACAACAGATTCTATGAGCGGGTGGTAGAGCATAAACGTAGAGGTACCAAGGTGACGTTGGCCCTTGGCGGATGGAACGACTCTTTAGGGGACAAGTACAGCAAGCTAGTTCGTAGTGCTTCTTCAAGGCGCCAATTCGTTAAACACGCCGTAGAATTCATCGAGAAATACAACTTTGACGGCTTGGACCTGGATTGGGAATATCCCGTATGCTGGCAAGTGGACTGCAAGAAAGGCTTCCCAGATGAGAAGGAAGGTTTTGCGGAACTTGTGAAAGAACTCGCTGTTGAGTTCCGTCCACGGAAATGGCTTCTGTCAGCAGCAGTGTCTCCCAGTAAGATGGTTATCGACGCAGGCTATGATGTCCCCGTTTTGGCAGAATACTTTGACTGGATTGCAGTAATGACGTACGATTTCCACGGACATTGGGATAAGCAGACTGGTCACGTGGCACCACTTTATTACTACCCTGGAGACACGTACGACTATTTTAACGCAAATTTCTCCATCAACTATTGGATAGAGAAGGGAGCTCCATCAAGTAAGCTAGTCATGGGGATGCCTTTATATGGCCAATCATTCTCAGTGGCTGATACGGGCAAGAATGGCCTAAACGAAAAGTCGAATGGACCAGGCGAGGCAGGGCAGTTCACTCGTGCCGGTGGATTCCTGGCGTTCTACGAGATTTGCGAAAAAGTAAACCAGAACGGATGGACTGTGCATCGAGACCCGGAGGGAAGAATCGGACCGTATGCACACCGTGGTAACCAGTGGGTATCGTACGACGATGTTGAGGAGATTCGGCGAAAGACGCAATTCGTGAAGCAGATGAAACTTGGCGGTGGTATGATATGGGCGTTGGATCTGGATGACTTCAGGGGACGCTGTGGGTGCGGTCGACATCCTCTGCTGAAGACAATGAATCAAGAACTGGGACGGATTACTACTAAGCGGCCGGAGAATTGTACTTAACAGCAAGATGTTGTTTATTGTTTAAGGTTTGATGCATCCATGTGGAGGAACCGGATAGAGTGAATTGATGTAAGGAAAGAACTGATAATAAAAGTAAAAAAATAGTAGTTTGTTTAAAATCTGTAATAGATTCGAATTCCGTGAACCGGCAAGAGGTCAGATGGTGTTGTGGCATTAATTTGCGTGTTGAGATGAAACAGGTTTGAATGCGTTGTTTACACGTGATGGGTTCATTGAATCTTCGCCAAACGTATAGGTACTTAATTATTTTATAGTGGACTCAGTTCTGATCAAATTGCTTCCAGTCGCCATGAACACGATTTCGTGAGGATGCCCTGCGGAGTAATATTTTCAATTATCACTCTTCCGGTATCTGTGCCACATGCCGAGCCCACCGTAGACTGTCGTGTTTAAGCTTCAAAATGTCCATTCGACACATTTTACCATACCATACCGTGAATATACGGTTTTGCCAGATTTTTTAACAATTTTTGTAGTGTACAAGGTATTTGCTGGAATGCAAACTTTTAATTCTACCAAATAAACTATTGTAGTTTATTATTTTTTTTAGCAACGATTTTTCTTTGTGTGTCTAAAAGATAATGTTTTCAGAGCACAACGATTTTTTTTTCGATCCCTTAGGCCAGTGATGGTCTCGCACGTGGTGCTTGAATCCCTATGATGCAACAACCTCATCATCAATTTCTTTTTGCATCACGAATGGCCGAAATTATTAGGAAACACACAAAATTTAGCTTAAAGAAATGAGATGAGCACCACTGACATAGACTTTCATCTCGATTTTAAAATCAAGATATAGAGCAAAATATGTTGACACCAAATTTGTTTTATTTTCATTATTTTGAACAAGTCGAGACACATTGGACCCTAGGAGGGAGAAGCAGATAGCACACACGGAATTCATTGTATACTTGTTGAAAATTTGTACCACTGAAATCAAATCAAAAGAGGCGCAGCCAGGCATGGAAAATCATTTGCATTCATTTCATACATTCATCTAACTTTTTTCATCAACAGCATTCCGCAAAATGATATATAGAGCTTTTGTAGGGGTTTTGTTATTAGCTACAACTTTTGGTCATAACTCAAATCTGTATCTCTTATGCATCACGAATTAGAGCGGGCAGAACTTGTTACTGTTTTTCAGTGAATGTAAAATACATTCATTGAAAAACAGTAGTGGCTTATGCTCGCTCTGGTTCGTCATGCATAAGAGATATGGATTTGACTTGTTAAGAAAAATTGTAGCTAATAACAAAACCTACAAAAGCTTTGTACATCATTTTGCGAAATGCTGTCGAACACAAAAGTTAAAGGCAAATGAATGTAAATGAATACACGATATGAATGCAAATGATTTACCATGTCTGGGCGCAGCAAAATGTCGTGTTTTGCTTTGAGCGTGTAGTGATTGTTTGCGATTGTTCAGTGTGCAGTGAGAAACTGTACTTTTCTGTTTTGTATATTATTATGTCACTAGATGTTTTGACAAGACCTTCGTTAATGGTATCTTTCAATATTGATTTGTGTGTATTTTGAATTAAAATTTAATTAAAAAGATACGGTGTCCCATTGAATGACATAGCCGGAAACGACGGTTTTTTCATAAATTACTTTACGCAAGATTTCAATAGCGCCTTGTGTATTCTTGTTCAACTGTAAGAAAAGCATCATAAAATTGCTTGGCTGCCAATGACAGTTCGTGACAGCAGCCGTCTGGCTGCATTTGAAGTTCCATTTTTCTCTCTTCGCAACTCTCTCTCAGATTGGACCTAAAGAGCCTGAATTTATGAAGAGACGACTTGTCAAAATTGGAACAAGCGATTATCTTTCAAAGTCATAGGAAAAGTTATTCCAATCGAGCAGAAGGCTTGTCAAATGAATAAGATGTCGTCTCTTTATAAATTTAGGCTCTTTAAATTGGACCCACAATGAATTGTCAAATGCTAAGAAAATAAACAAAACATACCCGTGCGCTGCTGGATGTTATTTAATTTTTTTGCCAGCCGATTTTAAGGTTTTGACAACACTAAAAAAAACTACAGATTAATACATTTCTACACAAAATACACGTTTATTTGATAAAAAAAAACTTTATTGCGTTCATCAATACGTTGGATTGAGTTTAGAATACACTAGTGAATCGCCACTCGTCACCCGGGAAGGGACTTGACATACGGTAACCGTAAAATACCCAATAATGACTACAAAGTAAGCATTTTCGAGGGAAACTGGGACTACCCATTAAAATGAGTAAAATTTTACCCATTTATGAGTAATTACAACTACAAAAACAAGTAGTAAGTATTCATTTTTGAATAACAAATACTCATAAATGGGTAATATTTTTACTCATTTAATGGGTTGGCCCAGTCTCCCTTACCCAATGCTTACTTTGTAGTCATTATTGGATTTTTTGCGGTTACCGTTAAATCCAGCTTCTCAACCCCGTTCACGTTACAGCCTATATCACGTAATATATGCTGTCTTGCAATGAGCATTCATACATACGATTTCCAGTGAAAACTAGATGTATGAGTGCTCATTAGACTGATGCAAAATTTGACTTTTTCGATCCACAGTGCTTAAATGGTTTCAAATCGTTTCCTGATTAGCCTCCCAAAGTTACAACTAATTTGGTTAGAAACAGACTTCGCACAAGCCATTTGAAGTTTACATGTAAATTACTATGGGAAATCTCAACTTTTTGTTCATTGCTTTCTAGTCTTTTTTCATATTGAACTGCGAAACAGTTCGATAACCATTCTTATAGAAAATTTTCTCAGATACAACTTTGCCCTGAACTTTGCTGAAGATCGTTTCTATGTAAAACGAGACAGGAAAAAGTTATTAATTATTTAAGAGATTGGTAAAATTATGACATGATCACGCAGCTGTTCTGTAGGCAACACTGTATTTTGCAGTGTGACATAGTAGCCATGATTTTTGTGTCCTATTCAACGCCCCAGAAACACCAATGTTGCCTGCTGAGCAGTTGATTGAGCATGATCATAAGACATCAGCGCATTGAACCATTGAAGACTTTCGATCCTTGCATTTAATCAAAAAGTGGTTTTGAGCAAAGTTGTAGCTGGGAAAATTTCCTACAAGTACAGTTGAAAGCTTTTGAAGCAGACCGATATGGTGAATTATTAGATAGACATGAATAAAAATCTTGGTTTTACCATAATAATTCCCATACAATCTTCAAATGGTTTGTGCCATCTCAGTTTCTCACCAAATGGGTTCAAATTTTGAGAGGTTAGTCAGGATCCGATTCGGAATCGTTTAAGTACTGTGGAGCGAAAATTTCAAACGGGGTATCACTCTTCTTAATGTTTTTGATGAATGCCCGTCGAAAATTAGTAGATGGTGTTTGACGAAGTTGACCAATGATGCCAGAATTGGGTTGTTTAGGGGTATTGAGTTAAATACACATTCGTTATCTGCATTAAAAATGGATCCGAAATCAAAAATTCCATCAATTTTGGTACAGTGGAACTATTTTAAATAAGTACGAAAAATCACCGTCTTAGCGCCCCTTGGTTGAACTTTGAATGGGAGCGAGCTGTCAACGAATAGATTTAGTGTCAACGATCAAAACCTTAAATTTTGATTTAAAAATCGAGATGAATGTCTACGGGATCGATAAAAATATCGTTGTTATCAGAAAATGAACCTCTATCAGATGATGTATAAAAATAGGTATATTTTTCGAAGTTAAACAACTCAATCGCAGAATGATTTTTCAATTTTAATTTTAATTTGATTCGGAGTTTCTACCGCAGTTTAGCACCTTGTACATAATTTTTGCTTAACACAATAAACACAACCATAAACAAACAAGAATATCCATCGCTTAAAGCACACCGTGGATTCTATTTTCGAACTTTCCTTTCGCAAATATAAACAATTAACAACGCCATTAATTGATTTGATTTAAAAATCGAGATGAAAGTGTGTGGGTTCGATAAAAAAATATCGCTTTAAAAACCAATATATTTTTCAAAATTTAAAGAACCCAATTGATTTTTCGAAAATTGAGAGGCTTTTTGGTTAGAAAACTACGGTACATCAGCCTACGGTACATCAGCAAAACGGCGATATTCTCCTAGTTTTTTTTATTCAACCAAATAGGTCAAGCATTTGTACGTAGCAAACACAACAAGAAAACAAACTGGCAAGAAATAGAGACGAAATAGACCTGTGCACAAATAATCATGACGAGTTTCTGAAGGACAAACATACGCCTAATTTTTTATGAAGACACGCTCTTCATAAAAAAAATTAGGCGTATGTTTGATTTTATTTTAAGAGATCCGAACAAATCCGGATATTTATTTAACATTTACTTTATAGTGATTTCTAAGACTATAGATGCTTGTGAAAACTATCCAGATTGTCGCCAACGAAGAACTCCTCGAGGTCCTAATCCGCAGGTCTAAGTTGATAGAATCCACAAATGGCCGCCCATATGGTTATTTTGCCTCACCTCTTCCAATTTTTGATGGTACGGATTTCAGAATCTTGTGTGCGAAATTATAATCTTTATAGTTTCTGAGATCGAAAATGGTTACTGAGGAAAATTAATCCCTCTTTTCAGCAAATCCACGAAATTGAGTCAACCCGACTCAATTTTGAGTTAGTCTGGACGACCGTGTTCAATATGAGTCATGTCTCTTCTATATGCCAGATTATAATCTGGCATCCCTGCTACAGAATGTTTTTCGACTATGCTTATTTCTCGCGTCACTTTTCAAATAGACCAATGTAACAAATCCACCATTTTGAGAAAATCGAAGTTGAAGTTCGACAGATTATTATTTTAACTGTTTAAAAACAATACATTCTGCAATACTATTTTTAATGTAGTCAGTGAATAATAACGTTGAAAATTCATAAGAAACGGTAAAATTAAAATTTTACTTTGAATTTCATGCTACAACATAGAAAAAACCACATAGGACGTTTTGACAAGTCGAGTTGTACATCGGACATGTTACATTGGACGATTTTTCTCAATGACATAATCAATGAGTGTTACATTGGACGTTTTGTCTACATGATACTAGATTCCCTTTCACAGATTTCAAAGTATAGTACCTAACTTTAGATTGGCCCCGCCTTTGGAAAATGAGCACCAATCATGTTAGGCAGTCCGAATGACCGAAGTAACAATCATGTACCCATCATTTCAAACTGTACATTGGACAATTTTTCATCAATGATTACCGTAAATAAATGAAAGTAAATTTGGATGGATGTTTTTGTATCACATACAATGATAGAAGAGCAATAGTTTGTATCGCTTAGCTCGATTTGTTTACATTTGTTACTTAGGACCATTTGAAAAGTGACGCGAGATTTCGACAATGTTGTACCGAATCCCCCATGTTAATCGAGAAACGTCAAATGAATCAAAACATTGCGTTGTTTCATAACACTTTCCATGTGAATTTACAAGTTTTTCGGTTTTTCACTGATACTTATTTTGATTAATCTCGACCATAATTTATTAAACCTAATATGCGAATCACCGGTGTGCTGCAGAAAATCGGCGATGTGTCGAAAAAGTTCTCCAACTTTCCGGATGCATACGTGAAACGTAGCATGGAGCAGGTTAGCAGGCAGTCTTATTGTTTGGCCACGGAACCGGTTCTTAACTGTTTTGTTTATTAATGATGCAGGTTTACTGGAAGACTCCCCGGGGCAAGCCGCAGTATCTGCCACGGACAGTTGAACGGAAACGGTTTCGTTTCACGACCAACCGCCCGTGGACGGGTCAATCCCGGCAGCAGAATATGCCGGGTACCATCCGAAAGAAGGTTTTCGTTGAACCCATTGCCAATTGGTCGTTTTTCAAAGGAGATCGAGTTGAGGTGCTCGTCGGCAAGGATAAAGGCAAGCAAGGTATCATTGGTCAGGTGTTTCAGGAGCGTAACTGGGTCATCGTCAGTGGACTGAATTGCCATTTGCGCAAGGTGGCAGATGAGAAGGACTATCCGGGCATTACGATTAAATCGGAAGCTCCGTTGCTGGTTACCGATCAGGTTCGGTTAGTGGATCCCTCGGATCTGCAGGGAACGAGCATCGAGTGGCGTTTCACGGAGGACGGTGAGATGGTTCGCGTATCTACACGCACTGGACGGATTATCCCCATCCCGAAGGGCAATGAGGAGACGCATGATTATAAGGCGAAAAGTTTGTACGTGGAAAAACCGAAGGATACGGTCGGGGATGTGGTGAAGGAGATTACTTTCAAGCCGTCGCTGCAGACATTCGAGATGGACATAATGAAGGAGATGGGCATCGAGGAGGACAGGATACCAATTAAAACGTACTGGTACTAACAAGAGCAAAAGTAGGGGGAAGGTGTGGCTGAATAGTTTGAAGCGAATGAATAATAGATTTATGTTGAACGAATACGGAGCTGTTATCATTATAGGGAATAGACAAAAAGAAACTCTTCAATCCTGGTCTTAACAGAGAGAATGCTTCGTTTTCATTACATTTATTTAGAAAATATATTCAGCCAGCAAATTTAGATCATTGCTGCGACTATTTGGTTGCTAAACATTTTGCATTAGAAACATTTCATTATTTTTCGCATTTAAAGTTACAAAACTGTTTTTGTAATGGCGCATTTATTCCGCTGAGATGGTTGTTTATCATTTCGCTTGTTTTAAGGCACCCAATATGTTTGTATCATTCGTTATTGCTTGCCTAAAATACTACTATGATAAGAGTGGGGATGTTGGACGACACTGATCTTTTTAGAGTATAGTTCTAAAGTACGACGTTTTCGTTTTTATTAAACAATTGAACATAAAAAAAATCGAAAAAATTCCATTTCACTTCGATATTAAGTTGCTTGTTGTGTTTGTGGTCTGCTTCTTTGTTAGATTAATTAAAATTAAAATTGTCCTTAAAAAATAATACAAAATTATGACCAGAAAATTTGGACGGCCTGAAGTTTTCTGTTTGCATGAGAGATTAACCCTAAAGAGCTACGAAACGAATACAATTCGTACTAAATACAATCTACAAAAAGAATATTATTAAAAATAAAACAATAACTTTCGCTTACTTCAGTTCCCTAGCGCTTATTTCAAATTAAAGAAAAAACGAACACTTGAGAAGTTAACGCTTCTCTTCTAATCTAACGGCTTTGTTTTACTATCTTGCTAGTTTGCTTGAAATTTGATAGAAAGAATAGTTAATTGTACACAAATGCCTTGGATGGAATCGTACAGAAAATTCGATGACATGCACAGTACGATTTGAGTATGATGCCTTAAACATACACTTAGATAAGAAACTCAAAAAAGTCTTGTATAAAAAACGAACATCATAAACAAACACGTATTCGCACACCGTCACGCATTCTCTTTTAAAAGTAGAGATTCTTGACTTCGTAGCTTGGGATTATGTACATTTTTCTCATTGTCACTGCTCCTCGTTATCGATAGATAGATTACCGGCACCCACGGTACCCAAGTTAATCGTTCCAGAAGATCCAACTGTTGGGATTCACTATCCGGTAGTGTCGGGCGACGATCAGCGCACTGGTCACGAGCAGTAGCAAAATCGATACCGGATTTCGAATTGCAGCATTGTAGATCGAACAGTATGGGCACTGGGAGCTACCGCACACTTCACAGATGTTTAGCAGATAGGTTTGCAGCGAATCGAAGATGGTTTCGTTGAAGCGTTCTGAAAATTTAAAAGGAACATTAGATGTGATGAAGCGGGTTTAGGGTGGGGCAACAAGGGTACAAACCTGGTGCATAGTAGTCGTAGACCCGAATCGGCAGGTATCTCGACATGTTGGCCACTGGCATCCACCGTTCCAGCGTGAAGTTTACGCATACGAATTCGTCGTCCAACTGAAATGACATGGTAACAGGTAGGAATTTTTATAAGGGAATTTCTATTTAATAAAAATATCTAGCAAGAAAATAATCAAACAGGTTTCATACAAAATTGGAAATAGGTAACCCATATACTGCCGCTCTTTGCATGTTCGTTCCATAGTGAAAATCGGCAAGCCGAGAAAATCTAGTTTTAAGTTTGCTTCGTACTATTGCTTTTTATGTGATGGGACAACCAATGTGACTGTCTTTCCAAACTTTTTCAGAACAAAGTTGATGAGTTCATCCATTGTTATGAAAATATGGATATTAATTAGCTACCATTTGCATTGAAAAACTCAGTTTTGACGGAAACGACTATGGGACCGACATGCGAAGAGCGGCAGTATAAGTGAAAGGAAAGAGGATTATAGACAATTGCTACCTTGAACATAAGCGCAGTACTGCCGGTGGTTGACTCAGTGGGTTCTTGTGTGTCCCATTGGGACTGCATTAAACATGCCTCACGTCTATCAACGCTTGGGAAAACGAAGGAGTCTGTGCCAGTGAACGGTCGTGTTTATTTTTGCTGTCAAGATTTTTGCTCGTGATTCCCCGTTATAAAGTGCTTTCAATGAAGAACAATCATCAATTTAGGTTTCGAGAAGTGTATTTTAAACTGAAATGTAAGTTTCTGTGGAACGTTCTACTCGTGAACGGCAATCGAACTGTACAATGTAAACTGCCTATAATCCCATACCAGTCCCATATGGAAAAAGTACTGCCTATAATCGCATATCAGTCCCATATGGATTTTCATCAATATTAAGATAACAACGTTATCCACTATCAATTATTGACCACTTTGTCAAGCAGTTTTGGGGTGACTTTCTACCAGCGATTTCACAAAACTGGACCAACTTTCAAACTATGTCTTTGGTGCTGGCTACGAAATATTTCGCTGCGATCGAAACACGAATAATAGTAGGAAAACTACTGGGGGAGGCGTCCTTATCGCAGTTAATTCCAAGCTGAAAGCAGAAGTTATCGAGGACGATTCCTGGAACAGGGTTGAACAAATGTGGGTGGCTATTCAACTTGGTGATCGTCAATTGCTTCTCTGTGCAGTGTACATTCCTCCAGATCGAACCCGTGACTTGGAGCTTATTGACGCACATTGTCGATCCGTCTTGGCCGCTTCAGACAAAGCAGGCCCTTCCGACGAAGTTATTGTTCTTGGCGATTTTAACTTACCGGACATTGCATGGATTCCAACCCATAGTGGTTTCTTTTGTCCTGATCACGAGCGTTCATCTTTCCACGTAGGAACCATCCAGCTCCTGGACAGTTATAGTACCGCAATTCTGTCACAAATCAATGGCCTGTTGAATGAAAACAACCGCACCCTGGATCTCTGCTTTGTGAGTGCTCGTGATACAGCTCCTTTCCTCTCCACGGCACCCGAACCTTTAGTCAAGGTAGTGCATCATCACCCTGCTTTAGTTATCGTGATCGAAAATAATATTGTCCATGATTTCACCAGCACTCCAAACGCTGTGTCATATGACTTCCGTAGAGCTGACCATTGCAGTATCGTCCATGTGCTGTCTAATCTAGATTGGGAGCATATTCTAGATCTTGTAGACGTCAACATTGCTGCACAAACCTTTTCTCACGTCTTGGCATATGTCATTGACAGACACGTTTCCAAAAAGATCATCCATATCGACTCTCGCGTCCCGTGGATGACGAAAGATCTTCGCTCGTTGAAAAGAACTCAGAAGATTTACTAAGCTCCGCACACTGCCACTGAAATGCTACTATGTCAGACTCAACCACGAGTATAAGCGGTTAAAAGTCGTCTCTGTTTTCAACGCTATCAAAGGAGGATTCAACGGCGGCTAAAATCACACCCGAAATCCTTCTGGAACTTCGTAAATGAGCAACGCAGGGAAGTCGGCTTACCCTCTTCCATGATTTTTAATGGTGAAACTGCTGGAAATCAACAAGACATTTGCAACCTGTTCTCAGCCAAATTTGCTAGTGTGTTTGTAGCCGAGCAACTCTCCGCTAATATTATTACTTCCGCGGCCAGTAATGTTCCTTTG
This sequence comes from Ochlerotatus camptorhynchus, assembly GCF_037179485.1. NCBI lineage: Eukaryota > Metazoa > Arthropoda > Insecta > Diptera > Culicidae > Ochlerotatus > Ochlerotatus camptorhynchus. The sequence continues at coordinate 3,621,981 of NW_027040507.1, read as the reverse complement.
ATCAACCAAACGCTCAGCATGGTCGAAGCCACTACAGATACGATTTCTAGAGCAGCATCTAAACTTAAGACTTCAACTAAGGCTGGACCCGATGGTGTTCCGTCGATTATTCTTAAAAAGAACATCACTTGTCTTTTAGATCCACTGCGCCGCATATTCCAGCTCTCTCTTTCCAGCGGCATCTTTCCGTCTTGCTGGAAGACTGCGGATATGTTTCCTGTTCATAAAAAGGGAAGCAAACGTGACGTAAACAAGTACCGGGGAATCACATCGCTGAGTGCTGTATCAAAACTTTTGGAATTGGTTGTCATAGAGTCCCTAAATGCGCATTGCAGGCAATATCTAAGTACAGATCAACACGGATTCATAACTGGGCGTTCCACAACTACGAACCTGCTGTGCCTAACGTCTTACATCACAGATAGTTTGATTGCTCGGACCCAAACGGACGTTATCTACACAGATCTTACAACAGCCTTCGATAAGCTGAACCACGAAATTGCGATCGCTAAGCTTGATAGGCTAGGGATCGGTGGAAATCTTTTGAGATGGTTTCGTTCATACCTCACGGAGCGCCAATTGACAGTAACTTTGGGTACTTGTCGCTCAGCAAGCTTCTGCGCAAAGTCCGGTATACCTCAGGGCAGCCATCTGGGACCATTGGTATTTCTCCTCTACTTCGACGACGTTCACCATGTTATCACAGAGCCACGATTATCGTTTGCAGACGATCTGAAAGTTTTTCTGCGCATCCGCTCACTCGCCAACTGCCGTTCTCTCCAAAATCAGATTGACATCTTTGCTGACTGGTGTAGTCTAAACCGACTGGTGGTCAACCCAGCTAAGTGTACAGTTATTACTTTCTCACGCAAGAAACAACCGATTATTTTCAACTACAAACTACTAGGCACGACTATCGAACGGGTGCACTGCGTGAAAGACTTAGGCGTTTTTCTAGACTCAAAGCTGACATACTCACACCATATATCGTATGTCGTCGACAAAGCGTCCAGAACGCTTGGCTTTGTCTTCAAGATTACTAAGAACTTCACGGACATTTACTGCTTGAAATCGCTCTATTGCTCTCTCGTACGATCTACGTTGGAATACTGCTCTGCTGTCTGGAGCCCGAACTACAATAATGGGGCCGAGCGAATTGAATCTGTTCAACGACGTTTTCTTCGCTTCGCGCTCCGTAAGCTGCCTTGGAGATACCCACTTCGTCTTCCAAGCTACGAGAATCGCTGCCAATTGATCAATATCGAGCCCTTACGTATCCGAAGAGATGTTTTCAGAGCCTTAACCGTCGCCGATACTCTGCAAGGAAGAATTGACTGCGAAGCAATTCTGCAACAAGTGAACATTAATGTTCAACCTCGATCACTACGCAACAGTCTTATGCTGAGACTTCCACTTCTTCGAACTAATTATAGCATAGGGAGCGCTATTTACGGCTTGCAGCTAGTGTTCAACCGAGTAGCGTCGATGTTCGATTTCCACTTGACACGGAATATGCTTCGCTGAAGATTCTCTGCCTTTTTTGCTGACCGAAGGCGCTTGATACCCAACAGCTAAGTGTAAAATTTAAGACTTATAAATTTTTAGTAACTTGACAATGCTTTCCAAGTTATTTTCGTTTGTAACTGTAGTAACTGTAGTATATGTATGTCGTCTGTATAATCTGTACTTTTTTACAACACATCATTGGGACTATTTCTAGTCTGTTGATGCAACCATAACAAATAAACAAATAAACTAATTTCTATTTTTCTATGAAACGCACAAATGACGGCTACTTTTCTCGTGGTTCTAGAAGAAAAATTTTAAAAATAATGTTTTATTTCAAAGTTCGAGTGGTAGTAAACGTTATATTAACGACTCGATTGAAGTGGTTAATTGGCATCTACTTTCATATTGCGTGATAAAACTGCGGACTTTGATCATGAAAAATGTGAAAACAACATCAAATCAGTTTGTCCCATCAAGCAAAGTAATCGCATATCAGTCCCATCATGAAATTCTATCGTCCAGAGATCAAGAGTTCTGTTTTTTGGATCGCTTTTCTTTTCGCTGATGTAACAAAATATGCAAGCTTCATTGTAAGTGGTTTCATCTTGAATAGAATATCTATTAATTTACTATGATTTTTCAAATATTTACATAGCAATTGCACTTCGTAACAGTCGTAACAGTCGGTAAAGGCGCAGCTACAAAGCAAGACCATGCTGGAGGTGACTGAGTTCGATTCCCGGTCCGGTCTAGGAATTTTTCGGGTTGGAAAATTTCTCGACTCCCTGGGCATAGAGTATGATTGTACTTGCCATACAATTATACTAATGCAAAAATGTTAGCAGGCATCGAAAGCTCTCAATTAATACCTGTGGAAGTGCATCTAGAACATTAAGTTGAGAGCACGCAATAAGCTAATATGCCATAAGCAATAAGCTTGAAATACGAAGAAGAAGAAGTAGAAGGAGAAGAACTTCAACTGCCATTTTCTCAATGCCTACTTTTTCCATATGGGACTGAGTTTTTTCTTCTAGAACCACGAGAAAAGTAGCCAACATTTGTGCGATTCATATAAAATTAGAAATTAGTTGGTCCAGTTTTGTGAAATCGCTGGTAGAAATTCACGCAAAAATGCTTGACAAAGTGGTCAATTCCTATGTAAATATTTGAAAAATCATAGTCAATTAATAGATATTCTATTCAAGATGAAGCTTGCATATTTGATTACATCAGCGAATATGCCGATCCAAAAAACAGAACTCTAACTTGATCTCTGGACGATAGAATTTCATGATGGGACTGATATGCGATTACGTTGCTTGATGGGACAAACTGAATTGATGTTGTTTTCACATTGTTCATAATCAAAGTACGCAGTTTTATCACGCAATATGAAAGTAGATGCCAGTTGATAGTGGATAACGTTGTTATCTTAATATTGATGAAAATCCATATAGGACTGATATGCGATTATAGGCAGTACAGCTCGATTGCAGTTCACGAGTAGATCGTTTCACTGAAACACAGTGTACATTCCGCGTACCATCCAGGTCGTTACGGAACCAACCGTTATGGATCTGGCAAAGCCGGGAATTTTCCGAGACCACCTTCCGGCAATCTCATCTGTGGAAATTAAGTCATTGCGGACAATTTCACATCGGCAAGCAGTCGATCAAAGGAAACATGGAAGCCATCCGGAGAGTGGCAGAAGAACCCAACAACTGAAGTCATGGCCCACTCGTTCGATGGCGGTACTGGAAATGGAAAGCATTGGTTTGAGATTGAGAAAAGTTTCCAGTTAATCAACGATTTCTCACGGTTTGAAGCCAACGTGAAGTTTACGGACAAATTGCATCCAGCAGTCAACTAAATTGGTGAATTCATTCCAGTTTCAGCTTTTTTAGCCATGCACTTAGGTAGGATAGAATTTTCAAACGCATTCTTGACTCTTGCCGGGAACAGATATTAAGATCTATCACAGGCCGTTATTGTAGAAAATCGTAACAGATAAAATTCGGTACGAAAAAAGTGACGAACTAACTCTTGGATCCTCAGTACTTGTTTTAAAAATATAAAATTTGAAAAATATTCATTTCTGTAAATTAAGAGATGAACTAGCCTCAGGCTAAAAATCTCTAAAATAAAGAAAAAAAAAAAAAAAAAAAATTTCTGTAAATCCCTCCCCTTGGCTAGTTTTTGCACCTTGCTGTTGGTGGGCGGGCTTAATTTCATGCTTTTTAGTGGAGTGTTGGAGACGGTAGGTTTATGGCCGGCGTTGCTGGCACATGCCGCGAAGAATGGCGTCATGGGCAGGCAATGGGGATTACTAAGTTTCCCCTCTCTGATAAACCATTGCATGAGAGAACCAAAGATCTAGTCTAGCAGTGATAGTATCACACTTGTTACTCCTTTAATTGAGAGCCGCCTCGTAGTACGCTTACGTATAGGCACTGACGTTGGGTGTGATACTGGCGGGTTTTGCCGCAAATCACTCTTATTTTATTTATTTTTACACAGATAGATTTATTTGGGTTTGCAAGGGAATTATACTATTGAAATATTTCAGAAAGTACCCAACGGTGCTCCTTCGTTTTGCGTGACAAGCTTTCATTGTTGTTTTCATTGAAGTATTACCATAGAGGTAACTCTAAGACCACTGGGTCCCGAAGAAAATCATTAGTATTTTTGGCTCACTCAGTACCAGAACAACGGTCCCAAGCAGTCCCAAGCTATTTCACTCACCCCTGCATGTTCTGCATGAATCCACACACCCCTGATGTTATCTGTCAAAGTTTCATAGCGAATCAAAACAAACATAGTGTAGTAATAGAATTTCAACTAGAATAGGTTACGTTAATCGTTTGCTTGGGACCAATAGGCTACTAAAGTGGTGAGCCAATTTAAAATCGTTAGTTTCGTATTGATTGTTGGTATTACTCAGGAAACAATGTTAAACACCATTTTTGTACATGGTATTGTAACTAATCTTATATGTGCTTCATTTTTATTTGGGATAAGTGTTTGAACTATGACTCGGGATTTCCACTGTGGTGTGCTTCTATTGTGACATACTCATATGTATTTTTGTGGCGCGACATAGTGGAAACCTGAGAGCGTAATTGGAACATTTACCCTATAGAATATACAATTTAAAATTAGCTTGGAAACTAACGTCAAAGTGAAGCATTTTAGTCACTTGAAGGTGTCACCTGGGACGAACAAAGATATAATTAATATATGTCAAAGCCAGAAGTATTTGAAACACGTTAAATTTTAGTTTAAAAGCATGGGTTATGATTAGAGATTCCAGTTATTAACAAAATAATCATCAAATGAACTTCAATTAGAGTAGAGGATTCAGAAAGTTAATTAAAATAAAAGATAGGACGCGGGGGGTCCGCTTAGGGAGGCAACTAGCTTTTAGAGTTGTATAATAAATCTTTCTATTTAGTATATTTGTTAATTACAGGCAATGTCAATAGCAGTCATATCAACAATCAATACGAAACTAACGATTTTAAATTGGCTCACCACTTTAGTAGCCTATTGGTCCCAAGCAAACGATTAACGTACCCTATTCTAGTTGAAATTCTATTACTACACTATGTTTGTTTTGATTCGCTATGAAAGTTTGACAGATAACATCAGGGGTGTGTGGATTCATGCAGAACATGCAGGGGTGAGTGAAATAGCTTGGGACTGCTTGGGACCGTTGTTCTGGTACTGAGTGAGCCAAAAATAATAATGATTTTCTTCGGGACCCAGTGGTCTTAGAGTTACCTCTATGGTCATATCTTCAATCAGGCGCTTACGAATAAGTGAAGTTTTAGGAAAGGTGTGTTAAATATGTTGGTAGATTTGAAATAAGAATTAGGTGTTGTGCTTTAGTTTTCGGTAAGGTATGATGTGTCAACTAAACCCTTTTGAGCAAATTTTCAAAAATCAAATGTATTGAGTGAAACAGCAAAACAGAGGTTATCTTCCATTTAATTCCACTTAATTAATTTTGGTATCCTTGACAGATACGTATTTCGACTACAATGTGCAGTGTCATTCCCACTTAAGAACTTATCAAAATCTAACCCCCTTAAGTACTCATCTCCTAGGTAAAAAAGTCAATATCATAGGTATAAAAATGAAACTACAATGTGTTGAATCGAAACCTACCTAACTAATAAAAACCAAAGATTTAAGTAAGACTGCACATTGTAGTCGAAATACGTATCTGTCATGGATACCAACATTAATTAAGTGGAATTAAATGGAAGATAACCTCTTTTTTTCTGTTTTATTTAGCATTCCGCTAACAACCCAATTTCATTACTTCATGTATTGCAAATAGTGTTGGAGGGCAGGGCTGAATACGGATCAAAACTAAACTCTTAACTTATCTATGCTTCTTTCTATTGTTTGGATCAAGTACAACTAATACTAATCTACCTTTATGTATGATTTGCTCCCTTTTAACCCATTATCTTTATGAATGGCAAATCATATGACGTGAGACACGTACAAGCTGGAATTCAAAGAAATTTAAAAACTCAATTGACTAAGGATAAGGAATAAAAACACTTCGAAGAGGATATCAAACAAATTCAGGACCAATCAAAATGAGACCAGAAACCAACAAGTCATCGGGGCGTTACCCGAGCAAAGTCTGAGATCAAATTGAAATCTAAATTTGATGTTGTGATTTTGCTGATAATGATTGCTCAGGTTGCTGTCGTTTTGGTCGTTTTAACGGTTAAAATATCAAAATTGAGAGCAAAAAAATCTTCCTGTGACATCACATTGAAAACTATTTCTGCTATCAGTGAGAGCAAACTAAAAACTCAATTTGATATCAATTGTTCCTGTTGATAACAAAACAAGTATTCAATTTGATGTTATGCTAAGGCAATGAAAACAAACCCGCAACAACATATTTTTGAAGAGCAAATGTACAGCAAAATGAAAACAAAATTTGTCAATTGCATAATCTGATATCAAATTAGGATTTCAGTTTGATGTTGATATCAAAATTTGATTTCAATTTGCTGTCATTTTGATGCTGGAATTTGCTCGGGTATATACTCTGAGAGGTATTTGATAAATAATCAAAAAGTGGTAAGTTAAAATCATAGTGGAGTCAAGGATTATGAGAGGTAATTGCCAATAATTCATCGAAATCTCGATAACTTTTTCAGAGGGACGTGTCGGCTTTTGGGGGCGGTGCGTTTGATCGTCGATTTGGCGTGGCTGGTGGCTCGCCCACGCATACTAGCACTACCATCAGATAGAGACATTTTCCTCTACCTGTGGTGGTGTTGGTGGGCGTGTGCGAGCTACCAGTTCCGCCGGATCGACGATCGGATGCATTGTTTGCAGGAGCTGATGCGTCCCTTTGAAAGAGTAATCAAGAAATAACCATATTACCCTATAATTGATATTACTATTTATATATATCAATGAAATTAGTCATGATAGAGTAACAGAACGAGTTTAAAAACAAATGGGGAAGGACAATAGACACAAGTTGACACAATACACGAGACAAGTTAATACACAAGACAAAATGACAAAATAAGTGACGACAGAAGACAAGACTGGGACAAAAATAAACCTTAAAAAAAATAACAAGTATGCGTAATTATATTATTAAAACTATTTGGATCAACACATAAACAACAGTGACCAAACGGGCACCATAGCCTAGGAAAGTCGGTGTGTTGATTTAAAATAGAGGCGCATAGAAGCAAAATTTATCAATAAAAGTGGTCCAGTCTAGAGTTTAAGCGAAGACAACAAATCAAGAAGACTGGCAACTTTGCCAGAATCCAAGCGACAGATACAGTAGTGCTGCGTTTGAGTGAAGGTGGAAGCAACGCATAGAAAAATGAGCAAATACACAAACCCTTCGTCTGAGGATGTAATCTTTGCTATCAAATTCGTTCGAAGCATTTACCTTTGAGCGGCAGATGGCGCGATTGTACCTGTCTCATAGCGTTCATATGAGAAAATGGAAGAGTTGTCAGTCTTCTTGATTTGTTGTCTTCGGTTTAAGCAAGTGCTGCCACTGTGATCACTACAAAAAAAGATACGTTTCGAGGAAGCTGATATTTGTGCACTTAAAGTTTCGAAGTGGTTACGAGAATAAGGATCTCACAATGAAACACCTTAACGGGCAGTATACAGAAACTATTTACATCCCATGTAGATTGAAAATCCACAGCGACTGTTATGCGAATAGCGGCAGTAACGTGCCAGCACCATATTTGACGCGTTCCTAATGATGACACACACGTCGTTATTGCACTTGAAGGCAACCAAATTCCTAAGGTCATAACCCAGTCCAACCCACAACAGTCCTGTTCAAGTTCTACAATCTGTGTAAATACTGAGGACGCTGAGATGCGTGATACTAACCAACAAAGAACAGAAGCTAGCGGTGAAAGCTGCATTGCTTCTGCAGATGTTGAGTTTAGTTTGCCCAACGCTGATCAGTTCCCTCCTGGAACTAGTGGAGCAACAAATAATGGAAATTCTGTGTTGCCCACCTCTTGCTTCAAGTTCACGGATCCTCTGGGTAATCGACCTGATTTTGTAATAAAGACAGACAATAATGCCAGTTTTGGTAAAAATAGTAACTCACAGAAATAGAAATGACCGGAACAAGTATCAAATTTATACAAGAAAACCTTCATCATGCAAAGGCAGCTTCCGCAATTCTATGTAAGACATTCATCAAAGGCAAACTGGACGTAGCGCTTCTTCAAGAGTTTTCCCGAGTAGCACAAATTCATCACAATAAGTTATAGCAACTTGTTTATGACTGAAATAAGTCGTATATAAGTTTCTACAATTGATTTGTGACAAGCGTGCTACTAGAGTTGGACATATAACAGTAAGATTTTAGGAATGCCTACACAATCGTGTACGTTAATCTATGACAATACTCAGCTTGTACCAAGAGCTGCAATTCTTGTGAACAGTAATGCTAAAATTACACCTATTACAGAATTTATCAACAGAGATATTGCTGCAATTTCGTTAGAGGTGCCAACTACGAAAGGAAAAACGGAGATTTTCATTGCATCCGCTTATTTTCCTGGCGACGTTGATGATGTACCTCCTCTTGATGTTGCAGCCTTTGTCTCATACTGCAGAAGGCAAAATAAAGCCTTTATCATCGGATGTGATGCCAACGCTCATCATACGATATGGAGTAGTTCGGGGATCAACAAAAGGGGTGAGTCACTTTTTGATTTCACTTCTCAGCGAAATATTGATATATGTAATAAGGGTAATTCGCCAACATTCATTAATGCAATAAGGGAAGAGGTATTGGATCTAACACTTTGCAGTCCAACAATCTCAGATCGTATAGTAAATTGGCATGTATCAGATGAAATTTCTTTATCTGATCATATGCAAATTATGTTTGAATTCACGGTTAATGATGTATTAAAGGAAACTTACAGAGATCCTCGTAAAACAAATTGGGAGCTATACAGCTTCAGTCTTCAGAGTCAAAATGAGCCTATTTTACAGGATTTTGATTCAATTTCTAAGCTAGAAAAAGCTGCTAATTGCTTAATAAGCAATATAAATCAGGCTTATAATATTTGTTGCCCTGCAAAGGTGCGCACGACTAACAGAGAAGACAAAACAAAACAAAAAAGACAAAACTTCACCGAAATAATTTAGACCAATAAGTCGACAGTGAGCATGCATAAGGGCCTATACGCGATGATCGATTCTCTTCATCGATTTTCTCTTTGCGTTGCTACAGCTAAGCGAAACAATTTTGTAGAATTTATTCAATGTAGAATTGTAACAGGTTGCATTGGCTACCAAAAGCAACAGCAAACGCACCGACAAACGTTAAATCTAGCGAGTTATTAACAAAAGAGAAAATCGATGAAGAGAATCGATCATCGCGTATACGCCCTTATGAATGCTCACTGTCGAAGTCTTTCATCAATATTTTTGAAGTTAATAGAAAAACTTATAGATGAATATGTCAAATCAGATGTTCTTCATGGTAACCCACTATGTAGAGCCCAATTCGCCTATCAGTCAGGCAAATCCACCATAACAGCTCTTCATATGCTAGTTACTAAAATAGAAAAAAAAAACCTTCACAGCAAAGGAAATTCTATTAGCAGCGTTTCTGGATATTGAAGGTGCATTTGACAATGGGTCTTTTTCGTCAATGATAAACGCCATGAGAAATCGTGGCTTTAATGAAAACATAATTAAATGGATTGTGGAGATGCTATCCAAAAGAGAAATATCAGCTAATCTTGGAGATGCACTAGTAAAAGTAACAGCTGTAAAAGGCTGTCCTCAAGGAGGAGTTCTTTCTCCACTTCTGTGGTCTCTGGTAGTTGATGATCTTCTTTTAAAGTTAAAGCAGCAAGGATTTGAAGTAATCGGATTTGTTGACGACATTGTTTTTATAGTTCGCGGAAAATTTGATAAAATTGTATTGCAAAAAGCATTCAAATTCACACTATCATGGTGCACACAAGAAGGACTGAACATAAATCCTACGAAAACATCAATTGTACCCTTTACTAAAAGACGTATAGTCTCTACTACTGATCTTAAACTAGGAGATGTTAAATTATCACTGTCGTCAGAAGTTAAGTATTTGGGAGTAATCCTAGATAGTAAACTCTGCTGGAACAGACATATGAAACAACAAATAGAAAAAAAACAACAAATGCTTTTTGGATCTGTAAAAGATCATTTGGTAAAAAATGGGGTCTAAAGCCGAAGATGATACATTGGATCTACTCGGCTATTGTTAAACCCAGAATCACTTATGCATCACTAATCTGGTGGCCGAAAACCAGACAACAAACGGCACAAGTTAAATTGAACAAGTTACAAAGACTTGCTACTCTTTCCATTACTGGAGCAATGCGTAGTACTCCTTCGAAGGCATTAGATGCTCTACTCAATATTCTTCCTTTACATCAATTTATTCAAATGGATGCAATGAAAAGTGCTCTGAGGCTCAAACGGACCATGAATTTCTTTGATGGAGATCTTATTGGACATCTGAGCATTTGAAAAGAGTTTCAAATAAGTCCACTAATTTTAATGAATGAAGACTGGATGTTAAAGCGTAACAACTTCAATCACCAATTCAAAGTTCCTGAAGTGACTCGTTATGATTGGAATACAGGAGGGCCATCTTTTCGTCCTGGGTCAATAGTATTCTATACGGATGGATCGAAACAAGATAATATGGTTGGGGCTGAAATAAGTGGTCCTGGGATCAGCCTATCGGTGCCGATGGGAAAATGGCCAACAGTATTTCAAGCTGAAATATATGCCATCCTAGAATGTGCCACGATTTGCTTAAAAAGAAATTATAAAAATGCAAACATATGTATTTGTTCAGATAGCCAAGCAGCGTTGAATGCTCTAAAGTCCAAAACTTGCACTTCAAAACTGGTTTGGGAATGCACTAAGCTATTGTCCTACTGTAATAAGGTTAACCTATACTGGGTTCCTGGTCATTGCGGAATCGAAGGGAACGAAAAAGCTGATCAATTGGCTAAAGTGGGATCATCAATGCAATTTATTGGACCTGAACCATTTTTAGGATTATCTTTTTGTGCTCTTAAAATGGAGTTCAATAACTGGGAAAGAATAAAGGTACAGTGCAACTGGAGTAATACCTTAAATGCCCGGCAATCAAAACGTTTCATAGAGCCCAACGCTTTGCACACACAAAAACTGCTGACCTTATCGAAACACGATTTGAGTACATATACTGGTTTGATTACAGGACACTGTCCTAGTAAATATCACCTTAAACTTATCGGAAAAGTTGATGAAGACAGATGCCGTTTTTGTAAACTAGAGAGTGAGAGCAGTAAACATTTGCTGTGTGACTGCGTTGCACTATTTCACAAACGACGTATATACCTAGATAAGGGGCTTATGGAACCCTGGGAAATCTGGGCTGCTTCTCCCAATCAAGTTATACATTTCATAAGGAATGCATTACCTGTTTGGGATAATTGCCAACAACAGTAGTGGTGGTTGCTCATATAAATAGCATCTTGCCATTGCGTTACGGCAAAATCAAAAGAGAATACACCACAATAGATCAAAGTTATGGTCGCGGTGGTATTATGCCCACAACACAGGAAAAAAAAATGCGTATCAACGAACCAGTCGCCAATGTTATCGGCGTTATCAACGAGATGTTCAACGGAAGCTTCGATCTCACCCGAAAACTTTTTGGAATTATGTGAATGAGCAACGAAAGGAGTCTGGCCTTCCATCGACTATGGTACTGAACGGCGAAGAAGCTTCATCCCCTCAGGACATTTACCGTCTGTTCTCAACCAAGTTTGTGAGTGTATTCTCGGATGAGAATCTACCTGACGAGCAAGTTTCTCTAGCAGCCAGTAATGTTCCAACGTCTGGTCAATCTTTGGCAGCTATCAACATCGACCTCGCTATGATAACATCGACCTCGCTAACTTGATCATTTAAGGAAAAAAGACGGAGTTCCTTCCGTCTTTCTCAAGCAACACATCGATAGCCTGGTGGCTCCTCTCTGCCGTCTGTTCGTAAAGTCCCTCTCCAGTGGGGTGTTTCCTTCCTGCTGGAAATCAGCTGAAATGTTTCCAGTGCATAAGAAGGGATGCAAAAGAAACATCGACAACTATCGCGGCATCACATCGTTGTGTGCCATATCTAAACTGTTCGAGTTGGTCGTTATGAAACCATTAGTCTCTCACTTCAAGCAGCACTTGAGCGAAGACCAGCATGGTTTCATGGCAGGGCGGTCGACTACTTCCAACCTTCTGTGTCTCACCTCGTACATTACGGAGAGTATAACAGACCATATGCAAACAGATGTCATCTACACTGACCTATCAGTCGCCTTCGACAAGTTGAACCATCCTAACTGTATAGGCTCGGTATAAACGGCAGTCTCCTACGATGGTTCGCATCCTATCTATCTGATCGTCAGTTGGAAGTTGCAATCGACGACTGCCAATCTCCTTCTTTCTTTGCCACTTCGGGTATTCCGCAAGGTAGCCACCTCGGCCCGTTGATATTTCTTGTGTATTTCAACGACGTCAATTTCGCCCTCGACGGTCCACGACTGTCGTTCGCCGACGACATGAAAATCTATCTCCGAATCCGAACCATCGCTGACTGCCACCTTCTCCAACTCCAACTCAACGCTTTTGCTAATTGGTGCCAACTTAACCGCATGGTTGTAAATCCAACAAAATGTTCAGTAATCACGTTTTCACGGAAGAAACATCCAATTACATTCAGTTATATCCTAGAAGGCGGTGACGTTCATCGTGTGAATCACATTAAGGATCTGGGAGTCATCTTAGATTGTCAACTCACATACAGCCAGCATATCTCGTAATAGCAATCGAAATAGCATCTTTTTTTAATATAAAACTAGGATTTTAAAATTTGTTGATTCCGGATTACAAGTACGGAAAAAATGAAACTCAAGATTCATTCAAATTAAAAAAAAAATCAAATCTTTTTATTCTACAAATAAAGCGAACCAAAATGTCAGATGCATTCTAAATAGCGAAACACATGTAAATTTTTCTGAAAACGTTTGTAGCGTTAGAAACCTATTGCTGTGTATGGAGGTCTCCTCCATACATAACAATAGGCTCCTAACGCTTCTAACGTATCGTAACAATAGGACTGTTCCCCCTACTTGAAATGCGTTTTAAGGTTAAGGTTTTCAAAGCAGATTTCTGACCCCTTTTAAATATGACCGGTTCATTCGAGATTATGCTTTCTTCTCGAGACCGGGCTACGGCCCTTGGTCATTAAAACTACAGTCAACTCTCCACAACAGGGTGTCCACTAACTCGATATCGAGTTATAGAACCATACTAAAAATTAATTTCATGGCTACCGTGATAGCGGTTTTGTAAGGGATTTTTATTCTAAAACTCGATGCTCCCTTCAAAATCGAGTTGTATAGTTTATTGCATTAATTAAAGTGCTCAGATCACACTGCGAAGTCACAATTGTTCCAATTGAGACGTAATATTCAAAAAAAGAAGAATATATGCTCCTTCATCAACCTTAAGAAGCGGGAAAAGGTACTCACATAATCAAAGTAGAAAAGCACTTTCTTCTCCTGGTACCGTGCTCGCTGTAGGTTGCGCACTCGCTGGCTTATGATGTAGGTGTCGAGCTTTTGCTGCTGGATCATGTACCCCGTTGGAACGGCCACATCCAGTATGGCCATACCGGAACGGATCGATTCCGCGGTGTTGGTCCACCTGTTTGCAATAAAATTCCCAATTACCGATCATATGCATGAGCAATTTGTTAAAGCATCGTTACGACGACGTACCGCTGACAGATCACGTAGCTGATGTGAGACTGATTCCTACCGTGGAAGATGGTCCGTGTGGTCAGATCGAACGCCTTCACCGGTGGCATCGTCTGGAACTTGTACGTATCGACCGAGTACTCCACATGCATCTGGAGAATTGCGTAGCCTACACCTTTAGCTTGTACTTTCACCGTACCCCATGCATTTGGAATCTGTTGATGATACACACAATTAGCCAAAACAAAGATCGCAATTTTCATCGGAGTCAAACACTTACTTCAATGTCCTGGATAGTGGCGAGGTTGTGCTGTCCGATGTGTAGGATCTTCGATTCTCCCGGAAGGGACGTAGCTTCCACGGTGACCGTCAGTGACGTTACATCGGCCACGCGGTTCCGGGTGCTGTATTCGGTGAGCGCTTTCATAGCGATACCGGTATCCTGACTGGAAGCCCATCCACCATCCATTAGCCGTTGACTGTTCAACCAACGGACGATCGGCTCGACGGTGAACGTTTCCTGGCGCGATACGTAGGTGAGCAAAGCGTAGGCGGTCGTTTCGATGTTGAGCGAATCGTATGTGTACGGAAGTCGCGGTAGGCTGAAGTATTTTTGATTTTCCAACTTGCTCGGCGGTTGAGGGACCTCTTCGTTACCCCAGTAGTTGAGATCCGCTAAGGATTGCAGAATGAATTGAAATTGGCTGCTTAACACTAAAGACAATTAAGATCCAACTTACCTATCGATCTCATCTTATTGGCCAGGATTTTGAAGGCATGTTCTGCTTGGGGAGCCTTGGCTTGCGCCAGAGCGTAGCTTACAATTGCAATCTCGTACGAAGAGCCATAATCTTTAATCAGGCCAATATTGCGCTCGATGTACCTGGAGGCTCTCTGTTCCGCTAGCGCCACTCGTGAACCCAACGGCTGCAAAGTTGAATAAAAGAAAACCATTAGAATTTGTGCATGCATTGTATAATTTTACGGCTCTAAGAGTTACTTACTCCTGACAGGTCCTTAACTGATACGAGTGTTATCAAAACATGTGCCGTCAGGGTGATGTTCTTGGTGCGAACTACTTCATTACGGGGATCGATGGAAGACTGGTTCACTTTACGGTCCGGTAACCAGGTAACTTCCCAAAATGAGCCGTCGTCCTTTTGGTGCTGTAAAACGTAGTGGATGTTCTTCTGGATCACCAACGGATCTATGTAGATGAAGTTTTCGTATTCATAGAAGGACGCTTCAGAGAAAACTCGTGCACAGTACGCAGTCAGCCATACGGACGACGCGGATTGATTCCAATCGGCACGGAACAGTGAGAATGATCCATCGCCGTTGAGGTAGCTGAGTTGCTTTTGATAACCGATGTTCATGTAGTGGAAAGCTAGTTTTTCGGTCTTTTTGTTACGCTGTTTGATGGCTCGCATGTACTGGATAGTGTAGAAGTTCGCCGAGAAGCTGAACATGTTCTGTTCGGCGGAGTCCATTGGAAGTGCTAACAGTGATGTAGTATTGACTGGCATGGTTGGGAAAATGGCCCCAACAACGTCACCGACAACAGATATGTGTGCCTTGTTCGATCCGAATACGTAGTAACGGTCGATTTCGTACGGGATGATCGGAGTTTCCGTTACGTTGACATGCATGTATTGGAAGAAGTAAGCACGATTACTGAGATCCAGCATAGTCGACTGGTGCCGATGTTGAATCAGGCCGTCGGGCTCAACTTTGATCTTCCGACTGACCTGGTTAGCTCCGAGAAGGGTTGACGCGTGGATGGTGACTTCAATTTCGCCCAAACGGGTTGGGACGATTGGAATGTACACGTTACTGGAGTCTTGCGCGTAGATGTAGATATAGAACTGATGTTCACCGAAAGACGTTCTTGGATTGTACGACCGAACAATGCCATCTTCTTCTACGTGTACGAACTGGTAGTCAGGTGAACTGTGAAGCACCACAGTGACTTCGATATCCACCGTTTGATAGTTGAACACAGCCACGCGAATACCAACCTGTTCACCCTGTCTGCATGTTGTAGGCATTTCCAAATTAATGAAGAATGGCTGCACTCCAACGTACTCGAGCGGCTTCCTTATCATACCGAAACCTTGACTGGCGCTAACGCCAAAAGCAGACACGATCCAATGTGCCGGGATTTTTGGAACTTCCAGATTGAAGATGAACCTTCCATGTGGACCAATGTTGATATCCTTCCATAACCAAACGTTCTGATAGTGTCGCAAGATTCTGTTGAATCGATACTTCCGGAATTCAGCCAGCGCAGTGCTGTTCCTATTTTCACATCCAGCTTCATCCGTTCCATCCTCGCAATCAAAATAACCATCGCATCGTTTGTCGCTCCTGTAGCACCTTCCGCTCAAGCATTCACTATAGTTCATCGCCGGATCGCAGCTTAGCGGTCTCCTGGGAATAACTCCATCCGTAAACACCACCAACCCGACATATTCAAATGTTCTGTTTGCATCTACGCCAAAAGTAGAACTCGGATAGTACACCAACTCATCCGGGTCACCTTCGTGCGAAATCCACGTCTGTTTGAAAGTTCCATTGGTTTGTTCATCGAAGTTGGACATTTTGGTAATCACATTCGCGTAGGTCAGTTCGTTACCAGCTTGCATGGTGTAGAATGCATTGTCAATACCTGACAAGCCCACGTACGATCCAGCTTCTCCGTAGATAGCAACCTCTACCTTCTCACCGGTCCTAGCCTTCCGATTGTTAATGAACACCGTAAAGTTATTCCTGGATATTCCGTTCACTGGGAAGGTTAAACTGTCCGCGATCACCTTTCCGTACCTTCCGATGTGCCAAACCATAATCGTAGCCGTCGGAGCCATTTCCGCGCTCAACGTAATAGACATTGTCCGGACACCGCCAGACATGATCTCCTGTCCCGTCACCAGTACGATCCCCTTGGACATGACTATGTAGTGGAAATCCTTGATGTAGAAATTGCTCTGCACGTGGAAGATCATGTACTCTCCCACTTTGGCGTCCTTGGTGCTGGTCGCAACCTTGATGTTATGGTTATTTGGTGAAAAATGTGATAACAACAGTAATTCCGCACTGGCTCGTTCACCCGAGGGGTGGATATAGTTGGCAGTTAGTCGCATCGACTGAATCTGATTAAGGAACTCGTTCGTCGTCTTACTGTTCTCCAGATTCAAATCGTTTCGCAGATCAACCTTTAGCTCCCAGACGCCAGGTTTTTCGGACATTTGTAATTCCTTGACGTCGTACGTGTTGCGACCGCCACCGCTTCGGCTGTCAATCGTACCGGACAGTTCCATCCGGCCAGGATACAGTGGATCGATTGGGAGGGGCGACCCGTCGTGATATTCCGCAATCAGGTAGATCGTGAACGGCATCGATGGTTTGAAGACTTGCGGCGAGTTACCGAGGAAAGCGACTCTGATCGAGGAGTTGTAGATCCGGGTCATGGAGTACCCTTCGATGATTTCATCGTAGAACCGTTCGCCAACACGGGCCGTGATTAGCACCTCCATTCCGGCGAGATTGTTTTGAAACAGTTGGGAGAGTTCTGTCATCGGGAACCGGAAGTGGTATGTTCCGTTGAAGAATCGTAGATATGGCAGAGAATCCCGGTAGGTGTTGGTCCATGAGTCCCACTGTTCGGCCGTGTCGATCGGTTTTTTAATCCAGAAAGGCCATTCTTCGTCAAAGTTGAAATGTCGTTCTACCACGTAGGACTCCTGATAGTTTGATTGGTATCGCTGGTCTTGGTATTGGGTATCGGGTTGATTTAGCTGACTAGTGAACGTTGACTGTGCACTGTACAAGTCCGGATTCGTGTATTGTAGATAATACGGGATGCTCGGGTCAAGTTCCCGACGATTACCGGTGTTCCAAACACGGTTCATGTGGTTAATAGCTTTAGGATTCAGCCACCCAATCGGACGAATGGTGGCCTTTAGGGTTAGATTGCCTTTAATGGGTGTTCCGTTGGTAAAGTTCGCCATGATTTTACCGTAAATGAACGGATCCGTTTGGAAGAAGAACGCCGGCATAGTTACATTTACCTCGAACCTCGTTTGATAGTACTCCTCCACATTGAAGTTCCTTTCTTCTACTTGTCCTTGCGCGATCACACGGATCTTCCATTCGCCAAACATCGGTTGATCGGATAACTTGTACTCCAAGCTTACTGATCCCAGGTTCGATTGCCTGGACAGCCATCGCCTCATAATGTGACCGTTCGGGTCCAGCATGTACACATCAACTGCATTGTCGAAGCCCTTGAGTTCCGTAGTGATTGGTATCGTTCGGAATCGCACCATTTCACCTTGCATGTAAACTGGTTTATCCGTCTGGAGGAAAATCGTCATCGATCGCTGTGAGAAGGTCAGTCGTGTTTCGTTTTCGAATATGTACCCGCCGAATGTATTCTCGTAGGAACCTTCCACCCGTAGCTTGTATTCTCCGATCACGCTAGTCGGGGGGATCCGCATGAGCAAGGTTTCCGGGACTCCGATGCGTACGGATTTCAGTTCACTGCTCAGTTCAACGCCATCTCGAGATATACTGGCTCGAACTGTCATGGGATGCTGCGCTTCTAGCAAGTTTACCGATACCTTGTAGATCTGACCGGGACGAACCATCCGTGAGGCTACCACAAAGTACGAGATTTCCTTACCCAGCGGATTGTTGAACTGATCCAGGAACGTATTTCGGCCACCGCTCACCGGGTTGAAAGCGTTTCGCATTCGAGGTGTCGTGCTAAATCGATTGAAGGGAGAATCCCGTGGAGTGGTCGATTGAAAGAGCACATCTCGATCCCGATCCCGATCCCGATCGCCACGGTTGGGATCGAACCGATTGTCGATGCTGTTGGAATCGGTACCGTAGAAGTCCCGGTTGCTGCTGTAGTTGGGATTCCGCGGATCGTTGCTGGCCGTCGGATTCGGCTGAGGTTGCAGGTTGCTTGAGGTAGGGTTGTTAAATCGCTGTCGGTTGAACGGATCCAGTGGGTTGTACCGTGGCACATCGTTGGGATTCTGGGGCTGTTGTTGGGCCCAGGTGAGAAGCGTGGGGAAACCGAATAACAGCAGGAGCACACCCGACCAGGTCGGATGCCACCGGCGGGTCATGCTGCCGGTGCTGCGATGGCTTTTCTGGAAAGATGAAAAAGAAGATGAGGTTATTAGGATGACTGGGGAATTTTATTTTATTTTCAGGGTTTGGATTTCACTACAAATATTACGTTGCTTCGAGTTTTTAGAAAAAAAAAAACCATTTTGGTATCTCATTAGCAAATGTCTTATATTTATTTCTTATTATTTTATTGGATTATTATATTTCGCCAGGCTTAACCCTTTCCTTCCCAGATTTTTTCGTTGTTTTGAGATGCAAAAATGTGCTTTTGAAAAAAGTGCTAGAACAAAAGATGTTCCCAACTGCCTAAACTCCTCCAGTTGTAGTTGCTCCAGAACTTGGCCATTTTCACCAATTTAACACCGATTAAACACTCTTACAACTCTTACAAATAAAGACGTCCGGCACACGCCAGAAAAAAATGACAGACGATTTCTCTGGTTTTTTCGATTCACCTAAATCAAACCGAGTTTCTTCGGTTAAAATTTCCATCGCAAAGTTGAACCGTTTGACGTTTAAGAATGTTTATTGGATATTCGCTTCGGTTTACCGAGTTTTCGGTTTTCACGTAGCAAACTCGTAAAGATCGCTACTTTTCGGTTCAACCTTCATTTATATCTGTCAAATTTATCCTATTGTAACCAAAATTCGGGTTTGACTCGAGAAATACGAGTGAAAACATATATATACTATCCCGTTTTTGTCAGCCCCAGGCTGAACCTCCATAACCTCAGAATCAACGTAAATAAACTAGTCAGAAGCCGTCTCTTGCTAGTGCTAGGTCCCGAGATGTTCGGTATGATTCTGGCTACCGCGTTGATGACCTTCGCTACCTTCTCTTAAGCCGTATTCTACGTGGCTATTGAAGCCAAACGGTCGTCGACCATCACTCCCAGGCATTTCAACACGCACTTCTAGTTTATTGCGTGCTCCCCAACGGTAATTTGTGACCGCTGCAGCGCTTTAAAGTTGCTGATCAATACCACCTCGCTTTTTTTGTGGGCTATCTGCAACTTCGCTCCATGCATTAGGTTTCCAATCATGTCGACCGCCTCGGTCGCTAACATTTCCATCCATTCCAGTGTCTTGCCTGTTACCGTAAGACGAGGTCGTCCGCAAAGCCAACAATCTCAACTCGTTTGGGTAGCTTCAGTGTTAGAGCGCCATTTTAAATCATGTTCCAGAGCGTTGAACCAAGGATGGAGCCTTGTGGAATTCCTACCGTGATCCTAATCGATCTCTGTCCCATATTTGACTCGTAGATCGGTACCCGGTCCTGGAAGTAGCGTCGGCCTCCCAGCTGGAGCTGTTGAACGCATTCTTGACGTCGATCGTTATCACGGCGATATATCGATCTCCTCTCCACTTCTATTTCGACGCCTTCTTGGCTCTCTCGACAACTGTCCGAATTGCATCCACTTTTGCTCTTCCTTTTCGGAATCCGAACTGCCTCTCCGACAATCATTGCTCACTCTCCGTGCATTTCGTCAGCCTATTTAGGATGATCCTCTCCAAAAGTTTTCCGAGTGTATCCAGCAGGCACTGCTACGAGTTGCTCGTTGGTGACTTCGTCGTTATCTCCCTCTCCGTCTCCGTACGATGTAGGTGGCCAGGTCGTTGGATCGTGCTTCGAGAAAAGTACTTCCACGATAACTTTCAGGTTATCTAAGTACATTTCAGCGGGCATGACTTGACATCTGATCTTCGTCATCACGGCACGGTGTGCGTCGTTGGCAGCAGCGTCTCGACCCAGCTCCAGTTGGCAGTTTGACTTGCTCTGCTTTATCTCTCGTTTATGTGCTCGGAACATTGCTCTACGTTCCTCTCTGTCTGCTTCTGTTCTTGCTCTCTGAACACGTCTTCTGGCTCTGAGACAACTAGCGCGGAGGGTGCTTATTGCCTCGTTGCAGCAGTAAGCTGGAAGCCGTCTGTTATTTAGCTCCAGTTTCCTCGACATGGTCGTGTCACATGCTCTCCCTAACGATTCTGTCAACTTGTCTTCCACTTCAGGTTGCAAGTTCTCGTCCTCTGTACTGCCACAGGATTCCGTTAGCCGATGCCATATCGGATTGCCTGATGGTCACTATGGTTATATCCTTCACACACTCTCCAATTCATGTTTTCCACCAGCGACGGACTTCAGTCCGCATAAAAGACGTTGAAAATGGATTCCCGGCAAGGGCGTAGCCAGGTTTCAAGCTAGATAGGGACGAAATAAAAACTTTCTATGGAAAATTTGGCCGAATGCCACTTCACCGAACGCCATTTCCCCGAAAGCCTTTGTGTTGCTGAGTTTAGAGGGAGAGTCACCCCTCCCCCTACCCTCCTCTGGCTACGCCTATGATTCCCGGCCATCTCTGCGAAAAGTGCTGGTGGTGCCTTTATTGAACAGCCTAATTTCCAGCTTCGCCAGAGCTTCCAGTAGAATGTCCCCTTTTGCGTTGGTACATCTGTTTCCCCACTCCACTGCCTAAGCATTGAAGTCTCTTCCGATGACTACCGGTCTTCGTCCGATCAGCTCTTCGGTAAGTCCAACCAGCGTCTCGTGGAACTGCTCCATCGTCCAACGGGTACGTAGCAACTGCATATGAATACATCAGTGGCGTCGCGTACACATGTGCAACCTGTGCACGACACAGGTATAAATGATTTAAAGAAAAGCGCTTAGATTTGTATAGATTTTATGGTCACATTATAGCTGTACTTCTTTACTCCAGAACACAAGTGACCATGAATACACTATTTTATAATGTGGCTCAATTAAATCTTCGACCTTGGTTTGCTTCCAAAAGGATTGAATTCAGTTCGGATGGTCTGCCTAATCCCTAATGCATCGATTTCTAAGCATGTCGATATCACTACCATGACAAAACTCGTTAAATATTGCACCTAAAAGCGAGCTTTTTTTGGGAGACGGGTGGTAAGTTTGTGAATGGTCAAATGCCTGATGTAAACCAAGCAGACCTTCTATCACCTCTTGAAACATACCACAAATTTTCCACAATACATGGCGGTTTGCACCACTAGTTGTAATTGAAACATTCAGCAGCCATGCGTCAAACAGGAGCAACACGGAAACAGCAGTCTGGTACGCTGTTTGCAGACCGGTTTGAAAGTGGATCTTAATGAAGGCCTAAGTACTCTTTCGTAGCTTTTAGTTTTAGGATTTCAAAGATCGTCGGTTGCAGTGGCTTGCTTACTGAGGAGAAAACGCGGTCCCAGATCCTTTCATATGAAAAATATTAAAATATCGTGTATTTTGTAAAACTTTGAGTAACGCTATAATGTGATATGAGAGGCTCGGTGGCCTTAGAGCAACCGTTTCTGCTTACTGAGCAGAACATCATGAGTCTAATCTCAAGCCTATCCACAATCAAGATTCGTCAATGATTAAAAAGGAGCTCGTCTGCCTAGTGGCAAACGTTTTTGCTTACTGAGCAGAAGACCGTGGGTTCAATCCCAAGCTCCTTCGCGTTATATGATCGTTAGGACATCAATTCAGCTTATCGTTTACCAAAACGAACCCTGCTGTTAACCCAACCCTCTTACCCAACATCCCTGTGATTCCTCGTGGAAGTGCAGAGGACTCCTTGGCTTCCATCAAAGCGAGTGTCACGTCAACACATTCCTACCCATTCCTTTCTTGACCTGCGTTCAGGCGCGGCTGGCGCTGGTATTGCCTAATTCGAGATCACCAGTTTTTACACATTGAGGATGATTGCTAGTCCCAAGCATCGTCTATTGGTTCTCTGTGTAATTACAGCTGGTCTGGCAATAACAGAGTAGCAACCGTGGGCGGTCAATCATGCTCATGCTCATGCTCAAATTAGAAGAACATTTGTGATGTATGGGTGCCCAAAGTGTGCATTTCTCGCTGTGCACTTGGATATTTGATTGCAGGCAGAGCGCAAAAGCTCGCTCTCATTCTCTTGCCAGTTGTAAATCTCTCAATTACCGAAGGTTGCGCGGGTGCACCTGTCAAAACTTATGAGCTTCCCCTGTTTCATTCTGATAGTGTTATTCTGATGAATAAAGAGTTGATTAATTCATGTTTGCTACTCAGGGGACTTCATGAAATTTATCTAGATTTTGACACTGTTTTGTATCAAAAAACGTTTTCGGAAGTGTTTGAGGGATATTCTTCATTACACTTCAGTCGAAAGAGTTAGCCTTGTGATAAAAACGAGAATTAGTTAAGTTTTGAAATTCTTCCAACTTCGGTTGGCGTGAAAAGGGCCATACAAGTTTTGTTTACACAAGATGATAGGCCTTTCAAATGTTACGTTAAGTAATGATTAATATAATAAATGAGAAAAGGTCCCTCGAATTCATGGAGCATTGAAAAATAAAACACAAACTAAAGGGTGATACGGTCAAAATTTGGTCAAGGGAAAACGCGTGTAAATCGGTGAAATCGTTTATTTAAAAAATCAAATTAAATTTCTTTTTCAAGTTCAATTAGTATAAAATTCAGGAAAAATATTCAGTTAGGCTTCCGCTTTTCCAAATCCGAATTGCCGGGCCTTACGCTTGACCCCTGCCATCAGATTTTGTACAGCCACCTTGTCCACCTTCTTCGCCGCAGAAAGCCAGTTTGCCTTGAACTGCTGCTCGCCCTTAGCAGTTTTTTTGGTCTTCTTTAGGTTCCGCTTGACAATAGCCCAGTATTTCTCAATTGGGCGGAGCTCTGGCGTGTTGGGAGGGTTCTTGTCCTTGGGAACCACCTGCACGTTGTTGGCGGCGTACCACTCCATGGCCTTTTTACCGTAATGGCAAGATGCCAAATCCGGCCAAAACAGTACGGAACAACCGTGTTTCTTCAGGAAAGGCAGCAGACGTTTATTCAAACACTCTTTCACGTAAATTTCTTGGTTGACAGTCCCGGAAGCTATGAAAATGCTGCTTTTCAAGCCACAGGTACAGATGGCTTGCCAAACCAGATATTTCTTTGCGAACTTTGACAGTTTCATGTGCTTGAAAACATCTGCTACCTTTCCCCTTCCTTTTGCCGTATAAAACTCCTGTCCCGGAAGCTGCTTGTAGTCGGCTTTGACGTAGGTTTCGTCGTCCATTACCACGCAGTCAAACTTCGTCAGCATCGTCGTGTACAGCCTCCGGGATCGCGCTTTGGCCGTCGTATTTTGTTTATCATCGCGATTTGGAGTCACTACCTTCTTGTAAGTCGATAGTCCGGCTCGTTTTTTGGCTCGATGCACGGTTGTAGACGATACACCCAGCTTATTTGCGGCATCTCGGAGAGAGAGGTTAGGGTTTCGCTTGAAACTACCGGCAACTCTCTTTGTCGTCTCAGCGGCTTCCGGTTTTCGATTTCCCCCCGATCCAGACTTCCTGGCTGTCGACAAACGTTCCCCAAACACTTTAATTACATTTGTAACGGTTGATTTGGCAACTTTTAGCGATTTTGCCAACTTTGCGTGCGAGTAGCTCGGATTTTCGCGATGCGCGAGCAAATTTTTGATACGCTGCTCTTCTTGCTTGGACGGCATTTTGACAACTGAAGAGTGAATTCCAAAATCAAAATAGGAGCAACATTCTACACACACACACCTTCAAAATGAGGGGTGTTCAGGTTTTTTAAATGCAAAATTGAAAGAAATACGTCAAGTTGATATTGACCAAATTTTGACCGTATCACCCTTTAATATGTGGTGGTAAGCTATAACCACAGACAAACAGACGGACAATTTAAAAGTATCGTAGTTGGTAGTACCACCACCTGTGGCGCGCATAGTCAATTCCCTTGCGTTTGACGTTTACACACTACCGCCATCTGTTCAGTGTAGTGCCCACCACAGTGTACTCAACAGATGGCGGTAATGTTTTAGCGACGATGTTTTACAGTGAGAAATATTCAATATGTTATGTCTGTTTGTCTGTGCTATAACGAACAAAGTTTGGTGCACAGGTTAACAAATGAGGCACGCGACGCCTCTGGAATACATATTTAATTTTGGCGAATGGGATACCTACCCATAACTTGTATTGCAACCATCCCAGCTCTATCCGCCACTTATAGTTACCTTTATCGGGAGGGACTCGGTACAACTGTGCAGTGTCGCAATAATTGAGAATTATTTGAGTTACCTCTGTTATTGTTGCGACAAAACAATTAAGTGTCATTTGGAGCGATATGCTTGCGAATTCATGCTTAAAAACCAAAAAGTTCAGCAAAATCTTCAGGCTGACAAAATCGGGAAAGCACTGTATGTATAAACGAATTATTCGGTAATGTTGCCATTATGAGGTAACGGCAGTGGCGTTTCCTTAACCTCAATCTACCTGTGCACCAACTCTCAAAACACAAACAATTATCAAAATATTGCTTGCAATGGATAGATATCGAGTAAACTAGAAGATTAAGTGTATTTTTCAACTGATTCGAGTATGAATATGGCATTAAACCTGGTTTTGAAAGTTAGCGCACAGGTAAAAAGTGAGGTTACGGGACGCCACTGGGTAACGGTAATCGTTGGTAACCGATGTGCTTCGGTAAACAATTAAACCGACTTCGGTATTATTTTCTAAGTGTTCCTTTAATTTAAGTTTTATATAGTTATTGCTTTAGAAGAAATTGACTGATTGACGAACATTGCAAAAGGTCCAATGTACATTGAAAGATTATCTTTGTATAACCACAACCTTGTAAAGGTGTTCGAGCTATTTTCGACACACAGTTCTACCAACAATCAATACGAAACTAACGATTTTAAATTGGCTCACTACTTGACTAGCCTATTGGTCCCAAGCAAACGATTAACGTACCCCATTCTAGTCAAAATTCTAGTACTACGCAATGTTTGTTTTGAATCGCTATGAAAGTTTGACAGATAAAATGAGGGGTTATTGGTTTTTCCTATGTTTCGAGGGGTGAATCGGTAGCTTGGGACCGAAGAGAGTACCAGAACAGAGCCAAAAAGTTGAGCACGTTATTTCGGGACCTTCTAGTCTTCGAGTTACCTCTATGGTTCTACTTCAGTCTACTTTTCCCAAAATAATTCCTATGAAAGCTTCAAAGGGCCATTGCAGTTCAAGGTTAGATTACGACTGAATTTACAGTATTTACGAATTACTTTACAGTAATTAATCATTGTATAATTTCAGAACCAAATAATTCTGATCCGTACACATCATCTATTCATTAATCAAATCTGATTATATTTATTACATCTTAGCTTTCCCCAACCAATCTTCTTGAAATTGCTTCCAATCTCCAGTGAAATAAATCGTTGCCCATTTTTTACCCAGCGCGAAGCCGTAAATTAAATTAGCATTTTGACTACTGCCGGTTCACTGATGGTATAGCACTAGAATCAGGGCAGCAGTGCATCCGATCGACTGAGCCAACGCCGATATCTGTTACTCGTCAGGGTTTGGTGATGAAATACAATACCCTAAAAAAAACTCAACTGTTAATTATTTATGACACGCATTTTGTTCCGTCCAAAATGGTAGTAGCGGACAAAGCAGTACCTATCCCATCCCTATGTTATATGCCCTTCGCCCCACTTTTGATATCCATGATTGCCAAACTTCTACCCGCCGAAACTGAACGTAGCAATTTTTCGGTTGATGGATGATGGCGGTGGTAGCGAGTTCCTCTTCCTCATGATTCCATCCATCGCGCGCGGTCAGTTCACTTGACGGGTGAGCAAAATTTGATGAAAATTGTCCCGGAAAAAAAAAATAAGACGGTTCATTATATAACTGTCACAAACCCGTCGTCGATGGACAATAGGAACAACGAAACGGTCGTCACAACATTGCTTCATGACATTCAAATTACCGACTGCCTGAGCATTGTTTGAATTTTGAAGTTCAAAAATCTGTTCGTCGTGTCTATCTATACCAGTGGGTATCAACCTTTTTTGACCCATGTCTCCTTTTTCAAAAATTACTCACCACCGTTCACCTCCCCCCTACAACCCAAAAGTAAGATAGTTAAATATGTTATTCGTTTACAATACACTTTCGTAAAAATACTAGAGTCCATTTCATTGTAATTAAGTTTATGCATTTTCCAAGGTTTATTCGTTTACAATGCGCTATATGAAAACCTCTTTTAAATTTGTATTTTTCGGCATCCTTATACCCAGGAATGGATTGCTCTTTTGGAACATTTTCATTACTTTTTATCATAGACTGCTCACGTTAAATCCAATTGAATTTTCAGTAAACCCATATTAAAATAGATAGTTTAGTGCTAAAAATATATCTATCAAAATGCAACATTTCCGCACTACTGAACACTTTGTGTTTTAACTGAAAGTGCACTCGAGAGCGCTTTCAAGTGCATCTTCAGTGAAAACACAAAGTGTGGCTCTGCGGTGCTGATATTTTGATAGGAAGATTCTATTCACTAAACTGTCTATTTTAAGATGGGTTAACTGAAAATTCTATAAACGTAAAAAAGTAATAAGAATATCCCAAAAGAGCAATCCATCAATGCTTATACCTTCTAGAATGTTGTGTGAAACTGCCAATTCGATACACAAAGAATGTAAGTCGCTGTTAGTCTTGTGTAAAACGCACTTAAATATAACTCAAATCTTAAAAAAGCATTTTTTTTCTAAAGGGTGATACGGTCAAAATTTGGTCAAGGGAAAACGCGTGTAAATCGGTGAAACCGTTTATTTAAAAAATCAAATTAAATTTCTTTTTCAAGTTCAATTAGTATAAAATTCAAGAAAAATATTCAGTTAGGCATCCGCTTTTCCAAATCTGAATTGCCGGGCCTTACGCTTGACCCCTGCCATCAGATTTTGTACAGCCACCTTGTCCACCTTCTTCGCCGCAGAAAGCCAGTTTGCCTTGAACTGCTGCTCGCCCTTAGCAGTTTTTTTGGTCTTCTTTAGGTTCCGCTTGACAATAGCCCAGTATTTCTCAATTGGGCGGAGCTCTGGCGTGTTGGGAGGGTTCTTGTCCTTGGGAACCACCTGCACGTTGTTGGCGGCGTACCACTCCATGGCCTTTTTACCATAATGGCAAGATGCCAAATCCAGCCAAAACAGTACGGAACAACCGTGTTTCTTCAGGAAAGGCAGCAGACGTTTATTCAAACACTCTTTCACGTAAATTTCTTGGTTGACAGTCCCGGAAGCTATGAAAATGCTGCTTTTCAAGCCACAGGTACAGATGGCTTGCCAAACCAGATATTTCTTTGCGAACTTTGACAGTTTCATGTGCTTGAAAACATCTGCTACCTTTCCCCTTCCTTTTGCCGTATAAAACTCCTGTCCCGGAAGCTGCTTGTAGTCGGCTTTGACGTAGGTTTCGTCGTCCATTACCACGCAGTCAAACTTCGTCAGCATCGTCGTGTACAGCCTCCGGGATCGCGCTTTGGCCGTCGTATTTTGTTTATCATCGCGATTTTGAGTCACTACCTTCTTGTAAGTCGATAGTCCGGCTCGTTTTTTGGCTCGATGCACGGTTGAAGACGATACACCCAGCTTATTTGCGGCATCTCGGAGAGAGAGGTTAGGGTTTCGCTTGAAACTACCGGCAACTCTCTTTGTCGTCTCAGCGGCTTCCGGTTTTCGATTTCCCCCCGATCCAGACTTCCTGGCTGTTGACAAACGTTCCCCAAACACTTTAATTACATTTGTAACGGTTGATTTGGCAACTTTTAGCGATTTTGCCAACTTTGCGTGCGAGTAGCTCGGATTTTCGCGATGCGCGAGCAAAATTTTGATACGCTGCTCTTCTTGCTTGGACGGCATTTTGACAACTGAAGAGTGAATTCCAAAATCAAAATAGGAGCAACATTCTACACACACACACCTTCAAAATGAGGGGTGTTCAGGTTTTTTAAATGCAAAATTGAAAGAAATACGCCAAGTTGATATTGACCAAATTTTGACCGTATCACCCTTTACCTTGCGATGTGTTCTTTTTCGAGAACGGTTGCCTTTTCGACAACCGACAATATGCGTTTTGGCAGGGGTATGATCGAAACACAAAAGATCGATTCTTTTGGTTCGATTAATCGATTTTTTGAACCGATCTCAAACACGACAAAAATCGAGTGGATCGATCTTTTTCATTCGATTTTTGATTCGATAAAAAAAAATTCAGTGCATTTACATTTGCAATTTAATATTGATTTTTTTTTGTCTTCACCTTTGCACATCACTTGCCTTGAACATGGCTTCTGCAAACAACCAGTGTGACAGTTCAGTAGGCAAGAACAAGAAAGAGAAAATTTGGGGCTCCAGGGACGATTATAGACCTTTTTGACGTTTAATTGTCTTTCTCTACCTAGCACACATGGATGAACGGACGGTTTGTTTTCCCACTAATCTGTTTCCCTCTTGCTCGCGCTCATTCGATTTAAATGGTACAGTAGTATGCGTCGATTAAACATCAAATAGCTCTATAGACGTCTCTCGTATAGAACTTCGCATTCTTTTCCACTTCTATCTTTCACATCATTTAATACCAATAAAACAAATATTCTAACCTGTTAAATCACTCACCTAATCAAGTATCCACATGTCAAATGAAATCAAAATAGTAATTTACTATTTTCTCATCATGTATGTATGTTACACTCACAACTTTTACTGCGTACGTACTACACAATTTATTTCTAAATGATATCAACTAAATCACTACTATAAGTGATATGGTATAACAAGTTAGCTTATGTAACGTAATATCAACTTTTGACTGAGCTTGGCGTTAATATGCACCAACTTTCCTATGATCCATTATATTTGAAACATTTTTGTGCCATTTTGAAAAAGGAATCGATTCAAAAGGATTGATTAAATCGATTTGAAATCGGGATTTAAAAAAAAAAATGATTAACTAAGATCGATTCTTGCCTTAAAATCGCCCAATGCTAGCACCTACACATACTTCGCGACGCTTGGAGACATCCTCCATGAAGCTATGAGCAACTGCAGCTATATCGAGATGGTATACCTCGACATCTCGAAGGCTTTTAACAGGACGTGGACTCCCCCCGTTCTTAGGCTGTGAACCATTTGCTGAGTTAAATTTAACTCGTGGTTGAAAGTGACATTTCGAAAGTTACTTTCTATGTTCGAAAATCCCCGTGCTGTCGATCTACCGGTTTTCGAGCCAAGGTTGTCAAAATTTAACTTCTTGTCTGTCAGAAATAACCACGCTCGGATAGCAGGGTTAATCAATAACTTTCCATCTGTCAAATTTTAACCAAAAGTTAAAAAAAAAATCCACCAAATGGTTCAGAGCCTTAGGCAATTCGTCGGTTGGAGATCGAACGGCCCGATAGTTCAGTTCGTGAAAAACTTCCTCACCGATCGTTCGTTCTGCGTTACGGTTGACAACACGCGGTCCCGGCCTTCATGTGAGGAAGCGGGTGTTCCCCCAGGGTGACGCTGTTGTTGATCGCCGTGAACGGAGTCTTCAGTCGACTATCCCGCAACGTATACATTTTTGTGATTTCCTTGTGATTGCCGTCGGCCTAACTCCGATCCGTACCCGGATGAGGGCACAGGCTGCCGTCTCGGTTGTTGCCAGATGCGTCCATACGACCGGCTTCCAGCTATCCGTCGATAAGAGCGTCAGGTGTCATGTCTGCTCCTCTCGGACCACCGATCAAAATCAACGACACTGCCGTCCCGCTGCAGAAAACATTGAAAGTCCTGGGCGTTCTCATTGACCGCAAGCTCAGCTAGCTTCGAGCCACACTTCCAAGCTATCAAGTTCAGCTGTCGTAGTAGATTAAAGCTGGTGCGAACAATCTCTCGGCAGCACCGATCCAACAACCGCAACATTCGATTCAAAGTGGCCCGGGCGATCATCGACCGTCGCCTGCTCAGCTATGTCCGTATTGCACCCGGCCTTCTCCCGTCGACGCCCGCCGGTGCAGCCTGCATCGAAGCACGAATACTTCCTCTTTCCGGTTCCGTACATACTATTGCCAACAAGGCCGCTGCCTTCTCCGCTAAAACCATGTACGCTAACAGGATCTTTCTCCTTGAGGAGGGAAAAGAATCCTCCGCACGGCCGCCAAATCAGGGTGGCAAGTGAATTTCTGATTTAAAATTCCTGGTTTTTTCCCGGTTTTCCTGGTCTGTCCATTAAAAAATCATGGTTTTTGAACAAAGCTTTAAATCTATCAGTTTTGCAAATTTCCTATAATTCTTCTATCAGGGAGAAACGTCTTAAATATTATATATGTATTTGGTAAAATACTTCAAATTATATGCTTCGTATGCATTCTAAACTGGTTTAAAAAAAAAACAGTGTCGTCTTTTCACCAACCAAAGGGCATTCGCTAACTAAACTGCATATCATGTGTCAAACCAGATAGTAAAAAAATATTTAAAATACATCAGTGCTTATCCGGTTCATGTCAATTGAGTGTAAGCTACACATAAACGCAGCTCTGGTCGACATTCCGACGAAAAAGCTAAGCCAACCCGACACCAATCTGACGTTTACCAAACCCCAACCCGATGTTGACCCGACATAAACCCTAAAATTGACCCGACAACAACACATTTTGCTGGGTTTCTTCGATACTCCACTGTCGTATATCAAATGATAGTGAGTGACTCAATTGGCAGTGATGATGACCTTCGAATTAGAAAAGGGCTCTTCAAATTATGGTCATGTGGGAATTCGTTTTCACAGAATTCATTCAATGGTTGTATTGGTTCATCTTCAATCGAATGATATGAAAATTAACAGCACAGCACTCAAGCCTTAATCCTGGTAAAACTAAATGGGTACATTAGTCCTTGGCGATATTGGCATTTATGTCATTTACACTCAGAACACGAAGCCTTCCGTAAAATGTGTAACGGTTACAATAGATTTAAAATCCATCGATAAATTGCAGAGCAATGATTTTTCAAACATTGCCAATTTGCCGTTACACATTTTACCGGAAGCATAGTGTTTGGAGTGTTAAAAATCAAAACTAGTCCGCAAGCAAATAATGCAGCTATTATTAAATATTTACTTCAATTTTCCCTGTAGAGACGAACCAGCTAAAGGCTGAAAGTCTCTATAATAAAGATAATAATAATAATAACCAATTTCCCTTAGCCTCCCTTATCTCAGTCGGTAAAGGCGAAGTTATAAAGCAAGACCATGCTGGAGGCGGCTGGGTTCAGATCCCGGCCCGGTCTAGGAATTTTCCGGGTTGAAAAATTTCTCGAACTCTCTAGGCATAGAGTATGATTGTGCTTGCCACACAATAATACTATTGCAAAAATGGCAACTGTGGAAGTGCATCTAAAACACTAAGTAGATCTATTAAAAAAGTTTTTAACAGTTTTGGCAATACCGTGCACTGATCTATATGAGCTTTCATCGTGTTTGTACTGAGAACATAAAGCAAGGATGCGTTGTCATGACAGCAGCGACGAAAGCTCTGATGCTTTTCTGCTCGATTATCAAAGTGTATTGAATATACAGGTATATTATTTTGCACACAGCACACATAAATAATAACGCCATCATTTAAAACTTACATGCATCTGTAAAGTATTAATTTTCCTGGATTTACTTTAAAATTCCCGGTTTTTCCTGGTAAAAAAAATATCCCATTTTACTGGTTCACTTGCCACCCTGGGAGAAAGAAGTTGGCAACTACCCCAAGTTCAAATCGACAACCGGATGAAGAATAATGTCAAAGCAGGATATAGCTCCAAGGCTCTGGGAAGGTCGGTTGCAGAACTGACCGCATGAATCTGCCCCAAAAACACGCACCGTGCACCGACGGATCGCGGTGTCGAACTGGTGTAGGTATCGGCGTTTCCGGCCCAAGTGTTAGTAGCAGCCTAGCTCTGCAATGCTCGGTATTTTCGGCTGAAGTCACTGCCATACACGTAGCGGCAACCACCCCGTCCGCCCATCCAGTGGTGGTACTTACGGATTCGCACAGTGCTATCCAGGCTCTCCAATCCGAGGCCCAAGTACGTCCATGGGTCCAAGGTGTGATCCGTTTTGCACCTGTCAGCACAGTATACGCCTTGATCCCTGACCATTGTGGAGTGCATGGTAAGGAAGAAGCGGACAACCATCGGGTCTCCGCTACTCTAGTAAAGTACCGCTACAGCACGTCAAACGCTGGATCGCCACTTCGATATGCGATGCCTGGAAGATCGAATGATCGCAGTCTCGGTCGCTGACCTTTTCGAATGGCCAGGGGACCACCGACAAGTGGGAAGAACTAATCAGTCATCGATATCAGAAGGTAGCGTCGCAGTTGTGGACGGGGCAATGTGGAACACTTTCTTTGCGTGTGTCTGCAATATGAGAACCTTTGGCAACTCTACGGTATTCCGGCCAGCATCAGCGATGCTCTCGGCGGCGAACCCTCTACCCGGCAGCAGTGATGACCTTCCTCAAGGACAGTGGGCTCTACCACCAGATTTGACGAAGAAGTGTATTTTTATTATTTCGGCTGTCGGGACATCCCTGCTCTGTGGAGGC
Source organism: Ochlerotatus camptorhynchus (assembly GCF_037179485.1). Taxonomy (NCBI): domain Eukaryota; kingdom Metazoa; phylum Arthropoda; class Insecta; order Diptera; family Culicidae; genus Ochlerotatus; species Ochlerotatus camptorhynchus. The sequence continues at coordinate 3,588,545 of NW_027040507.1, read as the reverse complement.
TCTGTTTTACTCCCCCAGTGAGGCGGCTATGACTTGTCCAGAGTGTGCTAATTGTTTTGTTTTTTTTTTTCTAGTCTACGATTAGTTTGTTATGCTTTAAATCGTTATTTATAATTGCGCAGCGACGAAGTAAGTAGCCACATAGGTGGTTTTTTAACATGTAATTAAACTTTGTATCAAAATACTCTGTTGGGGGTCCTGCTTCTGATGCCTTTCTTTTCCATTTAAACGAGACGAAGTAGCCATTGTGCTAAAAATCTCGCAAATAGAGCAAACAAGACAACCTTGCGAGCCGGCGCCGGTGGTGTTGTGGTAAGCGTGACTGCTTTCTAACACCCCAATGAGTCTGGGTTCAATCCCAGCCGAGGTCGGTGGGATTTTTCTGAGGCATAAAAATCTCTGGTCACGTCTTCCTTCGGAAGGGAAGTAAAGCCGTTGGTCCCGGCCCTTATGTGTTTGAATGGGTGCGATATCCTACGCAGGTGTTGAAGCTGCCTTCCTGCACATTCGATTGCCGTCATTGGATGGCAATCGATGTCCGTCGGTGAATGGCACTAGATTGCGGAACAGAGACCGACGTTAAATAAAGGACAGAAAACCTTGCGAGATAGGGATCTCGAGGACTATTCGATCATTGCTGATTATTCTGTCTGAATTATCTAAAATCTTACATAGGGCTGTTCCCTGGGATGTTCGGATATTCCAAATTTTTTAGAACTTTTTTTTTCGAATTGCGCCATGTTGGTAATTTTGCGAATTTCGAAAATAAAAATGTTAGATTTTAGATATTTTAATAAAGAACTCAAAACACTAATTATTTCTTTTGCCTGATGCTGAAATGTTGCTTAAAAACATACTGAAAAGCTGAAGTGATTGCATGTGTTTTAATCAGGGTGTCCATTCAAATTCAATTTTTCAATTCCCGGTTTTTCCCGGTTATTAAAAAAAAAACACTAGCTTAAACAAAAAAGGTGTTCAAAAATAACCCTTTAGAAATAATGATAAAATTTTGTCAGCAGAATTCTTCTACAATACGCAGGGCTGGTAGTGGATATTTTATACAATGACTAAAATAACGAAAAAAGTTACCAATACAGGGTGTCTACTCAATCCAAGGAATCAAATTCCCTGAGTTTTCCAGGTTTTTCCAGGTCGGATGAAAAAAATTCTAGGTGCATACAAATTATACACATTATTATTTTATCTATTTATCCATCTGGAATCCTGAAATTCTGTAAAGTTTTCTGAAGTACTGTATTGCTGCACTAAAGATCTACGAACTGCCCTGAAGTTCAATAAATTTCACAGTAGATCTACGAACTTTTCTAAAGTTCTTTAAATTTCTTTGTGGATTATTTATCTAAAGATCGGCGAACTTTCCCGAAGATCTGCGAGTTTTGCTGAAGTTTTGCAAATTTTTCTAAAAACGTACGAACTTTCTGACATTCTACAGACTTCTCTTAAGGTCTACGGACTTCTCTGAAGTTCTTTAGATCTATCTATTTCCGACTTCCATGGAGTTCTGCAAAATATTGTACTTTTGTACTTCGCTGCGATTTGTTTTTGGAATTGAGTTGCTTTTGTGACATTTAACGAATTTTTCTGAAAATCTCACATTTGTGCGAAACTGTGAAACTTTCTGTCAAATTCCTGCAAATATCTTTAAAGTTCTGTAAAGTTGTCTTAAGCTCCGTAGCTCTATTCCCAAGATCTACAAAAAAAAAACTTGAGGCTCAATAAATTTCTCAGTAGATCTGCAAACTTCTCTGATGTTTTGTAAATTCCTCTAGGGTTACCCTGAAGATTTGAAAATTTCCTTGAAGATTACCTAAAGTTGTCAAAATTTATCTGAAAATATTTGAGCTTTTTTGAAGTTTTAAATGTCTCTCTCAAGATCTACAAATTTTCCTGAAATCGTGTAAATATTTTTTTTTAAATCGCCGAACTTCCCTGAAGTTCTGCAATTTTTACTGAAGATCCATTAACATTTCTGAAATTCTTGTTATTTTTTCAGAAGTCCTGTGATTTTTTTTGAAAGTTCTGTAGATTTGTTCTGAAGATCTACGAACTTTTCTGATGTTGAATAATGTTTCGAGGATCTCCAAACTTCTGTGAAATACTTTATATTTCACTGTAGATTCATGGACTTGTCTGAAGTTATGCGAATTTCCCTGAAGATTTGCAAAATTTCGCTTATAGTTTTACAAATTGATTTGAAATTATTTTTGCTTGCTTGAAGTTTTGAAAATTTCTTTGAACATTTATCTGAAGATCTGCGACCTCTCTTGTGATTTTGTTTTTATGAATTTCTGTTAATAACTTTTAATTTGTTTGTAGTTCTGTTCTCAAGATCTACGAACTACCCTGAAGCTCAAAACATTTCTCAGTAGATCTCCGACCCTCTCTGAAGCTCAAAAAAATTCTATGTTGGGTCTCAGACCTGCTGCTGTCTGACATGCTTATTATTATACAATACATGCTTCGTATGCTTCCTTTTGACGGTTGCCAGTCTCTCTTTTTCGGCTGTTTCCTTTTTACGACGATTTTGATCCTCCACATACAAATCAGCGAAGAGCGAGCGTGACAAGACTCTCTGAATGAACTTGTCTCGTTCGCACACGTTGTCTTAGCCGTCGGATGCTTGTCAAGTTCAGTGTCCTTAAGAAACGTTTCGAGAAACTGAACGAAAAACTTCTTTTGAATTACGAATGAAGTGATAATTGGAAAATTCCCTGAGTGGAACCAAAATTCCCTGAATATTCCAGGTTTTTCCAGAAAAAATAAAATTCCCTGTAAATTCCCGGTTTTCTAGGTTTTTGCAGGTAGTAGACACCATGCAATAGTGACATTTATTGATCGGAAAGATATTAAAGATATGGATCCAATCTGTCGTTGAATGCGATCCGCTTTGATAAATATTACAAAATTTACAAACCATAATGAGCATTTTACAAGCTTTTTAAAATAAAACAAATTGTTGAAGGATCTTATAAATGTGATTTCGTAAAATCACTATTAATTGGATAATCAATATGTTAATTTCTAACCTCCATTTTCTCACACAGTTCTCATTTTGCTGCCACGATTTTTTGGAAACCAACCGTTGAATAAGTATAATTTAGATTTAGATCGCGAATTGGTTGAATTACGGGATGTGAAAGATTGAACATAGAAAATTAATAGGAAATCTTGAAATAGATAAAAAAAAATGAGGTGCAGTCTTGGACAAATTTTTCAATTTTAAGGCAAGCAATTTAGAAGATCTCGGTTCCCGGTTCTGTAAAACTTCAAAAAATAGACAAATTTTCATGGCTCTCGAACCTAGACAACTGTTCTGGATCGTAGTCTAAGAAAAATTATCATTCTTCTGGAACGAGGAAAATTTTCTCGAAAAATCTCGATCTTCAACAAAGTTGTAAGATTCTGGAATAATTTTTTAGAGATATTGGACATTTCTTTGTTTAATGCTGGTACTTAGTAATTCAAAATCTTTAATTAAAACAAATTAAGAAAGCGTAGATTAATTTACGATATGTTAGAATATAAGTTAACAGTCCGAGTAAAATTTTATGTTTCTAAAATATAGAAAAGATTTCATGATTTTAGACATAGAATGTGTATGAAATCTGAGATTGGAAATTTGTAGATTCCGGACCTGTAGAAAACACAATTTGATGGGCTTGGAAAAGAACTTCTGAAAAGGAAGAAGATTCTACTACATGATTGTTCGATGTTTGCCGATACTAAAGCTTCCGGCCTTCAAAAATTTATCGAAATTCAGGTCTTTGAAAAAAACTTTTAGCGCTTGGAAAGTTTCCTAGACCATTTTCAACATATTAGGTTTGGACAACTTTCAAGATTAAGAAGAGATATAGGAACCAGAGTTTAGCTTTTTTTCAGAAAATTTGAGGCATCCCGAGATTATAGACGATGGAAAAAAATGTATAACCTAATATGGCTTGAAGATAACGGACTTGAATCAAATGCACTCTGGCCATTTTATTTAAGAATTTAAAAACCTTTTATTCGGATTTTCCAGTTGTCCTAGTTTTCCCGGTTTAATTGAAAAAGCTAAATATGGTAACATACCCCAAGTACCATCACAAGTTTTACCCAAATCCTTACTTGAAGCATAGATTATTATTACGTTTAACTGTTAACCCTAAAGAATACAATATGTAATATGTAGTAAGGTAAAAATATGTTATTCTCAGTTGGGGATTGGAATTGAGAAAAGAAATACCAGGAAATTCCAATGATGATTTTTGAAATAATCTTAAAAGAATCAAGAGGATGATTTGAGAACACTTAAAAAAATCAAGGAAAGATATAATATAATAATGGTGTATGTGTTATAAAGTTAATTAATTCCAAGTAACATAACAAGTTTGAAGGTTTAAAGGATTCTTGAAGACCAAATTATGGCCTACAAGACTAATATAAAATCAAAATTGTTACCTAGAATGAGTATTTTAGGCAGTTTTTAAGAAGTTCCCGGTAAATCCTAATTCCCGTTTTTTCCCCGGATTTCCTGGTTTTCCCGGTTGGGTCCCTTCTAAAAAAAATTTTTTTTTAGAAATATCAACAGATGTCCACCCTTAAAGGTCAATGAGAAACCTGCGCTTGATTACTTTCAGGCAGCGCTTCAATCTTTGGAGTTGTGGTTTACAAAGCACACCGAATGTCTCGTGTAGTGAGCTATTCGTTTTAATTTCCAGAAAACCCAGATCCACACATCCCAAGTAGCACACATCTGTCACAAAAGGTTGCAGCAACTTTATTGTGACCAAAATGAGTCACATAGAGGTTACCTCAACCGAGATGTGACAAGTGTGTTGCTAGAGATATAACTTGATACGAATGGCAACATAACTCGCAAGGCTAATTCCACAATATTACCAAGGACTAAGTTCAAGGGAGACGACTCTAGCTAAGATGCATGGAAGAGGTGGTTTAATAAAGTTTTTTTTCGATTTCCTGCACGATGAGAGTGGATGGCTTTATATGTAATAGGGGAAATGACGGCTTCGGCATGACAGACTATTTTCGGCAACCCAAATTGAAACACTATTTTCACTGGATTTTCTTACGAAAACACTTCGCTGAATGCATGCAAACGATTCTTTATGCTTTCAGCTTCAATTTGACTATATTTTTACCACTGAGAAAAAGCAATCTAGCAGGGTTTTCTTGAAATGAAACACACGCACTACAAATTGTAGCTGATTTCGAGTTGCCGATAATAGAACAGCAGATTTACATGCAGTTCAAATGGAACGGTTGCCGAAGAAAAACTGGTTGCCGACAATACTCGCTCTCACTAGAGAAGATTGGAGCTTTGTAAATGCGTTTCAAAACAGTTTTTGACAATTCTTTCGACTGAAATTGTTAGAACAGCTGGCAACAAAAGATTGTAAACAAACCAATACTGCATATGTGTGCGTTACTTAGAGAAAAAGGCTATAGAAAGAAGGTCGCTGCTTAGGTTGCCGAGAATACGTAAATTCCCCTAAATGGTAGAAAACTTTTCCTAAATTGATTCGCTAGTGTGAGATTTGTTAGATCATCTAGATTGCCTATAAAGCATAATAATTAATTCGTAATCGAATGGGCTGCATCAGGTCAACATTTACTACTATAAACTTAAGGTAACATGTTATATTTTCCCATATACAATTTCCCCCCGGTTGAAAACCACTGATCTATACAATCTACATGATAATATGAATGCAAAATGTATGGTTCCAGTTGTGACGTTCCCGAGGTTATTGCCATATTGTGGGTGTTGTAGTGTTAACGCAAACCATGGTGGTAATATACGTCGTACAGCGCGCAATTGGTAGTTAATGATGAATGAATCATCCACGATGGAAAGTGCCGTCGAGGAGAGGCATCGCAAATGCTTGACCAACTAGATGGGGCTTAGGTCATCCGGAGTAGTAAGACGAAAGGGAAATACGAGTGTTATATGTGAATGAATGAGGTAGTGTCGCTATTGTAATTGATTTTCTGTTGGGAACTATGTGAGTTCCAAGCGCATGCGAGTTAAACGCTCGTATGGGAAATCTGAAGATTATTGCGCCCGTTCTAACAGATAGGGTGGAGCATGGTTTGGCCCCCCCTATTCCAAGTATGAGGTAAACAATAACTAACCACGCTATTTTTTGTAGTATGATGATAGAGCATCTTTTGGATAGATTTGATTTATTTGCTTTAGAAATACCCCGTGCTTGGAATAGGGTCTCGGCGGCTGAAGCCGTTCTCCACCCTATATAATAATCCTAATTCATAAACGCAATATTATGCAATCCGAATCTAGGGTGCAGGAGGTTCGGGTAGCTTAAGCTATCACACCACTAGACTGATCACACCACTAGACAGCGGACAACACCCAGTAGACCAGACCAGTAGGGCATTATTCTTTTTTACGAAAAGTTTCACCGGCTACAGCGGGAATCGAAACCTCTTTTCATGGCCCACACAATACGCCCGAACGGCGGGAGAAGCCACTAACCACACGACCAAGAAGCCCACTTTGTACTTTGTAATTTGTATGAATTAATTACTTTGTTAGTCACTTTTGAACGGCCAGCGATAAATTGCGTCACAAATTTGGGGGGAGGGGGAGGTTTCGATGAAACGTGATAATTTGTGACATATGCGAGAGGGCAACTAAGCTCAAACGTGTCAATATTTGTTTACGTTGCAAAACATATAGGGGAAATGGCTCTAATGTTGGTCTATGGATCTAAGATTGGGCCCATCGCTAAAAATCTGTTATTTATTAATTTTATCTAGATGAACGCGTCATTGGGACGGTACTAATGCATATTTTTGGTCGCTATTGAAAATTTAGTCGATTGCTGAATTTATGTATGGGCCCAAATTAGGGATATTTAGGCCGACATTACATCCATTTCCCCTACAACGGAAAATTGTATTTCTTTAATGAAATCGGATTAATCAATACATCTCAGCAACACAAGCATTTTCCATCATATTTTAATCCGCTTCTGAGAATTACACTGTCGTTCTAATTTTTCTTTAAGAGTAATTGATAAAAGTTTGTTAATTTGATCTAGTAACAATTTGGTGATTTTGAACAAGTTTTTTTTTTTTTTTTTTTTTTCTTTATTTTAGAGATTTTTAGCCTGAGGCTAGTTCATCTCTTTTTTGAACAAGTATTTCAAACCATAGACACATATTTTGATGTTAGTAAACCTATTTTATGAAATATCAGATTCGGGCAGGGTGAATCTCATCACTGGACAATTCACAAAGGATTAAAAAATTGAAAGTGACTACGGACAACTCTCCCTATCTCAATTTCTTCAAAGGAATTTGAATTCCTGGTACAATAATTAATCTTAACTTCTACATAAAGCCCTGCCAATTAAGAATCGGAACGTTTCTTTTTGTCCGGTACAGCGCTCTTAGTGGTCGGTTCTGGAATCTTTTAATAGATTTTTTTTGCAATGTCTTCTTCTTTTGAAATCCTGTGCAGTGCTGAAACGTTTCAAGGCACGTTCGTCTGTTTCCCGGAAGGTGCAATCAAGGCGTCGAAGCGGTACAGTGGACCGGAAACTGCGTCAGAACGTTATGAAGGTTTTCAAAGCGAATCAAGTTCGTAGTACAGTTTGCGAATCGGTGCTGTTCGTAGTACAGTTTGGAATATATGTACGCATTTGGGAAGGTTTCTTCAAGTATCGGGCTATTAAGCAACCGAACCGGACAGTAAATCAAAACAATACAGCCAAAACACGGGCCCGAAAGCTGTAAGACAAGGTGCTGACTACATTCTACGTATGCATCCTTATGGACGATGAAACGTATGTCAAATTGGACTTCGCGGAGATGCTCCCAAGAAACATATAATAATCCATATGTAATATATGGTAGGGAATCTGCAGCTATGCCAGAAGACTCCGATTTTCATCGCAACCAACAACAGTATTGCCGGTCATTAAGTCCCACCGGGGTCCCGTCAAGTTTTGGCCAGAGTTGCCACTTCAGTAAGAATGCACCACAGTGGGATCGGGATAATGGAGTAGAACCCCTCCAAAAACTACCCGGATTTCCACCCAATTGAAATGTGATACCCCAAGCTGAAGAAGAGTGGAAAAATGGCTAAGGGTGCTATTTAAATGGCCAGATACTGGAACAAAAAGCAGCCGGTGAGGTTGGCCAGCAGCTTGTACAGAAGTTGATAGCACGTATCTAGCCCAAAGTTCGAATTTTCATTCGAGAGCAAGAGATTTATTTTGATCTCTTACTATGTTACTGGATAAATAATCTTTGTCTTCACTTTTGTTGTCTATACTAACATAAATATTAACCTTTCAGTACTCACGCTGATGTACAAAGTTAAACACGAAAAAAAAATATGTAAAACCAACTGACATTGGAACTCGCACAACGTGAAACTAAACATGGTTCATTAAATTTAATATCCACGTCCAATAGACCAATTCTTGAAGAATATTACTGAACGGTTATTTACTGAAAGTAATTTACTGAAAGATTAAACAAATGTGATTTAAGAAAATTCCCAAGATTCTGGGGCTATGAAAATTGTGTAGAGTTTGAAACAAGAACATTTCTTCAAAATTTGTGATTAATAACAATCTTCGTGATACAAGATTTGGATTTAAAAAAAATAAAATGTGAGATTTTCAAAAATGTTCAAGATCACAGATTTGAAAAAAAAATTTCATACTTATGAGTCGTGGAGGTATCTTAAGGGTTATAAAAAATTACAGAAATTGCATATATTTCGGAGGATTCCCTTATAATTTTCGAAGGAGAAGCTCTGAGCAGAATTCCAGAATTATTCTGACATAAAATCCTTAGAAATTGTTAAATAAATTTTGGTGGGATTTCTGTGGAAAAGAATGCAAGTACTAAATTAAATTCTTATGTAATTTTCAAAGATTTCAAAATGATTTGAATTGATAAATTTTAAAAAGAATTCCAAGAGAATTGTGATGAGAATTCAACAAGAAACAGAGTTCTGTTCTGGCGATACCCTAGTGCGAAAGATTCACCACAAAGCTCCAACAAAATTGATTGCAAAAAAATTGCTGATAATTAGAAAGAAATTCTTTAAAATACACCAAGGGGTTCCTAAATAAAATTGCGAAAGATTTTTGCTGTTTAGAATAGAGTTAAAAGAAAATTTCGAAAAGTATTTCAAAGGAATCAAAGTCTCCGAACAGATTCAAGGGAATTCTAAGAAGGATTCCAATCAAATCCTTTGAAGGGGTTTCAAGGAAATTCCAAAAATAATTCAACGGCAATTATTACGCGGAGTGTTTTCTGGTTTATTTCAGAAGAATTCTATGATAATTCAGAGCAGAATTCCAAGTTAATTCTGGAATTCATATCATGAGAATTTTGAATAACGAAAATCAAAACCCCGTCAAAAATAGCTCAGTTTCGGTTTTTACAAATGTTTGATTCCAAAGTCCAGCATCTTCAATATTTTCTTTTAAGGCCCATGTACGTTATATCTGAAATTGAAACGATAAAAATCACATTGAAATATTGCTGCTAAAAACAAAGACTAAGACGGGAAACTGAAGAAAATTATGCAGCAAACAGAACAAGACATTCATTTGGTAAAGAGTCACTATGTTTTAATGGATTATTCTGAATTTTTGGTGTACAAATTTGTTCCTATGGCGTGATTAATTAATTTTGGTGGCCACCCTGAGAACTTCAAGAAAATATGGTCTTATTTATGCTCTCCCTATAATATCAGATATGAGTTGTCTGATTGTACCATAATCTCTGGTAGAAGATCGGCCCAAAACTGCTCGACTATGCGATGCATTCTCTTACAACTCTTCTGGGAGCTCCTTTGGAAATGTCAGCTCAAAATTCGATTCCCTTGATAATTTTCGCGGATCCTGAAATTCTCTTCACAATCGTCATGGAATTTTCAACAGAACTTCTTTGAAATTTTGCGCCTCGAGTTCCAGTTAGAACTCTGTTAGGGTTCTTCCCAAAAATCCTTTGGAAATTTTCTCTGAACTACTTTTTTAATTAGTTTTGAAATCTTCATAAAATACCCATATGGAATTTTCATCAAACTTTTCTTAAAAGTTCTTCAAAGTGATTTATCCTGAAAATCTAGTCCAGTCCAAGGGTTCAATTTTATTCAAAGTCCAGAGTTTTCCATTCTTTCGATTTTCCATCCACATTTAAGGGCCTGTCCCGTAATTTCTCGATCATTTCGGATTTCTAGCTTTTACCTGATTTCTCAATTCACATCTTTCTAGTTAATCAATGACTAATTATACTGACGTTTGATTAAAATCTGGTCTAGAGCAAAGTTGTAGCTGGGAAAATTTAACATAATTTCATATATCAAACTTTCCCGTTTATCAATATGGCGAAGGGCAAGGACGATGAGAACAAAAGAGTATTGAGAGTATGATTAGGGCCTGATTTGGAATCGATTGAGTGGGTGGAGCAAAATCGATATCCTGTCCATCACTCAGATCCTGTCCATTAACACGTAGTTTAAATGGATAGGTTGCCGAATAAAAACAGGATGCAAATAATAGTCACCTGAGAAGTTTGAAGTGTGTTTTTTTTTTAAATCTAGTTCGTTTATTTGAAAGGCTCAATCGTGTTAGCTTTACGGAGCAGATAACTCATTGTTCACTGTTTGTAACAAAGTTCACTTAATTCTATGTCTAGTAGGAGTTGGACCGAATACTCTCGGCTTATTCGAGGTTAGAAGGGTACATTGTCCAAAGATAGGATTAGGGAAGGAGCTTAGGGGTGGGTTTTTGTTGTCTCATCAGAGCGTTGTCGCCAGTATGAACGGTAGTTCGGTTCTAGATTCGTCTGGCGTTCGATCAACTATGGTGATCAGTAAGTTTGAAGCGTTGAAAAAGCGTTTTAAAACAGTGTTGTACAATTCTATCGACAGGAATGGATAGGCAGCAAATGAACGGAATCTAACAAATGCTACACAGGAGAAATGGCTCTAATGTTGGGCTCATCGTTAAAAAATCTACTGTTCTCAAATTTTTCGTACAGCAATGCGTCACTTGGACAATACAAATGGCCCAACTAACATTTTCAGCTTTGTAAGCCAACTTTTCCAGCATTGTACTGTAAAGTAGCTGAAAAGAAGCTGCAGATACAGCTACAAGCAAAAGCTAGCAAAATTGTTTTGGAGAGCGTTTACTCAACTTTCTCACAACAATTATTCAATTTGTCAGTCGCACTGAATAACATCAGCCAAAATTTAGTCGATTGCTGAATTTATGTATAGACCCAAATTAGGGACACTTAGGCCTGCATTTCCCCTATATAAAATATTTTCTAATTTTTAAAAGAAAATTCATGTGCAAAAACATTTGTTGTAAGTCATTATGGCATAAAGATCGACCAAACAAACACAAAAGATCGACCTTTCGGTTTTGCTGAGGGTCCAATTTTTTTCATCATGAGGTAGAAAACATATTTTTTCATGTCAATTTTCTCTGGAATCTAAGGAAAAAACTGATCTTCTTAGAGTTGGTTGGAAATGCTATCTAACATGAAGCTTTAGTGTGATACTTTATTAGCTAGAGAATGATCTTAGAAAATTGAAATAGAAGTTGAAAATGAGCGAAGGTCCATTAATGCGACATTACAAAGTCAAACGCACACCTTTGCCTAACCCGTACGATGTACGCGGAGATTTGAAGTATGTCTCCAAATCTACAGTCAAAAAATGTGCGCCCGCTTTTGCTCATTACTGTCCGCGGCTGTTGAATAGTTCTAGCAACGTTTCATCGCATTTCCAGTGTGTTATAATGAAATTCTTCTTTACCCAACTATTGTGTTGCTCCTCTCGTCATGAACAACTTGGTCATCTCAGAGATAAAGCAGTAGGGTGGTTGTTGCGTGCTGTACCATTATCAGCATTGACGGCTACTCTCCCTACCCTCTTCTATGATCACTCATTTTCAACTTCTATTCAATTTTCATACTGCCGTACTCTAACGGAACTATCCACATACCCTCTTATAAGATCATTCTCTAGCTAATAAATTATCACACTAAAGCTTCATGTTAGATAGCATTTCCAACCAACTATGAAAATCGCAAACTTCGCGTATGAAGTAACATAAAAACACTTTGAATGATCTTCTTGGATTTTAAATATTTTTCTGAATTTTTTTAGAAAAATGTAAACGTGCCGAAAAACAAATATTTTCGGGGTGGTGAACTTCCCCTTAACCTGCGTTACGTCGAAAAGAAATCCAGCAGACGCTTCTTAAATTGACTAAAACACTTAAATTCCCCTACGCTATTTCGAAAACTTTTCCCTGGATTTCAATCTATTTCGAAACCAAGGTTTCTAAAATAATTTCAAAGTTCAATCCCTCACCCTACGGAATTCGGGATTAGGATCAGCGTTCAGATTTTTTAGATTCTGCACGCATGGTTTTTTGACAGAATTGCATGTCAATCAATTTTTTGGGAGTATAATTCCTGTTCACTGAATACGTAATTTGCCTCTTGTAATAACGAGTGATTTAAACAAAATCTTTCGGATAGATTATTCATTACGATCAAACATTGATGTCGACATGAGTGGAACTTGGCAACTTTACTAGTTAAAATCAAAAATTATGTATCAGAAAAGTTTAGTCCCTGAGAGACTTCAAATTTAGATGTTTTTCATTAATGTTTGATACCAAAGAAGTATATCAAGTTTTATCACTCTTGTCTGATTTCATTACTCTCAAGAGCCAAAACGTCGACCCGCAACATAATCGTTCTAAACCCACTCATAAATCATCCTTTATTAGCACTCCACCACCACGCTTCAGAGTATTCACCACATTTCTTCCGGTATAGCCGTCCGTTTTGCGTCTTGTGACACAAACAGCACAGCACCATTTAGACTTTTTCACTATCAATTTAATCGTACACCAAAACGTGACTTTTCGGCAACTTTGAATCTCTTCTACTTTGTCGAATTCGCTTTAGAGTTTAGAATTTTCCAACGTTTGTGACGTAACAAATAAGCGAAAGGGGGAAAACTGTAAACAGAAATTTAATTTCAAATAAAATCACGATAGCACATAAAGCCGAATGAAGAGTGAAAAACGCCGGAAACCGGCAGAAGTGCCGTTGCCATCATTTTAAGAGATAACTTTTTGTCATCAAGACTGAGTGTTTGTTGATAAGCCGACCGGCGGACTGGCTGCTGGATGAAAATCGATACCAATTTTCCACTTTCTTGCCTGCGAAGGCAAATTTTTAATGAATCTATAAATTTTCAATAAAGCTATCAATGTTTGTTTCTTTATCGTATCTGCTTTCTTCTTCGCAGGTTGGAGACCTAACCGTTTTCTCATAACACCGAGCGCTCCTAATCAGAAGGAGGGTTTCATCATTTTAAGTAGGATTAACTTTCACGACATCACGACACCAGCTGCTATTGTAGCGGCAGTAAAAATGTAAAGGTGTTTTGTCACTTCTGAAAATTTTAGCACGCTTTCACCAGTATATTCTAATTCCATTTAACCAATTTTAATTAAAATTCCAATCAGCGTTGGTACGTGAGTCAATTTTGATCTAGAATTTCTTTGCATTGAGTCAAACGTAAATTACATTTTTCATTATTACACTACTGACTCCATGTCCGACAGAGCGGGGAACTCAGGGAACCGCACACATGTCTGGCAATTGATGAGCGTGCTGAAGGATTTTCCGGCCCCGGTAACATAAACAGACACACTCCGACCGGCAGCGGCTGTCCTAAGAGGTGCCCTAAAATTTAATTTGAAAATATTTTCATTTGATTCGGTCGTTCACTGCTCAACGCCTTGAGGGGAAGCTCGCCGTCATCAGGGGGTGTGCTTCTTGAAATTAAACAGCATTTCTCAAATCGGAGGGGTTCTCACGCATTCGCTACCACTTGGCAAACATTGTAAAACTGTTACCATAACTGCACGCCGAAAGTTGAAATGTGTGGTTTGCCGGAAGGGATTCAAAGTGTGGAAGCTGTAGGGATGGGATTCAGCTCAAACCGTTACTGGAAGATATTTTGAATTTAACAAACGCTTTTGCTAAATATTTCAAAGCTACCTCTGACGACAGTAAATTTCAACTAGATTAGAACTTGAACTTCTCTCACCAATCAGTTATCTCGTTTCCTCCAGAGGAAGCTGTAAAATCGGTAAACCCTGTGTGATTAAATATCGTAGAACTCGTACTCCGTGCATTCCCTAAATGTAGACTTGTTGTGCCCTGTTCGTAGCCAACGGCATCAAAGACTGATCACCCACTGCATAATCGGCGCACAAATCTTGGAAATTGGATTATAAACCAAAGAGGGGAAGACATCCTTCGTGCCCCTAGGGCACCGAAACATGTGGCAAGATTCCACCGGTTCCGTAGCCGGATGCAAAACCAACTTTGGCCCATGTCGTCGAAGTCACTCGGTTTCAGAAAAAAAAAAACGGTGAAGGCAGCCATGCCTGACACAGTTTTATCCTTGGTTTGAAAATTTATGTAGGCCATCATCGCCGACGATGCTATTGCGGGCTGCAACGGAACGGGAGTGTTGGATTTAGCACCATCTGGATCCTGCTTCACCGTGTTGAATGGACATGTGCGTTGCAAAGTTCGAAACAATAGCTCAGACATAATCCCTTCCCAAACTCCCGCGCACTATCCACAACTACGAATTAGGGAGTTGACTGTTGCAAGAATTCATAGGTGCTATCATTTCGTACGCACCCCCTCCGTAATAAACGGTAACATTGCAACATTTAGGGAATGAGAAACAACTAACGGATTGGACTATCGTAAAGTGTTTATGACTTTTTTTTTGGGAACGGCGACAAGTGTGTGACAGGAATATCAATCAAGGCATACGAGTGTTTGGGTTGTCCTGCATGGAGGAAGGGATGTGTGTCCCCGTGGAGTTATGCAGCCTATCAATTTCCATCATTTTCACATTATTTCTAAGAGGAATAAGGATGAAACGTGGGACTACTGTTGAGGACAGTACCAACGAAATTTTCATTATTGTCCGGGCACACCAGACATTGTGCAATTTTCATCTTTGTTTATGGACATACTGGAAAGACTCCGCATGTCATGACTGACTTGGATTACAGCTTTGATTTTCCGAACCACATCGGAATCTGTCGACCTGTATTGAGGTTCCCACCAACTGTCCCAAATTTAAACAAATTTGGTTACGATCTGGATTTACGGGAAAACTTTACAGTTACGTACAAGAAACGGAAAGAAACTATTTACTAACTGTAAACTGTAGAGGGAATTTATATCTGAAACTGTAATCAGTTCGATTTCGTTTGCCAACCTGGTTATATTTAATTATCTTAAAGATAAATCGTCCAGCTCAAACCTTTGTAGGGGTAAGAGGTGGGACCATCATCATCATCATCATCACCATCATCATCATTAAACGAACTATGCAAAACAACTTTGTCTAAGACTGCAAAACGATTCGCCTTCTGTACAAAATGAGCCTATAATCACTTATCACTTATAGTTGATCTTGAGAAAATGACAGTCGAAGTTATGATGCATGTCCTTGTAAATATGAAAAAATTAAAAGTTTATAATTGATTCAAGTTAAAACCAATTTTAATTTAGCTTGCATGATTTGATGGATCAGAGCAAAACTGAATTAGAATAATTTTCAGGTTTCGCGAATACCTATAAAATTTTCAGGAAAATCTTGGAAAAATTGTAAGATGTTCTAACAGGAATTGCAACATAATTCTAAGATGAAGTCCTAAGGAAAACTGAAACGAATTCAAAGGGATTTCTAGGAAGAATGAAACACAAAGATCTGTATGGAATTCCTATGGTTATCTAAGAATACTGCCAAGGGAGTTGTAATTCCAAGGAAATACTGATACGAACTGTATGGGGATCTTACAAAGAACAGCAGGTTTATTTCAATGAAATCAGAGCTGGCAAATGTCATTTTCAACGAAAAACCGCAAAATCTCATCGTTTTTTGACGTACGGCTGCGTCTTTAATTTCAATACTGGCACATTAAAAAAAAAACAAAATTCGGACATGTAACGAAAAATCCCAAACACGGACGCAACGATAGAGCGCAAATCAAACAAACGACACATTGCGCATGCTCACATGAGCGAGGTCAATGCTCGGTTGACCGCTCACCATTTCACCAATGAAAGAAGGGGAGGAGAAAAGCAGCGATAATAAAAACGCTTGCCAAATCGTTTTCTTCGTCAGCTCCCACAATCTAGGACAAAACATTACCAGCCCTCACAAAGCTGAAGTTGCTGAAAATGTAACCAATCTCCACAGGTTCCTAACATCTTTCCCGAGGAATCCGAGATCACGGCTGACGAACTGTTGGCTTATATCAAAACTTCCAAAAACATGAAGGCCCAGGTTTCGACAACATCCTGAATTTGGAGCTCAAGCACTTGAGTTCCAGATTCTACAATCATCTGGAACTGATTTTCAATCAGTGCCTCCGATGTGGCAACTTCCCCTCGGGCTGGAAGTTAGCTAAAGTCATCCCCATTCGGAAACCTGGGAAGAATCCTTCCTCTCCTTCAAGTTATCGACCCATCAGTCTTCTCTCAGGGTTATCCAAGCTGTTCGAAAGGGTAGTTTACAGCCGGCTTCTAACATCTGCCGAAGAAAACAACATCTTACTCGAGGAGCAGTTTGGTTTTCGAAAAGGTCGATCGACCGTCCACCAACTGACCCGAGTAACAAACATTCTCAGACGGAACAAGGCTGTTTCTAAAACATCCACTATGGCACTGTTAGACGTTGAAAAAGCGTTTGACAATGTCTGGCATGATGGCCTGGTGTACAAGTTGCATCGATACCGGTCTTCCGATTTTCCTCGTGAAGATCATACTAAATTATCTATCGGACAGAACGTTTCAGGTCTCTCTGAATGGCATCACATCGGAAGACTTTAACATCGGTGCAGGTGTTCCCCAAGGAAGTATCCTTAGGCCCATCCTGTTCAATCTATTCACCTCCGATCAGTGCTGCAAAATCTCGACAGTACACGGTGATATTGACAATTTTGCTTTGGTTACTCATTTGAGCTAACAGTCATAGTCAAGGCAAACCATGTCAATTGTCAATGACAATGCTGTCAGTGACGAACATGTGTAGATTTTTATATTAACTAAATTTGTAACGAAACTAAATGACTTGAGCAAAACAATTACATGGAACAATTTTAGTGAACAAGCATCTACGTCCTGAACTACTTGGATAACAATAATGTGACACATAATGTACTAGATTACACGATTTGTTATCTTTGTCATTGACGAAAAAATGAATGAGGTTTTGACGAAGGTTTTTTTGAGGATCAAGTCTGTCAGTGACTATGTGACGAACAATTTTGTCAATATCGCGCGACAGTCTGTCAATGACAGTGACAAATCTCAGCACTGCCTCCGATATTTCGGCTCTCCCTGATGGTGGATCGTTCGCAGACGACACATCCATCGTCTACAAGGGTAGGGTCATCGGAGCTCTGACCACCAAACTCCAGAGAGAGGCTTGGATGTCCTGTCTGAGTATTTCAACAGCTGGAAGATCCGTATCAACGTGGCGAAGACCCAGGTCATAATTTTTCCACACTCAAAATCTCCCAGACTTGTTCCGTCTGAGTGGTCCAAAGAGGTAGTCTACCTCGGACTAACACTCGACAGCAAATGATTTTCAGGGAGCATGTTGACAACACAAAAACAAAATGCAACATTTTGATATGGTCGCTGTACCCGCTTATCAATAGGAGATCCATCCTATCCCTGAAAAACAAGCTTGCTGTCTACAAGCAAATAATCCTTCCCGTCATAGAGTACGGGTTGCCAATCTTGGAGAGTTGCGCAAATCCTCATCACCTCAAACTACAAAGGATCCAGAACAAGATCCTGAGGATGATCCTCAACAGTCCACCGCCTGGCTGGTCTTCAGACCTTGGTATTACGGAGAACTGCTACCATCAAAAGGTTCAGAGATTGCTTCATGCGATCCGATCGACAGATCATTAGGGTTCTGGTAGGGTACGTTAGGCAAATAGGTTAAGTAGGTAGAATATCAATTTTTCTAATTAAAATCAACAGACATGCTTTTCTTAAAAGCAAAATGTAAACTATTACAATGTAAAACTAAAATCAACCAGTAACTTGTAACAGACATAATCACCAAAGATGAGGAGCTTTCGGGCTAAATCAATTGAAATGTAAAATAATTGTAAACAGACAATAAGCAAATAAACAATCATTTTAGTAGCAGAGAAAATGACTCTAATGTTGGCCTATGGATCTAAGATTGGGTCCATCACTAAAAGTCTGCTATTTATCAATTTTATCTAGATGAACGCGTCATTGGGACGGTACTAATGGATATTTTTGGTCGCTATTGAAAATTTAGTCGATTGTTGAATTTATGTATGGGCCCAAATAAGGGACATTTAGGCCGACATAACATCCATTTCCCCTAGCAGTTTTCTTCGTCATTTGCTTTCGAGCAACGGACGGATAAGCGTCGGATACGACGTATGAGTAGAACAGTACGCATCGCACCAATACGAAGACGACGATGAAAGCACCCACATCGGCCGCCGTCATCCAGTCGGCATCGATTTGCACTAGTGTGGCCACAATTTGAAAACCAACCGGTCCTTTTCAGGGCCATCAATTCAAAAACGAAAAAAAAGTTAAGAACTAAATGATCAACGTATTTGTTCCGTCCACTAGTGGTCTTACGTCAAGCTTCCGTTTGTGCCCCTAGGCACAGACCCTTATATTTTTTTGTCATGACAGAACGTGATTATCGTAATTACTAGCTCATTTGTTGCTATTAATGTTACTAGTACCGAGGAAATCTTAATAATATTTTCACTCCACCGTTTCCATATGGTTGCTTGCATAAATTCATCAAAATCCGTTAGAAATGTTGGTGAATATGCTTGATCATTGGAAAATGACAAGAAAGCTAATGATAGGTAGTTTCGTCTCGTGCCAGTGAGAGGACCTGTTTTCTCATTGTCACATGACGGCCGTGATATTTGCTCTGAAACAAATGCCTAAGGGAATTCTTATGAGCATTCAAAGAGAATTATAAACAGAATTTAAGGGAACAAATTTAAGGAAATTCCGAGAAAAATGTCGAAGGGGGTAAACAACGTCCTTGAGAGCTCAATTTTGGCATGTGGATACATTGTGTTTCAGAGCAACTATTGGCCAAATTTGAGTGCTCTAGGACGTTGTTTACCCCCTGACGATAATAGGTTAAGGTATTGCCGGAGCAAACTTTTCTCCTATTAATTCAAATAAAAAAAATGTTGGAAAATTAAAAATTCATTCTTAGGGAATTTTCAAGGAAATTCGAATGGATTTCTGAGGAGAATTTCAAGGGATTTCTGAAGAGACTCCCTAGGATCTCTAAGGAGAATTTTTACTAGAGTTCAAAGAAAATTGTGTTAAGAATTTCAAAGGGATCGAATACTTAGGATTGTTTCAAAGGAATTCTAAGAAGAATTAAATGGAAAGTTTAATGATAAATAGTTCAAGAGAATTCCAAACAGAATCCCAAGGTATTACGAGAAGAGTTTTCTGTTAGTTTTAACAAGAATGTCATGACAACTCTGAGCAAAAAAAAAGCAGAACAGTTATTCTAAGGTATGGACACCCCCTTCCCCTGCGTGGAGAATCGTTCATATGTTTTTAATATAAATTTGTATGAACCGAGGAAATTCGCCAACGTTGCAAATTTTTCTCGATATTTTAATTCACACTTTGAACTTTATAGTTCCACAGTGGACTAATCTTCAGTAAGAAATAAATTAAAAAAAAATAGAGGCTGGAATGGTTTTTTTTTTTGGTTTGGAACATGCATATTTTCTAGAAATTTTGAACTAGTTCTGGACTTAAAAGCTTTAATACTTCAAGAAATTTTCAAGAATCTGGAGTCAAATTCCATGCACAGTTTTAAAAGCTAGTGGATTTTTTTTTTATAATTTCTAAGGACCTCATTTCAAGTAAGTTCTGGGAAAAAAAATCTTTCAGAAAAACATCAAATGCAATCTGCTTTCAAGGTAGTTCTGAGGAATTTCTTGTGAAGCATGATAATTTTGAGTAAAATTTCAAGAGACCCTGAATTGAATTTAAAGCAAATTTTAATGAAAACTCTGAAAATTTCGGAGGAGCTCAGCTCCTTCAGAGCAAAACTCCAAAGGCCTTCCGAGGATAATTTTATAAAGTTTGTAGGAGCAAACGAATCTGGAGCATAAATCCTTGGAATCTTGTTGAAAATACTAAAAGGAGGATTACAATTAAATATGAGAATAACTCCAGAACATCTTCGAAGGAATACGGAAAATAAATTCAGGAGAGTTTGCCAAATAAATTATGAGAAGAAATCTAAGGAATTTGTGAAGCGAGAAATGCCAATGAATTCGTAGGAAACTTTCAATGTGAGTAGAATTCCAAGGGAAGGAGTTAGATTCAAAAGGAAATCTGAAATGAATTCAATGAATATTCGGAGAATTTTTCCTAAGGGTTTCTTATTGTGAAGAATTTCACGTTAATTCCGAGGAAAACCTAAAGAAAATTGAATTCGGAGGATAGCTTTATTGAAGTGTTGCGGAATATTTCAATGGCAATCAGAATCGACTATTCTGAGCGCTTCAGAACTACTTGAAAGATCCCAAAATTTTCCTGAACTTAATGAAACTGCCTTGAAGTTCTTTTGTAGTTTGAGAAACTAGCAAGATGCTCACAATACTTCTCAAAAAATTCTTAAACTTCCCTGAACAGGGTGGCCAGTGAATTTTCATTTTGAAATTCCCGGTTTTTTCCCGGTTTTCCCGGTTCAAACCTTAAAAATTTCCCGGTTGTAAATTTTCAACAAAAAACGAAATTGAACGTATTAAAAAAAAACGTGCTGAAAGGAATTTACTGAAATGATAAAAAAAAAGCGATTTAAGAAGAAACTTTTCTTCAAAATTTGTGATTAATAGCAATCTTTGTGAAAACATAATTAAAATGTGAGGTTTTGAAAAAAATTCAATATCACAGATTTGAAAAAAAGGGTTATAACAAATTACAGAACAGTTTATAGAATCTTGCGGACAAGCCCTGGATTTTTTAGAAAAATTTAAAAGAACTCAAAGTGTTGATTTCAAACAAATATTGAGAAGGATTCCCACACAGTTTTCGAAGGACAAGTTCTGAGCAGAATTCCAGAATTATTCTGACATGAAGTCCTTAGAAATTGTAAGATGAATTTGGAGGGATTTCTGTGGAGAAAAATGCAAGTTCTAAATTAAATTGAAGGTAATTTTAGAAGGTTTCAAAAGGAGTTGTGAAAAACAAAACCTTAAGGAAAATTCCTACGTGATTCCGAGGAGACTTGTATGGGGATCGTGAGGAAAATTATAGATGAATTTTAAGAAGAATTCTAAGAGACTTATGATCAGAATTCAACAAGAAACAGAGTTCTAAGAGTGTTCTGGCAATAATTTGTTAAAAATCAGAAACAAATTCTTTAAAATACTCCGAATGGTTTCTAAATAAAATTTCGAAAGATTTCTGCATTCCAAGTTTGAATAGAGTTAAAAGAAAATTTTGAAAATATTTCCAAAGGAATCAAAGTCTCCAAATAGGTTCAAGAAAATTCTAAAAGGATTCCAATTAAATTCTTAGAAGGGGTTTCAAGGAAATTCCAAAAAGAATTCAACGGTCATTATTACGTGGAGTGTTTTCTGGTTAATTGCCGAAAATTCCATGATAATTTAGAGCAGAAATCCAAGTTAATTCTGGAATTCATACCATGAGCATTTTGAACAACGAACAATTAAAACCTTGGAAAATAATAATTCAGTTTTTTTTTTACAAATATTTGTTTCCAAAGTCCAGCTTCTTCAATATTTTCTTTCCAGGACCATACACTTTACATCTGAAATTGAAACGACAAAAATCAATTTGCTATATTGCTGAGTGATTAAAATCTAAAAAAAAAATCTAAAGAAGGGAAACAGATAAAAATACAGCAAACAGAGCAAGACATTCATTTGGTAAAGGATCACTCTATTTAGTGACTCATTTTCATCTTCTATTCAATTTTCACACTGCCGTACTCTAACGGAACTATCCACCTACCCTCTTCTAAAGATCATTCTCTAGCTAATAAATTATCGCACTAAAGCTTCATGTTAGCATTTCCAACCAACTCTGAAAACGCTAACTTCGCGTATGAAGTAACATAAAAACACTTTGAATTCATTTTAAGATTCAATCCTTAGAATATTTGTTTGAAATATTTCCAGAACTTCCTTGGTATTATTATTAAGATTCATCATAACTAATATGGAATTCAACTGAGAACTCCTAACAAATTCTGTGAATAGTTCTGGAAATTATTGGGGATTTTGGATTTTTGTGTGTTGAATTACTATCAATATGACCCAAAACTGTTTTGAAATTTTCACACGGTTAATCTCTTTTTTTTTTTTAAACTGAAATATTTTCAAAAAATGAATATAGGAAATTCCGGATTCGACATGGTCTGGAATATGATGCATCTGCATGCAAAAAATCAGCGCTCAAGGCATCCATTAACCCCCTGACGATAATAGGTAAAGAAGTGCCGAAGCCGTCATTTTCCCTGTTTAAATATTTTCTTGATATTTTCTTAAATTAAAAATATAATAATCTGTAAATCATTGAAGTAAATTAGTTTTGCATTTTGTTTAAATCGAAGTCTGAGTTATAATTAATGCATTCAATAGAACGAAATCTAATTGCATTGTTTTCCCAATTGGCTGCAAGTTAATCATCTTTATACGATACTTAAAACAAAACCGTGCTTCCAAAACAAACTTACCACATCGTTCTAATTGCCGATTTGACCAATCTAACGACTCTCGAATATATTAAATAAATACATCGTCGTGCCCATTATGCAAGTGATGATGCGAAAGATCTATCCTAAATGCACAGCTGCACATTTGCGTCGTCTCCTGACGGGTGGTGCACGCTCGACTTACCCGGCCACGCAGGAATGCTGCGTCAAGCTGCGTGTCCGTAAAGTGCAAGCAAGTGCATTACCGCCAGCTGAGCTGCCAGAGAACAACAATTTACATGATGTTTTACTAACTTCATCCCATCATCAGCATCAGTAGAACACATCTACGTGTTGTACAAAGTTGTTGCTGTTCTCAACATTCAATATCGCCTTCACCGTCAAGCAGCATAAACAGGGGAAAAAAGATCGCTATTCATGTTTTGCTTTTATTTTTTTTTAAATTCGCCTCATTTCCACTCTCTATATGGTTTGGCAGACGTTTCACACATTACCTTCTTGTATTCCGGGGGCAGAGCGAACTATTCAAAACACAACGACGGGATGCGGGAAATCGGATTCCGACTCGAACAAAAGCGTTTATTTAATTTTTCACGTCTCCTGTCAAGAGCATCGTGGCGCCCTCGACAGGGGCAGCATAAAATCGAAACGCTGCTGTACCCACTAACTCATCTGCAGAACAAATGAGCCATGTGAGGGGAAAAAGCTGATTTCGAATCAAATTTCGAGCGCAACACACATGGCCAGAAGACGACGCGTGCCAGAATCGACTCTTTTCTGCGGTGCCACCATGCCAGACCCGACCCAGACGTGATCGCTCCGTTGCAGGATCGTGCTCTCTGTTTTCGTTTACAGTTTTAAAATAATGGCAGTTAATTGCCCCGAAATGGGTGGGATTGCGCTGGCCAGACCATGTGCAGCAGCACGGTTCCGGTCGGACGGGAGAGGGGTGGCTCTTCTATTTTGTTCGAGTGCAAAAGTGTGACGTGTGCATTGTTGATTCTTGACAGATTGACGGTAAATTGTGCAGTGGCTTTGATGTTCCGCTGATTTCTGTCATACAATTATAGTTCCGATTTACTTTTCCCACTACAGCCTATGCAAAATTTTGAATTAGTCCCTTAGAACGTCACTAAGTCTTACAGTTTACTTCCCAGTTATACACATTTCATTATACTACATATTCATCACTGTTTTTTTTTTCAACATGCTGGTACATTGAACCCAGCTGAAAGATAACTGTCAACTGCAGGTCCCTGTCCTAATTGTATTCCCAAAGGCTGGCAGGTTGCATTCTCCCGAACGCCTCATTCATCACCAGACACTTTAGAATATCCCCCTTTTCAAGTGCCTCTTGCTTCTTACCCACACAACGACCATACCAATGAAACTGTTATTAGCCATCGATACCGGAGCTGGGATGATGTAAAAGTATCATATTCTTTTCATCACCGCTGGCCATTGGCCAGCGGGGCAAACGACTGGGTAATGCGTACCACCAGTACCGCGAGTACTTGAAGGATAAAATAGACCCCATTAGTGGTCCATTAGCCTCTTACCCAGTAACTCCTATCCCTACCTCCTCGTGGTGTCTCCTGGGATATGAGCAACCTTAGCGAAGATCGGGTAACCAACCCCGGTGGGAGCTTTGGTCATATGCTGACAGGGAAGGGGGCCCCTAGCGGGTTCGGCCTACACGGCCTGAGCGTCTGTTCACCATGGAGGTGCGGCTCAAACAGCGTCTGCCTGGCATCCAGCGGCTGAAACAAGAAATGCTTATCCCCGAAAGCTATACCCAAGATGGCAGCCCCATCACGGCGGATAGGAGACCTTAGGCTAACTACCTACTGTCCCCGAAACTTTACAACTGTTACAGAAACCAATAGAGAAAGATCACGGACTGATATTACGGCAACGACTTTTAGCGCAAAACAACGGACAAGAATTGGAACATGGAATGTACTAACGCTAGCCCAACAGGGGAAGCTGGCACAACTCGCCAGCGAGGCTCGACGCATGAAGCTCGAAATCCTGGGACTAAGCGAAGTTCGTTGGCCAAACTTTGGAGAACACAAGCTGCCGTCGGGACAGGTACTACTCTATTCTGGTATTCGAGGTGAAAACGCTCCCCGCCACCGTGGAGTTGGTTTCCTGCTTAGCGCCCAAGCAAATGCGGCGCTCATCAAGTGGGAACCTATCAATGAGAGGATAATCGTTGCCAGATTCAGAACGCGGGTTCGTAACCTAACCATAATCCAATGTTATGCGCCAACCGATGCTGCCGAGTTACAGGACAAAGAGAACTTTTACAGTCAACTGAATGCAGTCGTGGATAAAATTCCGAGAGGTGACATCAAGATCTACATCGGCGACTTCAATGCGAAGATCGGCTCCGACAACACGGATTATGAGCGTGTCATGGGGCGCCATGGTCTTGGCGAAATGAGCGAAAACGGTGAGCTGTTGGCAGAGTTTTGTGGCAATAACGACATGGTGATCGGGGG
Organism: Ochlerotatus camptorhynchus; assembly: GCF_037179485.1. Taxonomy (NCBI): domain Eukaryota; kingdom Metazoa; phylum Arthropoda; class Insecta; order Diptera; family Culicidae; genus Ochlerotatus; species Ochlerotatus camptorhynchus. The sequence goes on along the minus strand of NW_027040507.1, from coordinate 3,563,168 downwards.
TTCGCTCTTCCCCCATCGACCAGTGCACAAAGTCACGTGGGTTTCCCGTGATGGACATACCGAAAATCAAATCGACCACATCTGCATCAGCCGAAAATGGAGAAGGAGCCTTCTTGACGTTCGGAACAAACGCAGTGCCGACATCGCGTCTGACCACCATCTCCTCGTTGGAGAGATCCGCCTTCGTATCGCGCGGGTCCAGCGGCGGGAGGAGCGGCTCGGACGGCGATTCAACACACGCCGATTGGAAGATCCAGCAGTAAAAAGGTCATTCGTCGAGGAACTGGAGACCAGAGCTGCGGATATTCCTGATGGTGGCAGCGTAGAAGAGCAATGGACGGCGATCAAGGATGCCTTTACTGAAACGAGTGAAAACAACCTGGGCGAGCTGCGCGCTCAGAGAAAGGAGTGGATCACGGATGACACCTGGAGGAAGATAGAGGAGCGGAGAAATGCAAAAGCCGCGATAGAGCGGGCGAGAACCAGAGGAGCGAAGAACCAGGCCCGCCAACTGTATTCGGCTCTCGAGAAGGAAGTGAAGCGCTCGTGTAGGCGGGATAAGCGAGCGTGGGTGGACTCCCTAGCCGATGAAGGTGAGAAAGCCGCAGCAACAGGCGATATCCGTCTCCTCTACGATATCTCACGACGCCTGAGTGGAGCAAGGATGAATCCTAGGATGCCAGTGAAGGACGCGACTGGTCAGTTGCTCACCGACCCCACTGATCAGCTGAAACGCTGGTTTGAACACTTCGAACAGCTTCTACAAGTTTCGTCGGTCAACCAGCCATCAACATCTCGGCATGAACCGCCAAGAGTGCGACGCATCACTCGCGTCAATTCTGAGGCGCCATCCCTACCGGAGATCGAAGCTGCTATCCGAACCATGAAATCCAACAAGGCTCCCGGGGTCGATCGCATATCAGCAGAGATGCTCAAAGCTGACCCCATGCTATCTGCACAAATGTTGCATCAACTATTCTGCAATATCTGGGACACCGCGACTTTTCCGGCTGACTGGATGCAGGGCGTCTTAGTGAAGGTCCCAAAGAAGGGGGACCCAACTGTATGCGATAACTGGCGTGGCATTATGTTACTGTGTTGTGTTCTCAAAGTTCTATGCAAAGTTATCCTCAACCGGATACAGGAGAAGATCGACGCGACTCTCCGACGGCAGCAGGCGGGATTCCGTGCTGGAAGATCCTGTGTGGACCATATTGTCTCGCTCCGCATAATCTTGGAGCAGGTCAACGAATTCCAAGAGTCCCTTTACTTGGTTTTCATTGACTACGAAAAAGCTTTCGACCGACTCAACCACGAAAACCTGTGGGGCGCCCTAAGGCGCAAGGGAGTTCCGGATAAAATCGTCAACCTCATCGAAGCTCAGTATGAGGCTTTCACGTGCAGGGTGCTGCACAACGGAGCCCTATCTGACCCTATTCGGGTAGTCGCTGGAGTGAGGCAAGGATGTATTCTATCACCGCTACTGTTCCTCATCGTAATCGACGAGATAATGGTTGGTGCGATCGACCGTGTGCCGAACCGTGGGTTGCTCTGGCAGCCTATTACAATGGAGCATCTAAACGACCTAGATTTGGCGGATGACGTTGCTTTAGTATCACAACGGCGTTCTGACATGCAGAGTAAGCTCGACGATCTCGCCGAACGCTCCTCAGCGGCAGGTCTCAACATCAACGTCAGCAAGACTAAATCGTTGGATATCAACACGGGAAATCCATCCAATTTTACGGTAGCTGGTCAGGATGTGGAGAAGGTTGAAAGTTTCCAATATCTTGGCAGCCAGATAGCGTCGGACGGCGGAACCAAGAGTGACATAGGTGCACGGATCAAGAAGGCAAGGGCTGCTTTTGCGAGTTTACGAAACATCTGGAAGTCAAATCAGATTAGTCTCCGCACGAAGATCCGAATTTTCAACTCTAACGTGAAATCTGTACTGCTGTACGCTAGCGAAACATGGTGCGTATCAGCGGAGATCACACAGAAGCTGCAGGTGTTCATCAACCGATGCCTGCGGTATATAATTCGTGCTTGGTGGCCTCACAACTGGATTTCGAATGCCAAGCTCCATCGACGGTGTCACCAGAAGCCGATATCGACAGAAATTCGGGAACGTAAGTGGAGGTGGGTTGGCCACACTCTACGGAAGAGCGGAAATGAAATCTGCAAACAAGCGCTGGATTGGAATCCAGCCGGACATCGCAGCAGAGGCAGACCCAGGGGCTCATGGCGGCGAAGCCTAAACAAGGAGATTAAGCAAGTCGACCGGAATTTGACCTGGGCCCAGGTCAAGGCGAAAGCAAACAATCGCCCAGGATGGAGATCTTTCACGTTGGCCCTTTGCGCCAGGGATGGCGCTCAGGACACTTAAGTAAGTAAGTAAGATACCGGAGCTGCTGATGTCATGTTTACTCTAAATACGATTACCCGACTCACCTAGAGTGAAAATAAATAGTCATTAGAAGCCCCCAAAGCTGATGGATTGTCAAAGGCTTATCCCTGCCTGCCGCAATACTACGGGGTGACCCCATTCTCCGCACGGTTATGTAGTGTCATTGTGCGACAGCTTTGTCGTAACCAAACGAAGAATGTCAGTGTTCAATAAATTTTGTCGATCCCATTTTAAAATCGACACTTAGTCTCCTGTAGAATGATGTCTCAATATTCTTCAACACTGTACAACGGCAAATGACGGGAGTATACCGTAGACATTTAGGTATGTCGTAGATTATTAATGGGATTTTTTTTATTCCTATTGCAGTAGGGTACACTTGAGGGACACTGAAGAGGAGGGAAACGTTGCCCCTGCCAACCATTATTGGACTGGGTACATGTGTAAGAGATGGGTTGCAGCAATAACACGCATGATTGATTGTGCAACATTGCTTCTTCTATGATCAATTTTTGTTCGATATGTCGTAGAGTTGCGCCTTTTGTTCACGAAGGGATCAGCAGATGGGGTGCTAATGTGATGTTTTCCATTGTTCTTGTTTTTATGCGATCATCATTAATGAGCTCAAAATTGACGGTGTTGAAGGAAATTGATGTAATCGGAAATTACCAAGCCATTGCATTTTATCTTTTGTAGCCAGTAATCAATTAATAAAAAAAATTGAATTCCCAAACTTGAAAACAAGCTTCTCCTAAATATTTACTACACAGCAAAAAAATAATTTTGATATCACATCAAAGTGGATGCACTACAATCATGTCGAAAATTTCATGTAATTTTTATGACCACATAAATAAACAAATGCAGTAAAAGCAGCGTAATGTCAGTTCATGCATTGTATTAATGATAATTTTGTCCTTTTTAGCAAGTAATATTACACCATATTTTCGACATGATTGTAGTGCATCCACTTTGACGTGATATCAAAATTATTTTTTTGCTGTGTATATGATTCTGGAAAATACCTTATTTTTAAACGGCTGGCTGTAGCTTCGGTAATTATTCAAAATCACACCGCTGCTACCATTCTTACCAATGTTTCAATTAGGGTTGCAAGTGAATTTCCATTTTTCCTGGTTTTCCTGGTCAATGATTTAAAAATTTCCTGGTTTTAAAAACCATGTATTTAAAAAACAATTTTAAATTAAAAAAAAATAAAGTGAATCCTTGTACCATCATTCTTCGCGCAATGCGGAATTTCACAAACCAAAATAGATATTAAGGTTCTTGTGAATGCCCGTGAAATCTTTATCTGATTGTTTGCTGTAAAGAAGCTAGTAGGGAGCCACGCTACTTCGTTGTATCATGGCGCCTATTTCCGTTCTTTGTGCTAAAACTATAATAGCAAAGCGTTTTAACTCATGTTTTTGCAAAAACACTTTGCTTACAAGATTAATTACGATTGACACTGAAATATTTGCGATAACCCGTAAAATGAGTAACGAAGAAAAGCTGAGATACGACGGACTAGCGCGGAGCCCTATCAGGGTGTCTACTCAATCCAAGGAATCAAATTCCCTGAGTTTTCCAGGTTTTTCCAGGTCGAATGAAAAAAATTCCAAGTGCATACAAATTATACACATTATTATTTTATCTATTTATCCATCTGGAATCCCTTTTATGTACTTATTGATTTATGTTATTTTCGATTGTTCAAACTTGGGCGTTGGTACTTATAAGTCGGCACAGCAAAAAAGTTATTGAATATTACAGCAGAACAGATGCACATAGGTTGTTTAATATAAATTTGTACAACCAATAGTGGAGGTACGTTAGTACAATGTACTTCTATAGCGGCTTAGGGAGACTCTATAAGCCATCATAGTAACATATTACACTAAAGTACCTCCACTATTGGTGCATTTATCCTACACATAATTTGCGAAAAGAAATTATATCCATGGGTGTAATACTGTATTTGGTTTTTGCAATCACATTAGTTATTCATACAGTAACATGCATTACGTCAATCAATATTACATTCTTTTTTGGTATTTGTGTTAATTCAAGAATATAAATACAAGTAAGAAACCTGTCTATACTATTTCGATAAAACGATAGATCAAAATTTGATAACAATATGTTTTCAAAAACAAAATATTATTTTGATAATATGTTTGAGTCCAACTCTGTTTGGAAGACCAAGATAGAATAAATCATGGTTTCACATGTCTAAAATCTCTTAAGGTCCGTTGAGACTATCTGATTTCTTGGTCTGATTTTGGCCGCCGCCATAATGAAAAATCTGCTCGAATTTACTTTCGACACACTGCTGGTGTTCACACTGCTTGTACATGTCGAAAGAACTTTCGATTTAGATTTCAAAACAAAACTGTATCAGGAATCAAAAGTAAATACTTCCATCATGAATTACCGGAAAATTGCTCTAGTTTCGGCAGACGTATTTGCTTTTATTATTTTAAATAAAATGAGAAAAAGAAGGTGAACTTTGTGGAGTAGGAAATGGTTGCTCAGGAGGAACACCGGCAGGGATCTGGCTCATCTTGTCCATCAAGAGCTGCGATATGAAGATGAAAATGGATTTCAAAACTTCGCCAGGATGTCGATACCAACTTTAAACAAGCTAGTGGGAAAAGTTCTCACTAGAAATACATGATTCCTTGAGTTCTGAAAATTTCTGTTAACAACTCAATTCTGCAAGGTCTTCAAACCTTCTGACGTCCCTGAAGTTTTGTTTCTGTTCTCCGGTAAAATTTCTTTAAAGATCAACAATCTTTCCTGACAATCTGCAAATGTCTAGGTAGTTTTACAGATTTCTTTGAAGTTCTGTGTGTTCTTCAGAAGTTCTGCAAAGTTTCCTAAAAATCTACAAAGTTCCTGAATCCCTGAAGATTTAAGATCCTTAAAGATCAACAATTATCTCAGATGTTCACAAAATTTCTAATAATCTAAAAACTTCTCGAAAGTTCTGTAATTTTCTATGCAGATTTTCATGATTCAAAGAATATCTGCAAATATCTCTGAACATCTATACAATTTTCTAAAGAATTAAAAGATTATCTAGAAATTTTTGAGCTTTCCGGAGGTTTTAGGAAGTTTTAGTAATTTTTCTGAAGCTGTGCAAATATCTCTAAAGATCAGTGAACTTAACTGAAGTTCTGTAAATGTCTTTCAAAATCCAATAACCGCAGTAAAATTCTGAAAATTTATTTAAACATCTGCTAATTTTTGAGTAGATTTACGATCTACCCTCTGAACTTTTCTGAAGTTCCTAAAATTTATTTCAAATTCTGTAAAGTTTTCTGAAGTACTGTATTTCTGCTTTAAAGATCTACGAACTGCTTTGAAGTTCAATAAATTTCACAGTCAATCTCCGTTCTCAGTTCTTTAAATTTCTTTGTGGATTATTTATCTAAAGATCGGCGAACTTTCCCGAAAATCTGTGAGTTTTGCTGAAGTTTTGCAAATTTTTCTAAAAACGTACGAACTTTCTGACGTTCTACAGACTTCTGTTAAGGTCTACGGACTTCTCTGAAGTTCTTTAGATCTATGTATTTCCGACTTCCATGGAGTTCTGCAAAATATTGTACTTTTGTACTTCGCTGCGATTTGTTTTTGGAATTGAGGTGCTTTTCTGACATTTAACGAATTTTTCTTAAGATCTCACATTTGTGTGAAACTGTGAAACTATCTGTCAAATTCCTGCAAATATCTTTAAAGTTCTGTAAAGTTGTCTTAAGCTCCGTAGCTCTATTCCCAAGATCTACAAAAAAAACTTGAGGCTCAATAAATTTCTCAGTAGATCTGCAAACTTCTCTGATGTTTTGTAAATTCCTCTCGGGTTACCCTGAAGATTTGAAAATTGAAGATTACCTAAAGTTGTCAAAATTTATCTGAAAATATTTGAGCTTCTTAACGGCGCCGGTGTAGTGGTAAGCGTGATTACCTCTCACCCCAGAAGGCCTGGGTTCAATCCCAGTCGGCGCCGCCGGGATGTTCTGAGGCATAACATCTCTGATCATGTCTTCCTTCGGATGGGAAGTAAAGCCGTTGGTACCCGGTTCTTGAGTTGATGGGTCGATAGGTAGGGTCCAGGTGTGGGAGGTGCTTTCCTGGCACGTCGGTAGCATTGGTGCTCAGCTCAGATCTACAAATTTTCCTGAAATCGTGTAAATATTTTTTTTTAATTCGCCGAGCTTCCCTGAAGTTCTGCAATTTTTACTGAAGATCCATTAACATTTCTGAGATTCTTGTGATTTTTTCAGAAGTCCTGTATTTTTTTTTTTCAAAGTTCTGTAGCTTTGTTCTGAAGATCTACGAACTTTTCTGATGTTGAATAATGTTTCGAGGATCTCCAAACTTCTGTGAAATACTTTATATTTCACTGTAGATTCTTGGACTTGTCTGAAGTTATGCGAATTTCCCTGAAGATTTGCAAAATTTCGCTTATAGTAATTATTTTTACATGCTTGAAGTTTTGAAAATTTCTTTGAAAATTTATCTGAAGATCTACGACCTCTCTTGTGATTTTTTTTATGAATTTCTGTTAATTACTTTTAGTTTGTTTGTAGTTCTGTTCTCAAGATCTACGAACTACCCTGAAGCTCAACAAATTTCTCAGTAGATCTCCGACCCTCTCTGAAGCTCAAAAAAATTCTATGTAGGCCTGCTGTCTGGCATGCTTATTCTTATACAATACATGCTTCGTATGCTTCCTTTTGACGGTTGCCAGTCTCTTTTTTTCGGCTGTTTACTTTTTACGACGATTTTGATCATCCACATACAAATCAGCGAAGAGCGAGCGTGACAAGACTCTCTGAATGAACTTGTCTCGTTCACACACGTTGTCTTAGCTGTCAGATGCTTGTCAAGTTCAGTGTCCTTAAGAAACGTTTCGAGAAACTGAACGAAAAACTTCTTTTGAATTACGAATGAAGTGATAATTGGAAAATTTCCTGAGTGGAACCAAAATTCCCTGAATATTCCAGGTTTTCCCAGAAAAAATAAAATTCCCTGTAAATTCCCGGTTTTCCAGGTTTTTCCAGGTAGTAGACACCCTGCCTATCTAATGTCTGAAATTCAGAGATCTATAAGCTCCTAAATCTTGAGATTTCTGTTTTTGAAACTGCGATTTTTTTAACTTTATTATATTTTTAGCCAACGTTTATAAAAAGGTGAAATTGCGAAGCGTGATATAAATGAGGACTCTTTAAACAAACTTTTGATTCTAAAAATTTTACGGATTTCCAGTTTGTTTAAATTTTCCGCAAATTGTCAACAACGCTGGTTTAATAACTCTTATTATTAAAAAGACTGACTGCTGTAGTTCATAGAAACTCCCTAAAGTACGTAGAACTGTCCTGAAGCGTTAAGGTCTCTCCTGAAGGGTTCCTTGAAGTTTGTATTGCCTGAATTTCATGGGACTTCCCCGAAGTTCGAAGGACTTTTTTTAAGATCGTAGGATTTCCCTGAAGTTCGGAGTTTTTTGAAATTCATAGGAGTTTCTTAAATATCGTAGAAGTACCACGAATTTCGTAGAAATTCTCAGAAGTTTGTAAGACTTCCTTCAAGTTCGAAGAACTTTCTTGAAGATCTGAGGACTTCCCTGAAGTTTGAAGGACTTAACTGACTATATGAGGACCATACATTTAGAAGAGCTTCCCTGATGTTCATAAGTCTTTAAATATCGAAGGGTTTTCCAAAAGTTTGTGGGTCTCTCCTAAATTTCTTGGAGATTCCCTGAAGTTTGGAGAGCTCCCATGAATTTCGTAGGACTACCTGTAGTTCAATCGACTTCTCGGAAGTTCTAGGAACTTTTTTGAGCTTGGAGAACTATGTTAAGTTCAGAGGACTTCCCAAGAGTATTGAAGACTTCTCTGAAGCTCGGAAAAAATCCATGAGTGTCATAGGATTATCCTTAAGTTTTAAGCAATACCTAAATGTCGTAGAAGTTACATTACATCTGTAGAAAATTCTGTAAAATTTGTAGTTATTCCCCAAAGATTAAAGGACTTCCCTGAAGTTCGTAAGACTTCTCTGAAATTTGTAGAACTTCTCTGAAGGTTTGGAGAGATTTCCTGACCGTCGTAGGTCATGACAGTAGTTCACAGGATTTTCCTGAAACTTGTAAGACTTTCCCGAATATTGTAGAACTTGCATGAAGTTCGAAGACCTTATCTGAAGTTTTTAGAAATAGAACTTTTTTATTGAACATGTTGAACAGGTACTTCAAAGTAGTTACGCGTCGGCACTGGTTAAGTCTGCTAGCAATTAAGCACAATCATACATGCAATTGATTCGAGAAAAAAAAATTAAATTAAAAATAAATACAAAATATATTTACTAAATTCTCAGGGTAAATTTTGTTTATCAATGTTTAGTTGTGTGAAAGATTTAGCTTGAACAAAATGGTTAGTTTTGACCTGATTATAAAAAATAAACTCTAACATACTTAAAATTTAAAACAAATTTGAATTATACAAACAAGATTATTTTCCTGGTAGACTTATGAAATTCCTGGTTTTTTCCTGATTTTTCTTGGTGAACATAAATTCCCGACTTTTCTCCTGTTTTCCTGGTTTTCCTGAATCACTTGCCACCCTGTTCAATGTCATGCTATTTCTAAAATTTGTTATATTTATCGTTTTTGCTAAACTTTCGAAGGATCTAGGTTTAACGTATGTATATTTCAACAATACAGGCAAGCGATATATCATTACCCTTCTACCACGCCGATCGAGCTGTGTTGCAGAAAGAGTTTGTCGTAGCAAGCGTTTTGTCTGTATCGTTGATTCCTTTATGCGTTTGGTTTCGCTGATCCCAAGCATTGAACTTTTTTTTCTTGATTTTGAGACAGTAAATGTTTCTAAGATTTTAAAATTAACAAAATTATTTAAAATACCGGGCATCGAACATTGCTTTTTTTTTAGCTGATGAAGTTAATAAAAAAAACTTACAACTACGGCTGCGGCTGAAAATCTCTATAATAAAGATAGCCATAACCAAAATCTTGTTCAAGGCTCCCACTGGAATTACTAAAGAAAAATTTCAAGATCATGAATTATGATGTTCGAAATTGTAGGATGTAGCTAATTTCATGAGATTGCAGATTTATTTTTTGGTATCTAAATTAAGCGAAAATTGAGAAATTCGATTTGAAGAAAATTTATTCAAACTGGAAATTCTTAACTTTTCCTCAATGCGATTCCAAAACATACGTCTGAAATTTCACATAATATTCAAGATTCTTTGAAAATATTCATGATATAGAACTTAGAATTTGTAGTAATCGAATTCAATTCATACAGTAATCATTTTATTTTTTCTCCATCTTTTTTGAAAATCTTTTCTAATGATCTACGAAACCCATGGCCATTTTCAGTATACATTGAAGTATACAGTATACACCCAAGGTTGCAAATACACATTTCAGCTAAAATAATGTTTTTCGAAATAATAAAACCAAAAGATGGTATGATGACATGTTTTACTTGTAACTTACAAGAAGAGGTTACACAGTATGCGTTTGAAACATAAAACCTGTAAATTTTGCTTTCTATGAGTCACAATCAGCGATTTTCTGATCGCTGAGTGAGTGAGTGAGTGTGTGAAAAATGGCTGATAGTGACTCTCATGAAGTAAAATAAACAGGTTTAATATGTCAAACACATTCTTTGCAACCTCTTCTTGTATCCTACCAATTCAAAATATGATCATGGTATCTAATTATTTCATAATTAAAAAAAAAACATTGTTTTAGCTGAAATGAGTATTTGCAACCTAGTATACACCAAAGTATACAGTGAACATACATCTAAAAAAGAAAGATGTGAAATTACGGTAGTATGCAATTATTGAGCGATGAAATTCTGATGCGCGGAGTGACTGTCAAAATAGGATTTTTACTGTATTAGCATATACAAATACATTTGAAGGTTTATATCAAATTCCCGGTTATATCCTGGTTTTTCCAAGTTGTATTCTGTCCTGTGGATCATCTTAAAACATCCATCAACAACAATAACATGTTATCTTGAAGAAATTGAAACATCAAAATAACAAAAGCATTTCGTAAAATGCTGAAACATGCTTGTATTTCGTGAAATGTTTCAATTAATAACAACAGCGTTCTAAAGGATTATGTAACATAATAAAATGTCCCGAAACACTCAGAAACACTCTGAAATATTCTGAAACAATATCAAATATCCTGGAAAGTTCTTAAACATCTTTACACTTTAAACATGATAGACGAATAGCTATTCTGATTAAGATGTTCATACATAAACTTTTAAATCATCCAGATCAAACCCTCCTGAATCCTGTGTCACCGAAGCAGGAAGTTTAACCCTCATGTACGTGAGAAATTTTTGCTTTTTTTTCAAAATCCCTGTACCTCGCCACGCACATAATGGTAAACCAAGTTTATACTGCTTCAATATCTCAAATCTATCACAGGAAGATTTCTTGAACATTTGGTGACACCGCTCATGCTGCCGAAATCAGTCTAAAAAAGTCGGAAAACGACTCACATGTTTAGCTTTAAGCGCATTTTAAGACAAACGAAATTTTGCCTTAAGGCATATAGCAGGGCTGGTAGTGATTATGTGATTTAATAGTAGTGACTTTATTTTTTAAATCGCTGTCACTTTTAAGTAAATATAATTTGAGAGTAGCCTAACATTATTTTGAATTTATACTTTGTATTGCCATCTATTTTTAGATTTAAATATTAATTATCGTTCAATTTATTTATTTACCATTTACATTTATTCATTTTGTGGAATAATTACACGCTTCCTTAAGTTAAATTGAAATCACTATTACAAATGAAACGTATTTTAAATCACCACAAAAACGAAATTCTTGCATACAAGCTGCCTTCCAAAATTAATTTTTACCACCACTGGAAACGTTCACTGGTTTGCGAGACCCGTTGCAAAGTCCTAGGTTCGAATCCGAACCATTCTCTTTCGTAAAAAATCAATCGAACCTGAAATAGATTCAAGCGAGAAAGTTGAATCAAACGGTATGAGCGAGAAAGAGATAGAGTTTCAATTGGCTCAATATCATAGTTGAAGATATTTGTCTTTTGAAAAGGTCGTTAATTACTTCGGTAATTTACGTAATTCTTCGTAGCCTATGATCACGATTCGTAATTCTTCGTGTACTTCGATCACGATCTGAGGGTTTTTGGAACGTCCACTCGTCCATTTTGACCTGGACCGTGGAAGAGGCGAGAGTGCGTGAAATAGTTTTCTTGTGTCGGAAGTACGTCAATTACCGAAGTAATTAACGAGCTTTTCAAACGACAAATCTCATCAACAACGATCTTGAGCCGATTGAAACTCTATCTCTTTCTCGCTCATACCGTTGATTAAACTGTCTCACTAAAAAAAGTAGCTATGGAACAGGATATATCTCGCCCAGGCTTTAAGCTAGAAGTACTACACTCGGAAAACTATAGCAAAATATTGCAAACCAGTGACGGCATTGGCGAGATGGTCATGGTCTTAGCCTATCTGCAAAGACAAATCATAATAAAAAAAAAACAGTGATGGCATACTCATTAGCAAATTGATATTTTCCGCTCTCATTCGCTCTCAATATGACGCGTGATATTGGAGCAAACCATCATGCCTGATATTAATTTTACAAGCTCCTTTGATATTGCGAGACTATTCACAACGAGTAAATTTAAAGCTGAGAGTTAAATCGACGCAAAGAGAAGGTATCATGTATCATAATGCTATCTTTTTTTTTCGTCACCGATGGCAGACACGAAGCGACTGTTGTCAAGCGTTATGGAAGTTTCGGTTGCGTTCGGGTCATGAAACTCAATATCATCACAGTTTGGTGAGATTTGCAGCTGGTGAGATTTGTTGGCTTGATATTCCGAGCTGGGACATCACAGCTTGCCAAATCAACCGAAGTTGTTTGCTTGTTGATTTTTGTCTACGACCACAAAATTGGATGGATACATATGATCTTTCGCATTTTTCCCGGATTTCCTGGTTTTCCCGGTTGGATGGACACCCTGAGATATGGTTTTAATCTTCCGTTGATTGCGATTGCCACTTCGAGAAATTTTATAAACTAACAAACCCATCATGCGTATTTTTCATGTTTCTAATAAAAAACGGTTTAAGGATCCCATAAAGTTGTTCTCAAAAAATAAGTATGAATTAATTAAGAATTTTTTTGAAACAAACTATTTACTAAGTTGATATTAGATCCAAATCACACATTGGTGATTAGATCGCAAAATTGAGGCACAGAGAAAAATGTTCAAATTCAAAGATTTAGACAAATTAACAGTAAATTTCAAATATCTAGGATAAAAATGAAGCAATGCGATTAGCGATTAGTATTTTAATAAAAAAAAATCGTACTCCTCTTTGTAGCCGCTATAGCGCGCTGGTCGTCTCCATTCCTCCCAAGAAGAGAATCTTCTGTAACACATAGAAGCAAATTCATTACTGTGGGACCTAGACAACTTTTCTATATCGCAGTTTAAAAAAAAACATCTCATTATTATGGAACGAAGAAAATCATCCCAGATGGAAAGATCACGGACATAAAGGGTGATACGGTCAAAATTTGGTCAATATCAACTTGACGTATTTCTTTCAATTTTGCATTTAAAAAACCTGAACACCCCTCATTTTGAAGGTGTGTGTGTGTAGAATGTTGCTCCTATTTTGATTTTGGAATTCACTCTTCAGTTGTCAAAATGCCGTCCAAGCAAGAAGAGCAGCGTATCAAAATTTTGCTCGCGCATCGCGAAAATCCGAGCTACTCGCACGCAAAGTTGGCAAAATCGCTAAAAGTTGCCAAATCAACCGTTACAAATGTAATTAAAGTGTTTGGGGAACGTTTGTCGACAGCCAGGAAGTCTGGATCGGGGGGAAATCGAAAACCGGAAGCCGCTGAGACGACAAAGAGAGTTGCCGGTAGTTTCAAGCGAAACCCTAACCTCTCTCTCCGAGATGCCGCAAATAAGCTGGGTGTATCGTCTACAACCGTGCATCGAGCCAAAAAACGAGCCGGACTATTGACTTACAAGAAGGTAGTGACTCCAAATCGCGATGGTAAACAAAATACGACGGCCAAAGCGCGGAGGCTGTACACGACGATGCTGACGAAGTTTGACTGCGTGGTAATGGACGACGAAACCTACGTCAAAGCCGACTACAAGCAGCTTCCGGGACAGGAGTTTTATACGGCAAAAGGAAGGGGAAAGGTAGCAGATGTTTTCAAGCACATGAAACTGTCAAAGTTCGCAAAGAAATATCTGGTTTGGCAAGCCATCTGTACCTGTGGCTTGAAAAGCAGCATTTTCATAGCTTCCGGGACTGTCAACCAAGAAATTTACGTGAAAGAGTGTTTGAATAAACGTCTGCTGCCTTTCCTGAAGAAACACGGTTGTTCCGTACTGTTTTGGCCAGATTTGGCATCTTGCCATTACGGTAAAAAGGCCATGGAGTGGTACGCCGCCAACAACGTGCAGGTGGTTCCCAAGGACAAGAACCCTCCCAACACGCCAGAGCTCCGCCCAATTGAGAAATACTGGGCTATTGTCAAGCGGAACCTAAAGAAGACCAAAAAAACTGCTAAGGGCGAGCAGCAGTTTAAGGCAAACTGGCTTTCTGCGGCGAAGAAGGTGGACAAGGTGGCTGTACAAAATCTGATGGCAGGGGTCAAGCGTAAGGCCCGGCAATTCGGATTTGGGAAAGCGGAAGCCTAACTCAATATTTTTCCTGAATTTTATACTAATTGAACTTGAAAAAGAAATATAATTTGATTTTTTAAATAAACGATTTCACCGATTTACACGCGTTTTCCCTTGACCAAATTTTGACCGTATCACCCTTTAAAACAAAATGTGAATGCATCTAGGACTAAAATTCTCGATCGAAAAAATAGGGATTTAGGGATGTATTTTAGAGTTTTGGACCAATTTATTTATTGCTGGGCTTAAAAATTCGAGATCTTTAAGGCTTGTACTCGAAAAATATGCACCATTTTTATCCGTCTGTAACTTTTTTATCCGTGGGTTATAATTGATGATAATCTGGGTATAACTAGTTTGGAGTGAATTGTTTACATGTGCAAAATTTCATAACAATCGGTTCAGTGGTTATTGAGATGTCATCGAAAGAAGAAGCAAATCGCCGGAGAATTTTGCGCGCCGTCATGGAAAATCCGACTGCGACCATGAGATGGATCGGAAGACAACTGGGAATCACACATACAACTGTGTCTTGGATGGTAAAATCGTCCCAGACGACCGAGCGGCGGGCTGGAAGTGGAAGAAAATCGAAGACAGTTGACCCTGTGAAGGCCCGGAAGGTGTTGGATTATTTCAAGCGTAATCCGAACCTTTCGATTCGCGACGCGGCTCTGAAGGCAAAGTGTTCCGCCTGGTTTGTTCAGCAAACCATGAAACTAGCTGGGCTTCGTGTATTCAAGGTCCGGAAGGCACCGAACCGGCGTGATCTACAAAACACGGCGGCCAAATCCCGCGCAAGGAAGCTGTATCGATAGTGGTTAACGAAACCGATGTGTGTGGTTATGGATGACGAAACCTACATCAAGGCAAACGCAAAGCAGATACCGGGGCTGGAGTTCTACGTTGCCAAATCACGGTTTGATGTTCCGGAAGACATAAGGAAGAAGAAAGTGGACAAATTCGCCAAAAAATACTTGCTCTGGCAGGCCAAATACCAATGCGGTAAACTGAGTAAACCGTACATCACAATGGGTACCATCAACAGCGAAATTTACCGCACCGAGTGTCTCCAGAAGCGTCTATTGCTCTTCCTGCGGTCCCACGGAGGTGAGACTTTATTTTGGCCGGACCTGGCATCATGCCATTACGCGCGATAGACGTTGGATTGGTACAGAGACAATAACGTTGTTTTTGTACCAAAAACCACCAACCCCCCAAATTCACCAGAGAATCATCCGGTGGAAAGATTTTGGGCCATAATGAAGGCCAAAGTTCGAAAATCGTCCAAGGTGTTTAAGAACGAGCTGGAGTTGAAGAAAGAATGGATGAAAGTGACCAAAAAGGTCGGCTCCACCATTGCACAAAATGTAATCAGGGGTCTTAAGGGAAAGGTGCGGGCTTTCAGCGATGGAAAGGAAATTGAATAAAGTAATTATGCCGAGACATAACCCATATGTATTAGTTCATTCCCTGAAAGATTCAAGAAAATCCGACTTAAAATAAATTTTTGGCGAACACTTTTGTCTGGTGCATTTTTTTTCGAGTACAGGCCTTAAGATAACCAAATTGAGAAAATTGTAAGGCCTGAAATAATTTTCTATATTTTGTACATATTTAACAGTTTTGCACAGTTTTGCACAGTTTAAATGCTTCTGAAACATAGAAAATATGTTATGATCATGGGCATATTTTGTTTTACTAAAACCTGGACCAGGAAATTTGTTTTCGTAGTACCGGGTATGAAACAATGCAATACAATTTAATGGACTTAAAAAGGAACTCCAGATTCTGTGACATGATTTTTTCTCGGTGTTTGGACAAATGCTAAAGTTACCAGGTGTCAGAGGTTATTCAAATTTCTGACCTTTGAAAAAATGTCGAGAGCGAAGTCGAACACTTTCCTAGACTATTTTTTTGAAACTTTAGGCTTGGAAAACATGCAAGATCTCGAAGGAAAATAGGGTGTAGAACTTTTTTTGAAACTTCTGACAATTTGTGATAGGTCTATAATCATTTCGAGATCAAAAAATCAAAATATTAATAATTTCGTCAATATCATTGGACAGTTAACATTTCCGTTTTTAATGAATCTTTCTAACACACATTTGTTAGCAAATCAAGGGAAATCAATAAATAGTCCAATCCGAAAAATTCCATGACCTGACTCGGAATCGAACCCGCCACCTCGGCCATCTACTGGCCATCAGTAAAACCATATATACTCTATGTAATCAAATTTTAACGAATTCAAACCACTGAGTAAAACTTCCAAAATACATACCGTTTTCACTGAAAACCTTATGACTCAATCTCATTCCAGATTTTGAACTGTAGTTGATCCAGAATAGACACATTCAGGCATAACTTTCCCAACAGCAATCCAAAAAGATACCGACAAAGTCTACACCAGAGCATAGCGCGTGAGTGATTTATGTTTTCGTACACCATACTATTTGTTTGTGTTTTAGTTCTCACCCTAAGTGGTGGCACAACCGCACACTGCTCCTTGAACTATCCATATTCCAGTTACACATCGAAATGAGTGTTAGGTAAACGCCTCCCTAGCACTACCGCCACCACCGTTTTGAGAATTATATGCTCCACTCAAAAGTTCAAGTAGTTCTAAATCGGTTTCTGATTGCAGCAATTAATCAATCGTGTAACAATGCGGCCAAGAGCGTCGCGGCAGCACTCGAAATGACAGACCTAGGTCAGGTGTTTGGTATAGAAACACTCCCCCTCCCCTCGGGAAGTTGAAACCAGCTCTCGTCCCGTTGTTGTCGGAAATGGATTTTTATTATAAATTTCTCATTAGTGATGGTCGTAAATTTTTGGGCAAGCTGCATCAGCACCGCTGCCGTTCGCATACGGGCATTAGTTAAGAGTGCGTGTGCGTGTATTAGGTGTCCATAGAGTTCGCTTAATTAACGCCCCATGCATGCTCAAATAAGTAGCAAGTGCATTTTAATTTCGAACTTCTGGAAAGCTGGTGTGCTAATGGCGTTGGCCCTTATGTGTATGTATTCCAGGAATCGAATGCTACCGCTAGAAAACGCTCGCTTATAAGCATTAATAGATGCATGTTTTTTTTTTGGATTAGGGCTGATAGTGTTTAGTTTTATGACGGATTCATATGCACATGCGGTAGATTGAGTTGTGTTTTGTGAGTCGTTTCTAGATTTACGATAACGATCGGGTAAACAATGCATATCCAATTTACTCAAGCGTCCAGATGTACATTTTCCAAACTACGGGCGAAAGAGGAACCACCATAAAACTGAAAACATCTCTGCACCAGGTGAAAGAGGTCTGTTTGTTTGTTTGTTCAATATCCTGCTCTCACGGGTTTGTGGTGGTAATTCGATTCCCGAAAGCATACAATTTTATTACCGACTAATTGAGCCACTTGCGGGTGCAGGAAATTGAACGGAAATGACAAATCTTCGATGGAATATCTCGGCTTACCTCCTCGCTACCGATGACGACAAGGGATTCCTCTTTGATTCTACGAGATGGAGAGAAATATCTTCTATTTTAAATCCATCCACCATAAAGTAAACATAGTCAAAAGTCACAACACTGAAAGGAGGAAAAAAACACTTAAGAAAACATTTACCGGTGGTTTTCACTGATCTTCGATTGATACACGCGGGGCGATGATGGTGATTGAGAACGTACCACCGCTAAAGATGCACATTTTCCGGGTGATGAAAATGGAAAAGTGAGACAAATGAGGAACAAATACAGATGGGTGTGTGCATTGCTGACATCTTGTGCGGCAAATGACTGCCCAAAGACAACGGGAGGAAGCCAGTTGATCTGCTTTGCTACATGTGGTTACGGATCAAATTTCTTCTCCATGAAACGCTAGTCGATTTTTGGTCTATTTTGAAAACAAATCGAAAGATTCTTGACTAGATTCCAGTCATGTATTGGAAAAGTTGTCTAACCCTATTCTGATGCAAGTGCGAAAGACGTGTTGCACCCAGTCGGTTGGGATCTTGTTAATTTATTATAAAATGAAACAACCGTAGTAGTGTCTGGCTCTAGTAATCATGAGCTTTATTTTATGATAAAACAATTGTATAGCAAACATTTTGATGCGATTCAGCAGGCAAACATACTTTTATTTATTTCATAATTTCTAATAATCAACATTTCGAACTTAAAACTGCTTATTCTTCTGAAAAACTACTTAGGTTTATCCCAACAAACAATCGCCTATTGAAGAAACGACTTCTTGACGATTTTATTCAACTGCATGCTTAATGCACAATTTTTAATAATAACTTTTGTTCAGACTTTGTCAGGTTGTTGTTAGATTGAACCAGTGTTGTGGAATAATGAATCTAATACGTCGTTTAAAAAGTATTTACAAAGCATGAAATTAAAACATGAACGCATAGTGGTATAAGAGCTATTTTGCTGACTGTATTCACCTTTATACAGCAATATTTGAAAGCAATGCAATGAAATTTAATAATGGAGCTAGAAAACATTTATAAGACGTCTAATAAAGCATTTTATTAAATTAATTGAAAACAGTCGAATTAAAGCGTCAATGTATTTCAAATTACACTTATTCGGTTTGTTATTAGATCAAACTTCTGATTTTGCATCAGGAAGACAGTCAACGTTTATATAGCTTTTAATAAGTAAATTAATCATAACAGAGCAAACAGCGGAATAAAGACTCATCTATCCTACTCATCAACTCTTAAGAGTTACTAATTTAATTCGTTCAAGCAAATCTGAAGGCTACTCAACTGGAGTTGCTTTTCTAGACATACAGTGTTTGGCATGAAGGTTTGATTGCTAAATTGAAAAAGTTTAATTTTCCACTTTATATTATGAAAGTAGTTCACAATTATTTAACTGACAGAACTCTGCAGGTAAATTATCAAAATTCCAAATCTGATCAACTACCTGGTAGAGCAGGAGTTCCTCAGGGTAACATTCTTGGGCCTATATTGTATAACCTTTTCACTTCGGACCTCCCTGATTTGCCTCAGGGTTGCCACAAATCTTTGTTCGCTGATGACACAGGCATTTCCGCTAAAGGAAGAAGTCTTCGTGTTATTTGCAGCAAACTGCAGAAAAGTTTAGATATTTTTTCTTCTTTTTTCCAAAAATGGAAGATTTCTCCCAACGCTTCCAAAACTCAGCTTATAATATTTCCACATAAGCCTAGAACTTTATTTTTGAAACCTAGTAGTAGTCGGAGTACCAATTTCCTGGTCAAACCAATTTAAATATCTTGGATTAGTACTTGACCAAAAATTAACTTTTAAAGATCACATTGAGGGCATTCAAGCCAAATGTATCAAATATATAAAAATTTTGTATCCTCTTATAAACATGAAATCCAATCTTTACCTGACGAATAAACTTCTAATATTTAAACAAGTTTTTAGGCCGGCCATGCTTTACGCTGTGCCAATAGGGTGTAGTTGTTGCACTACCAGGAAAAAAGCACTTCAAAGGATTCAGAACAAAGTTCTGAAAATGATTTTGAAGTTGCCTCCCTGGTAGATTTTCGAATGTTGAGGCTTTAGAACAAATGTCCAACAGAATAATTAATAATTTCAGGCAAAAATCGTTGCAATCCTCAATTGCAACGATTAACTCCCTTTATACTTAGATATAATTTAGTTTTAGTTTTTAGTTTTAAGATTTCAATTGTTATACTGACATGCAGGTTTAAAAAACCTGTTTAAAATACTGAATTTCCAAGGCACTTTGGATATATATCATAACAATTAAGGCTGGTAAGTTACTGTAGTAACTGGAGCCCCTAGGTTAAAATGAAATGTAATTTATTTTGAATTTGGAACAAATAAAGAGTAAAAAAAAGGCTCATCTATCGATCTCAAGGAGCTTTTTTCAGCACATAATTCGACATCCTCTTTTATTCAGCATTGTACACTGTTATACAGCATTTACTCAATGTGATTACCTCTCACCCCAGCAGGCCTGGGTTCAATCCCAGTCGGCGCCGCCGGATTGTTCTGAGGCATAACATCTCTGATCACGCCTTCCTTCGGGAAGTAAAGCCGTTGGTCTCCGGTTCATGAGTTGATGAGTCGATAGGTAGGGTCCAGGTGTGGGAGCTGCCTCCCTGGCGTCGGTAACATTGGTGCTCAGCACGGAAAACAAATCAAAGGAAAAAAAGCATTTATTCAATATGTATGCTTATTTGCGGCTTTGAATTGCAGGGCTGTTACAAGATTTTCTAAATTTGATCCGCGAAATTCGCGATTTCTCAAAAGAAATCCGCGACTTCAAATACTAATCCGCGACAAAAAAAAAAACAACTGTTTTCATTACCTAGAAATACCATTTGTATACTACACTACATGGAATTTCAAGCTTATTGCTTATAACATATTAGATTTTTGCCTGCTCTCAACTTAGTGTTCTTTGAAGTACTTTCACAATTGAGAGCTTTCTATGCCTGTACCATCCTATGCTCAAGGAAGTAAATAAATTTTCCAACCCGAAAAATTAAAAGTCCGGACGGGAAACGAACTCAGTCGTCTTCAGCATGGACCTACTTTGTAGCTGCGCCTTCACCGACTGAGCTAACGGAGTATCGTTTGTAACCTTTGAAAAAATAAAAAAAAAATAACAATGTATCATCTTCAGTTATTTATGTATAGTATAAATTATGTATAATTAGTGAACATAATAAACACCCTTACATTTTGAGATTCTATTGAATACTACCGGCCTAGATTTGATGGAACATTATTTACAAAAAATAATAATGCATTTTCAATTGAAATACAAATTTTCTTGAAAATTAACCTTTGCGTGTCTGACGTATTTTGATGTCCTAAATGTTAATTTGGCTCTAGTTTTCTCAATTTTTACCAATTCAAACCAAACACCCTACACAAAAAATTCGAGAAATTACCAAAGTTTCATAAGTCACACTTTTTGGTCACGTCGCGGTTCTGTATTTACACGGATATTCCTTGGGGTCTGTCCAATATGTGTTTATGTATATACACTGGAGTCGCTTTTTACGCGGTTTTTTTTTGCACGTTTTTTTTTTCACGCGGTTTTTTTTTACGCGGATTTCGGAATTTAAACGGTTTTTTTTTTACGCGGATTTTGGTTTTTTTTACGCGGATTTTAGAATTTACGCGGTATATCGTTATACACTAGAGTCGCTTTTAACGTGGTTTTTTTTTTACACGGTCTTTTTTACGCGGTTTTTTTTTACGCGGATTTCGGAATTTACTCGGTTTTTTTTTTTACGCGGATTCCGGAATTTACGCGTTTTTTTACGCGGTTTTTTTTTACGCGGGACGTATCACCCACGTAAAAAGCGACTCCAGCGTATGTGACTTTGTAGATCATGCACGACTTATTACTATGTATACCGGAAACTATAGGTTTTCCAAAACGTCCAGGACATCAGTTGATTTGTTCTACTAGATCAACCAAGACTGCAATAATGTCTGTAGTATCGAAAAATGTCCAATTAGATTCAAAGTGTCTATGTGGATCTATTTCCAAGTAATCCAGATGTTCAAGGTTCTTCAAATCGTCCTGGAGTTCAGATAATTTGATCTACTAGATCAACCGAGATTGGGACAATGTCTTTAGTATCGAAATATTTGCAGACAGATGCACAGTATCTATGTGGATCATGCATGAACTATTGCCATGTATATTAAGTTCTCCAAATCGTTCTGGAGTTCAGATGATTTATTCTACTAAATCAACCATGACTGGGATAAAGTCTATAGTATCGAAATACAAACAGATTCATAGTTTCTATATGGAAACTGTTTAATTATTTCCACGTATACCAAACGATCTAGGTTCTCCAAATCGTCCTGTAGTTCAGATGATTTGTTTTACTATATCAACAAAGACTGGGATAATATTGATAGTATCGAAATATCGATTTGGAAATCTTAGAGCATTTGGCATACACGGAAATAGGTTGGCATGATCCACATAGACATTGCAAATTTGTTTGGACATATTTCGATGCTAAAGATATTGAATTAGTCTTGGGTGATCTAGTAGAAAAAATAATCTGATCTCCAGAATGATTTCAGAACCTAAAACATCTTGTATACGTAGCAATAAGTCGGGCACGATCTACATAGACACTTTGAATCAGTTTGGACATACTTCGATACTACAGACATTATTGCAGTCTTGGTTGATCTAGTACAACAAATCAACTGATGTCCTGGACGATTTGAAGAACCTAGAATATCCGGTATACATGGCAATTACTCGCATATATACGATTCGTTTATGATTTGTCAACAAAAAATGCTATGTTCATATTGGAAATAAAAAAATATGAAAATGTTTCACATTGGACAGACCTCAGGGAATTTCCTCAGGGTGTTTGGTTTGAACCAGTAAAAAATTGAGAGCCAAATGAACAACAAAATTGATGACAGCAAAATAATCTGGAACGGAAAGGTTACAATGAATTCCGCGATTTTCGCGACATCATTTAATGTTTCCGCGATTTTCGCG
This sequence comes from Ochlerotatus camptorhynchus, assembly GCF_037179485.1. Classification (NCBI taxonomy): domain Eukaryota; kingdom Metazoa; phylum Arthropoda; class Insecta; order Diptera; family Culicidae; genus Ochlerotatus; species Ochlerotatus camptorhynchus. Next base: position 3,540,498 of record NW_027040507.1, on the reverse strand, counting down.
ACTGAAAGTTCAAATCCGCGACAAATCCGCGAAAATCGCGAAATCCGCGAAATTCACGAAATCCGCGCCTGTTGTAACAGCCCTGGAATTGTTTGTTGGGATTGCCCTGTACGTAGTTGGGTTTAGTTAGAGGAGCGGTCACAGTAAAAAATAAATTTTAATGTTACATCCAAGAGGATGCACTTTAATCATGTTGAAAATCTAGTGTAATTTTTATGGCCACAAAAATAAACAAATGCAGTAAAAGCAGCGTAATGTCAGTTAATGATAATTTTGTCCATTTTGACAAGAAATATAACACCATATTTTTGACACGATTGAAGTGATATCAAAATTATTATGTTTCGCTGCACAGAAAAAGGTTAACAGTCGTACCCAAGCAACATTGCAAAGTTTCATCGTGATTTTATAGCATTTTACAAGTCTAAATCATAGGCTACAGAACCCTCATAAAACCTAAATTGTTACTTGAGTAGGCTTCTTTTAGAAGCTTTTTAACGAAGCTTCCAAAAGAAACTTACGAGTATTTTGCATTTCTGGTTTGCTCGTCGCTACGCTCGTGTAACTGTCAATAAAACACGAAAAGAGTAATAAACAAGAGTAGTTATGCAGCTGTATAATATCAAGTTGACGATATGTACATTGAAAGCGAGGGTTTGAAATTCGTTCTCCAGACAACGTTAGAAGACTGTCACAGATAAGGACATATGAAACTACGATTAATGCCTAGGTTCTGTAAAGATCAGTGATCCCTAGGGTTAGCGAGTTCACAGTCAATTCTCTCTAAATCGATATCAAAGGGACCATCGAGCTAGGGAGGATATCGAAATACGGAGGTACATTTTAGATGTTTTTCATCGAGTTGGGGAGAAATATCTGTGAAATATCTTAAAAGATGTGCAATATTTGTACGCTGGTAAAGTCTTCGCGTCAGTCGTAGTTTATTTTGTGATGTAAGGGGCAAGGTAGCCCAAAACTGTGGATTCTGTTTCCGTTGCTTTTATGGATTCGTCCCCCAAATCGAAAGAACGAACGTAAAAGTAGAATTTAATGAAGGTATAAGTGCTTTTTCGAAACTTTTTTGTCTCCAGGTTTAAAAGATCATCGGTCATAGAGACCTATTTTTGTGTACAGTGCACCGCCGTCGAGTTTGAGTTTGAATAAATCCCAGGTCCTATCATATTAAGGAGACTTATAGTAACATCGCTTGATTATCGCGTGTTTTGTGAAACTTAACATCGCTTCAATGACCTTTTAGCGATCGTCCCAAACTGGTTCCGGAGGTTCGGTAAGGATGAGTTAGTGCTTTCAACTAACGTTTGGCTTATGGAGGAGAGAAGACATTACGGTTTATCACAGACTACTATTGTAGAAAATCGTTACTGCCCAAGCAACACACATGTTCTATAACTTTGTAATACTGGTAATACGAATTCGTGTTACTTGGGTGATAGATCTTGGGCGGAACGGACCAATCTTACCGCACCGTAAATCGATAATAGTTTTACCGATGATCTTCATTCGTGTTGTACGATTTTGGTGGGTTGTTGACAAAAGTTTGCTATTGTTTCTGAAGCTATTGTTCTAAATAATGTGACTACAGTGGACGTTCGGATTATTATGCGTATTCCGCTGATTAGTTTGTGATTAATCAGTTTTAGAGGTTAGATGCGTGAACTTTTCCAGATCGGTTATAATTGTCGCTGTTTATAATGTGTTGTGATTCAAAAAGTTCGATGGTGGTTGGTTGTATTAGGAAGAGTGCCATATTTCCTATTTATGTGCTTTTATGTGGTTGTGTGTGTTTTCCTTTTATTTCTTTTCAAAATTTTCCAAAATTTGTTTAAGGTTGTGTTGGCGCTGCCATGGTGATTGTATTTAGTTGAGCTTGTTCCAGTTAAAAGCAATCCGTTTCTTTCCTCGCGGGATGACCTCGATCGCGCGTGGTCTGTTTTGCAGTTTTAGATAGAACATAGGAAAAGCGATACTGTCCTTGAGGTATGTACGAGCGCAAGATCATAGTTGACTCTTGTGGGGAAAATACATTACAATTTATCCCCAGCTACTATTTTAGAAAATTGTACCTGTTAGATCTTGGACGGAACGCTTCGGAATGTTAAAAAAAAAATAGAGTGCACGCTTGATCCAGTTTGGGATACAATATTAATTGCTTTCGATATTTCATATTAATATCTTGTTTAATCAGAGCCTTAAAAATCGTTACGTCGGTCATACCTTATTATGATGTCAGAAGCACGATAGACTGAACAATGCGTAAAGAGCAAATCTAAACATGGAACGTCGCGTGAAAGTGGAACTTAATGAAGGCCGTTAGGTCCTTGCATATTGAAGAGATTTATGGTCAAATCGCTTGTTTATCGTGTATTTTGCGAAACTTGTCGTCGTCGGTGCCGGGTTTGAATGGGTACAAAAACAAAGTAAAGCCGTTGGTCCCGGCCCATGTGTGTTAAATGGGTGCGATATCCTACGCAGGTGTGGAAGCTGCCTTCCTGCACATTCGATTGCCGTCAATGGATGGCAATCGATGTCCGTCGGTGATTGGCACTAGATTGCGGAACAGAGACCGACGTTAAATAAAGGAAAGAAGACTACATGGTAATAACATCAACTCGAAGATTAAAAAGGAGCTCGATTGCCTAGTGGCAAACGTTTTTGCTTACTGAGTAGAAGACCGTGGGTTCAATCCCAAGCTCCTTCGCGTTATATGATCGTTAGTACATCAATTCAGCTTATCGTTTACCAAAACCCCTGCTGCAATCTAAAACCTCTTACCAAATATCCCAGTGATTCCTCGTGGAAGTGCAGAGGTGTTCTTGGCTTCCATCAAAGCGAGAGTCACGTCAAAAAATTCCTACCCATTCCTTTTTTGACCTGCGTTCGGATGCGGCCGGCGCTGGTATTGCCCAGGGTGAGATCACCAATTTTTACCCATTGAGGATGATTGCTAGTCCCAAGCATCGTCTATTGGTTCTCTGTGTAATTACAGCTGATCTGGCAATAACAGAGTAGCAACCGTGGGCGGTCAATCATGATCATGCTCAACTAACGTTATCATAATTCATGGTTTTCCAGAAAATGAACATTTTACATAATTTCAGGCCATTTGCTCATAATGTTTATCTTTGGTTATTTTCCGGACAATCGGAATCGGTTCCGAGAAGGCCGTATTATGAAATCCAGTCTTGTTGGAGGATTTTGATATAGGGGAATTTACGTATTCTCGGCAACCTAAGCAGCGACCTTCTTTCTATAGCCTTTTTCTCTATGGAACGCACACATATGCAGTATTGGTTTGTTTACAAACATTTGCTGCCAGCTGCAAATTTCAGTCGAAAGAATTGTCAAAAACTGTTTTGAAACGCTTTTACAAAGCTCCAATCTTCTCTAGTGAGAGCGAGTATTGTCGGCAACCAGTTTTTCTTCGGCAACCGTTCCATTTGAACTGCATGTAAATCTGCTGTTCTATTATCGGCAACTCGAAATCAGCTACAATTTGTAGTGCGTGTGTTTCATTTCAAGAAAACCCTGCTAGATTGCTTTTTCTCAGTGGTAAAAATATAGTCAAATTGAAGCTGAAAGCATAAAGAATCGTTTGCATGCATTCAGCGAAGTGTTTTCGTAAGAAAATCCAGTGAAAATAGTGTTTCAATTTGGGTTGCCGAAAATAGTCTGTCATGCCGAAGCCGTCATTTCCCCTACATGATCATTTCTCATGGATGACCAAAAAATTACCATTTTCTGATCGTTCGGAATCGATTACGGAGTTCAGCTAGGGTGAGTTTCCAAGTAATCAACAAACCCGCTAATCACCGTTTTTGCAATATAAAGTTGATATACGACTAATGGTTCAAGTTTTATACTGGTTTTCAATAAGTAACTTGATATGACCCCTTAAAAAATCAGTTAAGATTGAGTTGATTACGATCAAGAGGGTTAACGTTTAGTGATTACAAGAGAGATTCAAAACTCGACCGAACATTGGGAATGGTGATAAAATAAATAAACTTTAACAAGATTACAGCAGGTTGCACTAACTTTCGCAGAATGCATTCGATCGTTTGCTGATTGCTAAGCTTATTAGTTCTGCAATAATGGAAAGCTCGGATCATTGAACATTATGAGTTCGCCCGCCTGCATTCAATCACACCCTCCAAACCTAACAGCCAGACAGTTCCGAGAGCACCATGCGTGAAGCATGACCGATGTCATCAGCACACAGATTATAGGATCATCAGGGCACGGATTGAAGAGGGCTTGATTATTTTTTTCCAGTAGGAAACGCTTGCGGCTTATCAGCAATCTGTTCCATCTGCAGTATGCAAGCCATTATTCGTATGTGACACGTGCCATTCCGTGGTATCTATTTTGGCTATGTCAGACCAGAGATTTTAAATTTGAACCGACAACCGCTGTGGATAGAACAACTTGACCTACGCGGTGACGGTTAGATATGTAGTACTAGCAAGTTTTCAACTATGCAGTTCATCAACCGTTACACAGGAGCTAGGTTCATCTGCTCTCTGCCTTGCAAATAGACATGAATCCGGTTTCCACCCCTTCCTTATGCAATTTCCGCGTTCCGAAAATCCAATATTATCATCCTTTTTTTCCCATCCGGAATCGACTGCTCTCCGGTAGTTTAACCACTTATCGTATTTGTATTTGCCTAACGGGCACAGTACTAGCATCCCATTTATTGAATTATACATGAAAGCAAAAAACGGAGCTTCCTGATACAATTTTGTGTTATTATCGTTCCATGTGCACGCTGACGTCTGGTGCATTTGATTCAACTTCGTTTTCTCCATCAGGATGAGAAAGGTGAATCTTGCGCTCGTGCCCTGGTTGTGGCGTGGCGTTGCGACAGAAAATCTACGTTGGTCGATGATGGGAGGGGGAATTATGCTGTCGGTAAAAAGCGACAAGCGAAAAGGGAGGAAGACGAACGAGTTTGATTTTGAATCTAAACCGAATAGACAGCGTAGGATAACGCACCCATTCAATGAGCACGAGGAAGCAAATAGGATTAGCAGGAACAAATGGCACCGAAGTTTGGCCCCTGAAAGCATAAATCACTTGAAAACAATTGGGTAAAAACATTGTACACATCTTTGGGAAAGTAGGTAACTGTGCAGTAGGTGCACATATGGAATAACGGAGGGGGAGGACTTCACTCCCTTCGGGGAAATGATTTTCGGCGGTGCTCTACTTTCGCTTGATATGGTGTGTGTGTTGGAAATTGTGATCTGCAAATTATTCGTTTCATCACACATATTCGAACCAGCCTGGCTTGACAAGGAAAATTGTGTGAGGTTTTGAGTTAGATATGATAAAAGAAGAAAGTTCTACCTTATGGCAAAATTACGACTCAACTGGAACTGCACGTTCTCATCTGGAATCATAGTCTTCTCGAAAATGTCTTCATTGATTTACCGAGAACCTCACAAAGATCGCTTTTCTCCCAGCAGGTTTTTGAAGTTCCAAAAAAGATCGCCTAACCAAAGGAAGGAATCTTTTTCAAAGTAGGTATTTGCCGCTTTCATCGATGTCAGGCAGTTCTTCAGCCCATGCTGCCCTAGTCAATCACCACATTTTCGTGATAAAAGGAATTCTTCCGAATGAAATCACCGCAAAAAAAACCATCATTTAATGTTTCATTCACTCCGGGGCATCTTTGACATCTCCATTGTTAGACATTGAATTTCCATTGATGCTATTTTGGCATAGTGCTGCGGGATTCTCACAGCCACACCAAAGAGGCGCGTGTTTCTCACTTGAGCACTTATTTATTTTCATAGCACTAAATTGTAAGACGTTCCAAAGCCGTTCGATTCCGGCATGGCGGTAGCGAAGCAACAGCCGCAGAGATTAACCGCACGGTTATCGGCTTGTGTTGCCGCTCATCCCATCATGTGTATGTTTTTCTTCCTAAACGCTAGAGAAAACACAGATCCAAATCCGCGTTCGCCTCTTGAAAGTGATTTTTTTCTTTTCTCGAAATTCTTTCCGATAGCATTTTAATGTGTTTTTGATTTGGCGCATCGCGCTGTGTGTGCGCCGACGTTGGCGTAGTATTCAAGATTAGCTCACGTCGAACCGAAGAATTCCGGTCGTTCTTCCGGCCGTGGTCTGTTGTATCGAAATTTTAATGCTTCCAAACTGCGAATTGATATATTGCCGGATGATTTTGGAGTGAATGATGTATTGATGCTTTATTAGGTTGTACTTGGGTGAGGGAATCCGGTCACCAGCGAGAAAGTTTCTCTCGGGAGATTTATCCAATAAATCACTGGATGAATTTCTCGACGGTTTTGAAGGTGAAGAATGTTTTCTCTAAATCTGAAGCGGGAGGGAAAAGTGCATTTAGACGCTTCGCGGTCTAGACGAAAGAATTGTTAGTGGTTTCATGCTCGACCAAATTTGTGTAGGAACGTGAGCTGCTGACATTCTGAGCTATTTTCGGACTTCCTAGTACGCGTTGAGTTGGTGTCGATATTTGCAGTCATAGCTAGCACCAATTCTAGCGATGTTTAATTCCTTCAGAAGCGTTTGGTGAAGGTTGAATTTGTGTATTCATTTGTTTTACTTGAAGTTTATGCATCGAGGCAAATAGACTTAAGAATTTCATAAGGCTCGACTTATGAATTTCATAAGCACGAATTAAGAAAGATTTTCGTCTAACATGACGTGGCTCTTATATGCCTTTAGCCATTTAATTTTCCCAAGCGTTGACAGATGAGTGGCTCAGTCACAAAACTCGTAATTTCAACGTTCATGGTTCGGTTCCAGTCTGCTCCGTTTTATTATTTTTTTGTCGACATTATTTTACATTTATTTTAGTCAATTGATAAGTGGTTCTTATAAAATTCTTACTTTTTTTGCATCAGTGTAGCTGACATCAACTCCGTATACTTTTGGACATTTTAAGGGCTAGAAATTGAGATTTTTCGATGTCTATACTAATCTAGGCCTTTCAGGATCGGCAAATCTTTAAAAAAAAATTAAAAACAGTCGATAATTTCCAATATTGTACACTTCGTACAGTATTCAGCTTAACTCAGCGCTGAGTAACCTCTGTTTTTAGAAATTTGTCATACAACAGAGTAGAAGTGACTCTCTTTCTCTTAGTCTCATAGGCCGTGTAATACTCGACTCGTGTCTTGTAATAATACCCGGTTCGAGTATAAGTACAAGACACCGAAGAAGTCACATTGTAGACCAAATCTGCGTATCGGGAAAGGATTAGCAATTAAGCTGGTGAAATTAAATGCAAATTACTGATCCTTTTTTATGGTAGGCTTTATTTTGATCAAATGTCCAGTTTATGTGAAATGAAATATAAGTTTACACGCTTGAGAGGGCGCGTTGAGAAAGCCACCGAGACAGTCGCATTCGAGTCGAGTAAACCTTCTTCTTCTTCGCATTTCAATCAAGGTTGTAAATACTCATTTCAGCTAAAACAATGTTTTTCTAAATTATGAAATAATTAGATGCCATGATCAAATTTTGAATTGGTAGGATACAAGAAGAGGTTGCAAAGAATGTGTTTGACATATTAAACCTGTTTATTTCACTTCATGAGAGTCACAATCAGCGATTTTTCACAAACTCACTCACTTACTCACTCACTCACTCAGCGATCAGCAAATCGCTGATTGTGACTCATAGAAAGCAAAATTTACAGGTTTTATGTTTCAAACGCATACTGTGTAACCTCTTCTTCTAAGTTACAAGTAAAACATGCCATAATACCATCTTTTGGTTTTATTATTCCGAGAAACATTATTTTAGCTGAAATGAGTATTTGCAACCTTGATTTCAATCTTATTGCTTATCGCACAACATTGTGAGTTTTCCATTGCCATTTTGCTGCCGAGATACCAATCGATCCGAAACCAACGGGTATACCTCTCAAAAATTTGTTTTGTATTAAACAAGCTAACTCTGGTTACAGTAAACCCCAAAAAAAGCGAATAATTGGGAAAATGTAAATGGAAAATGTAAATGATGTTCATACAACGTGGAATTTGAATTAATGAATCATATCGTCAGGTCATTTTCCTCCGAGATAACGCTGTTCCGCTGGTAGGAAGTAAAAATATCTCCACATAGACATTGAGAAAATTGGGAATAATACGCTTTCGATGCATATTCGGGTCAAAAGATGTTAACGACAGCCTAAAAATATCATTCATGGACTTTGTCGTTCACTTATTTCCCGGAAATTCATAAAAAAAATGTCGGAAATCCTGTCAGGGGTGAGGCTTAGAAAGTATTGAAAACAGTAGGCTGTGGAGTTTTAACGTATTAAGAAGAATTGTTTATTTTATCAACAAAAACAACTTTGCCAAAGTCGTCTAGTCTTCAAAACGCCATTTCAATGCACTAAAAAATTTATAGAAAAAAAAAATCATGTTCCATTAAAATGAAGAAATCTACAAAACACCAAAATATACCTCTCTCAAATTTTGATATTTTGCTTATCGAGTATTGCTTAATTTTGCTGGAAATGTCAGGTTGCGATTTTTTGCGCTTTGGGAGATATTAAAGTTCAAAAATTGTGTTTTTTTTTTCGTTTTTTCAACAATATCTTTGAAATTCGAAGCTTAACGCAGCATGTTTCTTCACAAAAGTTATTTATTGTATGCATTTGCATAAGAGAAAATATAACATTATATGGTTGTAAGCAAAAAAAAAAACCGAAACAGAAAGAAAAAACCATATTTTCGACATGTTTTCATTTAACTTGGAACCAGTAGACTGTGGAAATTTTACGTCTTTGAAAGAGCTGTTCATTTTCAAGATAAACAACTTTGCCCAAGACATCAAGTCTCCAAACCGTCAGAGAAAGAAGTGAGATTGTGAACTTTACTTTAGGTCCTAAGTAACATTGATCGATTCTCTTCGTCGACTTTCTCTTTCGTTAATAACTTATTCACAGAACCGTTTCTTGATGTATTAGTCGTATTGGATGCTAGATAAAAGCTTTTTTTTATCGATTTATGTGCTGAAAATACCATGACCGTGGGCATGCAAAGAGAAAGTCGACGAAGAGAATCTGTCAATGTTAGTTAGGACTTAATGCAATGTTCAGCTTGAATTATTATTTTTTTATTAGAGAGCAAATGTATATTCCTATTCTACGGGTGCAACCGATGAATTTTACAAACATTTGGAAATGTTTTGAATGGTTTAACCTTTATGACTAGTTATGCGTGATTTCAACTTTTTTGTCCTAGAACTGTCACCATTCCATGTACTTCGACCAAGATTCGACAGTGTCACCCCATGTATATGCGAGCGAGAACGGAAGAATTATAGAGATTGCTGACGTTTTTTTACGCACACTACGTCGCGTATACGTATACACGAAATGTTTTCATGGTCATGCAAACAATTTTGTTGATTTTCTTTGAGCTCCGCTTGGAAGTACCGGAAAGTTTTGATTCTATTCTATGTTGTAAAAATAAACTGCCTATTTACATTTCTGACAAGTTGCAACTGAATGCTTATAATTGTTTTGAAATAACTGTTTCATGGCCAACTAGTTTTATTGCGCTTACTTATAAAGCAACAAAAGGATTTATTTTTCGGTTTTATAAGGGCAATTCATATTGCTTTTTTTTATACTTCAAAGCAATCATAAAACCTTTCATAAGTGAAAATAGCATAAGCATCAGTTGGTTTTTTCATTAGCTTTATAAGGGTTTTGTAGATAGCTATAAAAATGTTTCATGACTTGCATTGTATATGACCGTCATTAAGCTGTAGGTAATGGTTGCAGCTGCAATAAAACCTTAATAAATTTTGAATATAGCCAAGTAGCTCTAGATTTGTTACTTGGCATGTTTTGTACTGTCAGGTACTCTATTTTGTAATCAGTGAAAGGGAAATCATAAATCAAGTGTCATCAAAATACATGGCATGTTGAGAGAATGAGGTCGTGAGAGCAAATTTCTCTCTCAAATTTGATTTTTTTTGGCTCTCTGGGGACTGGTAGTAAAGCAGGTAAAACTGTATGGGGAAAAATCATTTTTATTTATTTGTAGCTTGTTTAACAATAATTTCCGGGAAAAAACTGAACGACAAAGACCCTGACTAATTCCTTCAGGTTGTCGTTCACTTTTTTTTTTCTTCTTGAATATGCACCGAAAGCGAATTATTCCCACTTCTCTCAAATTCTATATGGGAATTTGTATCACTTCCTACCAGCGGAACAGCGCCATCTCTGTGGAAAATGGCCGAACGATATGATTAATTGGTTACAGCATGGAATATCTCGAGATCCTGACCAGATAGAAAGTTACTGTCTTCGGCAAAGTTGTTCAAGAGATTCTAAACTTTTCGCTGAGAAACAGAAGTTCAGGATTTTCACACTACGTAGTGCTAGTATATGTGATATATCTCGAGATCCTGACCAGATAGAAAGCTACCTTCTTCGACAAAGTTGATCAGGAGGTCAAAGCCTATATGGGCGAATTCAATACGCCTTTTTAATAGAAACTAAGCGATCGATTCAACCACTGGTGGTGAATATGAGAACGTCAAAAAGAGTGTTGTGAGCAGAATTTTTTGCCGTGCGACATTGGAAGCGGAACACTTTTTCACTTTTCCTGATAAATTCATTCATCTGAGATGCTCCAAAACTTGATCTACTCGGTCCATTTTAGAAAATTTTAAATCGACTTCATATGTTCGAGATTGCGGCTAGCCAGAACGTCTAAAACGGGTGTAGCAGGTTCACGCAACTCAGATCTGGCAACACAGTATAAAGTACAAGAACAAACAACATGCTCGATGTCGTGGTAACCGTCCCCACAGGCGCATAGATTGCTGTCTGAGAGCCCAATCCGATAGAGATGTGAGTCTAATGAAAAGTGATTAGACATGAGCCTAGACATGACGCGGATAAAGTCACGGTCCATGCCCAACCCTTTAAACCACGGTTTGTTCGACACCTGTGGGAGAATACAGTGTAGCCATCTTCCCAAATCACCATCATTCCGCTTTTGTTGCCAGTTGCTGAGGACTTGCTGATGAGCAATTGTCGCCTTCCATAGCGCCCACCTTAGCCAACGAGTCCGCTTTCTCGTTACCCGGAATAGAGCAATGAGAAGGGACCCAAACCAAGGTGACAGTGTAAGAGCAATATTGATAAAACACTCAGGGTAGATCGTATTCCAAACCTGAAATACTACGAGTGCTTCATCGGCCTCAATCAACGAATAGCCTCCAGTTAGCTTAGGCTGTCCGTTTAAATGAAGTCAAGACCAACAATTGAAATAGCCTTAACTCCATTTAATAAACAAACCTTGTAAGGTCATTTTCTCGCGAACCGAAACCTTCATTCGCAAACCTAAACCACAAACGGGTAGAGGAAAATTTCCCCTATACCAGTTAATTATGTTGGTTTGCCTTTGCGGACTTCGGTTCGCGAGAAAATGGCCTTACAAGGTTTGTTTACAAAATTGAGTTAGGGCCATTTCAATTGTTGGTCTTGAAGTAATAGTGAGGGGGAAGTGTGACAATTTGCTCTAACGCGTATGATATAGCTGCTAGCTCCGCAACGTAAACGGAGCAGGGTTTCTGAAGTTTATAGGAGGCGCTATTAATTTCATTGAAAAATTTCTAAACTATTGTCCTCCAGTCAACAGATCTTGACTCCCTGAACAACTTTGATAGATACAGTAACTATCTAGCTGGTCAGGGTCCCGAGATATATTATATGCCAGAATTGCACGATTCAAAATTCTGAACTATTGTGCATCAACCTCCTGAACAACTTTATCGAATACACCTACCTGTTCACGATCTCGAGCTATATGGCATATGCGATAATTGTAAATGGCTCATTCCTGCTCAAGTGCCCATTCAGAATGTTAAAAAGTTGTGGTCGATGTCACCGATTTCAACCAAACGACTATTTTGGTTTTGTCACTAGATACGTCTGGACTACAACTCTGGATTTTCGAGATTTTTATAAATTTTATCTTTAAGAAGAGATTACTCCACAATTAAGTAAGCTATTATTGATCTTGGCACGACATTTTGAAGATTTTTTAATTTAAATTATTAGGTGTACTGACATTTTATTTTTGCTATAGCTACTACAGCAAACAGACTGATTACCGGAAGGTATCCAAATTATTTAAAATTTTACGTAGGGCGGGATTCTTTGTTTCTTAATATTTTGGGCTCAAATTTTCTCCAAGCTTTGGAAAATTCTTCTAATTGATGTTTTTTAAGGGAAAATGGTTTGAACATAAAGGGTGATACGGTCAAAATTTGGTCAAGGGAAAACGCGTGTAAATCGGTGAAATCGTATATTTAAAAAATCAAATTAAATTTCTTTTTCAAGTTCAATTAGTATAAAATTCAGGAAAAATATTCAGTTAGGCTTCCGCTTTTCCAAATCCGAATTGCCGGGCCTTACGCTTGACCCCTGCCATCAGATTTTGTACAGCCACCTTGTCCACCTTCTTCGCCGCAGAAAGCCAGTTTGCCTTGAACTGCTGCTCGCCCTTAGCAGTTTTTTGGTCTTCTTTAGGTTCCGCTTGACAATAGCCCAGTATTTCTCAATTGGGCGGAGCTCTGGCGTGTTGGGAGGGTTCTTGTCCTTGGGAACCACCTGCACGTTGTTGGCGGCGTACCACTCCATGGCCTTTTTACCGTAATGGCAAGATGCCAAATCCGGCCAATACAGTACGGAACAACCGTGTTTCTTCAGGAAAGGCAGCAGACGTTTATTCAAACACTCTTTCACGTAAATTTCTTGGTTGACAGTCCCGGAAGCTATGAAAATGCTGCTTTTCAAGCCACAGGTACAGATGGCTTGCCAAACCAGATATTTCTTTGCGAACTTTGACAGTTTCATGTGCTTGAAAACATCTGCTACCTTTCCCCTTCCTTTTGCCGTATAAAACTCCTGTCCCGGAAGCTGCTTGTAGTCGGCTTTGACGTAGGTTTCGTCGTCCATTACCACGCAGTCAAACTTCGTCAGCATCGTCGTGTACAGCCTCCGGGATCGCGCTTTTTCTGGCTCGATGCACGGTTGTAGACGATACACCCAGCTTATTTGCGGTATCTCGGAGAGAGAGGTTAGGGTTTCGCTTGAAACTACCGGCAACTCTCTTTGTCGTCTCAGCGGCTTCCGGTTTTCGATTTCCCCCCGATCCAGACTTCCTGGCTGTCGACAAACGTTCCCCAAACACTTTAATTACATTTGTAACGGTTGATTTGGCAACTTTTAGCGATTTTGTCAACTTTGCGTGCGAGTAGCTCGGATTTTCGAGATGCGCGAGCAAAATTTTTATACGCTGCTCTTCTTGCTTGGACGGCATTTTGACAACTGAAGAGTGAATTCCAAAATCAAAATAGGAGCAACATTCTACACACACACACACCTTCAAAATGAGGGGTGTTCAGGTTTTTTAAATGCAAAATTGAAAGAAATACGTCAAGTTGATATTGACCAAATTTTGACCGTATAACCCTTTATGTTGTGGAACTAGCAGCCATATTCTACGCAGTAGAGCAAATTGGCTCACTACCATCTGATAACTATTTTATTTTTACAGATAGCCTTAGCTCGTTGGAGGCTATTCGATCAATGAGGCCGATAAAGCACTCCTCGTATTTCCTGACCGAAATCCGAGCTAAATTGAGAACTTTATCTAACTGCTCCTATACTATCACCTTAGTTTAGGTACCATCTCATTGCTCAATTCCGGGTAATGAGAAAGCAGACTCGCTAGCTAAGGTGGGCGCTATGGAAGGCGATATTTTTGATTGACAAATCGCCTTTGCGGAATTTTTCTCAATTACCCGTCAGTACGTCCTCACCAACTGGCAACAAAAATGGAATGAGAGTGATCTGGGAAGATGGTTACATTATATTCTCCCACAGGTATCGAACAAGCCATGCTTCAAAGGATTGGACATGAGCCGTGACTTTATACGTGTCATGTCAAGGCTCATGTCCAATGCTCGTTAGACTCGCATTTCTTCCGAATCGGGCTCACAGGCAGCAATTTGTGCGCTTGTGGTAGTGACTATCACGTGCTTTGGTCATGCACCCTAAATTGTGTTGCTAGATCCGAGTTATCCGCATCCCTCAGGGCCCAAGGAAAACAACCTTTGCGGCTCGTTAGAGACATCTTGGCGAGCCGAGATCTCTATTATTTTAATTTAATTTATGTGTTTTTAAAACGGATCGATCTGAGGATTAAGTAGTTATTGACATCTTGTGTTCTCTCAAGTTGCTAAAGGGTGTCCACGATGAAATTGCCACACACAAAATTGATTCGCAAAATTCGAGTTTTCATCCGATTGCCATCAAATTTTCAGGGATTGAGAAATAACTATTAAACTTCATTTTACCATTTTACTCGTATTTTATTTACAGTCCATACGCAAATGCCCGCACCTTGGCCTTAACCCCGGCCATAAGATTCTGCACAACCTGTGAATCAACGGTTTTTTTGCATGTAAACCCATACTTTCTTCAGTTCCTCGACTGTCTTCACTACCTTAGGTCGTTTAAGAAGGTGCTGCTTCATAATCGCCGGAGTGTTGGGAGGGTTGAACATTTTCGGCACGAAATTGACCTTATTGTCCGCATACCACTTCAGCACGTCCTTGGAGTAGTGGCATGAGGCCAAATCCGGCCAGAAGATTGTTGGGACGTTGTGGGCCTTCAGGAGAGGAAGCAGCCGCTTCTGGAGGCACTCTTTTATGTACACCTGTCCGTTCATCGTGTCCTGGGTCACTATGCACCTCCGCTTCCCGCACGTGCAGATGGCTTGCCAAACCAGGAATTTCTTCGCAAATTTGGACATCTTCTGAGTGCGGATATGCTCCGGAGCGCTGAACTTATCCTTGGCCGTGAAAAACAGGTTGCCGGGGATCTGTTTGAAGTCGGCCTTCACATATGTTTCGTCGTCCATGATGCAGCATTCAACTTTCGTCAGCATGTTGAGGTACAACTTCCTGGCACGGGTTTTGGCGGACTTGTTCTGCTTCTCGTCGCGATTAGGGGCCTTTTGTACCTTGAACGTTCGAAGCCCAGCCTTAGTTTTGGCCTTCTGGACAAAACTTCGGCTTAGGTGCAGCTTTTTAGCCACATCCCTAACGGAGGCGTTCGGATTTCGGTTGAAGGCCCCAACTACGCGGTTGTGATTTTTGGTGTTGTACGGAATACTTTTTCCTTCACTTCTGGGCTTCCGATCGGTGGTCAACCGTTCCTCGAACCGCTTAATCACTCGCGACACCGTGGAATTCGCGATTCCCAACGTTTTAGCGATGGAACGATGCGAGAGATCCTTGTTCTCGTGATGAATGCGCAAGATTTTATCACGCACGAGCTGTTCTTTCGACTCCATTTCCGCGAGTTTTGATCACAGGACTTTAAAACTTGCAGGATGTAAATAATGCACTATGAACTAAATCCACCCAAATTTTCATTAAATTCTACCCAACGGTTAAAAAGTTAGAGCAATTTCATAGTGTGGCAATTTAATCGTGGACACCCTTTAGGTCTCCATCGGTGTACCCTGTTTGTCTTTTTCTCCAGTATGTCGCATAGTTCTCGATCAAGAGCACATTGCTCTAAAAAACCTTGTGTTCTCAATCCCTATCCTGCCACCCGTTTGTTACAATTTGTTACCCCTAACCTCGAGATAGCCGCGAGTAATCGGCCCCCGCTTTACTAACGTTAGTTTTAAGTAATTTTGTAACCCAAACGATGAATATCGGCACCGCTACGGCAAATGAGCCTGCAAAAACAAACGCATTAAAAAAAAAATTATGAACTATGTTTTTGCTGCCATCCTCTGAAGTTCCGTCCACCCCCTCCCCCCCGTTATTTCTCAGCTGTCTTCTTACCAATCTAGCTGAGTTTTCATTTTAGGTTAGGGTCAACCCTAAACTAGTCACCTACAGCGCTATTCGGGGGATGGTACTCACTTTAAATACTAGCGAGGTATAGCTTATACGTAAATATCAGTTTGCTACCATTCAATGGTGATTAAACAATTTTTGTGGTGCTCCCAACGTTGAAAATATACCTCTGATTTTTAATTAATCTTTCTAACACAAATTTGTTACCAAACCAAGCTGTGATTTGTTCTTGGTTTTAAAGGCAAATTCTTTACTCTCAACACTGGTTGTAAACAAGTGACTTTAGGGACTTAATTTTTAGAAATTAGTAACTTTTTAGTGACTGACTTGAAAATAGTGACTTAGCCGCTAAAAAGTGACCTGCTACCAACCCAGTCTTAGGATCATTGTTGAAAGGTATCTATGAGCAGTTTATAAAAACATAAGATTTTTGATGAAAAAAATTTAAGGGTGCTCATCTTGCCCCGGCTGACGACCAGTATGTATTTTTTGGCCCAAAAAAAAAAAGATTTTTCAGAAGTTTAGTAATTATAAGTAAATTGGTATGCAAATCAACCTATTAAAATTCCATCGAATCAATAATGTCCATTGCAATCAGTCCCGTGATTTCATCTGTTTATAAACCTAAAGTCACCATAGAAACACCGGTAAAGCTGGACAACGATTCTGCGCAATCCATGTTCCGTATGACACCTTCATACGCGATGTTGTTTACAAAAGTTTCCTAACCACCGTCGTGCCATGCCTCAAGTAATAACGATAGCACCTCAAACCATTCCATTGCAAGTCACAGTCACGTTGCTTCACCTGCCTAGAACGGGTCCCATTCCGTATTGGAGGAATTCTGGGCAAGATATCCGGCTTGCCAGCCATTTACAATTCCCAAAGAATAGCAGCGGAAACAGACGGTCGACGATAATAGACCAATCAATGAAATGGTGTAAAGCTGATTAATGCTCTTTCGACAGGTAATAACCACCGCTGCTGTAGGGCCGAAACGGAAACGATGGACGGCTTCCCACACCTAACATACATCACTTTTTTGTCTGTTGTGAAAGGATTGGGAAATTGACGTTTGGTTGCTGAAAACGGATCATTTCAATGCAACGGTTTATAAATAGTTCTTGGCATATAATCAGCTATCTCTTATCAATATCTGCGATGCTATTACTCACTCCACAGGACATATTTGTAGGTATGCAGTTTTATTCTTGCTCTCACTTTCAATTAAAGCGCCTGGTTGTTTGAATGACGCCCGCTCGCAAGGGATTCTTTGGTGGTTGTAGAGTGGTTTTCGCAGTCAGCACACAGCTAAGCCAGTCAAGAGCCAACGCTCGGCCCTTGGTCAATGTACGCCATAGTAGTATGAACTTTTAGCGTGACGTATGCAGAAAAATAACACGAAACAGCATAAGGCCGAAGGGACTCATGACTAATTAAGTTCGTGCATTTCTCCCTCCTTCAGTTTCTACACTATGCATAGTAAGGAAGGGTCCAGTCTGGTGAATGCATTAATGGAAATATGCATATAGAGAACGTTAGTTTTGCGTTGGCTGGTGCTATGTCTGAGTTTGCGTTTCGCTTTCGTTCATGATCTTTGTCAAAGGGGAATTGGTTATTGTTTTTGCAAAATTCTGACATGAGAAGGTATTGTTCAAAACGACAACACTAAAAGTAACAAAAACTAACCCAAATAATGCTAACGTAATGGCATTCAACTCAACGGCGTCCTTCGTGAAACTGAGCGAGCACGTTCCTCATTATCCTGCTGGGGCAGCTTCAGACCGCAAGGAAACGCCACACAAGGCTGTCCACTCCCTCTTTGCGGTTACAGTTGAAACGACATGCGGATTCAATTTCGTCATTATTTTCCGTGTTCCTTCCCGAAACGGGGCTCCTTTTTTTTGAACCGATCGCACTTTCTGATAATTCATTAACCGTAGGTACCAGCCACATGAAAAATGTTGGTCAGCTACGAGAGAAAAAGGGACTGAACTGCTGCATGGCGCTGATTAGGGATCATAATTTATGGAAAAATACACGTAGCTGGCATGAATAAGCGATTCTAGTAGGTAGAAACGCTTTGCTGTATGTTTTGCTGTCTGGTCGATGTCGACGGCCCGATAAGCGCTCGTAGCCTCTAATCAGAATTTTTATTACATTGCACATAACCGTTTCAATAGCAGCTACAGGGGATGGTCAATTTGAATAATCGTTATTTTGCCGAAAACATAACAAATTCAGTCCGATAAAATTCAATTTGCAATGCTCAATTTGATATGCAAATTTCCATGGGAATGCATTCTTCAAAACCCACCAGCCTACAACCGTAGCCCATTTGTCATGAACTTGAAATCGAGCAGAACTATTCAGTCTCAAATTACCATACTTCATTGACCAGATGACTAGAGGCACTGAACCCATACTCGTGCAACCAACACCACCGCCATCGTCAATTGCCTGTCTTAGCCTATTGGAAGCTAATTACACTTTCACTGGCCCATATCCGAACCCGAAAAACGGGGCTTCAAATTACAAACTTCAACTTCTGGAGAGGCGCTGCAGAGCCTGGTGACTAATTATCATTATCATTAAACGGTGAATTGTCTCGTCCTTGGAGGCTTCTTCTGTCAGGATCAGGTTACGTTTCCCTACAGTTGAATGTTTCCCGTGTGCCGCTTGGAATTTTAAAATTTTCTCATTGTTTGTCAGCGTTTGAGTGACACGCAGAGAGCAAATGAAAAAAAGAAAATAATTCAGACAAGAGAATGGCTTTGAACATTCTGTGCGTGTCAGATAGTCGATGCGTTTGACACTTCCATTTGACGTGGAATTAGATTCGTGCTGCTTTGCGTTTAGCTACCTGTCCGATGCCTTCAGTTTGCTGCTTTGACGGTTGCAAAAGTAGGTTTGTTTTGGCTGTTCCATTAAGAAGGGAAGGCCATTTTGCTTTCGGTGCAGAACTTTAAGGTATTGCGAATCGAAACAATGTTTAAAGTGTGTGTCATCAACGTTGAAATCATGGAAGAATTAACGAAACTGAGAAATGTCAATCTTAGAGAACATTTTGAGAACTCCTAATCAGATTTTTAAACATTTACCTCCAGTGCTGAACATTGTCACCGTCATTGCATATGTTTCAGCTACTATGACGACCATTGCAACATAGTCATGATATGATGAATGGCAAAACAAAGGTTGTAAATATCATTTGAAGCGATTAGTTAAGTTTTTTTTTGTTAATAATAGTAGATACACCCACAAACCGACATGACACTTAATTCTGACTTATGCCCGAAAATCGTAAACGGCCGATTTACATGTGCAGTTATCCGAGATTTTTTTATATAGATAAAAATAATTTTTCCAGCATAGATCAGACACGAACCAATTCATAACTTTTGCATGCGGGGTCATGGCTTAGCTAAATATTACCCGCGAACACGGAGCCAGATGTCAGTAGTGTGCTTTGGTCAGAAATTTTATTGTATTTGCTATGGTCATTCATGTCGGTTTATCGGTGGTAGATACGCTTATTTCCAGGCACAGTAAAACCGTTCTACCATAGATCAACTTTTTGGCTCAGCTCTGGTACTCTCTTCGGTCCCAAGCTAATTGATGCAGCCCTCGAAACATAGGAAAATTCACGAACCCCTAATTTTATCAAAACAAACATAGTGTAGTACTAGAATTTCAACTAGAATGGGGTACGCTTATAGATGTACTTGGGACCAATAGGCTAGTCAAGTAGTGAGCCAATTTTAAATCGTTAGTTTCCAACCGGTGGTAGAACTTTAATTGATCACATTTATTCCAATTTTCGTACAAGTTGTTCTGCTACGAATGTTTATCATGCAAACATAATGCACGTCGAAATGTCGTAGAACACATCAGAAATAACATGGGAGACTTTTGGGAGACTACAAACGACTAGCAGCGATACAGAGAAGGACAAAGAGTTCACAAATAGGCACAAAAATAGGACAGAAGAGTGATGAGATGTTTTTGCTTAATAATTTAATTAATAATTACAAAATTATTGATTTATAAATTTTCTTCTAAAATTCTATCAAACAACGAACGCTGCAATTCAATACATTTAACGTCAATTGAACTGTTTCATATAAGCATATTTTTGAGCGTTTGATCTATCCTCCTTTACACATTGCATAGGGCTGCATTTAAATTTGCAAACATTATGGTATCATTTTGATAAGTCTTCGCCCGGCTTTGTTTCGCTGATGTATGCCATGAAAGTTGCAAATCATATACTGACAAATCAATATGTTAAAAGCCAATACGTTACACTCGTGTAATCTCCATTTTCACAAGTAACGACGGCAGTCCCAAAACAACAAATGAAAGATCCAGTTGGGACGAAATAACTATGAATAATAAGAAGAAATTATCTAAATTTTGATGTAAAGAATTATTATTTCAATTGCACCTTTACTTCTCTGGTGACAGATTTCTGAACTAAACTGGGCAACATATAATAGGTCTTGTGCATCTGAACAACTCGGCCAAAGGTAGCAAGACAGTTCGTACACCGGTGAAACATTTTTCAACTAAACTGGCCACCATACAATAGGTCTTATAAATCTGAAACACTTTGTCAAAAACAACAACCATCTATCTAGTTGAGCTTTCAAGTTACAGCAAGTAATTATAGGTCAAATCGTATAAAGTCTGGAACGCGCAAAAATTGGTCAACTTCAAATTGGTGTATTTCTGTTAAAAGAATTTTGCTCGCGCAGCAAGAGAATCCGACTTTCTCATACGCCAAGTTGACGAAGAAGGTGGCGGTGAAATATAAGCGGAATCCTAACCTCTCCATCCGGGACGTCGCTGACAAGCTCAATGTCTCCCATACTACTGTGCAGCGGGCCAAGAAACGAGCCGGGTTATCAAAGTTTAAGAAAGTGAAGGTGGCGAACCGAGATTACAAACAAAACACGTCGGCAAAGCAGCGATTCCGAAAGCTGTATACGAATCTGCTCACAAAGTTCGACTACGTCGCCATGTACGACGAAACTTATGTGACGGCGGATTTCAAGCAGTTTCCGGGACAGGAGTTTTATACCGCATCAGGAAAAGGGAAGGTGGCTGAAATTTTCAAAACCATCAAACTATCGAAGGTCCCGAAAAAATATCTCTTCTGGCAGGCCATATGCACGTGTGGTCTAAAAAGCCGCATTTTCATTACTACGGGAACCATCAATCAAGAGATCTACGTCCAGATGTGCCTGGAAAAGCGGCTGCTACCATTCCTAAAGCAACATAACAGACCTGTGCTGTTCTGGCCGGACTTGGCGAGCTGCCACTATGGGAAAAAGGCAATCGAGTGGTACGAAGTACGATGCGAACAATGTGGTTGTGGTACCCAAAGACCACAACCCTCCCAACAGCCCAGAACTCCGCCCTATCGAATGGTATTGGACCTTGCTCAAACGGAATATCAAAAAACTTATAAATCCATGGAAAACGAGCAACAGTTTAAATCTAACTGGCGTTCGGTGGCGAATAAGGTCGATGAGACCACTGGGCAAAGGAAGGGGTTAAGCGGAAGGCACGACAGTTCGGATTTGGCAAACCAAAAGAATAAACGAACATTTTTTCCTTTGAATATATGAATTGAACTATTAAAAAAAATAAGATTTTTGTGATATGAATTTTGACTGAAATAAACGATTTTTTTGTCGACCAATTTTTGCGCGTCCAGTCTTTACTCGCCGAGTCTGGTGGGTGACAGCAACCCTCTGTCTAGCCGAGATGTCGACTTAAGCAAACCATTAGTATCAAATGGCACTAGTGGTTAGTTATTTTTTCGAGTGAGATACGAAAGGTCTTTTGATTCATAACTGAAGGCAGCAAACTTCTATCTAGTCTTACTGTCAAGTTTAAGCAAGCAATAAGATGTCAAATTGTACACTAGCATTCTTCTCTGATGCAGGTCTTATTCATCAGAACAATTTTCTCCAAGACCGCTACCTTCTATCTAGTCGAAGTCGCAAGTTAAAGCAATAAAAAGTGAAAGGGTATACTAGTTAGCAATAAGTTAAAAAGTATACTAGTGTGATGTAGACCATCCAATAAGTCTCTTCTACTTGAAATTTTTTTTTTTCCAAAGACAGAAACCTTCAATCTAGTCAAGATGTCAAGTTAAGTGCCACCTAGAAGACGAATTCTGAACTCAACTGTTCAACCTTCCCATACGCCGTATGCATCTGAACAGCTTTGACGAAGACTGCAACCCGGTGATGTCATGGTAAATTTTAGAATTATCCTTGTAGGAAATCAACTAGAGGGTCACCAGTTCTAACCACTATGACATCACTGCATATTTCACTTGAAATCGTGAAAGCCGGGTTACTTACTGAGTGGTCAAATTTTCCTCAAAAATATGTTCGAATATGACGAAAATCGAGAAAAAAAATTACCCAGTCTACACGGCCGATAAAAATAACGCAATACCTGAGTCGAATTCAACTCACAATTGCATTACATTGCGTAGCAACATTGGGCACTGTAGGGATACCCGGTAAACAAATTCAAAGCGAGCGCCGTTTAAATGAAGTTTTAGGTATTCACCGGGGTTCTGCAGTATTCAAGAAGTGTTTCCTAGAATCGAAGAAAAATTTACACATTCACTAAGTAACCCCTTTTTTGCAAACTTTGAGTCATATTCATACTCAATTTTATCTTACTAGTGTACGTTAAAAGGTTTCAAGCAGATGTTTAAGGAAAATTTTACTCACTTTCTACTATTTTGAAAGAAATCCTACTCAATTTTGATTTAGTTTTATCGGCCGTCACATCCCCAGACGATCTTAAGCAAAACGTACAGCTCTAATATGACCTCGCAACCGGTCGTTTTGTTCTCACGACAGTTATAGCAAGCGAGCACGTGATTGGTTGATTGGGGCCTAAAAGTTTGATCAATTTTCAATAGTTTACTGTAGATAAATTCAGGGCTGTTACAAGATTTTCTAAATTTGATCCGCGAAATCCGCGAGAAATTTTCCAACCCGAAAAATTAATAGACCGGACGGGAATCGAACTCAGTCGCCTCCAGTGGACTTGCTTTGTAGCTGCGCCTTTTGTAACTTTTTAATTTTTTTATAGCATTGTATCATCTTCAGTTATTTAGGTATAGTTTAAATTCTGAGTATTTAGTGAAAGTAATAAAACACCCTTACATTATGAGATTCTATTGAATAATATCGGCCTATATTTGATGAAACAATTTTTTTTTTTTTAATTAAAGCATTTTCATTTGAAATGCAAATTTTCTTGAAAATTAACCTCATCATCATCATCATCATCATCATCATCATCATCATCAACCAAGACTGCAATGTCTGTAGTATCGAAAAATGTACAATCAGATTCAAAGTGTCTATGTGAATTATGCATGATCTATTTCCGAGTAATCCAGATGTTGTAGGTTCTTCAAATCGTCCTGGAGTTCAGATAATTTGATCTACTAGATCAACAGAGATTGGGACAATGTCTTCAGTATCGAACTATTTCCAGACAGATGCACAGAGTCTATGTGGATCATGCATGAACTTTTGTCATGTATACCAGATGTTTTAGGTTATCCAAATCGTTCTGGAGTTCAGATGATTTATTCTACTAGATCAACCATGACTGGGATAAAGTCTGTAGTATCGAAATATGTCCAAACAGATTCATAGTGTCTATATGGATAATGTTTAATTATTTCCACGTTTACCAGATGAACTAGGTTTTCCAAATCGTCCTGCAGTTCAGATGATTTGTTTTACTAGATCAACGAAGACTAGGATAATATCCGTCGTATCGAAATATCGATTTGGAAATCCTAGAACATTTGGCATACACGAAAGGAGGTTGGCATGATCCACATAGACACTGCAAATTTGTTTGTGCATATTTCGATACTACAGATATTGGATTAGTCTTGGGTGATCTAGTAGAAAAATAATTTGATCTCCAGAATGATTTCAGAACCTATAACATCTTGTATACGTAGCAATAGGTCGGCTACAATCCACATAGACATTTTGAATCTGTTTGGACATTATTCGATACTACAGACATTATTGGAGTCTTGGTTGATGTAGTACAACAAATCAACTGAATGATTCGTTTATGATTAGACAACGGAAATTGCTATGTTCATATTGGAAAAAAAAGAATGTCTTACATTGGACAGACCTCAGGGAATCATAATCCGGGACGGAAATGTTACAATGAATTCCACAATTTTTGTGACAGCACATCAGTCCCTTCGCGATTTTCGCGACATCATTTAAGGTTTCTGTGATTTTCGCGACTGAAAGTTCAAATCCGCGACAAATCTGCGAAAATCGCGAAATCCGCGCCTGTTGTAACAGCCCTGTAGATTACTATAATATTTATACCAAACAAATCTTACATCAATTTTGAATCAAAGGGTGTAAAAAGAATTTAAATCCATATCTAAATCGCCAAGTTATAAGCGTTAAAAACCTAACATTATTTCGTTACACAAATTTTTGATTTACACGGAGTATACCGCAAAGACGTAGTCTTACGTCAAAAAGATTTTGTTTATCAAGTATCCAATTGATATATCGATATGTTCATGTGGGGCTTATTGTATATGAAGGCGACCTCAGAAAGTACGTGTATGAATAGGCATTCATGAAATGGGTCGTAGGATGTACAGTGAGCCATCACCTTCCATCTCCAGGGCTAAAAATGTTTGCATCTATGTATAAAAATAGGTGCAATAAATTCTCTTCCATAAAAGCACTGCCGGCCAGTGGGAAATGGATTGTATACACACGGATTTTTTTTTCTGTTACGAATGCTGATTTGGAAATAACCGATCATGAAACTACAGTAGTCAATATATTAAATTAGTAAAATTGAAGTGCTGGTAAACTATTCGAAACAAACAGTTTCGGATCTTGTTGTGAGAAGCTTGGATTTCCGATTATAATCCGATAACTTAGACCAGAAAACAGCTGTTCTTACTACCGCAGGGCTGATAGCAGTGTTAAACAATAAAAATAATGAATTAGTGCCCGAAATCAACTAAACACTGACTGACAGTTTTCAAAACATGGGCAAATTATCATAAAAGTTTCGGAAATAAAATCATGAAAACTGATTTGGTTTAAGCAGCGGGTGTGGCTATAAGATTATCCGACACCATCATCCAAAAAGGTTAAATCTCGATTTTCTATCAGTACACTTTTCCAGATTTCAAATACCTAAAATTTAAATAAATTTCAGATCTCAAATCTCGACAAAACTTTAGGATTCTGACGCTTTGATGAATTGTGTACATGATTTTAAAGGGCTTTGTAGAGAAATTTTAGGCTTAATTAAGAAGAAATTGTGAAGAATATTCTGACGAAATTCTACAAGGAATTGCAGGTAATTTAAAAAAAGTATACTTAAGAGGGACCCTGAGCATAACTTTGCCTTTGAACTTTGAATACTTCTCCGAATTCCCTTATGAAAGCCTCCCTGAAATTCCTTCAAATTCACCTTTGGTTTCTCAGGAATTCTTCTCTCAATTCCATAATAATTCCATAGCCTTGGGATTGAGAGGAGGATTCCTGGGAAACCGAAGGCAAATGTGATGGAATTTCAGGGAGGATTTTATAAGGGAATTCGGAGGAGTATTCAAAGTTAAAGGTCAAAGTTATGCTCAGGGACCCTTTCGATACTTCCTATTTCATTTTCAGAAACATATAGAAACGGCAGAAAATCGCTCAAATGTCAATCAATCCAAAAAAAACCCAGCTCCTTGCCAATATCGATACCAATTCTAATCTAATTTTGACGATAGTTAAACAAATTCTTTACTGAATTTCAACCTAGTTTGCAGATAGTTCCAAGGAAATCCATTGCAGACTTCTATAAAGTTTGGAGGAATTTACAAGGAGAATAATTCAAAGAGAATTTTGAACATATTTCCAAAGAATTTTGAGTAAAGGGTGTCCACGATGAAATTGCCACACTATGAAATTGCTCTAACTTTTTAACCGTTGGGTAGAATTTAATGAAAATTTGGGTGGATTTAGTTCATAGTGCATTATTTACATCCTGTAAGTTTTAAAGTCCTGTGATCAAAACTCGCGGAAATGGAGTCGAAAGAACAGCTCGTGCGTGATAAAATCTTGCGCATTCATCACGAGAACAAGGATCTCTCGCATCGTTCCATCGCTAAAACGTTGGGAATCGCGAATTCCACGGTGTCGCGAGTGATTAAGCGGTTCGAGGAACGGTTGACCACCGATCGGAAGCCCAGAAGTGAAGGAAAAAGTATTCCGTACAACACCAAAAATCACAACCGCGTAGTTGGGGCCTTCAACCGAAATCCGAACGCCTCCGTTAGGGATGTGGCTAAGAAGTTGCACCTAAGCCGAAGTTTTGTCCAGAAGGCCAAAACTAAGGCTGGGCTTCGAACGTTCAAGGTACAAAAGGCCCCTAATCGCGACGAGAAGCAGAACAAGTCCGCCAAAACCCGTGCCAGGAAGTTGTACCTCAACATGCTGACGAAAGTTGAATGCTGCATCATGGACGACGAAACATATGTGAAGGCCGACTTCAAACAGATCCCCGGCAACCTGTTTTTCACGGCCAAGGATAAGTTCAGCGTTCCGGAGCATGTTCGCACTCAGAAGATGTCCAAATTTGCGAAGAAATTCCTGGTTTGGCAAGCCATCAGCACGTGCGGGAAGCGGAGTGCACCTTTCGTGACCCAGGACACGATGAACGGACAGGTGTACATAAAAGAGTGCCTCCAGAAGCGGCTGTTTCCTCTCCTGAAGGCCCACAACGTCCCAACAATCTTCTGGCTGGATTTGGCCTCATGCCACTACTCCAAGGACGTGCTGAAGTGGTATGACCTTATTGTCCAATTTCGTGCCGAAAATGTTCAACCCTCCCAACACTCCGGAGCTCCGCCCCATCGAGAAGTACTGGGCGATTATGAAGCAGCACCTTCTTAAACGACCTAAGGTAGTGAAGACAGTCGAGGAACTGAAGAAAGTATGGGTTTACATGCAAAAAACGGTTGATTCACAGGTTGTGCAGAATCTTATGGCCGGGGTTAAGGCCAAGGTGCGGGCATTTGCGTATGGACTGTAAATAAAATACGAGTAAAATGGTAAAATGAAGTTTAATAGTTATTTCTCAATCCCTGAATATTTGATGGCAATCGGATGAAAACTCGAATTTTGCGAATCAATTTTGTGTGTGGCAATTTTATCGTGGACACCCTTTAGCATTCCAGGAAGAGTAGGCAGAAAGAACCAATATATTTCTGAGGAGAGTTTTAAACGAATTTTAAAGACAATTCCAAGGACAATCAAAAAAAAATCATTGTATTTTGAGAAATTGTCACACGGAATGGCGCTTGAAAATTCTAAGGCAGTTTTGTTGCAATACTTTGGGAAACCTGAGGTGAACTCCAACAGCAAGGGAATCCTAAGTATAATTCCAAGATAATTCCGATGAGAATTTCAAAAAAATTCTGAGGTAAAGTGAAAGGATTTCTGAAGACAAAATCTTTGAGTCTGTGACATGAAATATTTTAAAGGTTATACAATATACAAAGTTATTCGCCCTAACCTCAATCTACCTGTACAAGTCTCAAAACGTAAACAAATTAAACTATATGACTTAAAATCGATGCAAATCAGTGAAACTAGTTGACCCTATGCATTTTAGGTACGATTTAAATATAGATATGACTCTGAAAAACGTTTAAGCAGTTGTTAAACAGGTAAAAAGTTAGGCTACGCGATTTAACATTAATCAAGGATTGAAATTTTTTAAGAGTTCTACCTTGAATTGTTTTGAAAAAAATGTCGAGATCTTGGACTTGACAGATTTATGAAACTCTGTGACATGAATAATTTTAGATCTCAGATTTAATTTTTATTGTGTCTCGTACTAAGGGAAATTTAGAATTGCGAGTTGAAGAAATATTCAAGATATGAAACAACTTATTTGAAAATTTAAATGAAATTTCCGGTTTTCTCGGTTCTGTCACCTTGTTAAAAGCAGTGGTGACGCCCTAACCCCAATCAACCTGTTTAACAACTCTGAAAACTGAATAAAATTTAAAAATATAGCATCCAATGGATACAAATCAGTGAAACTAGAAGACTTTATGCCTTTTGAAACTGATTTGAATGTAAGCATGACCCTTGATCACGTTTACGAAGCTGTTGAACAGCTAAAAAAGTGAGGTTACGCGACGCCACTGGTTAAAAGCTATTTCATACCATTGGTCCGAACTTCAGGCGGGATGGGTCATTAGACCTACTTTGGGAAAGCGAATCAACTTATAAATTGATTAAGATATCATAAACTGTTAAACATAAAATAAGATTAGCATTAGCATTAGCATTGACCAAGTTACAAAATATCGTAGGTGGCACGAATTAATAACTGTTCTTAAGAGAAAGACGGACATCTGTTACTGAGCACATAATAATCAGAGACTGATTACTATCTCTTAGATTAAGACATATCACTCTCCAACAGTTAAGAATTGTACTGGCAACGTTCTTGCAACTGATGGGGATACGAAAGGAATGTTAGTCCAACTTTTGCTTAAGAGAGAAGTATAGAACTCTACAATCCCCCTCATCAATGTCTCGGGAATTTACTAAAATCAAATTTCATCGCAGTATCTTGAACATATCGTTTTTTGGTGGTCCATTCATACATATTCTGCACATATGAAAAGGTGTAAAAGTCAACTCACATTTTCTATAACAAGACAATTTTATATTTGTCTCAATGCTCTGAGGGAGGTTTGAATCCAACATCCCTCCCCCTTCGCTGCACGCCAATGAGCTACAAGCAAAACAAGCAACGGCACTGTCGTTTTTAGTTTTTAGATAAACCCCGTTAGAAACTCTGGCAAATATTCGCGATAAAATTGTGAGGTTCAAAGAAACAC
This sequence comes from Ochlerotatus camptorhynchus, assembly GCF_037179485.1. Classification (NCBI taxonomy): domain Eukaryota; kingdom Metazoa; phylum Arthropoda; class Insecta; order Diptera; family Culicidae; genus Ochlerotatus; species Ochlerotatus camptorhynchus. The sequence goes on along the minus strand of NW_027040507.1, from coordinate 3,511,622 downwards.
CACCATGATAAAAGTTGATATATGTCGTAGAGGATAGAGGTCTTAATCCTCTCAAAAACGATCTATGTATTTTATGAACAGCATAAAATTAAAATAATTTTAATTTCATGGTTAAAAGTACATAAGTAACTTCCCGGGTTTTTCGCGGAATTTTGAAAATTTCCTTGGTAGAGCGATACGCATGTAAATTAGGTACGAGACCGAAATCTGCTTAAATGGGTCATTACAAAGACTGTAACATTTTTCTTGGATCTTGAATTTGGTTCTGCGTCCGCAGTCTTTAAAGTTTTTCTATGTTTAAACTGCCTTGATAATTCGCCCAAAACTATTTCCAGATTTTATTGGAGTGATTGAGAGTAATTTACCTTCAGAGAGTTATTTTCAGAATTAATCTAAAAGAAATAGAAGATTCTCTATGGTAATTCCTTATAACTTTCTATTCCAGAAATTCTCTGCAGAAAAACATGAAATGTATCCTTATATTATCATTGAATTTTTATGTTTCTTCTAAAAATCAACAGAGCTTCCTTCTATAATTCTAGTTAAAATTCATTTGAATTCTCGTAAGAATTCGCATGTCTTATCATTTTGCTCAGAATTATCTGGGAGTTCTCCTCTAAACTCTTCTGAAAATTCACTAGAAATTTCCTTAAAAATCACTAGAAATTATTCTTTTCGAAATGCCCTTGAAAGTATCCTAGGAATGCCCTTAAAACTCGTATCAGAATTCCTTTGGAATTGTGCCCTATAAATTATATGCCTTTGATGTTTTTTACGAATCTTAGAATCCTCTTTACATGGAATTATCCCCAGAGCTACATACAAATTTCTACTCTAGATTCACACAATTTACTAGGAGTTCTAGCCTAAACTCTCTTGGAAATTTGCACTGAAATGTCTTCATGTTAATCATAGAATTAATTTAAAAAAAAATCTCTACATTCCTTAAGAAAAAAAAAAATCTAAAATTCTCTTATTAATTGAAGCATGAGTATTTTTATCGATGCATCTTAAAAATGACGACCAGTCCAAAGGTCTTGAAATTGTTTGGACTTCTTATTTTTAATATGTTTTCCCTAAGTATATTTTTCCAAATTTCTCATCGAAATTCATGGGTTTTTAACGGTTTTTCGCGGTGACTTCTCATTCCCGGCTTCTTCCCGGTTTTCACGATTTCCCGGTTCACTGGTCACTCTGTAATTTGATTAATTTGAATAATGTTTAATGATTGCTATTGAGGATTAGCAGGGCTGTTGGTGCTGATGCGATATAATAGTAGTGACTTTAGTGACTAAAATTACAAAAAAAGTGACCAAATAGTGACTTATATATAATAAATATGGTAACTCAAGATTTCAAATACGGTTTGATATTGAAATAAATTCCATTTTTCGTCATGGAACCTTAAATAACGTTTCATAAATTCCTATAATTATATAGGTTTGAATACTTTTCATTTGATTACATTTTACATAATGACCAGAAAATATCAATTTAAAAATTTGCGGGGTTTCCTGGAGTTTATTAAATTTTACTGGTAGTGCGACATATACCGATGAAGCCACTAAGTTAAATAGAGTTAACTACAACTGCAGTATTTTTCGTAGATTTTGAATTTGTTTCTGTCTTCGAAATCTTAAAAATGTCTATGTTTAGGTAAGTTAACCTTGATTATTCGCCAGAAATTCATCGCAATGTTCTGAAGAACTTTTTTCGAAACATTAATTTACTTGAAGTCTCATTAGAATTCCCATGCAATTAACCTCAGAAATGTCTTAAATTTCTGTTCTGAATGATGTTGGAACGTGAATTCGTATTCTCTTTAGAGTTTCCATGGTATTTCTTCGGAATTCTCAACAGAAAATCCATCTCAGAATACCCTTGAAACTCTTCTCACAGTTCCATTTTAATTCTATTGGAATTCTCCTTGAAATTTCATTTGAATTCTTTAGTATTCTCTTGGAATCAACCTCAGAAATCGCCCCAGAATTCCTTTAATATTCGCTGCGTTTGGAGACCTTTGGAGTTCACGGGATTTGCTCAAATAATTTATCAGAACTTATTTTTAAAACTTATTAGAATTTGGACCAAGAATCCTCATCCAATCGGCATAGAATTCTTTTCAGAACTCTCGTTACAATGCACCTGGAGCTCGTATCTCAATTATCTTGGAATTCTTCCAAAAATTGTTTTGGAGCTGAATTTTGCGTTTTTAATCATGTAATATCAAAAGTGAAGCTCGTATGTGTCAGTCTCAGGGCCGATTCTTTCACCTCCGCTTAAGCCTTAAGACAGTTTAGCGGAGGTGAACAAATCGACCCACAGAGCATATAAATTTACAAGAGACTTTCGTTGTGTGTAGTTTGGCATTCTTCTCTGAAATATCTTGGTATCATCCGTAGAATTAATCATTTTGTCAAGTTTCTGAATTCATGTTCCATCAGATGTCACTGCTGTTGTTTGCGGTGACATCGATCGGAAACTACACACAATCTGTTTTCCTATAATTGTTCGCAGAGGACACTGCAGTGCAAAACATGTCTGGTACCTCTATATATGAATTTAGATTATTATTCGAAGTCCCTCCTTTTTTACACATTCTGCACAAAAAATAGCTCATCCCTCAAAGAATTTCCCGCCGAGTTTTATGTATGAGGTGGGGCATAAAGTATCTTTTGCGCAAAATATGTAAAAAAGGAGGTTCAAGTCCCTGTTAAAGCAAATGCATATATTAGAGGTACCAGACATGTTTTGTAGTGTCAGGTACTCCATTTTGTAATCTGTGAAAGGGAAATCACAAATCGAGTGTCAACAAAATATATGGCATGTTGAGAGATTGGGGTCGTGAGAGCAAATTCTCTCTCTCAAAATGAATGTTTTGGCTCTCTGGGAACTGGTAGTAAAGCAGGTAAAACTGTATGGGGAAAAATCATTTTTAATTAATTGTAGCTTGTTTAACAATAATTTCTGGGAAAAAACTGAACGACAAAGTCCCTGATTAATTTCTTTAGGTTGTCGTTCACTTTTTTTCACCTGAATATGCACCGAAAGCGAATTATTCCCACTTCTCTCAATTTCTCTATGGGGATTTTTATCACTTCCTACCAGCGGAACAGCGCCATCTCTGTGGAAAATGGTCGAACAAAATGATTAATTCCTTTGATATTCTCTTCAAATTTCCTTTGAAATTTTCATATATATTTCTAAATAATTTATTAAAGACTTCTGAAAATCTAGCATAGACCAATATAATTGAAATGTTTCCAAGATGCAGAATTTATTTTCGAGAAAAGGAAGTTTATTTTCCCCGATTTGTCCTCGAAATTCAAAACTCTTCAAGTTTGTTTCCCGGTGTTTTAAAATTTATTGAATTTGTCCGGTTATAATTGTTTATTATTCGACAGATATGCATATTTCGTCATAACTACTGTAGACTTCCTTAGTGCAAAGTAGGGTATACGTCCCTAACCTCGGTCTAATATGCAGCCATAGATTACGTTTTTAATCATAACTCATCAATTAATTTACCTGCAAACGATATTCTACTGCTAAATGGTATGCTTAGATATGCTTATCATGTCGTTTGCTATCAGGAACCGCAAAAAGTTGAAAAACTTACTTTTTTTAAGACAAAAACTCACCAGGGAAATGTATGTAATATCGGTCTATTGTCCCCAAATTGGGTCTATTTATGGATGCAACTTCGTCCTATCCTGTTTGATTCTCAAAAAAAACGCTCTTGGTAACGTTTTCTTATGTATTTTTTTTTATCACTATCACTGTTAACTTAATACTCTTCATTCCTCAAAACATTTCTTAGAGAAAATTTTACGAAAACTACATTAAATCACTCAAGTTAAAAATTAAAAATTAAAAATTTCGCTTATCGTCTTTCGACCGCAGAATATCTAAATCAAAACATTGTGATGTTCATTATACAGATTTGGCAGAAAAAATCTCCCTTCCTGTTCGTTCCTTATCATCCAAATGCAAACCACATTGTTGACGTTACTCTTATTGCTATATGCTGTCAAATGAATTTCATGGGCCAAAGTTAGGAACATAGAAAAGAAATGTGTCCCTAAAGTTGGGTCCATGATTTACTTGTGAAAACGTTGTTAAACAATTAAAATAAACATAAAATATTCAAACAGTAACTGTGAGTTTTACGTCTAGTGTGTATTATCAGGTAATTCCATTCAATAAATGCCACAATCAGGCCATTTGATGATCGTCAGTGCAACCTTCCCATCTTAACCTTAGAAGTCATGGCGGCTAAAAACTCCGAACAGAGTGATATTCTCAACCAGTTTTATTACTTACGAGAGCTGAAAATGTATTGAAATGTTGTGATATAAATTGATTTGTGTGTGGTACACATTTATCAATCATCAGTGATCAATATTTTCCTTATTTTTTGTGTAATATTCCTTAATTAATTATTTATTTGCGTGATAGGCCGAATGAAAGGACTAGACCCACATTACATACCGTAACCCTACTCAATTTAAACATTTTGATGATGTTTTTCACGCCCTATATATTGGATGGGAAAATAGTGACTTTAGTGGCTTTTTGGTGTAAAAAGTGACTTTTTAGTGACTGACTTAAAAATAGTGACCAAGCCACTAAAAAGTGACCTGCTACCAGCCCTGGATTAGATTAATTTAGTTAACGTTATCTAGCTGGTTGCACCATTAGGGAGGTTCAAAATATCGATTTTGCTCCACTCCTCTCAATCGCATCTAAATCAAGTCCGGATCATTCTCCCAAAATTTGAGCCCATTTGGTTGCGAGCTCACAGTGCACTGACCCTTTGAAGTTTATATAGCAATTACCAGTGGCGTGCAACATGTGCACGACACAGGTGCAAATAATATAGAATTATGCATTCAGATATTTATAGACTTTTTGGTTACATTATAGTTATACTTCTTTACTTCAAACCACAGTGTGGCTCAACTAAATCTCCGACCTTGGTTTGCTTCAAGAAGGATTAAATTCAGTTTGGATGATCTCTAAGGGACCATCCACAAATGACGTAGCATTCATAAGTGCCCAGCCATGTACTAGGTACAGTATAATATGCTGGGGGTCTAAATCGTCAAAAATACGCTACGTCATTTATGGAAGCTCCCTAATGCATTGATTTCCAAACATGTCGATATCACTACCATGACAAGGCTCGTTAAATAGTGCACCTATAAGCGAGCTTTTTTTTTTGGTGACGAGTGGCATCGCCAAGTTTGTGAATAATCAAATGCCTAATCTAAGCTAAGTGATTGGCAGAGCTTCTATCATCTTGAGATCAAATTAAATGAGGATCATGGTCATGGCATGATGCGTCTAGGTTTTGTAGATACAGTATGGTAAATTGGTAACGAATATAGTTTGGCGCACAGGTTAAAAAATTAAGCACGCGACGCCATAGGAACACGTTATTCTTCTGACATGCTCCATCAACTGCTGAACAGGCAACATTGGTGTACTTGGTTCGAAAAATAGGGCAAACAAATCCAGGCTACCATGTCGTAAGCGCAACATGGAGTGTTGCCCTGAATGGAGTCGCAAGTTTACCCATAAATCATTATGGGAAAAGTCTAGGACGATGGGAACAAAAAGTTCACTTTTCCCATAGTAATCCCCATCTAAACTTCAAAGGGCAAGTGCAGCATGATATCACAACCAAATGAGCTCAACAATTGGTATAATGATCAGCACCTGATTTAGAATCCATTGAGTGAGGTGGAGCAATATCGATAGTTGTACCACCCTAGAGTACCATTTGTCAGGTCAAGGAAATAACAGATAATATGTAAAATTCTACACTTACTGTTAGTAACTGTTGGCGATCATCGCTTGGCAATGCATTGCATGGCAAAATGCATTCGTTAATCATGACACTTTCAAACTGAAACCTGTCAGATTGAACGGGCAACACAAACATGATTACGTCAGGGGACAAGAAGTATCCAAAATCCGATGTTGTGTATGTTGACCTGACGTTACCCACCCATCTCGTGTCGTACAACAGCGACAGATCTATCTATGTAAGGAAGTATGTATTGGTACGATCATGATCGACTGCAAAAGTAACCGCACCAGAGGGTTGTGATTGTGATCAGTCAAGGTGGTTGTGCAAATTGACTCCAGATCTCACCTATGTGTTAGTGGGCACATGAGTAATGAACAATGTTACCTCTGAATTGTAGAACCTGTGGCAGAGGAAAATATTGCACTTTTAACTGATTTCAAATAAAATGGAGCTACTTAAATTTTTAAACAATCTTCTGATCTGAGGAAAATATGCAAAGCACCGATTGATCGGAACGAAAAGCAAGATCACATCCCTCGTGAGTGTGTGAGGGTGATCCACGCCCCTCTGGCTCACATTCTTTCGAGAAAACCACCCTTGAAGGTGTGAATCAACAGGTGGTATCAGTGAATGAAAACAACGCCTTCAGTCTTCCCGTCAACCCGATTGACGTTTTTCAACTGAATTAAATGGATTTTTTTTCAAAAATTTCACTTAGTTTGGTTAACGCCCCAAAATTGGTACGCCATAATTTCACAGGTCTCGCAGAGAGACCTCTGCTCCACCAAGTTGTTGTCTTATGATTAACACTCACCTGACTGGTGTTGGTGTGCTATGAGGTCCGTCCAAAGTGGGGCCAAGTTATCCACGCTTCACCTATCTCGTAAGGGAAACTCCCTTGTTGCAGAAATGACTCAAACTTGATCCAACTGCTTCGATCTTAATTTATCCTCGCTCGTTGAAAGGTTAAAGGTTTCGCACTGCACTTTTTCTCATCAAAAACACTACCGCATCGTTGATTACCCGCCGGAATCGCTAGTAATTGTAAACAATTAATAGTAGCCAACTACACGACCTGAGCCACACCACAAGCGCTGCTGCCTTTTCGGCTTAACCACTGACTAAACTACCACCACACTACTCGTCGGCTGGAACTCGGGGCGTACAAGACGGGAATTTTAAAATTTAAGCCACTACACATTCAAAACACCACTGCCCAAAACGCTTCAGCAGCAGCCTACAACACACACCTTTCCGTTCCCGCCCTGGTCAGCTGTGTGCGTCTATATACAGACGAAAGACCACACCGTCGGCTAATAATAAAACAACACAATAAAAGCCAGCGGCTCTCGCACACTATCGACTGCAGCCGCGGTAAAACACTACCCACTGTTATAGGCTCGAGCTTCGCACCGAGCGAAGCAACCGAACGAAAAATGAACCGTTACAAATGGAATCTCATCGCTGACTGAAGCATAACTCGCGAATGGGCACCGAGCGAAGTCGACGGGTGAGCAGCGGAGTGATGTTTTTATGTTGCGCCTGGTGAGAAGTGAGCCGGTCGGGGCTCGGTTGATGGTGAGAAATGGCAAAAAGTCGGGTTGCCAGGTTGGGTGGTAGAAAATTGAATTGTGTTTCAATATTTTGCTGCTACATATTTGTTGCGTCTAAATAACTCCCTACCTCTGGTGGAAGTGTTTAATTACCTCTTTTTTTCGATGCCGCTTTTCAAGGACAGTTTAATCGATGATGAAAATTTTTTGCACTGGGTTTATGTGTTCAAAGTGTTCCTTTTTCCTAATGATGGTCACATATAGCAATGGCTGGAAATCATCTTTCGATATGATTTTTGGCGAGCAACAATGCCTCAAGCGACGCATAATTTCTATGAAAACTAATATCTATTTTTTTCTGTATTAAATTATTTGTACAGGCTCAATCGAATAAACCTTACAGAGCCATGTGATTATTTACGTTTTATATAATTAATGTCTTAAATCTAGAGTTAAACGAATTGAACCGATTACAGGCGGTCGTCTCGAGGTTAGTAGAGATTTTAGATAAACATTTCAAAAGGTCCTATCTGCATTGATCGATTCTCTTCATCGACTTTCTCTTTCGTTAATAATTCAGCTGCAAAACCATTCTCTGTTGCATTTGACGTTTTGGACGCTAGATAAGAACCTCCTTTATCAAACTATGTGGTAAAATTTGCGCGAAATCTGTTTGGTTATCAAAACAGAAGGTCGATGAAGAGAATCGATCAAAGCAGATAGGACCATTTGAAATGTTCATCGATATTTACAGTTTTATCGATGGGGAGAGGGAGAAGGAGGTTTGAGATATGATTTACGATACAAATATTTCATTATTCCTAAAACATGTACTTATTCCTATACAATTTGGTATCAGCAGTGTAGTTATACAATTTTTAAAGAATCCAACATTATAAAAATCACACACACACACACACACACACACACACACACACACACACACACACACACACACACACACACACACACACACACACACACACACACACACACACACACACACACACACACACAAAATACAAACTAAACACAAGGTTAGTCAAACATACAATCTAAGGTCATTCTTAAAGAAAACATATGAGTTTCATAAACTCCAGATCGCGTCAGATCTGACTCCACGATGCTCAGCACCAGACCAAATAATGTGTAATACAGACGTCCTAGTAGTAACCTTGTCCACATTCACAGAGCTTGCTGTCCCCCAGCCCAACACGGTACAAGTGAGCGTTTAACGAGTAGTGATTGGACATTAGGCGAGTTCCATAAAGTTCAAATAAAGTTCCGACAGAACTTTCAAGTTCCATAAAGTTCGAATAAAGTTCTGACAGAACTTTCAAGTTCCATAAAGTTCAAATAAAGTTCCGACACATTAGTTACAAAATTTAATGTACGTAAATATGAAATCATCAGTGGCCTGAATAAACCATAATTCTTATATTTATGCCACATTCTATCCAAACATAAAAAAATTAAAGAGTAATTTCCTGGATTTGAACCCGTGTATTCGGCATGCGATCTACGATTACTAACCACTGCGCCGCAATACCATGCGGGCAAACACCAATTTAAAATTCATTAAGGTGTTGTGTTTCGTATTCAATTAATTAATTTATCTTTATTAGGGAGGCTTTCAGCCTGGGGCTGGTTCGCCTCCAATTTCGTATTCAAGTCAATCAGCTGGCACTAAAAACTCCAACAGTAGGCGGGACAACAGCTCACTTTAATATATCTCAGATGACCTAGCGGTTCGTGTTGGGGCTCTCACACCTCGCTTCAAACAGCTCCAATTCTACTACTAATGCTGATAAATCATACACATCTACCTATACCTGCCTTTAGAAATAACTTTCATAAAAGTGCAAACTAAATATAGAATTGGTGTAGAGGACAAAAACCTTTTATAATTTATTTTATAAAAGTTCCGTTCAAGTTCCGCCAGAGGCTGCTTAGAATACTCTTCAATTATGGTACCGGAATTTTCAAGTTCATATAACGACTTAAAAATGAGGCTGCTTAGAATTCTATAGACCACCTTCAACCAAGCTGCTTAAGCCATAAATAGCCTTTTATCAGAACTTTTGGTTACTTGGGTGGATTTCCATCGAGTTAGGAATAATATCGAGTTAGGAAGAAATCGAGTAAAGGAGTACCCTGTATATCCAGAGGATTTTATGGAGATGTTTGACCACTGATTTTGACTTGTTGGAAAATTTATGACCGTAAGAATAAACCTAATGGACCAGAAATGTTATATATACATAAAAGTCCAGAGGACATTACGAAAATTATTGATTACCTGGGAAATTTACACATATCGACTGATATGTGAGAAGATTTCCACTTTATAGCTTTCTCAGTCTGGGGTTATCCAACCGGTCAGTTATGCATCGCCCATTACTGTTCTAGATTACCCTTGAAAAAAGGACACAATAAACGGTCGAAACTTTCGGTGCATATTCAGGTCATAAAAAAGTGAACGACAACCTAAAGAAATTAATCAGGGACTTTGTAGTTCAATTTTTTCCCGGAAATTATTGTTAAACAAGCTACAATTAAATAAAAATTATTTTTCCCCATACAGTTTTGCCTGATTTACTACTAGCTCCCAGAGAGCCAAAACATTCAAATTTGAGAGAGAAAATTTGCTCTCCCGATCTCAATCTCTCAACATGCCATGTATTTTGTTGACACTCGATTTTTGATTTCCCTTTCACAGATTACAAAATAGAGTACCTGACACTACAAAACATGTCTGGTACCTCTATATACGCATTTAATTTAACATTTGAAGTCCCTTTTTTTAATATTCAGCGCAAAAGATACTTTATGCCCCACCTCATACATAAAATTTGGCGGGAAATTCTGTGAGGGGTGAGCTATTTTGTGTGCAGAATGTGTAAAAAAGGAGGGACTTCAAATAATAATCTAAATGCATATATAGAGGTACCAGACAAGTTCTGCACTGCAGTGTCCTCTGTGAACAATTATAAGAAAACAGATTGTGTGTAGTTTCCGATAGATGTCACCGCAATCAACAGCTGTGACATCTGATGGAACATGAATGCAGAAGCTTGACAAAATGATTAATTCACGATCCTTTGCAGATGTGATACTTTCCACAAGGTACCACCAGTGAAAGTCATCAAATGTCCCCCACTTCATATCTGTCATACCTCGGAAATGGTGCACGATCCAGATATACTTCGCATCTGCAGTTCAACCATAGAGGTAACTCTAAGACCAGGAGGTCCCGAAGAACGTGCTCAACTTTTTGGCTCAGCTCTGGTACTATCTTCAATCCCAAGCTAATCGATGCATCCCTCGATACATAGGAAAATCCACGAACCCCTCATTTTATTTGTCAAACTTTCATAGCGAATCAAAACAAACATTGTGTAGTAGTAGAATTTCGACTAGCATGGGGTAAAGGGTGATACGGTCAAAATTTGGTCAATATCAACTTGACGTATTTCTTTCAATTTTGCATTTAAAAAACCTGAACACCCCTCATTTTGAAGGTGTGTGTGTGTAGAATGTTGCTCCTATTTTGATTTTGGAATTCACTCTTCAGTTGTCAAAATGCCGTCCAAGCAAGAAGAGCAGCGTATCAAAATTTTGCTCGCGCATCGCGAAAATCCGAGCTACTCGCACGCAAAGTTGGCAAAATCGCTAAAAGTTGCCAAATCAACCGTTACAAATGTAATTAAAGTGTTTGGGGAACGTTTGTCGACAGCCAGGAAGTCTAGATCGGGGGGAAATCGAAAACCGGAAGCCGCTGAGACGACAAAGAGAGTTGCCGGTAGTTTCAAGCGAAACCCTAACCTCTCTCTCCGAGATGCCGCAAATAAGCTGGGTGTATCGTCTACAACCGTGCATCGAGCCAAAAAACGAGCCGGACTATCGACTTACAAGAAGGTAGTGACTCCAAATCGCGATGATAAACAAAATACGACGGCCAAAGCGCGATCCCGGAGGCTGTACACGACGATGCTGACGAAGTTTGACTGCGTGGTAATGGACGACGAAACCTACGTCAAAGCCGACTACAAGCAGCTTCCGGGACAGGAGTTTTATACGGCAAAAGGAAGGGGAAAGGTAGCAGATGTTTTCAAGCACATGAAACTGTCAAAGTTCGCAAAGAAATATCTGGTTTGGCAAGCCATCTGTACCTGTGGCTTGAAAAGCAGCATTTTCATAGCTTCCGGGACTGTCAACCAAGAAATTTACGTGAAAGAGTGTTTGAATAAACGTCTGCTGCCTTTCCTGAAGAAACACGGTTGTTCCCTACTGTTTTGGCTGGATTTGGCATCTTGCCATTACGGTAAAAAGGCCATGGAGTGGTACGCCGCCAACAACGTGCAGGAGGTTCCCAAGGACAAGAACCCTCCCAACACGCCAGAGCTCGGCCCAATTGAGAAATACTGGGCTATTGTCAAGCGGAACCTAAAGAAGACCAAAAAAACTGCTAAGGGCGAGCAGCAGTTCAAGGCAAACTGGCTTTCTGCGGCGAAGAAGGTGGACAAGGTGGCTGTACAAAATCTGATGGCAGGGGTCAAGCGTAAGGCCCGGCAATTCGGATTTGGTAAAGCGGAAGCCTAACTGAATATTTTTCCTGAATTTTATACTAATTGAACTTGAAAAAGAAATTTAATTTGATTTTTTAAATAAACGATTTCACCGATTTACACGCGTTTTCCCTTGACCAAATTTTGACCGTATCCTCCTTTACGTTAATCGTTTGCTTGGGACCAATATGCTAGTCAAGTAGTGAGCCAATTTAAAATCGTTAGTTTCGTATTGATTGTTGGTTCAACCGTAGAGGTAACTCTAAGACCAGAAGGTCCCAAAGAAACGTGCTCAACTTTTTGGCTCAGCTCTGGTACTCTCTTCGGTCCCAAGCTAATCGATGCACCCTTCGAAACATAGGAAAATCCACTAACCCCTCATTTTATCTGTCAAACTTTCATAGTGAATCAAAACAAACATAGTGTAGTACTATAATTTCGACTAGAATGGGCTAGTACGTTAATCGATTTGCTTGGGACCAATAAGCTAGTCAAGTAGTGAGCCAATTTAAAATCGTTAGTTTCCAACGGGTGGTGGTTACGCTGTATCCTGTAGTTGTTGTTGTTCATCTGCACGTCCATGCACGTCTTGCCGAACAGTAAATTACTAAGTGTCTTGATGCTTCATGAACTTTTGAGATTGAGCAAGGCTTTATAATGGATTGATTGGCAGGCCACCCATCGCACCGGATCCTTTTGAGACGAACTAGTGCAACAGAAGAGTGCAGATTGGATCGTTGATGATGAGGTTTACTCACGGAATAGAATGTAATTGCATTTTTGATTGTATTGATCTGTTCCTATAAATCTTATAATGTTGACCCACATGAGTTTTGAGTTTTTGAGTTTTCCGATCACTGATTTCCAAAAACTCATAAGGATATTTGTTCAAGACTTCAACTTGATCATAAGACAGATGCAAAATTTGAAATTTTCGCTCCACAGTGCTTAAACGGTTCCAAATTGGGTCCTGCTTAGCCTCCCAAAATTTGAACTACTTTAGTAAGAAACTGACTTGGCACAAACCATTTCAAGTTTATATGGGAATTACTATGGAAAAACTTATGTTTTTGTTCATATCTATCTAAAAATTCACCACATCACTATGCTTTTAAAATAATAGCAGTAATTGAACCAAATTTTATTAGCTACAATTTTGTTGAAAATTACTTTTCAATCAAATGTAAGGAACAAAAGTTATTAATGATTCCAGTCACTAATGTCTTATGATTATGTTCATTCAACTGTTCAGCAGCACTCAAAATTGGTGTTTCTGGTGCGAAGAATAGAGCACAAATATCATGGCTACTATGTCACACTGCAGAATGCAGTGTTGCCTACAGAACAGCTGCTTGATCATGCCATAAGTTTAGCAATCTCTTAAACAATTAATAACAATTTAATTTGACATTTGATTGAAAAACAATGTTCTGCAAAGTTGTAGCTAAGAAAATTTCCCGATTATGAACAGTTATAGAAATTTTTGAAAAAACAATATGGAAAATGGGTAGAAGACAATGAATAAAAAGTTTGGTTTTCCCATAGTAATTTTTATATGGAAATTACTATGCGAAAACCAAACTTTTTATTCATTGTCTTCTACCCATTTTCCATATTGTTTTTTCGAAAATTTCTACAACTGATTATAATCGGGAAATTTTCTTAGCTACAACTTTGCGGAACATCGTTTTTCAATCAAATGTCAAATTAAATTGTTATTAATTGTTTAAGAGATTGCTAAACTTATGGCATGATCAAGCAGCTGTTCTGTAGGCAACACTGCATTCTGCAGTGTGACATAGTAGCCATTAGAAATACTCAGAGGGAGAGATAGGCGGAGAAAACAAAATACAATTCGGCAGCAGGGATTTGTTCCTAAATTATCTTGCAACCCTTGCTAGAAGCTAACATTTCAAATGACTTGTATTTTTGATTCGATTTAGGTGCAAAATAATAATTGATTGCATCGCAATATTTTGCACATTTCGTTAAGCGGCGAAGATCAATTAATCAATAGAGTTAGAATATTTTTTTTGATTCCAAAAAATAGTTGAATTTGAGAAGCACACAAAACATAAAGGTGATTGAATTTCTGTTCGATTGCAATACTCTCTAATTTATGCTAGTAAGAATAAGAAAAATTCTAATTCGAATGTTCGATTGGCTCAGATTATGACAGTTCATTTGGCTCAAAACATTCTCTCCGCCCATCTCTCCCTCTGAGTATTTCTAGTAGCCATGATATTTGTGCTCTATTCTTCGCACCAGAAACACCAATGTTGCGTGCTGCTGAACAGTTGAATGAGCATAATCATAAGACATTAGTGATTGGAATCATTCGAATAGTTTGTGCCAAGTCAGTTTAAATTTTGGGAGACTAATCATTTGAAACCGTTTGAGCACTGTGGAGCGAAAATTTCAAATTTTGTCAAATCAAGACTTCTGTTTGATCAGTTATCACTCTGAAGATCTTCAATGGTAAGCGTGACTGTTTATCACCCCAGTTTGTCTGGGTTCAATCCCAGCCGAGTTCAGTGAGATTTTTTTATCATTTGTTTTCCACGGGCTAACCCTCGATTTCCGATTACATCTCTCAGGATTTATCTCATATGAAACATGACAGCTTAGATTTTTTTTTCGAAACTCCTTAATGTGTTTTAAGATCTCCATAAAATCGTTTGGATATTTTTTCAAGACTTCAGGTTGATCAGGTACTATTGTATTGAAGATCTCAAACTGTTCATCAATGCCACAGGATCCAAAAAGATTCCAAACAGGTGATCAGTAATCTTGTTCGGTATTCGGTACATTTGGGAATAATGCAAAATAAAATTACCTGCTAGCGAGTTCCTGTCTTGGGCAAAGATGTTCAGTAAGATGAGCAGTTGACGAATCGGAAAAACTCAACCTTTTCCGATTTGCATAAAACATTGCATAATTGTGTGTTAATCAATCATATTTCAATAAAAATTCGGCCATTTTGAATGTTGTATTTATTTTCAAAATATTGTCTTTGTAGTTTTTAATAAATTGTTGCACGAAAACGTCATTTCTGATCGAAATGACGTCCGAGACAAAGTAGTAGAGGATAATAAAGTCGATCGAATGCTGACAGAGATATTAGGTACAATTGGTACACGAGTCTCACTGTGGCAATTTATTTGATAAGTATTTACCGAAATTTATCAACTCACTCGATTCTCAATCGGGTCCTGATCATTATCCCAAAGGGTCAGTGTATGAGATCGCAACTAAATGAGCTCAAATGTTGCGAGAATTAGCAGGACCTGATCTTGGTGGAGGAAAATCAATATTTCGAACCACCCTAATGATCAGCACCGAAGGATTATTTAAAAAAAAAATCTTGCTCTGACTCTGATGAAGGAGCACCACCTTGAATGTGGAAGCGGAGCAACTACTAACTTTGGCAGATCGAAATTGGGTAAGATGCAATCACTGCAAGAATTCGTCTACTACATTTGTTTGCAGATAGCACCCAACAATAAAGGCGAATTGCGAAAGTTTTTTTTCTATCTAGTCCGTAATCGTGTTGGCTTTACGGAGCCGATAATTAATTTTTGATTGTTTTTAAAAGAATTCACTTAGGTGCTGTTCATTAACTACGTAGACAGTTGAAGGGGGAGTTGCAAACTATTCACGGCCCATCTAAATAAAAAAAAATGTGAATGGACAATTGGGTTGTTTAACTTTGAAAAATACACCGATTTTTATACATCATCTGATAGAGCTTCGCTTTCTGAGCACAATGATATTTTTATCGATTCCGCAGACTGTAACGACGTGCGTTTATTTCGTTTAAATTTTTAGTTTAATTTAGAATAACTATGGTAAGTATTAGAACCTTGTAATTAATTAAGAATTTAAATGCAATTAAAAAAGAGTAATTCGTTTCCAATGCAATGTAGCAAATAGCTCTTTTTGTGCATTTAGATTTTTCTTTCCTGTAGCAAGTAGTTCGCATTTCAAATCGCTGTGTAGATAGTCTCCAAATGCAAAAAGATAATTGTTAATTAATTTTGCAAATTAAAATATTAGATGAGTAATTTTGTGATTTCGCGTTGGACAGCTCGTTCAACGGGTTTTTTTGTACGGGCTGGAATTTTCGGCCAGTTCGGCTTCCATCGTCGCCGGACCGTCTGGTTTGTCGTGGCGTCAACTTGGCCGCCATTTCCGTCCGTTCGATTCGGACAAGACCCAGTTGCATTGCGAAGGGCCGCCTCTTGTAGGTAGATAAACGAAGTGTCGTGAAGTCGCTAGTTTGCTAAGCGAAATTTTCCCCAAGGGTCGCCAAAAGCTGTTTGTAGAGTCCCAATTACGTTACAACCCCGGGGACCGTGATTCGACAGCTTGGACCGCAGAAGTACGAAGCCAATTGCGTACCTCGGTTCGGATTTTAACCAAAGAGGAGAAGATTACATTTCATCTCGGGCGGTCATAGCGGAAACTCTTTACTCTCTTCTCTTTATCAAATCTTTCGGAACGTACGGAAAGGTAAATAAATTTGGGAGCCATCAGTAATAATAACATTTCGTTTGGTGCTAAACTGCGCTAGATTAAGAAAGATAAAGTACGGGTTGTGCTTAATAGGCCGGATATGGGGTAGTTAACCCTAGTTTGCTTTTTGAACCGAGTTTAGTCCAACCCGAATGAATGTTAATGAATGACGTGAATATAGATTGAAATTTGAAGTTTGTTAGTTAGTTACTTATTTTTCTGTCACGGTGTTTTAGCTGACTCGCTCGCCATTGAGTTCTTGGGCTCGTCTTGGATTCGCATCAGACACCCCAAGCAACAATTTTTTTTATTGATGTTTTATAGCAGTTGATATAACCAAATTATAAAACCTTCACTGACGACCACATTGCTTTAACAACCTCCTGACAACCACTATACAGCCATGTCATGGCCAATTGGCCCAGTTTTAATGCAATCATTAAAACTGATATGCGAACTACCTTAGGAGCATAGGTTTTATGTCAGTTTTATCACACTCTACACGTGGTTGTTAAAAATGAAAACATAAAACTTCCTCCAAGTCAGAAAGTTTTAACAAACCTTTTGATGACTACCATAAAACTATATTACAACCGCATAAATCGCTCCTGAAGTAGTTGATAAAACAAGATACGCAAAACATTTTGACAACCTTGAAGGTTTTAAGTTGGGGTTTTTGGATGATAGTTAATATTGAGAAATATTTTATTGTGGTTTTATTCTTTCGATGTTTGATGTGAAATCATGATACTTGTCCTTGTGCAGTCATGATCCTTGTGAGTTGAAAATAAGACGACTTTATTACAATTTTACATTACAATTTGAATACTAAAATACAGGGATATTTTTAATTTATCTGCATTAGCACCATGCATTAAAGAATCGGGGGGAGGTAGCTCATCGATTCTTCCGGTTCGCCTCCTAGCATCGTGCTATAAGGTACCAGGCGATAACCAGGGTAGTTGATCGATAGCTCGATGACGTCATTTCGTTGGCGTTTGCTATGGGAAATTCTCATAGCAGGCGTTGACGATGGGACGTTTTCGAGTTGTTGAATAAGCAACTATCGTGGTAACTCACCGATTACCTGTCAATCTGCCAAATTTGGGAAAATGTCTGCATTGAATTGTCTTATATAATAATATGCCGCCCACTATATCACAAGAAATTGCGAGTAGCTGAGTGGAATGGAGATAAGTTAAGCATTGGGTACAGGACCAAGTCTCCCCTGGGTGGTGCCAGAAGATGAGCGCAATAGAATCATCAAGTTGCCATAAGGCACGGAATGAGACTATTGCATGGCTGGGTAGTCAAAGTCTTCCATTCGTTAGTCATTTCAGGTGGATTAGAACAGGTTTAGGTTTAGGGTGGGCGTTGGCCAGATTTGGATTTTTCAGATATAATCCTAAATAGGACCTAGATTATTTAAAACACTAGTAACCTCAACTTCTGTCACAATGTTTCATTGTGACTAATCAACACTCAATGGGTAAAATATCAAATTTGCGGTAAATTTGAAAAAAAGGGAACTTGGAGTGTAGAGTGCACTGCCCACTGGACGATTCTGAAGCCTGACCAAGTGAGTGGGTTACGGGTTTATTTGATTGTACGTCATTTCCAAGTTATATATAGATACATTCATACCATTGGCATTTTGTATTTGAGATAAGACAGAGACAGGATGCGGAGGGCCCGCTTAGGGGGAGCGTAACCCATGTTATGGCTTCCATTTATTAAATAGTTCAGATAGGCTGGAAATGATAGGTTCATGGTGAGAAAATGTACCATATGGTGCCCGTTCACTGATCAAAATTAGATTCAAATCGTCAGGCCCTGCCCTGGAATAAGGGAATTGACGATGATTTGTCAAGTTTCATTTTGCATTTGCATATAATTGTAAGTTTAGGTTTGCTTTTGTAATTGTAAGATAGATAGTTTGCCTCAATTGAAACATTGAGTTAAACATGACGAATCATACCTCTAAAATAGTAGTAGTTACAGTGCCGCATTATCTAGCTTTTGTTTTGTTTGTTTACATATAACTAATACTAATACCTCCTTGTTTTCTCTCTAATTTGTCTACTATGTCCCACCATCACGATGAGAGATGAGCTACCGTACATGGTACACGCTCATATACACTCCCAAAATAGTATGCCGCAAGTAAGTATATCACAGAGGCAACTAAAGATCCAGAAACAAAAACCGAAAACGCTGAACGGCAGATTGGTTTACAGTGGTCGACCAGGGTGTGTGCTGATAAATTACAAAATTACAATTACATCATTTACATTTTTTTTTGCTGTGCACTACACCACCGGAGCCAGCAAAGTTCAACAATCCATCGTTGCTTATGCCTTTGTTGTCGTTTGGAACCAGTTTTGCGAGGTAGGTGACGATTGTGCGTATTTCTCGCGTAAATTTTGAAAAGGGCCTAGCCTGAACAATACGTAAAGAGCAAATTGAAACATTGTACGTCGCGTGAAAGTGGAACTTAATGAAGGCCTAAGTACTTTTCGTAGTTTTTAGTTTTCGGATTTGAAAGATCGTCGGTTACAGTGGCCTGCTTACTGAGCAGAAAAACGCGGTCCCAGGTCCTTACATATCAAAGAGATTTATAGTAAAATCGCTTGTGTATCGTGTATTTTGCGAAAATCGTTGTTGTCGTTGGTTCCGGGTTTGAATGGATACAAAAATTCGAGCAACGGTATTATGTGATATAAGGGGCTCGGTGGCCTTAGAGCAACCGTTTTTGCTTACTGAGCAGAACATCATGAGTCTAATCTCAGGTCCATCCACATTCAAGATTCGTCAATCGTTTTATTTGTTAATATGACTACATGGTAATAACAGCAACTCGGTGATTAAAAAGGTGCTCGTCTGCCTAGTGGCAAACGTTTTTGCTTATTTAGCAGAAGACCGTGGGTTTAGTCCCAAGCTCCTTCGCGTTATATGATCGTTAGGACATCAATTCAGCTTATCGTTTACCAAAACGAACCCTGCTGCAAACCCAACCCTCTTATCCAACATCCCAGTGATTCCTCGTGGAAGTGCAGAGGTGTTCTCGGCTTCCATCAAAGCGAGTGTCATGTCAACACAATCCTTCCCATTCCTTTCTTGACCTGTGTTCGGGCGCGGCCGGCGCTGGTATTGCCTAATTTAAGATCACCAGTTTTTACACATTGAGGATGATTGCTAGTGTCCCAAGCATCGTCTATTGGTTCTCTGTGTAATTACAGCTGATCTGGCAGTAACAGAGTAGCAACCGTGGGCGGTCAATCAAGCTCAAGCTCAAGCTCATTAGCACCATGCATTAAAGAATCATTAAAAGATTATCTAGTTAGTACAAAACTGTTACTACTGTTGAGCAATAACCAGCCATATATTATTAAATTATGCATAGATGTATGAAAGTGTTTTATCGCCTATCAATTAAAGCGTAATTATTCATACTGTGTGGAATTTGTTCATATGGCGACATTTTTTTTTCGTTATAACTTGCTACTCCTTAAAAATACCTCAATATAACATATTCTCCTAGATTGGAATTCTATAGCATAACATAAACCTAATGGTTGTATCTTAGCATTTCGTAGTCCAAATTGAGAGCGTTAAGTTTTATTTACGCTTTATAACTAGCTTGCTGGTTTTATTTGGTACAGCGAATCAAAACAAAACAAAAACCAAGGCAACCTGTCAAAAAGTCAACATTCCAAGTGATCCTCATATTTTCTCTTGTAATCAAGATGCAAGAAATGCTTATTGGATTCACTTAAAGCTTTTCAATGCTGGCCATCTCCAACCGGATTTAGTGAAACTGTCTGCGTTGTTTTAAGAAGGGTTCGTGGATCTTTCGGAAGTGTATCGGAAAGCCACTTGTTCCATATTTTTAAGAGCTCCTTCACCGCACTGTGCCTTATGTTATATGAGGGAGCCCATAACTGTAGATCCTCCAGGAGTTTGAGCACGGAAGGGGTTTTCATTTCATGTCCTATCTGAATAGATTTGTTTTTTTTTTTTTATATTGGTAACAATTTTCAGAGTATTTTTTGTTATTGTTGTAGTATATTTCTTATCTGTGAATCTTAGGCCTCTGATAAAGATGATAGTTGTAATGAGGCTTTAATGAAGGTCTAAGACTGCTTCAAGTTTTATATCGATCATAAAAAGTATGCCATAAAACATAATAGGGGAATTTACGTATTCTCGGCAACCTAAGCAGCGACCTTCTTTCTATAGCCTTTTTCTCTAAGGAACGCACACATATGCAGTATTGGTTTGTTTACAATCTTTTGCTGCCAGCTGCTCTAACGATTTTTAGTCGAAAGAATTGTCAAAAACTGTTTTGAAACGCTTTTACAAAGCTCCAATCTTCTCTAGTGAGAGCGAGTATTGTCGGTAACCAGTTTTTCTTCGGCAACCGTTCCATTTGAACTGCATGTAAATCTGCTGTTCTATTATCGGCAACTCGAAATAAGCTACAATTTGTAGTGCGTGGGTTGCATTTCAAGAAAACCTTGCTAGATTGCTTTTTCTCAGTGGTAAAAATATAGTCAAATTGAAGCTGAAAGCATAAAGAATCGTTTGCATGCATTCAGCGAAGTGTTTTCCTAAGAAAATCCAGTGAAAATAGTGTTTGAATTTGGGTTGCCGAAAATAGTCTGTCATGCCGAAGCCGTCATTTCCCCTAGTATGTTTTGTTTTGGTTTTATTCTGCAGCTATAAGTAGTGATACAGAACCACCTTACAGCTACCGTTAAAACTATGAAGTCTGAATTTCAATTTAGTAGTCATAAAACAGTTTTATAGACGACTTGACGGCCTGATTTTATGACAAGCACACAAAACCGTAATACAACCAAAGGCTGCAAAGGATGCCATGATAAAACATTGATAAAATAAGAATAAATCTTCCAAGCATTTAGATTGTTACTTGGGACATTCGGTTTAGCTTGGTTCGTTAGGTTTAATGCAAATTGGGACTATAATTTGTGGACTTTTTTGAGATTGCGGGTTTCCCTGATGGTAAATGGATCGGATTAAGGTGTTCTTTCGATAAAGATTACTTCCCGTTAAAGTTTTGAATTTCATTGAGGAAGGGTTTTTAATCATACCGTTCGAGTGGTCCTCTGAGGATCAGTCTCTAAGTCGGGCAAAGAAGACACGACCGGTGGTCTCTTGTAAAGGGAGTGGTGCTTAAGCCACCGAATTTCGCTTGAACCTCGAGCATTCTTCGCAAACGGTTACAAGACATCTCGATTTTTAAATCAAGATTTAAATTTTTGATCAGTTGACACTGAATCTATTCTTATTTAAAATAGTTCCAGTGTACCAAAATTGATGAAATTTTGGATTTCGGTTCCATTTTTAATGCAGACAACGAATAGGAAGACAAGGCAAATAAAAACTAATAAAGAGAGTATAAGGAATTCTTATAGGGTAGGTGTACCAGTTATGGAAATACGTTCCAATTATGGTGTGTTCCAGTTATGACCTATGGAATTCCCATAGGTCATAATTTGAACACACCATAATAGGAACGTATAGCCATAACTGGTACATCTAGAAACACATAAATGGACTGCATATAGGAGAGATCGCGGATTCCCAACACGTCTCTGATAGGGATATAGGGTTGTCTTCCTTGGGCCTTGAGGGTATTCAAAAGTCGAACGTCGTGGCGGCGTTATTATTCGTACATTGCTAACAGATGTTGCTAACCATGAGGTTTTTTGCGAAGGTTGTCAGTTGGGTCTGTTTTTGCAGCGATATCCTACCGGATTCCAACCAAGCGATTCCATCTTCACTAACGTTCTCAAATTTCTGTTTATATTGACTTCTGGTGATATCAACGATGAAGCTCAGATCCAGTCGTGAGGCCACCAAGCACCTGCTTTTGAGTGTTCTCCACTGATCCACATCACGTCTCGCTGGCGTTTCGTCTAACGCTATCCGGGTGCCAACGAAGGTTGCAAATACTCATTTCAGCTAAAATAATGTTTTTCGGAATAATAAAACCAAAAGATGGTATGATGGGATGTTTTACTTGTAACTTACAAGAAGAGGGTACAAAGTATGCGTTTGAAACATAAAACCTGTAAATTTTGCTTTCTATGAGTCACAACCGGCGATTTTCTGATCGCTGAGTGAGTGAGTGAGTTTGTGAAAAATCGCTGATTGTGACTCTCATGAATTGAAATAAACAGGATTAATATGAAAAACACATTCTTTTAAACCTCTTCTTGTATCCTACCAATTCAAAATATGATCATGGCATCTAATTATTTCATAATTTAGAAAAACATTGTTTTAGCTGAATTGAGCATTTGCAACCTTGGTGCCAACCTAGATTTTCTCCACTGCTTGCTTCGCTACTCTTAAACTCTCAGCTTCTTTACTTCATGGGTTATTTCTTTCACAGCAACAACAACAATTCATAGAGAAAAACAAGCTTTATTGATCATTTTGTAACAATGTTTGAAAATAGAGTGCTTTTAGTACTAGTGTTTAGTTCATATTGGTTCATAATTTTAGAAGTTGCAATTTACCTAGGTCTAGCTTTGCCCGACAGCCAATTCCGACATGGCAGTGTCGGGCCCGGTCCAATATTTTCTGTTTTCTTACAATGTACAATTCACATGAATCTTAGTTGAAAACAAAGTTGAGTTTAAAAGTACAGCTTATAGCAAACACAAGGTGTTGACTTGAAAAATTAAAATCTGTGAACGGTGTATATAAATCATGTTTCATATTAAAAAAAAAATAGTCGAAATCAATAGAAGTTTTCGCAGCAGTTCTCATTTGCTGCTTGTAAATGGTTATTGGTTGTGTGAGAAAATTATATTTATCACTGTCTGGCACAACTTAAACTTACTTAAACTTATTGTGGTCTTTAGAAATGATTTTTTTCTTCATATATTTAATCACTGAGGAATCAGATTTCTCGTTCCTCTGGATTGTAATGCAACCAGTTGACAAACATTTAAATTAAAGGGAAGGCTTACTCTGGCTTAAGTTTTAAAATTTTCACAAGATGGACGAAATTAAGATGCATCCGGGGAGTCCGGACACGAGGAGGTCGGGGAGGAGGTTAGGTTATTTGAGGAGCTGACATTCTTCAAAATTCTGAATAACCTTGCTACTGTGACTAGCGTTTACCTTCACTGTGACGTTGGATAGTGTCTGGTTTATGCTGGATGTTGTTACAAACTTGTGATCGGTGTTCTTTTTTTTTCTGCAAACGAAAGGCGAATCGTCAAATTCCGATCGCATGAGAATCGCAAATAAACTCTTGGTCGAGGGACTCGGGATCATGTTCCCCTAGCTGGATGGAGAGATGTATCGGTTTGCTTGCTTCGAATGTTGGCGTTTTCTTGATTGTTTATAATCTATTTACATGTGTGATGGCGTTGGAGGCGGTTGGAAAGGATCACTTCTTCAATTTTTCCCTGCAAAAGACAGAAGAATTCATGTAAGTAATAGTAAATTTTTTTATGAATCTTAAATGATTAAACATTTTCTAGTTAACACGAGAATCGAATTTTTATGAGTCACAAATTTGACGTCAGCTTTTTTTTTCATTGATTTTTGATAAACCAAGCAAAAACAACCAATAGTAATTGAAAGAACCGCACTTATTTTAAATCAACTGTTCACTTTTTATTGGTCAAACATTATACATAATAACAATATCTGTAGTTTCTCATTTCTTTTTCTCAGTTTTTCATTAAATATTCTATGATTTCTTGCTTTTCCTTTGTTCTCGTTCGGCGTGTTTCTCTTCTTCTTTTTTTATTTCTTCATTCCATTCTTCACTTGCCAGTTGAATTACGAGATTTTCTTTGTTTACCTTGTGTTTTTTTTTTGTTTCACCTTCAGCATCTGAATTCAGGTTCGTCAAACAAAACTAATGAACAACAGTATGTATACTCATAAGAATTTACAATCAACCGATGATGTTTCGCATCAACAAACGTGAAGAGTAAAGAGAGAGAGAGAGAGAGAGCTTTCTATTTCTATGTATTTGTATGTGACTGTCGGTAGCTGTTTCTAACGAATTTCGAACTTATTAATTTACTGTCAATTATTTTGTTTCCATGTCCAAACCGTGTGAGTTTTGGTACTGATAGAACTGCTCTTTGATTTGATCTGAATGGGTAGCAAGTATACGTAAAAAGTAGATGATTTGTTGTCATTTTTCGACGATGTTTGATCTGTATTTTTGTTGCTTGCGATTTCTTACCTGCTTTTTTTTCTTTTTCTTACGGCTTACGTCAACTAGCAAAAAGTGTGATATTTAATTAATAAGTCAACAACTCTGGTTTTACAATCAATAATAACCAAACAATCAGAGATATCCTTTGTTCGTCCACTATTATTCTTTGCTGTGGCGGCAGCTGCTGATTCGGCTTTTTTTGTTTGTTTTGTTTATGGCTGTGATTTTTTCTCCCCCTTTGTTTCGCTTCTCTCTTTCTTTTGTTTTCGTTCATATTGTTTTGTTTTATTTATCAACGTCGTGCTTCTAAAAATGTGTGTTTTGGTTGTTTACGCTTGGATTTTGTTTTCTCCAGTAACTTTACAATTTGTTTGCTTTATTTTGTTCTTACGGGTTTGTTATGTTGTGTTCTTTTTTTTTGGGAAGTGCAGTAATTTTTGTTTTTTTTTTGTTTTGTAAGATTTCTGGTTTTGCAAATATCTTTACGATTATCGAAAGTGATGCGCGTGTGTGTGTGTGTATGTGGATTATTTTGATTGAAACACATTTGATGTAACTGTTTCTCTGTTCTTCAAACATTTGCAAAACAAAAAAGTTTCCGTGTGTGATTTTTTTTGTCATGATTGTTTTTAATGTTTTTTTTTTCTTCGGTTATTTGTATGCTGTAGTGGAATGTATGAAAAAAGAGTGTGGGTAAATGACGAGAATATTACGCAACCTGATGGAAGTTGAGTGACACATCAACGCGGTTTGGGCTTTTAACTATTTACATTCTGCTTCCAGTAAGCTGTCGGTGTCAAACTTTTCCTTTATTAAACGACAGTTTTTCGATGGGCACGGAGGATGTAGTAGGAATATTGAAAATTTTGATTTTGTTTATACCGATAACATGTAGAAATTTGGATCGTTGGAGATCGTGATACGTGAAAGTATTGTAAAATCAATACTTTTGTTGTTCGTAGAAGAGGAACATTTAAATTGTTTTTCCTGTTTGCATTCATGGGGTGTATTTAATGAATATTATTTTTATGTAAAATGAAGTCTTGTCTTGCTCATGGAAAACGAGCCTGTATTTCTTACATGCATTTACTTGCTTTTATGTTTGGTGTATTTTCAATCAGCCCACTATTCTCCGTTTTTAAGGAATTCAACAATCTTTGATTGATCAAAACTGAAGAAAAAACAACATATATCGCAAATTGATGTAGCCGGAACGAGTTCCTAGTAACTGAAAATGTCCATTTCTCTCACTATTTATGCACCCATGAAAGAACACTAAACAATAGGTCGTTTTTTTATGCACAGATTTGGTTTGCTTTTATCCTCTCCCGGTTCTTTCTTTATTTTAAAAATAGAAGTTTTACTCGAGATTCCTATTAGCTCTAGATTGCCTATATTTATATTATCTTTTCTTCTTATCTTTTTATTCTTTTGCTTTATTTTTAATTAGTCAAAGATACCTACCGTAGCTACTTTCTTTTCATTTTTGTTTTGTATTTACGCTTGTATTTGTGTTTCTTTTTTCCATCCCCTTCCAGATTGCATTCAATTCATTAAGTGTATTCAGTTAAGGTAAACCTAGTGTGGTGGTTCCTCGGTCGATTGCGAAATCTTTGCACAGGCGAAAGTTTTTAGATTTTATGATTGCTGGTCGAAAGTCAATGAACACTGAATTGATCACTATTAAGGATGATCCGAGATCAAATTAATGAAATCATTGAAAAAAACAAAGGGTAAGTCTTTAAATGCATTCTTGTAATAGATGTACAGGGACTTGCACGCAATTTCGAACGTTTGTGAACTATGCACAGATCATTACATAACAAGGCGGTTGGTTGGGGTTCATTTATAGTTTTTGGCTGTTCAAAATAATGCTCAAAATAAATTCAAAATATGCTGCCAATTTTAATAACTTTAGAGTGTCCTTTACTAATAAGTGAACTCTTATACCCAAATTTAAACTCAGTTTTAAGTTAGTCCACTTTAACGAAGCACAGACACAGTCCACATTTAAGTTTGTTCAGTCAGTCTCAAAGACACGCTAATATTAGCATACGTTAATCCGGATATTTTTTTATCCAGAATCCGAGTAAATTGGTAAATCCAAGAAGAAGTAAATCCATAATTGCTAACTCAAATGATGGGAATATTTAGTTTACTCAAATAAATTGGGGTCTTCCTCCCAATATTCAATTTGAGCTGAATAATGGCTGAATAAGCAAATTACTCGCTGAAAAAGCAAGTTTTCGTCTGAATCTCTCATTCTGCTTGCAATGTTTGTTGGGATTTGCTCAGCTGGTAAAGGTGCGAAGCTAGACCAGGCTGGAGGCGGATGGATCTAAGATTTTTCTGGTTGTAACATTGCTCGACTTCCTTGGACATAGAGTATGACTGTATTTGCCACACAATTCTAGATAGAGCAGGAATTAGGGCGTAACAGCTTTTTTAAACAATGAATTCTCTCGTTGATTTCTATGAACTCAAGGTATGCCTACACAAACCAACATATCCATCGGTTACGGGAAGTCTTCCACTACTCGATGGTGATAAAGATTTGCCAGGGAGAGTCATCATGACTTTCGAGAAATCATTGAAAGAAGTTATTGTTTACAAAAGCTGTGACGCCCTAATTCCAGCTCTATCTAGAATTATACGGATGCAAAAATGGTGCAGGCTAAGAAAGCTCACAATTAACAACTGTGGAAGTGCTCAAAGAACACTAAGTTGAAGACGGGTGTTAAGTCCCAGTGCGGACGTAATGAAGGAAAGAAGAAGAAGAAGAAGAAGAAGAAGAAGAAGAAGAAGAAGAAGAAGAAGAAGAAGAAGAAGAAGAAGAAGAAGATGTCAAATATAGGGTGTCCAGAAAATTTAAGCACACTTTCAACTCGCCGCCATTTTTTCCCCGGTGAAGTTTACAAAATCATTAGAATGCGAGGCATTTCCCCGGAAGAGCGCAAACAGATCGTGCACAAATGGTACACTATTCTCAACCTATCAGTAAGAAAGTTGGCAAAAATGGATAAAGTAAGTAGCGGAGCAGTCCAAACCGCCATCCCGAAGTTCAGTGAAGAAGTTACCTTCGAGGACACACCGGAATCTGACCGTAAACCAGAAACGGGGGACCGAAAACTGGACCGGAAGATCACCTAAGCTTTCGTCAATAAGAAAAGTGCCTCTGTTCGAGATTTGGCCAAAAAACTGAGAACATCGAAGAGTAACGTCCAGCGTGCCAAGGCAAGAAATGGGCTGAAAACGTTCAAGAAGCAGAAGAAGCCGAAACGGAGTCAAAAACAAGCCGCACCCGTCAAACCGAGGGCTCGGAAGCTGTATGATAGCCTGCTGTGTGGATTATTGGCATGAAGCATACGTCAAATTTGATTACAAGACGCTTCCGGGAGGCGACAACGAACTACTTAAAAGACACGATAGCTTGATACAAAGCAAAAAATATCCAGTACGTGCCAAAAGATATGAATCCTCTGAATTGTTCAGAGCAGTGCGTAAAATCATTGACTGAGTGTGAAAGCACTGCACTGTTCAATTCATTGCTCTATCCAGACCGTTTGTACCTAATGGTAAAGAACGAGGTAATAGAAGAGCCAACAAATATAATCAGTCACTCACGAGTAGGCGACTCACACCGCTTGCCTTCGCTCACACAGCATGTAATTGAGGCATTTTTCCGTAGAAAATGTACGCTCAGTGATTCAAAACAAGGATTGGGTACTATCACGTAAGAATAAAGGTGCTGAATGAGAGCTCGGCTTTCAGTGACTCGTTTACTTCTCAATCATTCAGACTCTCACAGACTCTCACGAGACAGTGAATGATGAAGCAGATGGCAGTTCATATTCATATGAAAATGAGCCATTGAACCTGTCTGTTTTGCGCCCTTTCCCAGGGATATCTGCGGCAACACTTTAAGGCCTCAAATTCAATCGAAGAATTTGAAAAAGACTGAACAAAAGTGGTCAACATTATCACCAAGGAATCTGTGCTGAAGCTCATGGGCAGTGTCAGATCAAAAGTTCGCTCCTTGGCATACGATTAAAGGAACTGCGTGTTATTTTCATCCAATTACTATAGAGTACATACAAATGAACTAAATAGTTGAGTTCATTAAAGTAACGATGTTTTATTCCAGTAATAAACTGCGCTTATAATTTCTGGAATGCCCTATAGTTAACAAATAAATTTTCCTAGTATATTTAACCACGAAGTGGTTGTGAGAGATCAACCAAAATTTGAGTAGTTTGTTAGTGTGAATTGTACTCATGTGCTTATGCTTCCTTTTCATATTTTAGCCCTGAGGTTGAACTCAAGCTTAAAACGCAGACCGCATATCAAGAAGACTGAGCGACACACAATACATCCGGATCTGATACGGAGCGGTAAATCTGACAGTTAGATATAGCTGTCACATTGCCGCATCGTGCCACATCCGGATGACAGCGACAAATCCAATCTACCAACTTCAAAGCATATCTGCTCATTTTCTATGCCGTGGTTCTACCACAGAAAAACAGACGTGACTCTTTGAAAAAGTTTTTCTTGAAAACATAGTATCTCAAAACATATGACCTCAGTAACGACATCTCTCGGGCTTCTCGCGGAAAACAAGCCTGCTCGCTAGCTCGCAAACAATATTGCATAAAAGTTCTATAGAATGTATAGAGACGTCAAAGTGATCCGAAGCCAGCGCTGCGGTGCGTAGTTCGCGGAACTGATAATATTCAAATCAACCGTTAAATGCATGAACGAAGATACACAATGAAGTGTTACGTCTGTTTGTCTGTGGTTTTACCTTCCTCAAGCGCAGAGATATTGCCCTATGAAATCTGGTAAATTTGACAAGTTTTTTGATATGTGTCTTCGATAGAAAAATCTTTAATCTTGGATTTGAATAGGAGTCGCGAGACAACATCCCAGAATTCTCAATCAACGATTCGGGGTTCATTTTTCATTTGATCTCCTTTTAATCCTACACACTTAGAAATTACTACTTTTACACGAGACGTAATTCAGCTTTGACGTAAATCATGAAACGTAAACAAACATGGCATGTAAAATTAAGTGTCCTGAAACTGAAACATATGCAACTCGACGAAAAGTGCGTTTGATTGAACTGATTTTCTCGTCCTATTCAACTGATTCTTATGTCAAAAGGGCCGCTTGCATGTGTCGGTCTCAGGGAACTGAAATTTACATGCCTTTTTCGTAGTGTGTATCCTATGAGCATTGTAACAGCATAATTCTGGTAATCTTATCTGCTGAAATATAGAATCAACCAGTTTCTGTTCGTGCTATCAGAAGGGCCTAATCCGTCAACTCACAGCACACCCACGCACACCCATCTGATACAGCAAACTCAGCTCCATCATATGTTACAGCTAGTTGTTGACAATCGTGTGAAATTGACGTTCAAAGTCCTTGTTTACGTTTCGAGTTTGGCCCTTCGAACATTTTACTCTAGGATTAACATTTGGGCAATTTTTAGTCGAGATTCTTCATCTGAGATTACGGAGAGGTCCATTTGTAGGATTTCTCGAACATTCCGACATGGGCTTCGGTGAATCCCAATTATCATGACTGAGAATCACAGAATCTCAAATGGGACCCGGAGAATCTTGAAAAAGATCTGATAAATCGTTACTGAATGCCCTATCTATTTTTATGTGTAATAGAGGATTGAACAAGATGTTTGAAGAACCTTAAAGAGATTCAGTCTGGATTATCTGGGTCTGATTTGACATCCTCAATATCCCGATTGGAATCGTTTGGACCCCATTTCTGCATATCTTAGTCAGGATTGACGATATGAAGTATCCTGACTGAGATATCGACAAACCTGACAGGGATCCAAAGGATTCCAATCGGGATATATATATATATAATGAGAAATGAGATCCAGACAATCCGGACTGAATCTCTTTAAGGTTCTTCGTGTCGAGCCCCAGTCTTGATTTTCTAGTTCTTTCTGCTAGAATACAGCAAAGATTCTCCGGATCAAAGTTAAAATTTACTAGATTTTCCGGATCCTCTCCGAGACTAAGACAGTATTTTCCAGACCAAAATTGAAATTCTCTCGATCCCAATCGTGATTGTTTGGATCCCAATCAGGATTCTCCAAACTCAAAACGGAACATAGTCCAAATTCATATTATTTTCAAATCCCCAGTCGGGGATTCTTCGAATCCCAGACAGAATACTCAGATCCTTTAACGGGATTTTTTGGAGCATCGTGGAAATTCTCTGGATCCCACCCAAGTTAAAATTTGGGTTTATGAGAGTTCTGTAGACCATAATTTAGACTTCTAGAATACTTTAAGATTTTTTCCCAATCGCAGTCTGGAGTGTCCCGATCAAAGGCATAATTATCCGTTTCCTTTTTTTTTGTTCGGACCATAATCACTGTGACCAATACATTGATCTTTTGTGATATGTATGTATCCTTCGTTTAGTACATGTCATAGTACCACAATACTATGGGTAAGTATTGAGTTATTCGTTTTCGAAACAGTTATCATACATACTTGTTCTTCTTACAAGAGCCTCATTCAATTGTGATGTTCCACAGTATTTGAAGAGTTCTCTCCAAAGACGCGCATTCTCATCAATCGAAAAGGTCTCACAAGAATTCTTATTCAAAGTTCTCAAGGACCTCTTCAAATACACGCCATCTCATCAATCAAAATAGGTGTCCTTAGTGACAAAAAAAAAAATCTGAAAATCGTTTTCTATTTCAGACATCGCTTTTCTATTTTTATGCATCCATATCTATTTTTTGCAAGATATCTTGTTGTTTATCCTTCTGTTTATTCTGATCTATTATTTCCATCCTACTGGCATGAATCTGAATGAGTGTCGTTCCTCCTGAAGTTTTCAAATTCGAGTCAGGATTTACCGAAACCAAGACAGAGATCTCCATATTCCAAAACATGCTTCTTCAGATCAATGTTGAAATTCTCCAGATACCAGTTGGAATTTTTTGGATCCCAACCTGGATTGTCCGCATCCTAGTTGAAATTGTTCAGTCCACAATCGAGATTCTGTGGCCCCCGTTGTGGATTCTTTGGCAGAGATTATCCGGATCTCAGATGGAATTCTCCGGATCCCAAACGAATTTTTATCCCAATCATAATCAACTTTGAAATAATGCAACTCTTCTCGTTATGATGACTGTCTAATTTCCAGTGGAGATTTTCCGGAATCTAGTCGAAATTCAAAGCCAAAATTCAACGAGTCTCAATTGGGATGTTGCCGGTTTGGGTTCTCCGAGCTAGAGACAGATATCGGATCATAGACGAAATTTTCAAGATTGTTTCGAGTCCCAGTTCTAAGGTTCTCCAAAGTCATGGATGAAAGTCGTAATTTTTTGAATTCCAGTCGAAATTGAATACACCCAGTCTGAATCACAAACGTAATTGCCCGGAACCCAGTTGGAATTATTAAGATCACATTTGAGATTCTTCGGATCTTAGACAGTAAGGATTTTCTGGAATCCTGGTTCCGGGTCGGGATTTATCAGATCTCACTCGGGATTCTAAGGCATCCAGCAACAATCCCAGGAATTTCTGGATCCCACATGGACAAAATTCGAATCAAAATCAGAACCCAGTTGAGAAGTACCAGACAGAACCTTTTAAGTCCCATACTATCGTTATACGCTTAAATGTCCCACGATCCCCAAGGAATGTATAGAATATAAGACAATAATGCATATAAGAGATAGGGCCTGGTCACAAGCTACGTAGACCATTTTTTAGAGTTTGTAGCTACGTAGACAATCGTCCATACATATTTTTGGAGATTTGTTTGGACCGTGGTACTTATCAATATCCTCATACAGGATTCTTCAGATCAAAGTCGAAATTTTAATTACAGGATGAGTGGTAATTCCTGCCAGTAAAGTATATGGTCATAAAAATGAGAGCTGGTATGAATTTTAATTTTCAGTGTATTTCCTGTTTGGTACATCTATAACATTTGTCTAGACTTAGTCCAGTTCAATTCTTTTTCCCATTGCCTTAATTACCAGCCACATGTATCTTCGAAAAGCGTTACAGCTGACACTCACGATATCTTGAGGCATTTCGTCTCATATTTTCACCAAACATTGCTTAAAAGTTTCCACGGTTAGTCCCTTGGTATTCTCTAGTTTGCCTAGCATGTAGCCCCGTGCAAAGAAGTCGAGAGGATTCAAATCGGGTGAAGAGACAGGCCACTCTTTCGCCGAAATAAAATCCGGAAAATTTACCACACACCAAGCCTGTGTAATTTTTTCCTAGTAGGACGGTGCAGATACTTGTTGGAAGCAGTATGATGCATTCTTGTAGTGTTTCTTGACGAAGGGAAGCAAATGGTTTTTCAAAACATTATCGATGTAATATTTACTGTTGATAGTTTTGGAGAAACATCCCCAAACCATCACCCTCGAAACATTCTGGAATCTTTGAACAGCCAGTTTGTCCCGAAGAATGTCAGAAGGATATGCTGCATATATCCGATCTTTTTGCTGGTTGTGGTGATCCTCTAGCAGGAACATTTTCTCGTCCGAAAACATAATTTCACAATCACCGTGGCAAAAACCGGCTTATCACGAGTTCCGTTGTCGCATCCATGATAACCACGAGTCTCAAATGAATGAAAATTCAAAACGAACTTGCAAGCCGTTTGACATTTGAATATACTCTAACAGGAATTACCACTCAGTGGATCAGTGTTTGATAAAATATCAAAAAATCAAATCTCACCAATGCCCAATATCACGCTTGATTTTCGTAGACAAAAATCAACAAGCAAACAACTGCATGATATTTTGTTATGATCTTATGAAAACACTCAGCACAAATATTTTTGAAGACTGTCATGATATCAAAAGAAATATTATTGAGCGTTTCCTTACCTTTAGGCTGAGAATCCATCAGCCATACAAAATTCGATCAAATAAGTATGACAGTCGCTGCTTGACAGTATAACTTTTGTCATATTCACTGTTTTGCTTGCAGCGCAATAATTTTTATTACCATAAAATAAAATAAAACGTCCCGATTCGAAAATGTTTTTTATCACTAACAATATTTTCCTCGGATATTCACTAACACGCTCTCACATATCGCACCAATACAACTGGTCGTGAAAATCTCTATTCAACGTCTCTGGAGATGCTCTATCAGTAATGCGAAATATGCACTCTACAAAATAGTCAAGTCAATTTCACTTGAGAAACTACAAGGATACACGAATGATCTTCGTGAAAATCACTAGATCCAACTTTTTTTTTTCGTGTGCTCCGATTACTGGATGAACAGTTCTCCCTTAATTGAAAAAAAAAGATTGCTCACATGCACATGGTCAGATAAAAACTGTGTGGCAATTGTCAGGAGTTCGACATATTTTGACATGACAATCTGTATAAATTGTGTATCAATTTACTGTGTCTTTTCACCACTCACTTACACACAAATTGTCCACAGATCGTTTTATGACAATTGACCAATTGAATAATCATATTCATAAAATATATAATCTCGCATGCAAGTCCCGTAGCAAGTTATTGAGTTTGTTTTTCTCCAAGTCTTATTTTAATCGTAAATGGATTACACGCTAACTTGAAAGTACCCATTAATGGTTGAAAAAGACCCATTTTGAAGAAAAGTGGCTTAACTCATTAAATGAGTAATTTTTTTACCCATTAATGAGTATCTGTTACCCATTAATGAGTACTTTCAAGTTAGCGTGTATGGCTTTGGATGTGGATCAAAAAATTTAGTTGTTTTTTATGGAAAATTTCTACTCATTCTGAAAACAATATTTTCAATTCAATTCATTGAACATTGATTGACGCATCAAAAACATAATCGAGAGTATTATATTTCAAATGTACTTAAAGATAATCATAGATAAGAGTGACCACTCTTTAGCAGGGAATCAAAAATATCTCAAAATAACAAAATGGCATACGGTAAACAAGCCAAATGATAAAAGCCAAATGATAAAGAATTAACAGTAACAGCAAGTAACATGAAAAAATCCTCTTGCATTTTTTTCTTGAATAATTTACTTTGCAATATAGCTTGATCGGAAAGGTGTAAGCGAAAACATATAATTCTAGACAGAGCTGGAATTTGGGTGTAACAGGTTTTGTAAACAATGACTTCTCTCGATGATTTCTAGAAAACCAAGACTCTCTCACTCAAATCAACGTCACCATCGGGTAGGGGAAGACTTCCCCTTCCCGTTGGTTAAGTTGGTTTGCGTGGGCGTGCCTTGAGTTTCGAGAAATCATCTAGAGAAGTCATTGTTTACAAAAGCTGTTACGCCCTAATTCCAGCTCTATCAAGAATTGTTTTATTTTGTTTGCAAGCTTCTTCACGACATACGCAGGCAAGGAATCAAAAATTATCTCCTAATCACAAAATGACAAGCGATCAACGAGCCGAACGATAACGCTTTGTCAGACAAACAGCCTCTGCAACACAGCTCACTCGGGCCGGTAGAAGGAAACGACCAATTTGTTGGCAACCTGCTTCACGAAGTAAAGCCGAAGAGGGTACACGTGCGTTAATGGGGATTTTCTCGATTCCGATCAAGCTATGTCCTCAACCTTGTATATTGCAACAAAGCAGGTAGGCAATATATCATTATCCATCTACCGCTCCGATTGAGCTGTGTTGCAGAGAGAGTTTGCCGCAGAGTTGAAAAAATCACGAAAAAATCATCAGCATTCACTATGAAATGAATTTTTCATCCATAGTGAACTTTGATGAATTTTAGTGATTTTTTCAGCCCTGGTTTGCCGTGCTAGTCGTAGCAAGCGTTGTGTCTGTATCGTTGGTTGCTTTATGTGTTTGGATTCGCTGTACGCAGAAGATGATACACTTAAGTGAATAGCGATTTTTTCCCGTCATTTTACCGTTCCGATCAACCTATTTGATGCTGCTGCTAACGGCATGTGTTGCAACAAAGCTTGCAATTTATTTTGTTTCTCCTTCCACCGTTCCGATCAAGCTATACTGCAGAGAGATTTAAAATGCAGTTCGCTCAGCTCTGAGTTCTGAGCGACCTGGGTTTTAAGAATTTTTTCTCATAACTGAGTAAACATTATTCTCTCACTTAGTTAGTCTCAGTGGTAGTGTATGTATGTAAATGAAGACATAAACCAATCTGTTTCAATGTTTTCGAGTAATGCTTTAAATATAAACTCTTGCACTGCCGGTAATCACAAGTCAGTCCCATCTGCATTTTTATCAATTTTGTATTTTCTATCGTTCTATGTTTTTTGAGATATGCTATTGAAAAAAGGTGGATTGTTCAAGAAAAATTAAAGACAATACCAAGTCAAATTGTCCAACAGCGAAAAGTAACCGCAAGTTAGTCCTATTAGACCACCAATGGATATGGCTTTGAATTCTCATGTGATTGGATGTATCGCTTGATGGATTTTGATCTTAAAAGGATTTACCACTTCCCCGGGCATACCCGGAGTATGTCCGGGTGTGGCCAACATGATGCTGGTCCCTCAAAATTACTCTTATTTTTGAATTCTCATGTGAATTGATTTATCGCATGGTTGGTTTGGCATGTTTATGAAAAGCTCTGGTCTGATGAAGACCCATACTCCCCGGAATATGTTCCGGCCATTCCTCTGGTTATTTTTCTGGTTGACGTTAAATGTAATCGCAAGTCAGTCCCAGTCAGATTTTGGCCATTTAATAAAAATTTCAAGATATTGTTCCAATATTTTTTGATAAACATAGATGCATTTTATCACATTGTACATTTATTTTTAAATTTACCGTATGCGTGATAATGTTTGCACCATCGTACAAATAAGGTTCCCGTTTCACCTGTGCATACAATGCTTTGGTTTTCTTTGCATGCACGTAACCTATAGCTCATACCGTAGTAGGCTGTGTATAAAAGAAAATGATTTACTTAGTTTGACAGTTGCACCATGACGAAGTGGCAGCGTTTTCGTGATTTGTCCCGCGCGCAAATGTCGCAAAAAGACATTTCAATCGCCGTGGGAGTGTCCCGGTGGACCGTCAAAAGGGTTTTAGACCGAGAAAAGAAAGGACAACTATCCGCCAAGGTGGCCACAGGTCGTCCGAGGTCAGCTCGGGTTCCGAGGGTTATCGCTGCTATCAAAGGGAAGATTCGGTTGAATCCAGTGCGTTCAATAAGGAAAATGGCAAAGGAACACGGGATCAGTGACTTTACGGCACGGAATATCGTAAAGGAAGATTGCGGGGCGATGTCGAAGGCACGGAAAAAAAGCTCACATGATTACCAACCGCACCCGGGAGCTACGAGCCGAACGATGCAAGAAAATCTTGAACTTCCTTAGGCGAAAAAAGCCGGTAATCCTGTTCACCGACGAGAGCATGTTTACCGTCGATCCCGTATCAAATTCCAGAACCGACCGGTATATTAGTTCTCTTTCGGTAAAAGACGTGGCCGACGAACACAAGAACGTGTATCTGACCAAGCATCCTGCTAGCGTTATGGTGTTTGGATTGGTGGCTTCCGATGGCAAAAAAATGGACCCGGTGTTCATTCCAGAAGGCGACAAGGTCAACACGGAGGTCTATATCGGGATTTGAAGTAAGTATGTTCTTCCGTGGATCAAAGAACAGTACCGTTCGAAGCCAAATGTTGTATTTCAACAAGATGGGGCTCCGTGCCACACCTCGAACCACACTCAGAAGTGGTTGCAGGAACATCTTCCGTTCTGGGCGAAGGATATGTGGCTGCCATCCAGCCCCGATATTAATCCGCTGGATTACTCAATATGGCACGTCATGAAGGCCAAGGTCTGTTCTAGACGCCACCCGAGTACAGCAAGCCTTAGACAAACATTAACCCGTACCTCGAGAGAAATGGATCCAGACTACATTATTAGAACCTGCGTGCATTCCGGAAGCGATTTAAGACTCTGAGAAACATCCCCCGTTTGAATAAATAAAAAAAAACCGAAAACGAAATTTTTGAGTTTTTTTTTAAATTTTGACATTGGTGCAAACATTATTACGCATACGGTATTCCTCCAAAATAAGTGTCAAATCAGAAAACTTGTAAAATCTGTGAACGCCGTTATCTCATTTCCAGTTTTTTACAGATGGGACTGACTTGCGATTATGGGCAGTGCAGTTCTATATAAAATCGAACCATTAAACGCTTACGCGATAACCGAAAAATACTAAATACTGACTACAAAGTAAGCATTTTCGAGGGAGACTGGGACTACCCATTAAATGAGTAAAAAAATTACCCATTTATGAGTATTTGTTACTCAGAAATGAATACTTAATTCTTATTTTTGTAGTTGTAATCACTCATAAATGGGTAAATTGTTTCTCATTTAATGGGTAGTCCCAGTTTCCCTCATAAGTGCTTACTTTGTAGTCATTATTTGGTATTTTGCGGTTACCGTGTAGGTGGACAAATCAGCAATAACATTTCAAAAAGTTGATTCTGCTTCAGCTATCAATGACTTCAATTGCCTATTTCTATCGAATCTGAGCTCATGCATACAATCTAAACCAACTGGTAGAGGAATCATTAAACTACCTGATGGAGTTGCTTGTTTTCCGCGGTGAGCTTTATTTCACTAGAAATAGGTGACTAAACGCAAAAAATAATCCATTCTTCATTTCGAGTGGTGATCCTTTTCGGAAATTATACTTCTCGCATACGGGAGCCTCCCGAAGAGCATGGTGGCTGGTCCAACCCACCAATAATTAGCTTAATTGATTGCAGGACACCCGAGGAAATGCGGTGGGTGTTCTGAACCACCAACCGCGCTCTTTGGGGAATTCCTGTAAGTGTTTCCTCTTTTATTTCTTTCCTTCTTCTTAAGAGTCGACCGTAAATCGGAATCGCACACACACTCGAGTTATAGGCATTTTGTTTGGGAAGAAACGGCCATCTTTTTTAAAGATCATATCTAGAAAGACAATCAAAAGTGTGTACGTGTACGTGGTCATTAACTTTTAAAATCTTTCATCTAGGTGAAGCGTACTTTTAGTATTAATTCACATTTTTTTGTTGTTTTCCTTTTTTTCGCTTTTGCTTACGTTTTGAACGCGTTCGTATAGAGTATTGCACTCCTATATTTTTCTTCTTATTCTTTTATTTAACTAAATCGACTACCGCCTTCCTTATCCTTGCTAATAACGATTCGAAATCAGTGTGTGTATTTTTTAGTGTGTTTGCTTGCTTTTTTTTTAAATTTTTATTTGTAACGCAGTTTTCGCCGTAGTCTACGTCCAATACATATTCATATCAATCACCCACCTGATCGAAAGCCGAAACAACAGAAGAACGATAAAAATACACAGAGAAGAAATGATAAACCTAACCTGCTTCCATCTCTCGTACGGTTTCTTATTCGTTTTCTAAAGTCTACTGAATTACATAATATATTACAAGTATGTACAACTTCTGAAGAATGCTTTCTGAATCTTCATGTCCAACATTTCTGCCCTAGATTTTTTTTTATTTCAAATGCATTTTTGCTTACACTGACTATGAAACGAGTGGGTTGCGTTTTCAAGTACAAAAATTAGCAAAACCACACGGTTCGTGGATGTTTACTGGATCCTTGATGCGGAGCCCAAATTTTGTCTGTTTTACAAAGTTTGCCGCGATGGTTTAGATGGGAAAACATTGTCGCCGGTTGGCAATGGTTCACATCTTAATGCTCTTACGAACAGTAGTTTTGCGGTTTTATTTTTAACATTTCCTAAGTGTAGCAAATCGAGTCCTATTATAAATATTTGAAAGCAAACGGACGGTAATATTGCTGTTTTTTTTTTCTTCCGTGAAAGATCCTGTGTTCTGTTGCGCGCTCGCTTCTCCCGACAACCTCACGCACCGAATCCTTTGACCATTTTCAAATATTTATAATCGACTGGTGCGGTTGCCTTAAATTATTAACCTCTTGTCATGCTCGGATGGTTTTCTCCACAGCATTTTCTATTTCTTCCCCTTGTTCATAAATCTCATCCGTAGGCTAGTATTCGCGTGATATTTAGATTAGTCTTTTTTTTCGCCTAGTTTCACCAACTAGTTTACCTTAGCGTGTATGTTTTTTTTTCATATTTTTTTCCATATAAAAAATGTCTTTTCTGCGATGATCATTTGCATTTGCAGTTACCCTAAACAAACGGCATTGTTAAGCTACTACTTAAGTTTGATGATACTTTTACATAACTATCACTAGATTGATGACGAACTTTTCTTTGCCTTGCATGACGACGTGCGTGCTGCAGTTCTCCTTTACTGGTGAGCTCGCGATGATTTGCTTTCTACGCGCTGAACCCGATCTTCCTCCCGACCCGAATCCAACCACCGATGACGCAGTGCGTCCAGTGCCTGTTTCTTAATTTTTCTCCTTACTTTCGGCCGTTCTTATTTTGTTCAAGTCCAAACTCTCCACAAGCAATCGATGTTGATCACAGAAATCGTGGCTTAAATTATTTAAAGCTTTCTATTTTTTATAAACATCCAACCAGAACCAGGCCCGCCCGGTCATCATCGGCGGTGTTGGTTCGAGTCCAGGATCGATCGTTCTTGGTTTATTTCATTTCGAATTCTAACTTTGCTTTCGGTAGATGAGGGCAGCAGTGGCATATGTATCTAATCGCTAGGTAATTAATTTCTTCTTCAAAAGGGGTTTCCGTTTTAGCCTATTTTAATCCTGCTTCTTCCTGCGGTCTGTGTCTAAGGTGTGTAAGTGTAAACCTTCAAACAAACAACGAGGTTTGCTCTCCGACTTCGGGCATGATTAACGATCTGCTTCCGCGCTGACATAACTGGTTTAATATTTGTCCCGGGGTGTCGCGTCGGTTCTCAAAAAAAAAAGGAAAGAAGTCTTAGCGTTCTTCTGTTCTAGGATAAATTCTCTGGTGGGTTGTAGGTTGTGTGACCGAAATCTGTACATCATCTCTCAGCTTGAATGGATACTTCGTGTCGTTTGAATTTTTGTTTTTGAAACTTTTTTTGGTTGTTGTGATCGGTTGTTTTTAGTTCAATAATCATAATTTCTTTGTTACCGGCATGTTCCATCGTATTCTAGGTTTTGTTTTTTTGTTTTTAATAATAATCTCTTTTTTTCTCTCTTGGTTTTACGTTACTCTAGTACTAGTTTATAACTAAGCTTTTATTTAACAATTTCTTAAAGAGATGCTTTAGCAGTACGGTAGAATTTATTATTAGTTATAGTTTCGAGAACTTTTTCTCCTTCTCCTGTTCGCACAAGTGTTGTGATAGAGAAAAGCGCAGCATAGGTAGAGAAGAGATAGAGAAAAATCGTAGTGAGTAAAACTATTGAACGTTATGATGATGCTACTTAGTTGCCGGAATCCTATTTCAAATAATGTTTGTAGAAACTTAAGCTTAACTGGAGTACTTCACTATGATACGTGGCATTGGGTTGAAAGCAAGCAAATGTGATATTTTGTTTCGCGTATTGCAACAAATAAATACGAAATGTTTGACCAACAAAAGTTTTGAGAGGAGTTTCTTCGGCTATTTTGCGGAAATTAAAAGTGGGGTTCTACTGAATGAACTATTGATCTGGATGAGGTTCGTGTGGTTTGTATTGTGATTGATAGCTGGCGTGTTAAATTGTTTGCTATTTGTTTGTTTATTTAATGAAGAGGAGTTCATCCTAACGGCTGGTCCGCCTCTGGACGTGGTATAATTTAATTAATTTAAAAAATGTTACATCTGCTCTTATCGATTGTTTTTCGACATGTTTTATGTTTTTTGTAATATATTTAAGAATGTAGGGCGATAACAGTAGGGTACGTTAGAAGCGTTAGGTTCATAAAGTTGCTTATGAAGTCTCCATATGCAATCATACGAACCTAACGCTTCTAAAGTAACGCAAATATAGGAGTGTTTACCTTAGGTACAACTAATAAAAAATGCGTTTTTTTTTTTAATATTGTAATGATGAATAATGCCTTATAATAATGTGTGCTGTTTTACTAAATTAGATTCAAGTTTAAAAGTTTTGGCTAGATATCAAGGGCCCCTTTAAATTTTACGTATGGGATTATTTGTCAACGTGTTACACACCAAGATATGTATAAGGTATGAAAAAAATACGTTATAAGGAAGGGGTATGTCCAATTGTTTCGCGTTACGTAATATTTGAAGGGGTTTCCAAATGTTTAAGGATTATGTGAGAAGGGCACTTTCACAAGTAATTTGAATTTCCTTCTTATAAAATTAACTATCGTAACAGATAATTCCACAGGGTGGGGCAAGATGGGACAATTGCCCCCTCATATAAATCAGATTTTTATTTCAACATTTACATAATTATTTTATAAAATAACTTGATTTTTTGATAACTTGATTTGAAGGTAAAATAACTTCATTTCAGAAAATAAGGGCACTGAAACCCTTTTATTGCGTCATTTTCTTTGAGATGGTGCCTGAAAATTGCACGACAAAGGTGCATGAAGGGACAAACTCCAATGATTTTTTTTGGTCAAAAAATTGCACCACAATGGTTCATACAGAAAAAAAATCTGGTTAATTTTTTTTTTTTAAGCTGCTTCATGAAGGGTTAAAAGAAGAGGGTAAATTTAAGGTTGAAAAACTTCACCTTAGTGATGGTAAATTGAAGAAAAAGCTTTTTATTGAATATTTCTGGTGTAAAAATATCATCAAGGTGGAGCATGGAGGGACTAATACAATTGAAAATTGGAAAAATTTCAACACGCAAAAATTTGGAGGTGCACATTTAACTGAAAAATTCTGGTGGAAAGTTCGGTACACTGTGGTGAATGTAGAAGCAAGGTTAACTCATTTTTCTGGGGCATAATTTGCATCGTTTTGATGAATGCAAGCTTCATTGAAAATTTTTGGTTGAAAATTTGCATGAAGAGGCAAAACCTGAAAATTGCACCACAAAGGTGCATGGTGAAACAAACTTCACTGACAATTTTTGGTGCACCGTTCTGGTAAATGAAGGCACAAGCTTTATTTAAAATTAAGCTATATTGAAAATTTCTGGTGGAAAATCTGTACCGTTCTGGTGAACGGATGGGCAAGCTTTTTGAAAAATTTTTGGTCTTAAATATGCATCCTTCTGCTGAATAGAGAAACAAACTTTAATATCAATTTCTGGTGTAAAATTTGCACCATTCTGATGATTGGAGGGAAGCTGCTTTACTGAAAATTTATGAAGAAAAATCTGTAAATAGGGAAAAGCTTTCCCAAGTAACAATTTAACAGCCTTTTGGCTTTCACACTGATTTATTGTGGTTTTATGACGGCAAACGCAATATTTTTGGTTTAAATACAGCATTCAATAGTGCAACATATTCTTGTTTAGCAGTTCAGAATTTTGCTGTTTAGAAAACCTTTTAAAGTCAAAATGGGTCTGGTTTTAAAATGAATTTAATGCAGCATTCTATCCCTTTATAAACTGTGAAGTTAGTCAATCATAAACCTGATCGTCATGACAAAATGCTCCATAAAGGTATTTTATCATTATCGGTTTAAAACGGGAACAAAAAGCATACATTGTTGCTTTTTGGTGTCAATAAAGTGTATCCCAAAAGCCCCCTCTGTTTACAAATTAAACTTAAAATATGGAACCGCCTAGAGACAGAGAAAAAATAACTCGAGTGGGGCTTTTAAATGCTGAATCACAAATAAATGCCGATGGATAGCCGAGTAATAGTACTAGCGATAGTAGGAAGAATAATTCTAATTCTATAATACTGACGACGGAATGGAAAAAGAATCCAATTCCAGAACTTTCTGGGATGTCCAGCAGCTCCGTCAAAACCGATCAAAAACAACAGGGCAGCCGACTGAGAAAAGTGAAGTGAATGCGGTTCACGAAGCACTGGTTGCTGGCTTCCAGTGACACTCAATATTGATGGGATTACACAACATTTTGTCAATGGCGTTTGCGTCGCGTTCTGAATAAAAACAGACCAGCCGTCTCCAGAAATCGCGTTGCCACAGTCTAAAACTGGGAGTGCGGCAAACTGCCGACGGAAACTTCAGAAGCTGTCAGTCAGCTGGAAATTGGCCGCCTTCCGAACCATACCAGCAGTTTCATTCTGCGGAAGAGTTGACCCTTCGAAAAAAAACCCAAACAAACACACATAAAATTCCTATCAATAACCGGAGAAACGGAGGAAACTTTTCGGGAACGATTGAGGTTTCAGCTGTTCCAAGTTACGTTGATACACTTCCTGATTAACTGCTTCCGATGAATCCAATGCTGGAGTAGAACCTAGTTGCAATGATCGCACAACAAAACTATCGAAAAATAAACAAATTTTGACATTTAAGCTTAAGTTTAAGCAATTATGCCACCATTAATGCCGTCATAAAACTAAACGGAACAATTCAGTCTGCAAATTAACGTTATAAAACCAGGATTAAAATATTTGCATTTGTTAGGGGTTTTATGAAAGAAAAACAGCTTTTTCACAAATGGATTATGGCAAATTAATGTTTATGCAATCGCCATGTTGTTATTATTCCATTTGTTTCTTTACTATCTCCGTTTTTCAAGATGGTTTTCCATAAAAATAACTTTATTCTCATCAATTCATCAAAGTGCAGTAATAGATATTACGAAAATCATCAAATTACCTCGACTGATGCGCAATGATTAATATTAAAAATAACTATATTCTGTTTCCTAAATTAAAAATAATTAGTTAAATCAACGTTCTTCGAAGGCGGACTTATATTTTTCGATCTTCCGAAGCTCATTACACATTAGATTTAGTTTGTCACCTAAAAATAGACCACAATATGAATTTCGATAAATTTGGTAATTATTTCAATGAAATGATGAGGAAATTTATGAGGATTTTTGACAGATTTATTTTTGAACAATGAATTTGGCAAAAGCGGACGACATTTATGTATCCCTTTTTATCTTGATTGATATTTTATGTTTAGTGCGCTTATTAAGCGTCAAAGGCAAATGGCACGAGTATTGATGCCAAATGGCATTTACTGTAGTTTTAATAAAGTTTTCAAATGGTTCTCATTGGTTTCGTCGTATAACCATTTTAGCAAATTAATCTTGAAGTGCCTCGAAAATATGCCCTTCGAAACCTTCTCCAGGGTGGGCC
The DNA here is from genome assembly GCF_037179485.1 of Ochlerotatus camptorhynchus. NCBI lineage: Eukaryota > Metazoa > Arthropoda > Insecta > Diptera > Culicidae > Ochlerotatus > Ochlerotatus camptorhynchus. Next base: position 3,466,830 of record NW_027040507.1, on the reverse strand, counting down.
AACTAAACAGATTCTAGTCTTAATGAGGTTTTGGGAGATGTAATAAAGGCAAAGCTGTCTTGACCAAGGTTTTATGAATGTTGTTTTATAGTAGTCTTGTAGTACTGCATAAAACGTAAAATGTTACTTGGGTTATTTGGTGGAAAACCTGCATCATTTTGATGATAGGAGGAGCAAGCTATATTGAAAATGTGTGGTGGAAAATGGAAAAAGGAAATTTGCACCACTCAGAAGATTGGAGAAGCAATTTTTATTGAACATTAACTTGCATCGTTCTGGTCAATTGAAATTTTCAGGTGCAAAATTTTCTGGTGGCAAGTATGTATTGAAAATTTCTGGTGTACGATTTGCATCAATCTGTTGCATGGAGAGGTAAGCTGAATTGAAAATTCCTGATGTAAAAATTGCACAGTTCTGGTGAATGGAGGGGCAAGCTTTATTGAACATCTCTGGCAGAAAAACTACAACGTTTTGATGAATGGACGGACAACTTAAACTTGACTTCCGAGAAGAACCTCAAGGGTATTGAATTCTGAGGACAGTTCTAAAAGAAAAGATTTCTGGGGACGATTCCATGAAAATTCTGGGAATAATTTATAGTTAGTCCTTTAGATAGTTCCAAGATAATTTCGAAAAGAATACCGAGAGAATCAAATTTTGAATGAAATGCCAAAGGGATGTTGAGAAAAATTTCAAGGGAATTCCGAGGATGATTTCAAGCTCATTCTGGGAAGAATATTTGGAGAACGCAGAGGAAATTCTTCTGAAGCTTTAGAGAAATTTCAGTTCCAATGTGTTCTGAGAAAAAAAAAAAAGTTCCAAAATATTCCGATAAGAACCTCAAGGATATTGAATTCTCATGACAGTTCCAAAATATTTGTTGGATGAATTCAAAGAAAATTCTGCGAATAATTTCTGTTGCAATGGTGATCAAAATTATCACCGATAGCGTGCAAAAAGCGCTTTCCCTAACACAGATTTCAAAATTGAATTCCATCCGGTCTCGCCGAACGGTGCTTATTCGATCACCATTTATGGTGGTGGCGTTGAACGTTGTTCCCCAATACACAACGAAAGGCTGCCCACAAGAGCGTCCCTTCACTGAAGAAGGAGGAAGGAGCCACACTACTACTGATCGGATTCAGAAGCTCTTCGTGTGTCGCTGTGGGCCATCTATACCAAGCGCGTCACCCTCGTTCCAAACAACATACAGTTCACCAGCCTCATCTGTGTTGAACACCGTAATAGCTCAGCTTTACTTTAACAAGTTTGTTAAAGAGTATTTTCATCAATCGGATGTCAGTTCCCATAAGTTTTACTCTAACATACCATGTATTTTTAAGGCAGAATTGGGGGTGCAATTTATAAAAAAACCAAAATTAGTCGCGGCATGAAAGTGGTCTGATTTTGATCCAGAGATGATGGATTTTTCATTCTTATCGCGTATTATCAAAAGGAAAAAATAAAATTAAGATTTTATCAACTTTCAAAAGGTCACTGTTGCTATGATGATTAAAAATATCATAGGTTGCCAGCGAAAAGCGCCTTCCCTAACACAGATTTCATAATCGAATTCCATCCGCTCTCGTCGAACGGTGGTTATTCAATCACTGCGTGTGGTGAGTGGTGGTGTCCGGTCGTTATCATCAGCAACAGTACGAAGCTAGGCATTCCAAAAATGCTCAGCATAACAGCTTATGGTGATTTAATTGAACTGTAAGTGTGTCCTGTTGAACTTCAAAATGTTCGTACAAAAAACCCAAAAAGAACGAATCTTAAATATTTCCGGAGTGATTTGAGATTTGGGCGTTATTGTATTTGTAAACAAACACGTCAATCGCCGATTTCTCGCGAATAAAAGCTTAATTTTGAAAACTAATAACACTATGAGTTAGAGGTATGATTCCTCTATCATTTGATTATAAGATAATAAGATAATAAGATTATAAGATTGAGCTTTTATTCACGAGAAATCGGCGATTAACCTGTTTGTTTACAAATACAATTACGCCCAAATCTCAAATCACTCTGGATTTTCCGGATTCAAATTTATGCCTTTTTATTTTTGCATCATTTATTTGGGCCAACCCTGTAGAAGTAATCCGACTTACAAAAGAGAAAATTGATGATGAGAATCGATCATCGCAGTTAGACCTTTATGATGCTGAACGCTAGAAATTATCTATTGAATTTGGACTTCTCTCAGCATTGCCAGATATTTTGAGATTTTATACCGATTTAACCAATTTTTTTTAATTAATCAAAATTATTATTTCTTTGTGAGAGCCTTGTATGATTTTGAATACCTCATATTTTCTGAGCCTTCAAAATTCTAAGCAATCATCTCTAAAGATCCCTTATGCTTGATACTCTTTCGACTAATGTTTGTATTTCCTCAACGTTGTTGGCTACCCATCAATCGAGAAATAGTCGATGGTTCTTTCCGGTAATTCCTAGGGAATCGAGAAATATTTTTTAAACATTATTTAACTTCCGGAAGTTTTTATTCATTTTTAAATTTCCTGAAGTTTCATCCAACTTTCCCTGGAATTTTCTTCCACCTTACCTTGGAAGCTTCTTCAGCCTTCGCTCGAATGATTATTTCATCTTCTCCAGCCAGTGTTTTCAATTTTTCCGGAACTTCAAGGATGCCATCAGATTTTCATTATGGATCCACACTGGCTGCAGAAACATTTAAGAAGTTCTGAAGCTTCAGGACTTTTGTGTAAGTTTCGATAAATTAAAGACAGTTTCATTAATTTCTGTTAAAATTCGAAAACCCGGAAATTTCAGAAAAGTCCAGCGAACTCCAGTGAACTTAAGGAAACATCATAAATATTTTGGAAACTTCACAAGTCCAAAGAACTTCTGGGAAATTTAATGGTTTTCAGGAACTTTAGGACAGATCAATAAATTTCAATGAAATTGCTGAAATCATAAAGGAGTTCTGAGAAACTCAGGCAATTTCCGAAAACTTCAGCAATATCCTGAGGATCTCATGCAAATTTAGGAAACGTAAGGGAAGTTACATGCACCTTAGAACATTGTGAGAAAATTTTATGGGAAGTTCTAGGCTTTTTAATGGACTGCCATTTAAATTAATAACTTTTTTAAATTAAAAAAATCGGTAAGATCAGAGAACTTCAATGCTGATGCTACAATAAATTCAAGAAAATTGTGAGAGTACTTAAGAGATTTCATAATCTTCAAGAAAGTTCAGAGACCTTCAAAGCTGATTAGAGATATTTCGGTAATCTTATTATAATCAGGGAAGTTCCGAGCGCTTTGAGGATGACCAGAGAACTCCAAAACAGCCCTTAATTTCAGGAAAATTACAAGAACTTTTAAGGAATTTCGAGAAATTATGGAATATTCCTAAGTGCATTTCAGGAATGTTCCGTAAACTTCAGGGATGTTTTATGAATATCAGGAAAATTTTCTGGATCATTAGAACATCCCCAGAAATCTCTTTCTTCCGGAATTATGTCCTTGTTTCTTTCGACTGTTCCGTAAGCCCTCTGGTTTCCGACTTTCTTCAGATGTTTCCTTCAATCTACCTTAGGAAGTTTCTGCCAGCGTCTCCAGGAAGTTCAATTAATTCTCCCAGAAATTTCTTTTGTCTTCTTCTGGAAGTTTGACCATAAGTCAAAGGTTTTTTTGTTCGACTTCTATTGGAAGATTTTTCCGAGCTTCTTCTGGCTTTCCCTGGAAACATCAGGAAATTTACTTCCGGCTTCCGAAACTTTTCTGGTTTCCTTTGTATGTGACATCCGTTTTTTTTTTCGATAGTTTATTAAAATTTTCGCCACAAGTTTCTCAATTCGTGTCTTGGAAGTTTCCCGGATGTTTTTCCAGCTTATCTCGAACTTCATCCAGGAGAGCTTCTTTCGTCTTTCTCTAGATGTTTTCAGTTCCATTCAGAAGCTAATTCAAACATTCCCCGGAGTTTTCTTCCGGAATTTTCCGATCATAGTTCAAAAGCTAAAATTTGGCTTTGATTGATGGCTTTCTCAGTCTTAAAACACTGCAACGACTACGATGTAATCTGCTCGACATTTCGGCCATGGGTTGTGGCCTTTTTCAAGTGAAAATATTGTTAGTCGTTATTGTCAATAGTTTAGTCGTTATTGTGGCTGATTTTCCATATTTTGGTTTCATTTAATGATATTTAATTGAAAGAAAGAAAAAAACAATACTTGGTCACAATTTTGATCACGACTTGAGGACAACGATAATTTTAAAAATTAAATTAAAAAAATAAAGAGAGTTTTAAGACTGAGAAAGCCGTCAAACAAAACTATTCATCTCAAATCCCTAAAATATAAAATTAAATAAATAGTAAATATCGATAAATACCGATTTTTTTTTAATACCTCTGATAACGATAAACTTTAAAACAATCTGGCAACGCTGCACACACTGTTACAGCGTTACAGGTTGTGCTGGAGTCAGCTTCTGAAATTCTCACATCTTAGATAGTTACTAAGAGCTTTGAGAGCTTGATTGAAGAACATTAGTAATCGACGTTATCGGCTACGTTTATTTTTGGCATTTGCAAAATATTCCATTTGTATCCTATGTGCCACATGAAGTGATTTTAAACACACGTCATTCTGTGGAGTGCGAAATGATTGTGAAAACTTGCGAAATGATTAGGGTAAACGCTCCTATAGTTGCGGTACGTTAGAAGCGTTAGGTTCCTATAGTTGTGTATGGAGACTCCGTACACAACTATAGGAACCTAACGCTTCTAACGTACCGCAACTATAGGAGCGTTTCCCCTATGAAAAGTAAATGGGAGAAATTTATTTGTACTGGCAATAATTTTCTACTGGTAGCTACTAGAGTCGGTGTATAAAGAGTTACGCCAAGAGTGAAGCCAAGTCTACCTATTGAACTGTTAAACCGGCTACCTATGTGCAAAGTAAGCAAACATTACGGTGCTATGAAAGGCCCACGAAAGGTATTGCAATAAAATAAAAAAATATAATCGAAGAAATGATCATCAACACGCAGTGAGCATTAAATTGTCATGGGGTACGTTTGGTAATGATCAGTAATGAGAATTTCTACTATTTTTTGATAAGATAATTTGACAAAATCAATGATATAATGATTGACTACAACCGCTATTTTTTTCTCGCTAGAAATCATTTGAAGTTGATGTAGAAGTCCTCTGTTGCCAAGTGAAAAGAAAGGGAATGTTTCGAAAACCGTGTTGCGAGTTCAATTGTTTTTCTCTTGGCGTGACTCATTATACACCGACTCTAGTAGCTACCTACGAACTGACGTCTTCCTCAATTAACGACAGAGACGATCATTCTTGCACGACCTTCTACCTGTGATTTCAATAAAATGAGTCAACGAATTGCAGATCTTTTACGCTTAGCAGAGCTTCTTGATGATTTTTTTTAAATATTGCTCCGTGGTAAATGTAGTTCAAGCGGTAGCAAACAACATTGCAAACTGCTCGAATGATGCGATTGATCTCTTTACCTGCCATGATCAGGGTTGTCAAATGAAACAATTCTAGATAGAGCTGGAATTAAGGCGTAACAGCTTTTGTAAACAATTACTTCTCTCGATGATTTCTCGGAAGTCATGGCTCTCCTTGGCAAGTCGACATCACCATCGAGCAGAGGAAGACTTCTTCTACCCGATGGATATGTTATTTTGTGTAGGCATTAGACTGATGCAAAATTTGACTTTTTCGCTCCACAATACTTAAACGATTCCAAATCGAATCCTGACTAACCCCTCAAAATTTGAACCCCTTTGGTGAGAAACTGAGATGGCACAAACCATTTGAAGTTTGTATGGGAATTACTATGGTAAAACCAAGATTTTTGTTCATGTCCATCTAATAATTCACCATATCGGTCTGCTTCAAAAGCTTTCAACTGTTCTTGTAAGAAATTTTCCCAGCTACAACTTTGCCCAAGACTACTTTTTGATTAAATGCAAGGATCGAAAGTTATCAATGGTTCAATGCGCTGATGTCTTATGATCATGCTCAATCAACTGCTCAGCAGGCAACATTGGTGTTTCTGGGGCGTTGAATAGGACACAAAAATCATGACTACTATGTCACACTGCAAAATACAGTGTTGCCTACAGGGCAGCTGCTTGATCATGTCATAAGTTTACCAATCTCTTAAATAATTAATAACTTTTTCCTGTCTCGTTTTTCATAGAAACGATCTTCAGCAAAGTTGTAGCTGAGAAAATTTTCTTTAATAATGGCTATCGAACTGTTTCGCAGCTTAATATGGGAAAAGGCTAGAAGGCAATGAACAAAAAGTTGAGATTTCCCATAGTAATTTACATGTAAACTTCAAATGGCATGTGCGAAGTCTGTTTCTAACCAAATGAGTTGTAACTTTGGGAGGCTAATCAGGACCCGATTTGAAACCATTTAAGCACTGTGGAGCGAAAAAGTCAAATTTTGCATCAGTCTAATAGGCATGCATTGAATTCCGAAAAATCAACAAGAGAAGTCATGGTTTACAAAGGCTGTTACGCCCTAATTCCAGCTCTATCTAGAATTGAGCACTCATTTTTTGTTTGAAGGAGGATGATGTTTCAAAACTTCATGGACTCAGGAATTTAGCTGAACCCCCGACGATAATTTGTCAAGCAATTTACGAAGCTGTAAAATACCATATCATTCGAAAACGAAGGTCGGTGATTGTAAATACAATATAAGGCCGTTCGCAATACTAAATAAGTTACAAAATTAGTTCAAACTACACGACTGATCTAAAATTTGAAGCTGCCAAAAATGAAACTGCAACACGATCAGCGCAACGCATAGTTTTCATCCCTACAGATGTGTGCGTGTGCAAATTTTGGTTTGCTTCGGTGATTCGCAATCCAGTATCAGGTACCGAGTTCGAACCACGAGAAGAGGTCCCGGACGACTGTCGAAAAATGTAAAGAAAATATGATTATTTATGGAGGTCGCTGATCACCTGATGGTCTTTGAAACAATTTTTGGGTAAAAACCCGGTATCGTGGGTGAATATCTGAGAGACGTGACTTTAATTAGCGGACAGTTGAATATCTTCAGAATTATACTAAATCAACCTGAAGATATTTTTTTTCCGTGTTGGGTGTATTCATCACTGCGACCATTACTTTGATCTATTGTGATATTCCCTGTTTTTATATTGCTTTATCAGTTATGTCGTATCACTATTTTGTGAAGCGACCGACATAGACTGACCAAAAGCATTTTCTCAGCCAGGTATTACATTTCGAATGAAATGTACTACTTTACTGGGACCTGCATTCCAAATATCAAAGGGTTATGCCAGCCCTTTATCCAGAAAAATACGCCTTTTATTGAAGATTGCTGCACAAGAGCATAGCAGGTGTTCAGAGTCTTCCTTTTCTATACCACAGAATCGACACATATCCTCTTGAAGTTTTCCTATTAGCTTCAAATGATATTTACATGGACAATGTCCTGTTATCAAACCAGTATAGACACTGAGATCTTTCTTTGATAATTCAAGAATTTTGCTAGTCATTGAAATGTTCGGAATTATGAACCGTTTCGACTGCCTATAGCAATGGAAGTGTTGTTACAATTGGTCTCCACTTTCATTTTTTTCCATTTCTTGATCTTCATTTTAAGAGAACAAGTAGAAACTCTACAGAATGGTTCTGGTCCTATGAATTTACTTGGTTTTGACAGGCCAATTTCTGAAGTGACATTGCACATTCCCATACGAGTTTGGAATTGCATGTTGCTGATTTTAAAGCATTTAATGCTGCTTGACTATCAGACATAATGCAGATATTCGAATGTTTATAATTCCTGCGCAAGCATATTACAGAGCATTCAAGAATTGCTTGAATTTCTGCTTGGAACACGGTTGGCCGGTAACCCATGGATATTGAGATATCAATCCCTGGACCAGTTACCCCTGCTCCCACACGGTTGTTCAATCTTGAACCGTCTGTATAAAAAAACAGTTGAACCTGGACGGATGTTTGGTCCCCCACTTTCCCAAACATTACGATCAAATTCTGCTGCATTGTATAAACGATCGAAATTATATTTTTTCTCCATCCAGTCTTCATTTTTTAATACAAGAGAATCAATATCAAACATTTTTTAAATGCTAAGGTGTCCTGTAAGATCACCTTCAAGGAAGTACTTTGTTCGTTGAATCCTTAAAGCGCTCCTTTCAGCTTCTAATTGGATAAATTGATGCAACGGAATCAGATAAAGTAGAGCATCTAGTGAAATACTCGGTGTGCTGTTCAATGCACCAGTTATTGAGAGAGTAGCTAGTCTTTGCAGTCTCCCCAGCTTCTTCTGAGCCGATTTTTCATTAGTTTTCGGCCACCAAACTAATGATGCGTAGGATATTCTGGGTCTTACAATCGTCAAATAAATCCAGTGGATCATTTTTGGTTTTAGGCCCCATTTCCTACCAAATGTTTTTTTACTTATCCAAAGAGCATTTATTGCCTTATTGACAACCTGCTCTATATGTGAATTCCAGTTAAGTTTACTGTCAAGAATGACTCCCAGATACTTGACTGTTCGTGAAAGTTCTAAAGAGGTTTCTTTCAATTTTAAGTTATTTATAGAAAATTTCCTTTTCCGTGTGAACGGTACAATAGTGGTCTTAGAAGGGTATATATTCAACCCTTCTTTAGCGCACCACGACGAAACATAGTTTAAAGCAGTTTGCATTCTATTTGAAATGATATTATCAAATTTTCCTCGTACTATTATGACTATGTCATCAGCAAAGCCAATTATCTCGAAGCCCTTTGCTTCTAAGTTTTTGAGAAGTTCGTCAACAATTAAAGACCATAAAAGAGGTGAAAGCACACCTCCTTGAGGACACCCTTTTACAGCTCTAACTGTTATGGATGAGCTTCCAAGATTTGCTGAGATTTCTCTTTTAGAAAGCATCTCATTAATCCACTTAACGATGCTTTTGTCGAATCCACGCTTCAACATATTGTTTTTCATGGAGTTATAAGATGCATTATCAAATGCTCCTTCAATATCAATGAATGCTGCTAGTGACATTTCTTTTGATTCAAAAGATTTTTCTTGTTTTGTAACAAGCGTGTGAAGAGCTGTTACTGTTGATTTACCAGCTTGATATGCAAGCTGATATTTACTCAAAGGAATTGTAATCAAGTACGTTGATTTTATATGCTGATCTATTAACCTGAAGATATGATAACATCCTGAGCAGTTCTTGGAGCTCTCTGATCACCTGAAGGCCTTTGGAATATTTTCTGACCAGCCTGGTATCATGAGATAATATCTGGGAGATGTGATTTGAATTGTTGGATAGTTTGAGTTCTTCATCAGAATAGTACTTGACCAACCTGAAGTCTTGAAAAGGTATCCAGGGGATTTTATAGACATCGTAAAACACATGGAATAATTTCTGAGCTGCCTGGTATCATATGAGAGGATATCTGCCGAGTTGATTAAGATTGTTGGATAGTTGGATAGTAAGTCTTGAAAAGAGAAGGGGATTTTAGAACACCTGAAGATCATGGGAATAATTTCTGAGCTGCCTGGTGTCATGTGAGAGAATATCTCCTTGAAGTAAAATACGCTTTCTGTGAAGATCCATGGACTTTCATGAAGATCTATAATATACTATGAAATTCGCAGAATTACTATGATGTTCCTGGATCTTTGATGCAATACCTCTCACTTCTTTGCAATTTCCTGAACTTCAATGATACTCCCTGAAACTTTAAAAAAATACAATTTCCATGTTACTGTTCTTTATGAAGTTGTCAGATTTTTTTTGAAGCCCTTCGTGTTTTTATAAAGTTCTCTGGCCTTCTATGAAATATCCTAAAATTTCTCAGAAATTCTCAAAATTTCTGTAAAATTCCCAAATTTCTATTCAATCTTCTAAGCTTCTATGAAGTTTTCTAAACATCCATAAATGCACCCGACGAAATTTGAAACAGAGTTCCATTCGTATTTTAAGGCCGTTCGCAATGCTGTTGTGTTTAATATAGGCTGTTTCAATTTGAAACTATAACAGAAACGCACCACTTGCTTTGCAGGGTTGCAGTTTCATTATTCTAGTACTAGTTTGAACCATATTTGCAACAGCTCGACTATTCTGTTTTATTTATTAGTGGAGTTGGAACACGAATGGAACTCTGTTCCAAATTGCAATGGATGTATTTGTGGAGCTTCTAATCTGACATATGGCAGACGGCCAGAGGAAAACGAGGTGACGAAAAGAAATCTCATTCTGTTATTGTTCGGAGTCGATAAATTGATCGAGCAAATAATTTTGCTTTACATCATAGCCATTTTAAAAAAACTAGATGACTCCTTATTTTTTCCAAAGATCTAGATGTGATTAAAGATCTACAAAACCTTTTTTTTTCATTGATTTGTTTTCCGAATGCTACCGACGCCAGGGAGGCAGCTCCCACATCTGGATCCTACCACCTATCGACCCATCAAACTCATGATTGGTTCATCAGATATTCTGAAGAAATCTTCATTTAACCCTCAGAATATTTTTTCATACCTTAATTTTGAATAGGTATTCTGAAGGTATCCAACAATTCAAATTGTGTCTCTCAGATGTTCTCTTATGATACCACGTGGCTCAGAAACTATACCAAAGACCTTCAGGTGATCAGATCTGACCAGATCAGCTCTCCAAAACATTCTTTGGTTATTTTTTTTCAATTCTACTGGATGATCAACTATTATTGTGAAGATCTTTAACTGTCCAACATTCAAATAACGTCTCTCAGAGATTCTCTCTTGATAAAAGGAGTCTCAGAAATTATTCGAAAAGCTTTCGGGTGCTCATAGGTTTCAAAAACTTTTTATGATATTTTCTCAATACATCAGAATAATCAAATATCAGAGATTCTCTTGGTGTCACAGAAATTATTCTAAAGCCTTCAGGTGCTCGTAGGTCTCCAAACACATCACTTGATATTTTTTCCAAAACTTCCCGGGTGATAGACCACCCTGCATGTTTCGACAACAGAATCGTCCTGGACCGTTTCTCGTAGTTCCTGGATTACGTTGGTGTAATTATCTTGTTCAAGAAAACTTTCTTGAATCAGGATCAGCTTCTCCGTTCGTGCTAAAATCACCGAAGCAAACAAACTTTGCACACGCACACATCTGTAGGGATGAATACCAAAAACCGTTTAAAACTGTGCGTTGCGCTGACCATGTTGCAGTTTCATTTTAACAGTTTTAAATTTGAAACAATTTTGAAACTCAGCATTGCGAACGGCCTAAACCCACTCAGAAATAACACTGAACGGTCGAGCAGTTGCAAATCTGATGCGAAATAGTGCTCGAATAATGAAACTGCAACTCAGCATTGCATTTTTGTTCTAGTTTCAAATAGAAACAGTCCATATAACATACAACAGCATTGCGAACGGCCTAAAGATGAGATTTTTTTTATGTGAATATGAATATATGGAAAAACTGGAACCACTGTTATTGCTGCCATTCGTATTGGCATGAGATGAATATTTTCAATCTGACTCTGCATGATCTGTTAGCATCGGCTTTCAAAATAAAAATTAAAATCCATATTGAACCACTCATAGCAAAGTGTGCAGTGTTGATCTCTGTTTTTGGGCGTACTCTTTCTGTTGGAAGGGAAGTGGGGTGTCAAACAACGGAACCATGCGGAAATAAAACAAAGCGATTCTCGCGTCCAACGGTCTTTTCTAAATTGTTCAAAAGTTTATTAGTAACGAAATTTTAACCATCTATTTATACATACTCATCGGATCATCGATTGGAAAAAGAAGTAGCTAGTGCTATCCTGCTATCCTAAACTTTTCTTTATAAGACTTGATGCATGCAGGATGAAGGGTGAGATTTACTGATTAGGACCGGGTCGGAAATCAAATTTGGTTAAGGTAGATTTTAAAAGTTTAAAATCACAATTTTGCAGCAATATCACATGCTGTTTTTAGGGAACTTTGTTCATTGATTCGGGTTTTAAGCTATGAAAGTAGTATCAGCCATTAATTACGTGGAAAATTCTACCATGCTTGATTTTCGACTAACCCGATTGCTAGGCAGGCCTGAACATACTCATTACAGCTTAAATACTGCTTTTCAAAATTATGAAAGTATGAGATATTATAATAATAATTTGTATAAGTATGATGCAAGGAAATTAGGTAAAACTTCGCTTCCAGAGTGTCACAATTAGCGATTAGCTATAACGAATAGTATTCTCTCATGACGAATACTTATTACAGCTACAATAACTGATTGTGACCCTCTGAAAGCAAAATTGACTGGTTTTATGCGTCTTACACAAACTTTACCTCCTCTTCTTGCACCTTACATATAAAAATTATTATTACAATATCTCATAGTTTCATAATTTCGAAAAGTAGCATTTTAGCTGTAATGAGTATGTTCAGGCCTGGCTAGGATATTATTACGGCAAGGTTGCAAAGACTCATTTCAGCTAAAACAATGTTTTTCTAAATTATGAAATAATTAGATGCCATGATCAAATTTTTAATTGGTAGGATACAAGAAGAGGTTGCAAAGAATGTGTTTGACATATTAAACCTGTTTATTTCACTTCATGAGAGTCACAGTCAGCGATTTTTCACAAACTCACTCACTCACTCACTCACTCACTCAGCGATCAGCAAATCGCTGATTGTGACTCATAGAAAGCAAAATTTACAGGTTTTATGTTTCCAACGCATACTTTGTAACCTCTTCTAGTAAGTTACAAGTAAAACATGCCATCATACCATCTTTTGGTTTTATTATTCCGAAAAACATTATTTTAGCTGAAATGAGTCTTTGCAACCTTGTATTACGGTCTAACCAGACTACAAATAAAAAGTATGAAACGCATGCAATCTTTTATTTAATGATGAACAACTATTGTTAAGGTTTAAATTTGATCGGTAATCCATCCTGTGTGCGGTAAGTCTATCGAGCGTATTGATGAACCCAACTTATTCGACTAATCGTGCAAGAGTTAACAAGTTTTGTTGTTGTTTTTTGACTATACAGAACCAAGATGGTACCTGAAGGCACACTTCTCATATGTATGTTACACAGTCTAGCTACGCTTTTTGGTTTTCATTCATCAGATTCTAGTAAAAAAAAACAGTAAACTTCTACAACAATCGGGTTTTTTTTATTATAAGGGTGTGATTCATCCCAGATGTTAAACTATTATTTACTAGGGTTGTTCAAATTATTAAATTTGGTCCACGCATCGCAATCGATTCCACATCAGCTGTCTGTTGCAGCGAATTGTATAATTTGAACCTACCTAGTATCTAAGGGGGTATTATCGTGCAACTATGAGTGAGATTGAAGTCCAATCAATGGAGGCGGCATATCTACGTATTGTGATTGATGGTTTTGATTTTTTTTTTTTCAGGCGTTAGTACAGGTTGATATGATTAATAATAAGATTAGTTTTAGAAAAAAAAAAACTCCTAGCGTTATAATCAAATGTGTCTTTGATTCGCACGAGTGAATTACTTTTTGGGAGGGGCATGAAGCCAAGGGGTGACCCCATCGTTTTAGGTCTTTCTTTGGCGTAGCTCGGAAGAGTTTCCGTTGTGACCATTCTTTTGTCTGAAAAGTGAGAAGTGAAGAGAAGAAAAATGCTCTCGGTGAGAAACGATTCTGGGTTGCAAATGAGGTGGTACACCGAATTTCAAGACACGAGCACTACACAAATCGGGTGTGTTAATTGTTTGTGGAAGCGTGCTCACAAGTTCACATGGTAGAAAGTAGTTAGTTGTAGGGTTATTCAAATTAGTTTGTTTAATTATGTAAATTTTAGAGCGGAGTATTGTGGTTCGTTTAAATGCACGAACATGCACATTAGTGATTCGTTTATTAGTGTTTGGTTTTCGTTCGGTTCGGGGTATGGCAACCCTGACTGGTGTTATAGCAGATACTGTTAGCGAACTATAATAAAATACACAGATAAGAGGAACAAATACAAGAGAGATCAATGCCCAAAACAGAGATTCTTACAGACCAGAGCGGTTTATAGCAAAACGATAAAACACTGCTGATTCGAGGCGACCTCTATAGCGTTTCTGTCGAACTGGCCACCAACCTTGACGGCAGCTGAGTGTTTTAATATGTGTTTGTGTCGTGAGGTATATGTATAATGGAATATAGTGATACGTAAATGCACACGAGAGAACGAAACATGAATATAGAGCGAGTTCTGAACGAAACTTTTAGCAGCATTGATGAAAGATCGGGTACAATCGATGGAAAACGAAAATAATCGGTTTTTGATCAACGATGAACATGTAATACTCACTGATCTGGACTCTGGTCGGTGTCACTTTCTTCGATCTCTGTCTTGTTGCGTCTTCTTTCGCATATTAAAATAATCACACATAATACAACAACTTCGACAATGATACCCACGAAAACGTAAAGCGCGGCGTATTTTCCTAAAAAAAAAGAGAGACCAACATTAACGATGAGCACGATGCAATATGGTCCACTCTGATATCGTACCTCTAATCCTAACGGTCATCGTGACTTGTGCCGGTTTACCCGTGATGTCTGTGGCATTGTTTCGAGCCTCGCAGGTGTAATCGTTATAGTCGTTGAGCGTGATGCTCTCGATGGTTAATCGGGCATTCTCGACGCCCTTGTCGTCCTCTTCCAGCAGGACCCGGTCTGTACTCGTACTGAAGGTGGTGTTGCCTGAAAGGGACGGATGATGGAACAGGTTTTATAGGGGTTTTTGCTAGTCAAATTTTGCTATTGATACATATTGCTGCCCGTGGATGACCTATGTTTGGTTTGCTGACAACATTGAATGGAAAAATGATAAACATACGTTAGCACGACACAATTGCACTATGGGAATTCAGGTGGCCAATAATCGAAAATTGACTTTCTCCTAATGCTGATTCGTGTTCATCCATCGGTAGTAGATTATCCAACGGGGAAACCCCAGAATATCAGTTCTCTAAACCATATACTTACAGAGATACAGGTGATATAGTCGAACAGTTGCCGATTTTTGTAAAAATCAATAATACACTCAATCTCACTTTTCTCTAAATTGAATACATCTTTTCCCATGTTTGAAGGTGTTTCTGAAAGCATCCAAATGACAAATGACAACATCGCATAATTGTGCGCTAGGGCTATTTTAGCTCTCGCCTTATATTTCAAAAAGACGTATTTGATCATTTTTAGTAAATCATTGCACGAAAACTGCTCACCAAATCGAAATGATGTCTGAGACAAAGTTGTACGAAACTTTTCAGAAAAGAGATACATAGGGTAGAGCGCTACTTCGTCGTAATCACCCAGTTTCGTTTTAACGATCGGAAAAGATCAAACATATCAATGATTTCACCGTGCACAAATCAATAATAGGTTTGTTCCGATGCGTTAGTTCATTAGCTACAACATAAATCCTACTAGAGCACATTGTATGAATATTAACGCCCATTGCTCTCAATGCAAAAGAAGGGCTCCTAGCGAATCCCCCTTTTCTACGTTTATCCGTAGGACGAAAAAAAAAATCGAATGGCGTTTAGATGCGTTATTGCGTTATTGCGGAATTGAAAGTCGTAAGACGAATTTAGAATCAAGAAGCAGTATTAGATTTTGAACAATGTATCAACAATTTGTGACTCTTTATCAAATCCAACGGCACCGTATGGAAAGGTGAATAAATTGAGAAGTCTTCTTTGACAGAAATATTCCATTTTTGTTCAAACCCGTTCAAAAAAGAGAGGTAAAGCGCGGGTTGTGCTTAGTAGGACGGGAATTAGAAAAAAACCCTACTAAAAAAAATCACAAACTGCCGGAGAAAAAAAAAACTGATAAATTTTCAATTATAAAAAAAAAGTACATTTAAACCTTTTTCAACTCTTATGTTAACTTGAAAGCTTATCAAAAATGTTATCTTTTCTGATATTGGACTCAATGGACACTTTAAAATGAACCAAAATCGTAGAAAATCAACTTTTAAAGGGTGTCCACAGTTAAATTGCATCACTTTCAAAAAGCTGTAACATTTTACCCTTGGGGTTAAATTTAATGAAATTTTGGGTGCGATGGCGTCAGAGTGTATTGTTTACACTGTGTGAGTTTTATTGAAAATTTTGCACACTCACCTCAACAACCAACATCTTTCGCACCGAGCCATCGGAGAGATGTTGGGAATCCAACAATCTACTGTTTCTCGTGTCATAAAACGTTTCCGAGAACGTTTAACTGTCGATCGGAAACAAGTGAGTGCAAGAAAAAGTGTTCCGTACTGCGTTGAAGATCACAAGCGAGTGGTTGCTGGCTACGCAATTGCGTTCGGGATGTCGCGAAAAAAAACTACATGTGACAAAAAGTTTCATGCAAAAAGCCAAGAAACGAACTACACTCATTCAAGGTTCAGAAAGCACCAAATCGCAATGAACGACAGAATAGGACAACTAGAACGCGGCTACGTAAGCTGTACACACAAATGTTGACAAAACCACACTGCGGTATCATGGATGATGAAACATACGTTAAAGCGGACTTCAAACAAATTCTGGAAAACTAGTTTGTGACTGCGAAAGGCAAGTTCGATATTTCAGAGTCATCGAAACAGCCAGTGTTGAAGTTCCCCAAGAAATTCATGATTTGTCAGTCGATTTGCTCGTGCAAAAACGGAGCAAACCTTTCGTAACAACTACAACCGTAAATACCCAAGTCTACATGAATGAGTACCTGAAGAAACGACTGCTTCCGTTTCTCGAATCACACAATGTTCCTACAATTTTGACGTAGGACTACGTCTATGATTTCTATATGGGGTTGGGGATACACTTTGTGAAAACCGAAAATGGAACATGTAACAAAATAATGAAAGATTTTGAACATTAATAACTCAGCTGCCCCTGGACCAATTTCAATTATTTTATCAGCAATCGATCAGAAATATTTCTACGCATCAATGCTTCTGACTGATGATTTTTTAACAAAAAAAAAACTATTGAAAAAGTGGTAATGTCAAACATTGTCCAATGTAAAAATAAAAAGCGATAATTTTATCTCTTTTTTCATGAAATAAACGTTCTTCCCAAACCCAGTCGTCATAATCGAGTACCACTTGGTTGCACATCATTCTGCTTTAACCTGAAAAGATATAAAAGAGAACTGCTGTCTAATCTCAACCCATTTTCGCTTCGGACGGCGTGGTGAGCAGGCAGCAGAAGCAGGAATAGCAGTCCACTCTTCTAACTAACAAGCAACAATGACTGGTCGTGACAAAGGAGGAAAAGGTCTTGGTAAAGAAGGCGCCAAGCGTCATCGCAAGGTTCTTCGTGATAACCGCCATCCATCGTCTGGTTCGCCGTGGCGGTGTCAAATGTATCTCCGGTCTGATCTACAAGGTGTGCTGAAGGTGGTCCTGGAAAATGAGATCCGTGATGCTGTCACCTACACTGAACACGCCAAGCGACAGACGCACTATGTACGGTTTCGGAGGTTAAATCATCACCAACTTTGGCAACAAAACAGCCCTTTTCAGGGCCAACGAGCTTATTACAGCAAAGAGTTGGAATATAATTTATCTGTGCCTGTTTGTCCATATTCAGAACCACACGCTCCCAACGACCACACAAACTGCTGTCCAGAGTTGTAATCTTGTAACCAAACTTAGAAGCAGGGGTGCAAGTGATTTTAATCAATTCTTTTCATCAACTTTCTCTTTTAAAAAAAAAATACTACAAATTTGGTACGCCTACAATTCAAAAACGGAAAGAAATAGAGTGAAATAAAGGTACGCTAACCAAGCTTATATATAGTATTACATTCTCTGAAAATTTCATGACAATCGGTTGAGAGACTTACAGAGCTGCAAGATCTTGACTACAGAATAGTTTGGAGAGCATTAAATATCTTATTGATACTATTCATGATGTTTATGTTGTCAAAAAGCTCACTTGAGCTTCACGGACACATTCCAATTTTCAAGATATTGATAAAGACTTCTTTGAGAGTGTATAACTTTAAGGTCGTAACCCGTAACTAGTTGCGAGAGCCAACGCCAAAGTCACGAGTTCCAATCTCATCACCGGATAAGTCACGAATGACACAAGAGTGTTCAAGTGACTGTAATCACAAAAACAAAAGAATATCTTTATGGAAGCCATTCGATGAATGTGCTTGTTGTCAAAACGCTCTCTTGATCTTCTTGGACTCATAAAGATCTTTAAGACATTGTTCAATACTTCAGACTTTCTTGAGCTTCATGGACTCATACAGATTTGCAGTATTGTGTTCAAGACTTTCATTGAGCCTGTAAAACTTCAAGATCTTAGCTCCAGAATAGTTTAGAGATTATAAAAAAAAAAAAAAAAATCATATTGATACCATTCCATGATGTGGATGTTGTCAAGAGGCTTACTTGAACTTCAATAACTCATACATATTTTGAGGACATTGTTCAAGACTTCATCGTGCCTGTAGAATTTCAAGGTCTTAACTCCACAATGGTTTGGAAAGCATTAAATATCTTATAGATACTATTCGATGATGTGCATATTATGGACTCATAACGAATTTCAGGACATTACTCAAGACTTCTTTGAGCCTGTAGAAGTTTAAGATCTCAACTCCAGAATGGTTTAGAAAGCATACCATCCAATGATGTGCATATTGTAGAAAGGCTCTCCTGAACTTCGTTTATGATTTATGATCTCTTATTGATACTAATCCATGTTGTCCGGAAGCTCTCTTAAGCTTCATGGACTTATACAGATTTTCAGGACATTAATCAAACCTTCATTGAGCCTGTAGAACTTGAATATTTCATCTATTTTGGAAAGCATTAAATATCTTATTTATACCACTCGATGATGTGCATAATGTCAAAAGGCCCTCTTGAGCTTTATGTACTTATATAGAATTTCATGACATTGATCAAGACAAGATATCAACTCCAAAATGGTTTGGAAACCAAAACATATCTTGTTGATACCATTCAATGATGTGCATATTGCCAGAAGGCTCTCTTGAACTTCATGGACTCATACAGATTTTCAGGACATTGTTCAAGACTATATTGAATCTCTAGAACTCCAAGATCTTAGCAGCAGAATAGTTTCGAGAGCATTAGATATCTTATTGATACAATTCTATGATACGCATGTTATCATGAAGCTTTACAAAGCTCGGATTAAAGGGTGTATTCGATAAAAATGGTGCAAACATATTTACACACCAAAATTAAACCGATTATCGGAATTTCTTGAAATTTTCAGGGAATGAAAAACATTTATTTTTGATATGGACTTTTTATGCTCCTGAATCATCGATATCACGGTTTCACTGAAAGAAACCAATATCTTAAAAATCAGGAACACTGTATCATTCACCGAATAAAAGCTAAGAGTCCCGTCTTTCATTTGAGACTATTTTCTAAATATTGTAGCCTAGAACTTCTAGAAATTAGTCGCGTAAATCCTATACCAAAAACTTCCAATTTGATCTTCTTTTCAGAAATTTGTGTGGAAAAAATTACCCCCGATAGAACATTTTGAATTAAATACCAAATGAAAGGGTAGACCTTCAGCTTTCATTGGGAGGGTATTTCAGCGATAGTAAAGACTGAGTAGACCTTCTCCGCGGGGAGACTGGATCCCTCGTTGGTTTCTCGAAATCATGAGCAGACTTTTTTCAGGTAAGTTTTTACAAAGTATCTTCAACAGGTGGAAACTAACGATTGCAAATTGGCTCACTACTTGACTAGCCTATTGGTCCCAAGCAAATCGATTAACGTACCCCATTCTAGTCGAAAGTCTAGTACTACACTATGTTTGTTTTGATTCGCTATGAAAGTTTGACAGACAAAATAAGGGGTTCGTGGTTTTTCCTATGGTGCGAGGGGTGCATCAATTAGCTTGGGACCAAAGATAGTACCAGAGCTGAGCCAAAAAGTTGAGCACGCTTCTTCGGGACCTTCTGGTCTTAGAGTTACCTCTATGGTATCATCTAGACGGAAGGTAATGTTATGCTTACATTTGTGTCAGATATGTTTAGAACAGTTTGTATATTTTTACTCCTTTTTCACAAGAAGATATTTTTAGCCAGCATGGAAATTAATAAAAAATCATAAAAATTTCAACAAAATTGAAATGAATTTTAACAGCTTGTTGGTGTAACTAAGTAAAATCAATGATAAGCATTGAATTGCCGATACATGATACACTTAAAAAAATACAATGATATTTGTAAAAAATCGATTGGCTGGAATTTAGATGCATTATAGAATTCACGCGGATTTAGGAATTACACGGCACGTATCCACCGCGTAAAAGATAGTAGGCTGTGCGTCCGTACGGCCGTGACGTTTGTTTTCTTTTCGTATTTGAAAATTTGGAAAAATTTAAAATAATTTATTTGTGATACCTTGCCTTGTAATTGGAGCACATTTTCCGCGATTCGAAATTCCAGTGATGACCTGTGTTATATTTATACTTGGGTGCTGATCCGGTCAACAACTACCATAGATGGACCTGGATTCGATTGCCCGATTCTGGGTCGTCACCAAAGCCGAGATTCAAGATGTTATTTTCACGAACAGCTTAATTCCTGGCGCAAATGGCCAATCATCAGCAACGGAAGGTCTTCCATTCGGAACTCCGCGAGTGCACGTACATCGACGGTCTGCAGGGCCTACAATATCCCCCAGCTTGTTCCTGGGGCCGCTGTCAAGCCACCAAACCCCCAACGTCCCATCGTTCAGTGCGATCATGTTGCTGAGGAAGGACTTTTAAGTGCCAGAGAGAAGCTTACAGCTGACAAACGTCAAATGAAAATCGGGAATTTGGTTAACATTGGAGGCATTTGGTGAGATCCTTCCATTACACTGTATTTTATATACCATTCATTACATTGCATATTACTGTTACATTCACTCATAACCTAGCTCGGAGCGTTTGGTACGGTATGTCCACGCATCCTTCCACCCCTGAAGATTAACGAAATGCATCGCTGTTTAGATATACCATGCCAGCGCCATATTTGATGCGTTCCTAATGATGACGCACTCGTCTATTTTGACAAGATATCTAGAGCACTGAAACTAATATTTGCAGAAGTAACAAACTAATATTTGAAGAAGATAACATTTCAAAAATATCTATTTAAAATAGTCGAACATTATGGAGTGCGTCGATTTAGGAACTGCTTCGAATATGGTGCCTCCACGGTTTATTTGAACTCGAATCCTTTCACATAATCATCTTTGCGGCAAAAGCAACGCAGTAGGCCTGGCCGTTTTGATGTTTGTGTCATATCTCAGATAATATGCTGCAAACATCAATGTTGACAAGAAAAATGATTAGGTCTTATCTAACCTAATGATTTTCCAGGATGTTTTCTCATACTCAGGGCTGATAGCAGTGTTAAGCAATAAAAATAGTGAATTAGTGACTAAAATCATTATAAAAAGTGACTAAAAAGTGACCAAAATCATTTTAAAAAGTTACCAAAATGTGACTAACATTATCAGAAAACTTTCAGAAATAGAATTATGCAAATTGATTTGTCAGTCACCCAAAAAAATGTAGGCATCGATTTTCTATCTGTACGAATTCGTCAAAAGTTTATATTGCAAGATCTTGCACAACTAGATTAAAAACTAACAACACTGTGTAACACGACGTCCAATAACAGAGATATTTTACCATATTTGAAATGATTATGGTCTCCTGAATTAAAGTCTAGAGTAAATCTATTCTCTAACACGTCACGCGTTTTAGATATGAACTATGATAATCTTTATGCGATCTGTGAACTTGCATCACGAAGGTGCTCCGCGTTTGCTTGGTTACCTAATAAGAAGACATTACCTAATTATTAGAACTATTTACGAAGTGAGGAATGAAACGTCGAGATAGCGTTTTAAAATATTAAATAACATAGTTACCCAGATCTAATTCTTGAATTACTAAAAAAACAGAATTCTTCTACAACAGGAGTTGCTATTCATGTGCCGAACATCTACTGTGCCGAACATCTACTGGACCGAACAAGGCTGAATAAGTCATTAGGTCGTCTTGGGACAGGTTTTTCCGAATGTTTCTACAATAAAGTACCATAGTTTCACTAACCTATGATCCTAATTTCACGCATTTTCCGAAAATACAACCCAAATGTATAATGGAAACATTTTAAATTGAGCTAGAAATTCTGATAGGTATTATTGACTAGTGTAAAGGAAAAAAATATGATTTAAAAAAATTTACAACATCTTTAGAGAACTATTTTAATTCACTCTGCAATGCTCATTACATTATTAAAAATTCTTGCTAGGAATTGCCTGAAGAATTCTCCTGAAAATTCACTTGGATTTCTCCTCAGCATTTACTTAATATTATGCTGAAATTCCCATGGAATTATCTTAGGAATATTTTTTTTTAGTTCTGCTAGGAAATCCCAAAAATTCTTCGAAATGCTGATAATGATGATGATGATGGTCCCATCTTTTACCCCTACAAAAGTTTGAGCTGGACGATTTATGTTTAAGATTATTAAATATGACATTTCAACCAGGTTAGCAAACAAAATCGATTACATCTCAAAACCAAACGCATTATTTTATTCTGCATGCGCTGTAATCTCGATATTTGTGGAGAGATGATTGATTTGTATAGCTGTATTTGACTGGCAATAGTTAAATCGTTTTTCAGTGGACATAGAATTCCATTCTTCTTGGCAATTTTCTTGATGAGATTGTCAATGTGAGAGTTGAACTTAAGTGTGTCATCAATAATCACGCCAAGATATTTAATCTCCCGAACGCGATGAAAAGTCTCATCATCAATAACAACAGAGACGTTCTCATTTACTCGATTCCGCGAAATTTCCATAAATTTAGTTTTACTTGTATTCAATTTCAACTGCTTATATTTCAACTATCTACTTAGAGAACGCAAATCTTCATTCAAGTGTAAAATGGCATCATATAAATCCTTAGCTGTATTGAATAACACAGTATCATCTGCGAAAAGATCAATATCGCAAAATCGTAAAACAAGTAATTAATATACATAATAAATAACAGGGGCCCTAATACACTTCCCTGGGGCACTCCAAGGTTATTCCCCACGGGACTGGAAGCAGAATCATTAAAAACAGTCCGCTGAGTTCTGTCAGACAATTAGCTTTCAAACCATTTATATGCAGTACTCGTAATTCCAAAGCGCTTGATTGATCTTAACAATAAGGGCCTAGAAATTGTTTCAAAAGCGCGTTTAAGATCCAAAAAAAAAAACAGCAACAATCGTATCTTAACACTCCAAGTTATTTTTCCACTTCGCTAATACCAAATTCAACGCGGTTTCACAAGAATGACCTTCCCGATATCCTGATTGTTCTGGTATCAACAAACTATTACTATTTAAATACTCCAACAGCTGGCCTTTAACAACAAGTTCTAAAACTTTCTCTAATGTGTGAAAAATGTTGATGGGACGAAACTCTTCGGCTTTAATCGTTCCAGCAACTTTTTGAATAGGGACCACTAAGGATTCCTTCCAAATTTGTGGCACATGTCTAGTTTATAATGATTCATTAATAAGGTCCAGCAAGATGTGGCCAATGACAATGCTGCTGGGATTCTCCTTTGAATTATCTGAACAAAATAAAACCAAAATATCCTTAGAATACTCTTCGAAATCCACTTGAAATTTAGCTCAGAATTTTCTAAGGATTTTCTAAGAAAGCCGTTGGAAGTATCCTTAAAATTCTAATTGAATATATGTTGGAATTACCGTTGAATTTTGCTCCTTTCCTTGGTATTCAACTCACAACTATGAAATTTTCACCTGAAAAATTACTGTCCGAAGTACCATGGTATTACATATCTCTAGAATCTATTCTAAAATCTGTTCAAAACTGCTTTGGTTAAAAGTTCTTTTAATAGTTCTTTAAAGTAACTGTATCCAAGGGACTTGAGATTTTTTAAAGAGAGGAAGAAGCACCTTTTTTTCTATTTGGCATCGAAGTTCACGAGTTTATCCAGGTGACATCGAATTTCCGGCATTTTCCAGTTATCCCGATTTTCCGGTCACACTGATTATTTAATTTTGCAGCTGAATCTGGACTCCTACAAGGTGCGAAATCTCAAATAAAAGTGTGCTTTGATGATGCATCGTCTTGGTTTCTTCTGCGTACTTTTTCGTAAGTTAGTTTAATGAACTTCCAACTAAGAACTAAGCATAGTGTAGCACTGTTACAATTTTAATTTATTTTTTAACAAATTTTACATTGCAATGCAAGCGGGAATGGCGAAAATAGTGACTTTAGTGACTTTTTGTCGAAAATAGGGACTTTTTAGTGACCACCTTTAAAAAAGTGACAAAGTCACTAAAAAGTGACCCGCTATCAGCCCTGCATACTGTACTGTATTAGATTAGATTAGGCACGTATCCACCGCGTAAAAAGCAACTACAGTATATAATATATTTGCAAATTATAAGATCTTTATTCTAAAAGAAATTAAATACTTAATAAAGATTTAAAAAGAAGCTTCTACAGAAGATTCTAAAATGTGCATTATTTGGATGCTTATTATAAACACTAGTCCGTCACTCCGCTTTGCAGTGACCGGAACCCGGACAATACCTCTACAAATAATGTTTTTATTTTTGTTATTATATGTTTTTCTTGAATTCCCACATATTAAATAACGTTATATCAAAATTAAGAGATTATTGGATAAGATTTAGAATCTTAACAACACTGAACGTTGCTAAGTTACCTGATTTTGATGATATGTATGTTCAAAAACCAAAATATTAAGGTTCACTTAAAATACCTGTGCATTCAATTTTGAACCAATAGGATCACAACAGGTTTCATTTTTGAAATGGAGTAAATAATTAATATTCTTTTGAAAATGAACTTGCCTAGCTTATATGTTTAGTGGCATTAAAAACCAATATTCTATTTGTAAATGCATACTGAACATCATACTGCAACCAGTGCGCAAAACAGTCAGGTTCATTGAGTCATTTTGATATGAATATGAACTGCCATGTGCCTCATCATTCACTGCCTCGTGAGAGTCTGAATGATTGAGAGGCAAACGAGTCACCGACAGCCGAGCACTCAGTCAGTAGCTTAGTCAACACGTTTATTCTGCCGTCATGGTACCCAATATTTGTTTTGAATGACTGAGCGTATATTTTCTATGGAAAAATGACTCAATTGACTACAGGCTGTGTGAGCGAAGGCAAGCGGTGTGAATGGCTTGTTCGTGAGTGACTGAATGTTTTTGTTGTCTCTTTCATTGCCTCGTCCTTTACCGTTTGGTACAAACGGTCTGCACAGAGCAATGGATTGAATCGAGATGGGAAATGACAGGTGGGAAGGAACTCACAGTCTCCCAGTGTTGGTGAGTTCTTAGCCGTTAATGTTCACGAAAAGTTCACTATTTTGCCATACAGAAATTCAAAACAAAAAATTTTATCTGTGGATTTGGACAGTTTTTGACCTGTTTCATACGACCGGAATGTGTATGCTGGTCACAAATTGATTTCCTACGCAATTAATCAATCTTTGATGTGAATTTCGCTAATAAACAGGAGAAGCATTTCTTATAGCAAACTTGCCATAACAAAATGGGCATGGTTCATTTTAGTAAACAAACTAACACTTCTTCCGACTGTGTCACCTCTCTTACTCGCCTAGGGATTGAATAGTGCAGTGTTTTCACACTCAGCCTAGGCAGTCAATGATTTTACGCTCGGACTGCAACAGCTCGGAAAGTTCAAATGCTATAAATTGTATGGAAAATCATCTCTATTTTTCGAGTCTATGGATCTCAGTTTGCCCCTCGTTGCCCACAGGGGCTAAAACGTCAAATTTTTAAACTTTCGGTACCTAAGCTATTCAGTCTAAAATTAGATATTGCTCCCATTTCATTGTTTCTAAACCGATTTTAATGAAACAGCTTACAATATTTCGGAAATTGATTCTTGTTAAAGATTTGTTTAAGTGGTTAAGCCACTGTAGCGGGTTCAAAAAATTGATTTTTTGGTCCTAAATGACAGTTTAGAGTCTAAAGAATACGGGACAATTGGTTGCACACCCGGCATGAAATTTACCTCTAATCGTGTTTGTTTACTAAATATGTGATTTTCAGCCAGATACTGAAACATTTTAGGTTTTGTCTGAGTTTTGTATGGAGGTTCGCCACTGTGCGCTGACTAAACTAAGCGCATTCTTCAAAGGTTAAAGGAGCATTTCATCGTGTTAATGCTATGTGTACATAGCAGCTGAAATAAGCCATTGCATTTTTAACCCTTTTACAGCTGCAAAACCAACTATCGAATGGCATTCGGTAGATGGCATGAGGTTGTACACCAACCAGCGAATGATGACTGTCACACAACAGTAGTAGCTAGGATTCTAAGATTGATGTGAGTGCTGAATGTCACACGTTTGTTAGTGAGTGCCAATCACAAGCGCATGATTATATTACTGTCTATACCGAGTCGAATGCGACTAGGTAGGTACAGCAAGTGGTCGGTAGCGTAAAAATCTCAAAATAGTTATGTCTCAAGTCATTCAGAAGAACAGACAGTAGTTGTCATACCGTCACGTGGCCTTTGGGCATCCAGTCCATTTCGGTCGTAAAAACGCTC
This sequence comes from Ochlerotatus camptorhynchus, assembly GCF_037179485.1. Classification (NCBI taxonomy): domain Eukaryota; kingdom Metazoa; phylum Arthropoda; class Insecta; order Diptera; family Culicidae; genus Ochlerotatus; species Ochlerotatus camptorhynchus. The sequence continues at coordinate 3,440,157 of NW_027040507.1, read as the reverse complement.
GGTGGTGATCTGGATGCCAATCTCAAATCTATTTTCATGCGACAGCGGGCACGACGATACCAGCTGATGAACAAATGACAACCGACACACGACAGAGCCGTCATCAGTCATTAAATCTATGAATGAAAGGGATGTGCATCGGAAACTGTTTAAGCCTTGCGTGCTGCCAACTCCCATAAAGCCTTCATAAACATCTCAAGTCAATCATGTTTACGGTAATGTACGCAAACATCATCAAATCTGTCGGGCTGATGGTTTCTGGAACGATCGCCATCAATTAGCGAACCTCGATGCGTGCGGGGAACTTAATCCGACATCAAGAGCACCAATAACCTTCCAACTCTGGCCAAATATTGATGAACCGCGCACCACACCACGGACTGGCTTCCATCTGCGCTTTGCGGTCGTTAAAATATCAGAAAACACAAAAACCGCCCGTCTCGTCGGAAAACATATTCGAGTAATCGTTGTTGTTTTATTAAATTAACCGAACGTAACAGAAATTCTCAACGCTATACTCTGTAAACAGCTAATAAACATTGCCAAACCTCAGCCTGTTTAACCGCCTCCCCTTCCAGGGTCCGTCTCACCCCCGTCAACAACGACGGACGTAGCTCGGTGGGAAAAATTTCTCGAGGGAACTCGATACGTTGTTTATGCACAAACTGGACATTGGCTGGGTGGTTAGGAATTAAGGAAAAGCAGCCCCAAAACCAAATCACACTACATAGTTGAATCAACTGAAATTTCTGAACAATAAACAAAATGCGCGTGTTACGAGTAAATATTTGCTCGACACGTTCGGATTGGGAATGGTTTACTTTTGTACAACTGCGCCTACACTAACCGTAGTACAGGGAATGTTATCAACAACATCCGTAAACGAAATTCAATTGTAGTCGGTTGCTGCGCCCACGAAAAAAAAAATCCAGAGCTTCGATGAAATCCTATGGCCCTGATTCTCTTGCATGACAAAATTTCTGCAGATTTCTACTTCTCCTGAGATCAACTTTCACTAAACTGTTCATGTCGTCATAAACTTCTCCAAAAGTCACAGCGTAACGCTTAAAGCAAAGTGCAATCCTGCTGCCGTCATCATCGTCGTGCAGTGTTATATCACGCTTTTCGACACACCTTTGGAAATGCCACCCAGGATACTCTGCTACAACTGCTGCTAAACTGAATGAAAATCATAGCTACAGGTTGAACGTAGCTGTAGATTACTCACGGTAACTTTTCCCATTACCACCACGATGGTGAGCTAACCGGGAAGCGAGTGCTGGAGGCGGACCGAATGGCACATGCAAACATGCAACCATACAATGCAATATTGCCTATAGCCACCTCAGTAGTGCTATTTTCTAAGTGGTGTGCAGTTGACACTTAAGTTTTGTGCACCTTAGTGCTCTGGTGCGGAAGGAGGGATTTGATTGTTCCATGATTTGGATCATTGGAACGTGGAGGTGTAGACTATATATGTAGGTTTTCTTTATTTTAAAAGAGGAGGAAATTTCAAGAACTCGCATTGTCTCGGAGGTTAAAATAAATTTTCGATTTCAAGATACGAACCGTGCTGTTTTTGGTTTGTACGTTTGTCAGATCATCATCCATTTCTCGATTAATTTTTCAAAGGGACGCATCAGCTTTTGTAAACAATGCATTTTATCGTAACTGGCAGCTCACTCACGCACGTTAACAACATGGTACGCCATCTGTTCTGGTCTTGTAAATCGCCTTGATGCTGACGATACAGTCACAACGGTTGGAATGGATATTGGTGGTATTACCAACGGAGCACTGACAACAGCGCCCGGTATAGGTGCTGGCACGTGTACATGGGCTGACAGAGTGGACACTCTGGTGATTGGAATGGACATAGGCGGTAGCAGTGGCATGGACATAGTAGTAGCACCCATGATCGAAATAGCTGGCTGTACTAACGACGAAGTGATTGCAACCGCACTGGAAACTGGTATTGGCTGTAGCACTGGCACTGATGAAACCGTGGTGATGTTACCCGACGTAGTCACAATAGGCACAACTGGCACTGATTTATCAATCGCGACGACGTTAGAAATAGGCTGTTCAGATCTCTGTAGTGCTACTGGCACAAATGTAAACGACGAGCAATTTCCCATCGATCTAGTTGTCACAACTAGTGGAAGATCACTAGGATCAGTACTGGCCGAAGTAGACTGTTGCGGGTTGTTGTTGGACGACGAGGCAGCAGTCTTATCTTAGCTCCTTCTTTCTGTCCTTCCTTTTGCACCCACTTTCCGTATTATTCTGGACTACCCGTAAACTCACCCTGCTCTTCCTACTAGCTGTTTCGCTAGTTGCATCATCATCGTCGGCCACGTCTGCTTGAAGCAACTGGAATCGCTTTTGTATCACTTCCTGTTCTACCTGAAATCTCATTTGCCGGAATCTTTCAGCTTCGTCGATCTGCTGTATACGGATCCTATTGTTTTCTTCCAGCTTCTGCATATCGAGTGCTAGCTTCGCCGATCTACGGCTACTACGGGAACTTCTGCTCGATCGTCTCGACGGTACAGATACACCATCGTCACTTTCCGTACATTTGATACATACAAAACTGAGATCCGGATCAGATATGGAATCGTTCACCCCTGTGCATGAGTGGTGAACGAACTGATTGCACCGATCACACTGGACACGGATTCTAGTTGATCACACATAATACACTGCCTCGTAGTTATGTCCACGGTTCTATTCGTGGTGTTTTGGGGTTCTCCCATCGTGCCCGGGTGAAATTACTTATTTCAAATCCGGCAAAGAAATGAAATCTTTGAAGAATGTTGTGGCTGTTGAATTACACCGAATTTCGCTAGCTGTCCAAAAACAGCTTCAAAGCTGTAAATTTATTTCTCGTTATCGCTAGTACTAAACAATAATAATTTGAGACTTACATTTCAGTGTTGGATACGGTAATTCAACTGATTATAGTGTTTTAACTAGCACTGTGTGATTCGTTCTAAATCTGTATAGAGGTTATACAGTGGAAGACATGTTTAAATACAATTTACCAACTAATATATATTTCCGCTATCAATGAAGTAAATTTACCTTCACGATCCAGTAAATATAAGTACACACATGTACGTAATTAATAACTTTAGCAATACTTAAATAAAATTTCATTTTACGAAAACCTGCACGTTGTCTGTAGCTATTGTTGTTCGCTTGTAAAAAATCCCTCCTTAGTTATACAAATATGTCTGTATTCTGTTGACGTTCATGTAACTTGTCACTTTGTCGAGGGAGTGCACGGTTGCATAATATTCTGGGACGACCCAGTGGTCGTCTCAACACTTGGTTTCTGCCGTTGTGCTTACAATTATTACCGTTTTATGGGAAAGTATAGTTCATTTCTATCTGATTACAATACTTGACAATAGATAAGAAAAGTAAATACACTTGTGACTTCTGAATGTTTGGTTCCCGTTTGACAGTTCATATTGGCTCCCAGTTACAAGCATATTGAATGAGTCCACAGTAGCCAGTTCTTGACTATAGTTTAAAGATTTATTGCATTGTTAATTGAACAAGACATCTCAGCACTGTAAAGTTCATTCAATTGTGCCTAATAAAATAAAGTAATTAATAAAAAAAACACATATTTTACAATCCATCAACAGGGGTTTCAACTTAGATAAACATTAATGTTTAGATTACTTGCTTCCATTAATATTAAAAGTGATTTGGGTTCTGTGTAAAATAAACTCTTTCTAAGTGTGTAGATTTAGAGGTTTCAACATTGTATACTACTGGTTCCCTCCATTGAAAATAATTTTGAAAGATTTCTTTGCCTATCTCCTAGATTACCTTTCATTTTTCGTAATGTGTTTTGCACAGTCGAAATCCCGGCAACCAAATTTAACCAAGATCTCAATAAAAGTGACGTTTGGTCGTTGAGTCAGCAAGTAATTGTGTAGTGATTTTACTTGTACAGTGCAAATCTCTGTTAAACAAATGCCACGATGTGGAACAAATTTAGATAAAGCTGGAATAAGGGCGTAACAGCCTTTGTAAACAATGACTTCTATCGATGATTTCTAGCAATTCAAGGTACGCCTAAGGCCTGTATCTTTCCACCGGACGAATCTCTGGTGAATTTGGGGGATTGGCGGTTTTTGGTACAAAAACAACGTTATTGTCTCTGTACCAATCCAACGTCGATCGCGCGTAATGGCATGATGCCAGGTCCGGCCAAAATAATGTCTCGTCTCCGTGGGACCACAGGAAGGGCAACAGACGCTTCTGGAGGCACTCGGTGCGGTAAATTTTCGCTGTTGATGGTACCCATTGTGATGTCTGGTTTACTCAGTTTACCGCATTGGCATATGGGCCTGCCAGAGCAAGTATTTTTTGGCGAATTTGTCCACTTTCTTCTTCCTTATGTCTTCCGGAACATCAAACCGTGATTTGGCAACGTAGAACTCCAGCCCAGGTATCTGCTTTGCGTCTGCCTTGATGTAGGTCTCGTCATCCATAACCATACACATCGGTTTCGTTAACCACTCTCGATACAGCTTCCTTGCGCGGGATTTGGCCGCCGTGTTTTGTTGATCACGCCGGTTCGGTGCCTTCCGGACCTTGAATACACGAAGCCCAGCTCGTTTCATGGTTTGCTGAACGAACCAGGCGGAACACTTTGCCTTCAGAGCCGCGTCGCGAATCGAAAGGTTCGGATTACGCTTGAAATAATCCAACACCTTTCGGGCCTTCACAGGGTCAGCTGTCTTCGATTTTCTTCCACTTCCAGCTCGCCGCTCGGTCGTCTGGGACTCCTTAAACGATTTTACCACCCGAGACACAGTTGTATGGGTGATTTCCAGTTGTATTCCGATCCATCTCATGGTCGCAGTCGGATTTTCCATGACGGCGCGCAAAATTCTCCAGCGATTTTCTTCTTGTTTCGATGACATCTCAATAACCACTGAACCGATTGTTATGAAATTTTGTACATGTACATTGTACATTCACTCCAAACTAGTTACATCCAGATTTTCATCAATTTTTACCCACGGATAAAAAGTTACACACGGATAAAAATGGTGCATTTTTTTCGAGTATAAGCAACATATTCATCGAGTAGGTGATGTCTATTAGCCAAGGAGAGCCATAGGTTTCAATAAAACATCGAGAGAAGGCATTGTTTACAAAAGCTGTTTTGCCTTTATTCCAGCTCTATCAAGGATGTTTTTTAGAGTATGGAGAAAACATGATCATCAACTTTCAAAACGATACCCCCTACCGGATTCAATGTTTGGAAGTAGCTAATGACAATGCAGAACGAGTCATAGCAGAAAAAAATATACAATTCAAAATTATCAAGAGATAAAGATCAAAAATAATGTATCTTACAGTTAGTTGAAGAACATCGAACAAAATTAAAGAGTCCCAAGATATCTGATTTAGTGTAGGTAATAGAAAAATATATGTCAGTGTATCAAACAAATGAAATATTTTTGGGCCTATTGAAATTGAAATAAATTAATTCTTCTCAGGCAACTACTGTAAATTCTTCAGAAATTATTTATTAGCGGCGCCGGTGGTGTAGCGGTAAGCATGATTACCTCGCACCCCAGCAGGCCTGGGTTCAATCCCAGTCGGCGCCGCCGGGATGTTCTGAGGCATAACATCTCTGATCACGTCTTCTTTCGGAAGGGAAGTAAAGCCGTTGGTCCCCGGTTCATGAGTTGATGGGTCGATAGGTAGGGTCCAGGTGTGGGAGCTGCCTCCCTGGCGTCGGTAGCATTGGTGCTCAGCACGGAAAACAAATCAAGGAAAAAAATATTCATTGCCTTGCTCTATCTTTAAAAGGGACCATTTTCAAGAACTTTCACGAAAATATCTCTATCATTAAATATTTTCCATACGACGAAAATTCAAACCATTAGCTTTCGAAACAAAATCAATAAAACCTGCCAAGATACTGTAGATATTAGAATTAAAATCTCATACTACGATTGAAAAATAGTAAATTTGTCGGAATTAATTTCAAATATATTTGTTAAAATGTGATTTTTTGGACCATCCTAATGAAAAATATGTGAACCACCTTAGAAGAGCATCACGCAGCGCTGCCATTTATACAGATTTATCTGTATTATACAGATTTTTTAATCTTAATACAGACCCGATACAGAATACAGATTTATCACAGATTTTTAAATTACAATACAGATTTATACAGATTTTTATAGAATGCTTGAGAAAAAAAAATCTATATCAAAATAAGTTATCAAGCAGTTCTCACTAATATCAATATATGTTATAATTTTGATATTCTTCGCATATCTTTTAGCTCTCATTTTTGTTCTGTTAGCCATCAACTCCATCAAAATGAAATCAATTTGAGTTATCAGGAATAATGAAAACAACATAATTCTTGTTTTCATTTTGTTCTCACCCTCTGCTCGGGAACCTATCAAATTTCCATCGACAATTAATCATGTTATGGTGTTTTTGACAGCATTCACAACCAGAGGAACAACCGCTTTCGGATGCATATGGAGCTGGTAGTAAACGATTTGAGATTGTATGGGGATTTGCAGTATTAATTGAATATTTCCAATATAAGCATGTATGTTAAATACAAGAAAAGTGCCCGAGCACATTAAAATGGTACAAATACAAGTACTCGTAAACATTTTACTTGCATTGAAAATGTATTTCGTAAGAAATTGCGGATTTTCTGATATTCTCCATACTGCAAAAATGATTTGACCAGCACTGGCGGGGCGACATCTCTCGACTTTTCGGTGTAACTACCACACAAATGATGTAATTAATTGTATACATCTATATTAAAAATATCAAATAGTAATGAGCTCGTGCACTTTTTTGCATTTAAAACTGCTTATCAGGAAGATAATGAATAGAAACTAAAATCTCCATACATTTTCAAACGGCTTCATATCACTCTTATAAATAAGTACGGACGATATCACAAATGGCGCAATTATATCCCGTATGGTTAGTACGATAGCCCGAATAGGTGGTTAAGCACTTTTTATGGTTATTTTGTATGCACTGTATTTGTAAAACAACAAAACATGATTAATTAAGAAAAAAATCGTCAATACAGAAAATACAGATTTTTTAATAGAGTGGATACATATTTTTTATAAAACCACCTGGCAGCTCTGATCACGTATCAGATGCCAATTGGTGGTTTGAATCGATATACAAGTAGCTTGGAGATGATTGTGAATAGTTTTAGAAGCCAATTCATCAATATTCATAGCAATTCAATTTGGTGTTATTCAAATGGAAGTGTTATTTATATAATAGTGGGTGTTCCATAATTGCATAATTACCTTGACATTAGAGGTAAAACACACAAAAATCTCCCAATATCATTCTAATAGCAATGCAATGCCGAATTGAATGAACACAGGTATACTGTTGGTATCCAAACAAAAAATTTTGTTAAATATTTACAAAGTATTTTGCATGCTATTTTACCTCTCCTGTCAAGCAGATCGAGCTATTCATAAGTTATTTTCTTCTGCTCGGGTGTGGGGGGACTATAGTCTAGAAAAATAATATCAGTCACTCCAACATAAAATTGCTTCAATATTAACGACAGAATTATTAAAATCCTAAACATCATCGTAGGCGTAGGCGCCAGCAGTAGTGGTATTTTAATTACGGCTGTCTTTGGCAACGGTCAAAATCTCAAAGGGAAATTGAAATGAAAATTAGTGACGGCACAAAAGCTTCGAAAATCAAAGCTTGTTCGTCCATTTTCACCATCTGGGGCAGTTGGTTGTCCGGTCTGCCTCCTCTATTGCAGCAAGGGATTAGCGTATACTAGGCAGAAAATCTGTTCATCAAATTCTACTCGACAGGTGTGTTCATCGATCGGTGTGATTGCTCCGGACAGCACAGCCGAGTGTGTGAATGGACTGTCGAAATTCGTAGAAAAAAAAAGCAGACATACATAGCAGATGGGATCCTACAACGTGGTTGTTGTTGTTGGGAGCTAATGAATGCGACAAAAAATATCCACCATTGAGGGCGTGTTATTTTTAAGTCCCATTATTCCGATATTAGTTCCCGCCAGTTTGACTTGCATCGGCGATTATTTCATCATACCACACCGAGCACAGCGGTGACGATGAGAATGTGCTCGTGGGAATTGGCATGCATTCTCGACGAAGTTTGCTTGGATTTTCGATTGGATCTGATTTTCGCGTGTGGGTGTGGAATTAAAATGCAATCGATGGGTTTGGAATGGCAATCTTTGGCAGCAACTGTAGCAGAAAGAGAGTAGAATTAATGCTATCCGGTACTTACCAATTGTCCAGATAATCTTGGGATTCGTTCCGAACGCTAAGCAGTGCAGGGAAAGTTTCTCGCCTTCCACCATGTTTGTTTTTCCTATTTCTGTGCTTTCAAATTTAACAATAACATTTGCTGTGAGTCGAAGTGGGATGAGAAGAAAAAATATTCAGTTAGTCTAACGATAATTGAGTTGGTTACCTGAAAGCAGCGAGGCAGTGTATGGAATGTACCTAAATAAACAATTATAAACGGCTAGTACTCACCTACTACATTAAAAGTTCTAGACGCATTCAGCGCTCGCACGTTACACGTGTATGATCCGGAATCGGAATCCAGCGCTCTGCTGATGATGAATTTGCGTTCATCCTTGATTATTTTGTAGCGATTCTGTAGCGATTCGATTTCGCTAACATTTTCACCGTCTTTTGTCCTGAAACAGACAGAGGGAGAAAGAAACAGAAGGTCGGTGAAAATTACGGGAGCAAGAATAAAGTAAAACTTTTTGTAATAGCCAGTGAAAAAGGCAACCAACTCGGTTGCTCGTTTGACCTGACAAGAGCTGGAAACTTGGGTGTGGGTGGAGTAGAACAAAGGATAAATCAAGCTGCTGAGTTTCTAAATTTAGAGCCCACAAGGCTCTCCGTTTTTGGGTCGATGATGGAGGCTTGTGGGTGACCAAAGTACGGTAACCGGTATGTGTGCTCTATTTCCCGTTATCCATCCTCAAAAGGATGGACATTTTAAGGTTTTACATACACAATTGGGACCGTTTTCTCGTTGTCAGTGCGAAGAACCCATGGCAGATCTAGAGCATTCCGCATTTGAAAATGTATACAAGCTGTTGCTTAAATGTGGACGCCAATAATTATAAACCGGTAGAGTTTTGTTTGGTTTTCCAGGGAGCTGTAACGATGGGGTGACAAAGTAGCCCCATGCTAATGAGATGCTAATTTTTCAAAGATGGTGAAAATTGTTCAAACGAATACCCACCCATCGTTGTCGTGTTCGTCGTCAGCGCCGGTTGACACATCAATGTGATTGAATAGGTGCACAAGGGAGAATTCGCGTGCATTTGACTCATTCGTTTGAAATGCTAATTAATTGTTAGCCAGAAGAAATCGGGGTGAGGTGGACATCATATGCACGAAGTGATTTACAACCACTTACGCATTGGAGCACTATTCAAGCGAAGTCTGATTGAACATGAAATGTTTTAGGAAAATTTTACGGAAAAGTGATCCGTTCACATCGGTTTCCCACAATAGAAAAGTGCTGTGCACTACACACTTAGTAATACCTAATCTTATACGTGACGGAATCCATCTTTAACATTTAGGATAAGACCTAAACTAACATATCATGTAAAATTAGGTGCTCCTAGACTGAAAAGTTCAAAAGTACGTTTGCTTGAGCTGAATTTTGCGTCTATGATGACTCAATTTTATGTCAAAATTGACGTTCGTATATGTTAGTCTCTTTAAGCGGCGCCGGTGGTGTAGTGGTAAGCGTGATTCCCTCTCACTCCAGCAGGCCAGGATTCAATCTCAGTTGGCGCCGCCGGGATGTTCTAAGGCATAACTTCTCTGATCATGCCTTCCTTCGGAAGGGAATTAAAGCCGTTGGTCCCCGGTCTATGAGTTAATGGGTTGATATGTAGGGTCCAGGTGTAGGAGCTGCGTCACTGGTGTCGGTACCATTGGTGCTCAGCACGAAAAACAAATCAAGGAAAAAAAAACATGTCAGTCTCAGAGCACCTAAATTTACATAAATTTTTCTAAGTGTGTAGGTTTCCACATATTAACATATTAATCATGGCAACTTACAAAACAAAAGCATCGCAAACATATTCAACATTGTATATAACTTGCATGCATGCATGTTTAGGCTCTTTAGGAGTATTTATGTAATTGCAAATTTGGAACCGAAATCCAACATCCCATCAATTTCGGTGAACTGAAACAATTTCCCAAATAGCACATATTGTCACATAAAAGTTGCTGCCACTATTTGGTGACCAAATCATATGTAGTAAAATCATAACTGCAACCAGTAGGGCAACAGCAATACAGCAAAAAAAAAAACACAAGATGTTAGTTGATATGTAACCAAATCAATGTTACAAAACTAGTTACACAGCATTGACTAAATAACAATATTGAGCTACATACAATCATACACAAGTTTACTTGTTACGTTGATTAACGTTAGTTTTATTTTGGCGACGAAGTTTTACAAAGTACTTTTATAGCAATAAAATTTTTAGGCATTGATAAAATAATAATAATCGCAAGAGATATTTGTAACGAAAACAAGTATCAGAAGAAATAAGCAGCGTCATATTTACGGTAAAGCCCTGTACTTTGAACAGAGAGCATATAGGTTATCGTTGTGCCAGGTTGGTCGTGGAACATTTCAAGTATGAGAGGGTGATTGCAGTTTGCTCCAAAGTGACCCCCCCCCCCCCCAAAGGGGGAGTTTGGTAAAGAGAGATGAAAAAAACCTATTTGTACCTTCCTTAAAAAGTTGTCCTAGCTCGCTATCTACTATCTATATGCAATTTTCACACTGCAGTACTCTAACGGAACTATCCACTCTATACTTTCATCTCTTCCATCTATCGTATAAAAATTACCACTTTAGTCTGTTATTTGAAATTAGCATCTTCAACTATGTATTTTAGAGCTTTATTTCTATATATTATTTGGTGTTTCCTAGCAGATAATCATATTGGTGTTCGCTGATTCAAATTATAAATTGGCATTGGACTATGGACATTGAGCTGTCCATAGTTGGGTGTTGTTTAACTTGTGGGACTTACACAACATTTTATTCCATAGTAACCACCATATAATCACAAAATAACTTTGAATGTAGGTTCAGAGTGAGACAATGCCACTGAGGTACGATATGGTTAATTGGGTATTCAGATGAAACTATTACTTTAAAAAACTAAACCTGGTTGTATTTCTTTTTCGTTTGCATGTAACACTATTTGATATTACTAACCATATCAAATTAATGATGCATCGAGTTTCGGGTGGTGAGCGGTACCATAGAGCCCCTTCTCGAAACGAGTGTATTGTTAATGGACCTGGTCTACGATTCAAGGTTAACTTCTGTGATGATTGGTTTCACATAAAATGTAAAATAGGTTGCATCATATTAATCGAAATGTAAGTATTATTGACAATAATCATAACTAGATCAAATGCTAATTTATAAGACAGGGAACAGGATCAACGATATTTAAGCAGGCGCATTCAATCTCGTTAACTTCTAATTCTGCATGTCAACACCTTTGGCTCTGCTTTCTCTTATCTTTCACCTATGTATCTACGCTTCTATGTGAAGAGTCAACTTACGCCTCATTTATTTTCGTCAAATTTCAATCGACTCGCATATTTTTATAGACGTTATGCTTCTGATTATGTGATTATTACATTACATAAAAAAATCGGGATGAGGAGGGACCATCAGGGATCCAATTGAAACGGTTTGTATGAGGAAAGTGAAGATGTCAACTCCCTGCTGCTATCATTTCGTGGATAAAGGGCGGGCTCTTCTCTCAATTCATTGGGACATCTTCTCTTTGGATAACTCGTTTTCTGACCAATTGACTGATCGAATTGTGGGAAGGAGATTCTTAACTGTCCCAAGGAAATGAATAGGCGATTTGCTTATCAATCCAACCACTCGTTTCTGGACCTTCATGCAGCGATTTGCTGATGACAATCAGAGGTTATTAAGCTTGATCAAGTTCAACAGTGTGGAGAGTCCACAGCTATCGGATTAGTTTCCAGCTACAATGAGTGGTAGACCACTATCATCGTCATCATCATCATCATCACCATCATCATCATCATCATCATCATCATCATCAGCATCAGTATTATATTTACGGTAAAGTTAGGAGCAGTGCTGATAAAAATCATTGCTTCTACACTCAACTTAGCTGAAAATGAAGATAACCTTGACAGATAGACCAACTACACAGGAAAAAAAGAGTTCCCATATTCGTGAACCACAGCCGTGAACCATAGTTCACGGTGTATATTTGAGAAAATTTTGTTCTGGATAGCTGGCCGTGATTTTTAGTTCACGGTCCGTTCCCGTTTTCGGGAACGGATTTTTTTCCGAGTACTTGCATGAATCTGAATTTTGACATAACAACATCATCTTGATCGAGGCAACCTCTGAGTATCGTAGTCAACATTTGTTTCTCTTCATTCGTGGCTGGATGTTCATTATCGCCTCCGTTGTTGTCAATATTAATATTCGTCTTCATCTTGGTGCACACTAATCGAGTCAGTACGGTTTTACCGAGTATTTGAATTGCGGAACTGTTCGGTAAAAGTTTAAAAATCTGTGGAAAATTTTTTAATGAGAAAATTTGTTCTGAACTTGTACATACTTAGTTCTGTTAACCTCATTTATTGATAGAAAATAAAATTGATCGATTTCATTGATTCCTTGCGGATAACGGACTTTTTCAGCAATTCAAAAACCCAGTAAAAAAAATACTGACTCCTGTAAAAAAATCTTAGTGTGGGGATGATTTTGAAGATGGAATGTAAAAAAGATTATTTAATTTTACACAAATATAGCGCTGCAGGACGTGTCGTGTTAGTTTTTAATGGAAAATTATTGCTTCATGCTGCATTAATAAGAAAATTCCGGTTTTAGGCTCTGGAGTCGACAATATTCAAAATAATCATTTTGCCCAAAATGAATTTGATTATTTTGCTTTTTGAAGATCATTTCTGATTTTCTCAATTTTGGGTTGGATAATCAAGCACTGGAGAATATCAACAAACGCGTATTCGTTGATGTATAATGAGCTCATTTGTTCATTTCCCTGGTACGTAACAGCGAAGATTTTCAAAACAAACGCAATTCATCTACACTGGGATGAAGCGCTACTCTTTGCGTGTGATGGTAAATGTTAAAAACAGGCACTGGTTAGGAGTTTTAGAATCATAAAACTAATGCGCCATCTCATTATTTAATTAAATGATTAACGTACGGGTGTATGGTTCCTTAGTGCAAATAGTTTTAAGGGGAGATAGAAGATCATATTTGTTAAAAAAAATATTGGTATACGCATGTGATCAAATCTCAAAGATTACTGAGTTATTGAACTTTTTTCTGTTTTGGTCTATGCCATAAATTGGCTCCATCTCCAAAAATATGCTACTTCACACAAAATTACCGCCTCCATTTAACAGCTTAGAAAATGTCTTACTTAATAGTGTCCTTTTTATTTCACATAAGCAGCATTTAGTTACATTCTATAGATAAACTTGTCTAAAATTGGGGGTTTTCAACAAAAACATTTTCGACCATTGTCTATTTTTAAGGTAACATATTTGCTGGTTTAATCTTTATTGTATATTGCAAAATCATCTCCACCTATGGTTACCGGCAAATCCTGAAAGAATTTTGTACATTTTCCTGATTGTGCGATATACAATTAAATTAAGCATAAAACCAAATGCGATTCAGCCGAAGGGCTAGCTTAAATGAATCATGTAAGATTTTAAAATAATTTCATTTCTTCTAACATTAATTTGAGATTATCTCAAAGAGTCCCTTGGCAATTCCCTTAAAAACAGTTCAGAAACTCTCTGCAAAACACTCAAAAAAATCAGGCCTGGGGGAGTCGTACTCGCGAGTCTCAAGCGTAGCATTTATCTGAGGAGTAGAATTCCTACTCTCAAATGCATTCCACTGAACCCCACAGCTTGTGAGCAAGGGGGATAAAGCGATAGTGATGTAAGCTGCCATTAATTTTCGTGTTTTATTTCACACGCTCTTAACCTCACACTGGGTAAACTCTGAGCTTCTTGCCTCAAACAAAAAAGGTCATCCGGAACCTCGAAAAGCGCACCTCACGACAAATAATTATCTCGCTGAAGTTCGCTCTAACTATCTCGCTCTCTCGGGGAGTTTTTGTTTACTTCTTCCATATTCCTGTCGCCACTCACTCGAGGCGAGGGCTGCCTGAACTCACAATAGGGCAATAATATTTTAAAACCTCCAGGGTGTCATCAAGCTTGCAAAAAATTCGCGAAATTCGACCTTTGATTCTCTTCGAATCTTCTCCTTTTCTAAGCATTCGCTTCAGTGTCGATCAGTTTTGTTAAAATCGCTAGAATTTTCCTCAGTTCCTTAATTCCCATGCTCAATACACCTCAGAATTGTCTTAAAATATGGCTCAGAATCAGCATGGAGTTCTCCGCTAAGTTGTTCTTAAAATCCACAGGTAATTATTCATAAAATTTTCAATCAATTATTTTCAAGATGCCCTTGAAATTATTCTCGGATTTTTAAAATTATTTTTAAAAATTCAATTCCCATGGTATTTTTCACAGATCCTGGAATCCTCTTTACAACCGCCATGGATTTTTCTACAGAGCTACGTAAAGAAAACTCTAAATTCACACAATGGACTTGGAGTTCTAGTCAAAACTCTTGTAGTGTTTACCCAAACCTTTAGAGGAAATTTACACTGAAATATCTAGGTTTTCTTTTAATAATTACTTAATTTGTACAGGCTCAATCCAATAAACTTTACAGAGCCGAGTTATCAGAAATATCTAGGCGTTATCTCGAGAATTCAGCCTAAAATCTGCTCAAAATTTCTATGGAAAAACATTCTAAAATCCTCCTAGGAGTAACTGTACCCTGAAAATCTAGTCAAGTTTAAGGGATTTTTTGTTGATTCATGGTCGAAAATCTTATATCAAGAGCAACATGTGAAAAGGGCAAACAAGATTTTTGTAAACAAACCTTCTTATGCCCTTTTCTCGCCACCCATATGACACCAATGCAAACAATCAAGATTAACGGGTAGGAGAAGCATTCCCCTTCTCGATGATATTGTTGGTCTGCGTAGGCGACCCTCGGTTGGCGAGAAAAGGGCCCACAAATGTTTGTTTACAAAAAGCTTGTATGCTCTTTTCACATGTTGTTCTTGATATAGGGGAAATGGCTCTAATGTTGGCCTATGGATCTAAGATTGGGCCCATCGCTAAAAATATGCTATTTATCAATTCTATCTAGATGAGCGCGTCATTGGGACGGTACTAATGGATATTTTTGCTTGCTTTTGAAAATTTTGTTGATTTATGAATTTATGTATGGGTCCAAATTAGGGGCATTTAGGTCGATGCATCCATTTCCACTATAAGTATATTTTTGTCATCAAAATTCATGGGTTTTTCTGTTTTTTTTTTAATTTTCTGGTTCATTTTTCTCTACAAGGCATGGGAAATCATATAGGGGAAATGGATATAATGTCAGCCTAAATAACCCTAATTTTGGCCCATACATAAATTCAGCAATCGACTAAATTTTCAATAGCGACCAAAATATCTATAAGTACCGTCCCAATGACGCGTTCATCTAGATAAAATTGATAAATAGCAGATTTTTAACTATGGATCCAATTGTAGATCCATAGGCCAACATTAGAGCCATTTCTCCTACTTTCATTTCGTGTATTCATTTACATTAATTTGCCTCTAAAACTTTTCTTCAACTCAATTGCGTAGAATTATGTTGAAGCTATTGTATGTTTTGATATTAGCTACAACTTTTGTGAATAATTAAAATCTTTATCTCTTATGAATGACGAACTCTAGAGCGGACAGAACTAATTATTATTTTTCTTGTTGACTGTAAGAAAAATATAAGACGAGTTTGGCACGGATAATAAAAATAACTACAACACACCATATAGTGTTAATGTCCCTAATGTCAGCCTAAGTGTCCCTAATATTGGGCCCATAGTTAAATTTCGAAAAAAAGCATTTTCTGGCAATTTTTCACTAGATACCCAAAATGTCCATTTATACTGTCCTGATGACACATTGTACTATTTAAGAAAAATTGAAGAACAGGCCAACATTAGAGCCATTTCCCTTATGTACTGACAGCTCTTTACTGAATGTCCAACAAACCGTCTATGTTAGTTAAATTTTTCGGAAAAAAAAAATACCGTTTGAAGGCGATCCATTAAGTACGTCACGCTGTAAGGGAGGAGGGGTTGAGTCCTGATATCTGCGACAAGCAACGTATAAGGTATTTAAGAAAATCGTGACGAAAGGTGTGAGGTGGGACAAATTTTGCAGAATTTCACGTGACGTAAGCATTAGTTTGCTGATCATGATCCAGCAATCCGTTAACTGAAATTGAATTTGTGTCTTGAGCAAAGTCACTTAAACAAATTGTTCTACAACTTTGTTGAACATTGTACCGGTCTACCTCAAATATCTAAAAATATGATATTTAGAACTACCTAACCATAGGGAACACTCTAATTACACTCACTTTAAAAGTTTGACTAAAATTCGAGGACACTATTTATTAAAAAGTAATGGTTTATGCGTAAACAACTGTTGTCAGTATATAGATGGCTTTGGAACCACTGTATTGTGATTGTAGGAACATTATTTTAAAAATTCAGTATTTTAGTACAATCTACGCTATAAAACTTGAAGAAAATATAAGCTTCATTAATTAATAATATTATCGGCAGGGTGCGAACGAAGTCTTAAGGGGAAGTTCACCAGTTTTGCAAAAAATAGTTTCGTTTTTATTTTTTCTACGTCATCATGGCAAACATTTGGACTCGGACTACTACTAGGTTTCAAAAAAGTAGCTCTAGGCTTATGTGGAAATATTATAAGTTGAGTTTTGGAAGCGTTGGGAGAAATCCTCCATTTTTGTAAATAAGAAAAGAAAATATCTAAACTTTTCTGCAGTCTGCAGCAAATAACACGAAGACTTCTTCTTTTAGCGGAAATGCCATCGGCAAACAAAGATTTGTGGCAACCCTGAGGCAAATCAGGAAAGTTCAAAGTGAAAATGTTATATAATATAAGCCCAAGAATGCTACCCTGAGGAACTACAGTTCTAACAGGTAGTCGTTCAGATTTGGAATTTGTATAATTTACCTGCAGAGTTCTATCAGTTAAAAATTTAGAACTAATTTCATAATATAGAGTGGAAAATTAAACTTTTTCAATTAAGCAATCAAATCACTGTCGAATGCTTTTTCTATGTCAAGAAGAGCAACTCCAGTTGAGCAGCCTTCAGATTTGTTTGAACGAATTAAATTGGTAACTCTTAAGAGTTGATGAGTAGTTGAATGCCCATGGCGAAATCCAAACTGCTCATCTGCAAAAATGAAGCTCGTATTTATGTGAAGCATCATTCTATTTAAAATTATCTTTTAAAAAAGTCTACTTATTGAAGAAAAACAACTTATTGGACGGTAGCTAGAAGCTACAGCTAGATTTTTGTACGGCTTCGAAATTGGAACAAATTTTGCATTTTTCCATTTATCAGGAAAGTATGCCAAATGGGAACATCTGTTAAATAATTTTACCAAAAAAGACAAGGTAATCTCTGGAAGTTGTTTGATGAGGATATAGAAAATTTCATCATCACCTGGAGCTTTCATATTTTGAAACTTTTTAGTTATAGATCTTGCATCGTCCAAATCAGTCCCCCAGGAATCATCAAAAATATTTTCCCGAGAGAAAATATTCGGATAATCCCGAGCAACCTGATTGTCAATAGGACTAGTAAGACCCAAACTGAAATTATGGGAGCTCTCGAATTGCTTAGAAAGTTTCTGAGCTTTTTTTTCCAAATTTGTGATCAAAATTTTACCACCTTCTTTAAGCACTGGAATAGGGTTTTGAGGTTTTTTCAAAATTTTTGTGAGTTTCCAAATGGTTATTTTCAAAAGTTTTGTTCCTCAGAACAGAGAATCGCTTTTTAATTTGTTTTTGCAAATCCCACCAGATAACTTTCATGGCAAGATCGGGTATTTTTTGATATTGTCTCCTACGGACATTTTTAAGACGGATCAAGAGCTGAAGATCGTCGTCTGTTATAATTGAATCGAATTTAACCTCGCATTTTGGTACTGAGGCAGGTCTTGCTTCAACTATAGAAGTAGTCAGAGATTCAAGAGCATAATTAATTTCATCTTTGGTTTGCAAAGGAATATTTGGATCAAAGCTATATTCCATAAATGTTCGATATATTTCTCCCAATCAGTTCTATGGTAATTGCAAGTAGAGCTGTTCAGATTAGAAATTATTTTTTGGGATATTTCAAAGTTACTGGAAATGGCAACAAAGTTGACATGAATCAGTTAAGACCAAATCAATAGTTGAGGGATTTCTTGCTGAAAAAACGTTTGTTGGGCTGTTTGGATATTGAATAGTGTAATAACCTGCAGAACAATCATCAAGCAGAATCTTACCATAGGAATTGCTTTGAGCATTATTCCATGAGCGGTGTTTTGCATTAAAATCACCAATAATGAAGAATTTAGACCTATGACGGGTAAGTTTCTGAAGGTCACCCTTGAGAAAAAATTGTTGTGGCCTACGCATTGGAATGGCAAATAGGCAGCTATAAACGTAATTTGTCCAAATTTTGTATCACAGTAACTCCCAAAGTTTCAAAAACCTTGGGTTCAAATGAAGAAATAATTTGATGTTTGACACGTCTATTAACAATGATGGCAACGCCATCACCATTAAGGGGTTATGCCACCCTACGATTTTCAAAAAATCGATTTTTTTTTCACATAAAAAGGTACTCTGAAGTGTCAAGAATAAGGGACAATTGGTTCCATGTCGAACAAATTAAAATTCCGAAAGTTATAAGCGAAATTACAAAACTTTGCATCACGCACCTAAATCTGTACCTCAAACTTCAACCGCGTTTTTTTTTCGATACAACATTTCTCTCCGCGGCCCACACGATAGCATCTGCAATTTTGACGATTGCATTCTCTGATTAATTATCTAGAGAAGTACATACGAACTTTTCAATTGATCAAAAAATGCAATTGTGGTATACAATTTTAGAAACAAATTTCAGGCGAAAAAACTGATTTTTTGCAAAAACAAGTCCCATTTGCGTAAAATTCAAAATTTTTTCATCTCCGTATGTACTTCTCTAGGTATTCTTATATAAAATAAGAAAAACCACTCATTTTTGTTCTAGGTTCATATTTACGACGAAGAAAGTGTGGGCCGCGTAACACTACACGGGAAGCAGTGCCAGGAACTCGCAGTACAGCCAACTGCCACACATGGTTTCCCCTTATGAAAAAAATACTGTAAGCACCCTTAATTATGTGTACTATAAGCCCATATAAGTTAATTTAGTATGTGACTTTATTAAATAACAAAAAAATAATGAAGTTGGTGCATTTTTCTGTATTCTAGGGTGGCGTAACCCCTTAAGACGATCATTTCGATAAATGAAAATTTGCGTCCCTTTTAACCATATGGTCAGATTTAGGGAACGTTTCAGTTATAACGGCATAAAGTTGAATAGCTCGTCTTCATTATCTTAAAGAGATCAAGCATTCCAATTCAAAATATTTAATGATTTAATCCATTACTGAATTTCAAAGTCATGACGATATTGTTGGCCAATTTAACTCCAGTTTGAATAGAATCAAACATGGAGTTAGTTTTAAGCATATCAGTAATCAAGTCGATTCATGATTTCTGTAAAACAATACATTTAAGGAGCAGTAAATCATCAAAATTTCCTATCGAATTATGTTGGCTAGAATTATGAGTTTGATTTCTACGAGCTGCAATAGCAGCATAAGTTGACTCCATTTACTAGCTGTAAGCAGCAGGTACAGATGAAAAATTCGAAGCTGTTTGTATGGATACGAATGAAGAATTTGTTCCTCGCTGACCATTGTTAACATCAGATAAATTAGTACCTGATCGGGAACGTGGAGCGTTTCCTATCTGTCGCTTAGAATGAGATTGTAAGATCGCTTTGCGAGTCTTACATACCCAAAAAATGGATTTGTGGTTTTCACCACAATATGGACATTATTTTTTTCTGATCTTCCTTAGAATGAGAGGAATCACCACAATTGATGCATTTAGATGGCATGTAGCATTTTTTGGTTCCGTGACCGCATCCCTGGCACTTACGACACTGACTGAGGTTTTGGAAATTTCCTCCAGTCTTCCTGAAGAGTTCCCACTTTACTCGGACATGAGGCATAAGGCTAGCTTTTTCCAAGGCCTTCAGGTTGTTTGGTTCACTAGACTGGAATTGAACTAAATAAAAATCATTAGAAATCCCGTTGCGCGAATCGCCAGAACGGAATTTCATTTTTATTTTGATTGCATGGAGTGGCTCAACTGCAAGTAATTATGTTAATTCATCTTTAATCTGATCCAGAGATTCACCACTGAGCAGATCTTTCAAGACAACCTTGAACAGACGTTCAGTGTTGGTGTCGTAAGTGAAAAATTTGTGTTGCTTTACAGTAAGGTAGAAGACGTTTGAATCCGTCCAAGGTTTCAGCCAAAACACGGCATTCACTGCGACGGCCAACTTGAAGTGAAAACTTGAATTGAACGAAGTTCAACAGTTCCGTGCGAAGAGCATGGAAATCGGAAGTGGTTATTACAAAAGGAGGAACCTTTTCCCTCTTGGCATTAAGGCGAGAATGTTTAGTGGAATTTTGCTTGGATTATGCGCCATTCCCATCATCCGTGAGCAAATCAAATTGATTGCTCAAATAAATTTCATCAGAACGGGGATCAAGAGATTGCCCTTTTCTTTTGCGGTTAGACGCCATGGTGGCAGTAAAACATATCTGCAAATCGATTTCCAAGCAGATTACGTTAAGATTACGATGGCCAGGCAGGATTACCTCTGGTAGGGCCCAAACAAGGATCGAACAGGAATAATAATCAAAAAAGGTAGAATCTTTGCAGGTTATATTAAGCACTGAAAAAAAAAATTAAATTTGTTGTAGTTTTAGGTAGCAGTAACACTTCCTTCAGAGAACAGCTAGAGAGACATGGCGTTTAATTTTCAGATCTGAATGACTTCTGGATGGCGAGATTAGGGTCAGTACTAGTGGAAGAAGGCTTCGAAGTTATTGGGTTTGCTGATGACGTGGTCATAATAGTTCGTGGAAAATTTGATCACATAATCACAGATAGAATGCAATCTGCATTGAACTGCACATGTCAGTGGTGACAAAAAGAAGGATTAAATATAAACCTATCCAAAACAGTTTTGGTTCCGTTCACTCGCAGAAGACAAGTAACACTCAAAAGTTTGTCAATTAATGGATCTATTATAACATACTCGTCAAACGTAAAGTATCTGGGAGTCATTCTAGATGATAAACTTAATTGGAACTTACACTTAGAGCAGGTAATAGGAAAAACCGCGAATGATCTCTGGGTTCGTAAAAAAAAATAAGCATTTGGAAAAAATGGGGACTTAATCCTAAAATGATTCATCGGATGTACACGGTTATTGTAAGACCTAGAATAGTAAACGCTTCATTGGTTTGGTGGCCTAAAACAAAGCAAAGCGTGACCCAGAAAAAGCTAAAAAAAAATTCAACGTTTGGCCTGCATGGCCATACCAGGACTCCTGGTCCAGGAGCAATGCACAGCACACCATCAAAGGCGATGGAGACAGCTCTCAATATGCTCCCACTGCATCAATACGTGCAAATGGGAGCTGGAAAGGCTCAAGTCTCCAATTTATAGGATCAGAACCTTTCTGTGGGGTATCTAAATGTGTAATACAAATGGAAAAGAAAAAAATTGGAAGACAATATGATACAGTCAAATTAGGCTGCTACGAATACTTCAAGACAATCCAAATTGTTTATTGCCCCAAACAAAGGAATTACGGTAACGGCGCCGGTGGTGTAGTGGTAAGCATGATTACCTCTCACCCCAGCAGGCCTGGGTTCAATCCCAGTCCGCGCCGCCGGGATGTTCTGAAGCATAACATCTCTGATCACGCCTTCCTTCGGATGGGAAGTAAAGCCGTTGGTCCCCGGTTCATGAGTTGATGAGTCGATAGGTAGGGTCCAGGTGTGGGAGCTGTCTCCCTGGCGTCGGTAGCATTGTTGCTCAGCACGGAAAACAAGATCGACGGAAAACAAATCAAAGGAAAAAAAAAAAAAAAAGGAATTACGGAAACAAATACTAAATTTAAATAAAAAAAATCTCTAAATAAGTATGTTTGGTACGTTGGGCTACTTACGGAATACTGTTTGTTAGATATCATTTGAAAAAGATAAATCGAAGTCAAACAGATATCTGTAGGTTTTGTGACTGTGAGACAGAGACCTCTCAATATTTGCTCTGCGAATGTTCAGCACTATTCGTGCGCAGAAGACAATATTTCAACAAATGCATACTAAGTCCTTCTGAGAGTTGGTTGAAAAATCCCAAAATGGTGGTTGAATTCATTCTAAGAATCATACTAGATTGGGGTACTACTTATCAGGCAACAACGGCAGTTACCCTAAATGGTAACTCGTCGTCCTGAACAGATGCGATACTAAACAGTGGTATACCACAATAGATCAGCTTAATGGTCGCAGTGGTTCAAATCCCAAAATAAAAAGGGTCAATAAAAATTCGAAGTGGAGGGATTCTGTGATCCGTATTATTAACATATTTTAGGCTATTCTCAGGATTTGAGCGGGGATGAGATTAGAACCTGCAACGTGAGAGACATGAATGCTAACCATGACGCCAGACCCGTAATTTTAGTCCAAAAATGTGGTGGCATGGCTATCAACATTCAATGCAGCCTATAGATCGAAGAGATTCAATCGATACAATGCTAAGTTAAACTGCAGAACGTAGCTTTTGCCCGTAAAATAAAGAAGAATGCAACAAGTTTAATTGCGCATATCGTAATGCACCGACTTCCGATCACATAGTTTAGAGATCCGGACACTTTTAAAAGTTGATAACCTGAATAATTAATATATTAGGTACCTAAATATTAGAAGGATGAAGAAAAAATATCCTTTTTTTCTCCTGACTAACATAAAAAAAATCATTTAACGATACTTACCAACTTAACTCATAGTCACCCTCTTTCGTGATATTACAACCGAGCGTCAGTGCTTTCGTGATATCGAAAATTTTTAAACTAGAGCTGGGATCATCGTAGTTGGGGTGTAGGATGTCTGACACTGGAAAAAGAGAAACGGAAAAAGAACTTGATTAGTTAGCTTACTCACACATACACTCACACGGTCTGTAACTGTAACGAGAATTATAATCAACAGTAGCGATAAAAAATGGCCAATAGAAACCTTCAACTATGGAACTGGCGAGTAAATACGAGTAGCAAGAGTTGGTAAAGTAAGCATTCCCATTAGGGATTCAACAGCGAATTCCACGTGCTCCGTTGCAACCCCGTGTAGCGGTCGGAGCAGTTCTTGCTGCTGCAGGTCGATGTTGATAAATTACAGGAAAATGTTAACATTTGCCTTGCATCATTAACAGTACTGGCAGTCCCATTATGCGAAATTGCTGCTGCTGCTGCATTCCACGAGGGGTGCACCTAGAGAGTAGCAAGCAAAATAAGCTTCTTGTTTGTCATCCACAAAACGCGATAGGTTGGTCGTGCGTAAATCGCGAATTAGCACATTGAAGTGCAGCAGCGTACATGGATCAGCCTTGGTTGAAACCGGTTTAAAATGTCTACGTCATAGTCGTCAATTTTACGGTTTCAGCAGTTTGATCATATCGAATGAAAGCTGGTTTGAGTGCCTCTTTAAAGTTTGCAAACCGCCTCAAAGAGAAAGAGGGGAAGGTGATGCGACGACGTGACTACTTTCGCGAGTGAGTGCACCGTATGTAGTTTCGGTTGATTGTTTGAGTCGGATGGAGCAGACTGGAAATGTGCCGTTGGTGATGAGCAAATGCAAATGAAACGAAACAGGGTAAACGTCGGTGGATTGCTTTCAAGATTGTGGTTATTCTTAACTTCAAAGGGATGCAAACATTGTTCGCCGGATGATGCCAGTTGCCAAGCGTAATAATCGAATTTATAATTTTACTTATCTTATTTTCAGCTGTCTAAAATGGATATAGGGGAAATGGATTTAATGTCGGTCTAAATGGTCCTAATTCGGGCCCATACATAAATTCAGCAATCGACTAAATTTTCAATAGCGATCAAAAATATCAATTAGCACCGTTCCAATGACGCGTTCAACTAGATAAAATTGATAAATAGCAGATTTTTAGCGATGGGCCCAATCTTAGATCCATAGTATAGTTTGTTCTTCAATTAGCTCATACTATCGATGCCGTTTGATTAGCTTTACTTTTTGTTTATGATAACTAAATCTGGTTTAGGAAGGTTTTCCTTGACAGTTGCGGTGGCTTATCTGCTCAAAATATCATGTGACATGTGAATATTATTTTTTGTTCTCTCTCAAGGGCATATTGATTGTATTTATTATTAAAATTATGGAATCTCTTAGGGAATTTTTAGGTGAATCTTCACACATGCCTTTTTTGCTTGTTCATATTTTTACAAGTTAAAAATTTAATATTTTTGGGAACGTAAGGTAAGGGTGCTCTTGACAGCCACATGGCGGCAGATCGTGGTATAAAAAGTTACATAGGTACATGAATCAAGAAAGCTAGGGGTAACGGCGCCAGTGGTGTAGTGGTAAGCGTGATTACCTCTCACCTCAGCAGGCCTGGGTTCAATCCCAGTTGGCGCCGCCGGGATGTTCTGAGGCATAACATCTCTGATCACGCCTTCCTTCGGAAGGGAAGTAAAGCCGTTGGTCCCCGGTTCATGAGTTGATGGGTCGATAGGTAGGTGTGGGAGCTGCCTTCCTGGCGTCGGTAGCATTGGTGCGCTCAGCACGCAAAACAAGATCGACGGAAAACAAATCAAGGAAAAAAAAAGAAAGCAAGGGCTGCCTTTGTGAGCGTACGAATTTTCTGGTGATCGAGTCAGTCAAAGGACCAAAATCCAATTCTGACGTGAAATCTGGTGTGCTATGTGTCAACGAAAAAAGGTGCGTACCAGCAGATAACACTCAAAAGCTGTAGGTCTTCAAAACCCGAAGCCTGCAATACATTATTTGTGCCTGGTGTCGAATGCTGAGCTCCATCTTCGATGACATAAGAAGCCGATATCAACTGAAATTCGAGAACGAAAATTGAGGTGGGTCGGCCACATACTAAGATTAGAACCCAGCAGGACACCACAGCAGAGGCAGACCCAGGAACTCAAATCGACAGTCTCTGTCTCACAGCCTTAACAAAGATATCGGGATAGTCAGCAGAAATCCGACCTGGATCCAGGTAAAGGAAAATGTAAATGGATGAGTGGGAGAGTGAACAGTTTTCATTGAAATATTTCTCAGGTTATATCTTTTATGGTTTTTGTGAGTTAATTTCCTTATCATTTCACCATATGACTTTATTTTCTGCCCGATTTTTAAACACTTTGCGTTTTTGGCAACAAGTGCTTCCGTTTTTAGCAACACAAAAAAAATAGAAGACTTTAGCGTAAGTCCTGTGATATTGTGTAAAACACCCTGGAAACATTCAGGAAGACTTCAGAGGACATTAGGGACAGATCCAGGGGCATGTTAAGCGAATCCGGTTGAATTTGTAGAATAATCTACTTTACTTAGAGGTAGACTTATAGAACCATAAAAACGAGCCTTACAATTTCAAGACCTGTGAAAGTTCTTGTACACCCAACCAGTGCTGAGATTTGTCATTGTCGTTTCCAGAATTTCGTGGGTTATTGACAACATTGTTTGTCACACTGACAGACTTCTGACTGACTGATCCTCACAAAAACCTTCGTTAAAATCTCATTGCGCGAAAATCAGATTCAACTGGTTTTTAAAAGTGTAATTTTGTGATTCTGTGTCACATTATTGTTATCCAAGCACTTCAGGACGTAGATACTTGTTCACTTTAACGGCTCCATGTAATTATGTTGCTTAGGTAATTTAATTTCGTTAGAACTTTAGTTGATAAAAAAGCTACACATGTTCGTCACTGAGAGTATTGTCATCGATAATTGACATGACACGGTTTACCTTGACGATGACTGTTAGCTCAAATGAATGACCAATGCAAAATTGTCAATATCACCGTGTATTGTCGAGATTTTCCAGCACTGCACCCAACCCTTTTTACGCGGTGGTATTTTATTTTCTTAAATGTTCAAATAAAACCAAGCTTGATGCACCAAGGATCGGGTGCTACTCAATTTTCTGCGAATATAACACACGCTATTGAGAAACAGCACTTTCATTTCCAAAGAGTCGTGAAAGTGCATTTTAAATCATGCAGCTATTTTCATTTTTCTTGAGCTAGAAAGCAGTAACGGTGTTAAGTCTCTTTCTCTTTTACTTCTCTGAGTAGCACTGTACGGTACACGGAGATGAAAAACTACCCAAAATTAAGTACTTTTCACTCAATTCCCGGGTTTAGCCCAATAGCCTAAATTTGAGTAAATCGCTTGTATTAGTTTCCATTTAACACCAGAAAAAATACTTACTCTTAAGTATATTCTACCCAAAATTAAGATTAATTCACGTAAATTTGAGAAAATGCAATTTACTCAGAAGTAACATATTTGTCTGCACTATGTCGTTGGGTCGAATCTCTCGTTATTATTTTGAAAGAGTGAGAATTTTCTATTTTTAAAGTTCAATATTAATAACTCTGTACAAATTTGTCCATCCATTTCAGTCCAAATTTGAGTAAATGGCATTTGTATAAACCAAACTAGTACATATTTTAAGAAATACTTTGATACAGGGTCCGGCAATTGGGTTCTTTAATTATGAAAAATATATATGTTTTTATATATCATCTGAAAGAGCTTCGTTTTCTGAGCACAGCAGGGCTGGTAGTGCTGATGCGATATAATAATAGTGACTTTAGTGATTGAAATTAAGGAAATAGTGACCAAATAGTGACTTGTAAATACTAAATAAGTAACCATTTATATGGTTACTTAGAAATTCAAATACAGTTTGATATTGAAATAAACTTCTTATGTCATGGAACTTAAAATCAAATTTCATAAATTCCTCTAATTTAATCGAATCTCACAACGGATTCTCCAGTGAAGAGCATTTGAAGTTACTTGAGTAATTTACTTTTGCTTACGTGATACATGATGACATGATTCCCATTTTTATGATCTTAAATTTGATTCTGCCTTCGAAATCTTTAAAATTTTGATATTTATATAGGTAGACAACTTTGATAACTCGCTAAGAACTTTTCAGAATGATCTCAAGAACATTTTTAGAATAATTCTCCTTATCTTAAGCTTAGAGGCAATTAAGCTTTTACAAAAATAATATTGTATTCTTGAAATTCTTTCAGAACAATCAACAAAATTCTTGAAAATAGATTATTTTCATATTTGGAAATATCAGAATTAAAGTGGACATTTTATACGATAGATGAGGGGATGAAAGCAAAGCGTTGATAGTTCCGTTATATAATGGCAGTGAGAAATTTGTATATACAAACTAGAAAGCGAACAAACGACAATTTTGAGGAAGAGCATCTCCTTTACCAAGCTCATCCGTTAATGAGGGATGGTGAGGGGTGTTTCCCCCTGCCACCACTGGCAAAAGGGATGATCGCCGATTGGCTCATGTACCTCCGATGTGCGGAAACAGTTCTATCGATTGTTTCACACTCAAGTCGTTATCTGACGTAAACAACTACCCGATTCGTACCTTCCTCAAAATTGTCATTTGCTCGCTTTCTACTTTGTACATACAATTTTCACACTGCCGTACAATAACGGAACTATCAACTCTATAATTTAATCTCCTCATCTATCGTATAAAATCTCCATTTTAAGTAGGATATTCGACGTTGATTACATTCATTCATCATTACATGATTAGTTAAAGTAGATTATTTTCGTTTTTTATTGATTCTTCTAGGAACTCCCTGAAGGCTCCTTTCATAAATCCATTTTAAATTTATTTGAATTCTCTTTTGAATTTCCATGCAATTGACCTCAGAACTTTCATAAATTTCTGCTTAGATTGATCTTGGACTCCTCCCCTGCATTCAATTGGAAATTCAGTTCGTATTCTCCTTAGAAATCCCAAAGTATTTCCTCAGAATTCTCAAAACAAATATCCATTACAGAATAACTTTGACAATCTTCTCAGAATTCCTTTGAGATTGAACCCTCAAAATTCTATTCCATTGGAATTCTTCTCAGAATTTATTTCGAAATCTTCTGGAAGTATCTTCAGAATTCTTTCACCCTAGAATTCTTTTAGAACTATCCGCAGAGATCATCTGTGGAGTTCACGGGATTTTCATGGAATTTTCATCAGAGCTCCCCTTAAGCAAAATTTCAGAACGGATTTTGAATTCTTATTAGAATTGGACCTAAAATCCTCATCCAATCATTCTTTTCAGAACTCTCGCTAAAATTCACTCTCAATTATATTTGAATTATTTCCAAAATTGTTTCAGACCTGAATTTCGCATCTCTAATAATTTAAACAATAATCAAAAGCGACGCTCGTATGTGTTAAGCCAAGTTTAACTATGTAGGTATACCTGGCTTAAGATTTAAGCGGAGGTGAAGAAATCGGCCCTCAGAGCATTTACATGAGACTTTCGTAGTCTGTACTTTGGTATTCTTCTCTGATATATCTTGGTGTCATCCAAAATTTTCTTAAATTTACTTTGGATTTTTAAAAGTTCTTAATCATCCTTGAAAGACTTTTGAAAATCTTTCACAGACCAATACCTTTGAAAAGATTCCAAGGTTTACAATTTATTTTCTGGGAAAGGAGGTTCATTTTCCCCGATTTTTAATTGAAATTTAAAGACCCACGCACATTTGATCCGGATCGGACGCGTTGCGGTAAAGTGACAGCTAAACTTATTGTCTAATTACGAATATGCATTTACCTCAATACCCTTAAAGAACCCAATTGCTACATTACTTCAACAGTCATTATTACGTTGAACACGAAACTGCATTAGACGACCCCTCGTCGCTTTCTTTACATTGTGTCTTGACTGTCAGTGGATGTATGTGTTACTTTTGTAATCGAGTGCTATCCGGAAAATGAATCTCTAACAGAAACGTAGTGCTGTGGTTGACTTATTCCGAGCTGAAAAACGGCAGAAGGAAATTGTGAGCTGTCCGATTTAGGTGTGTGCAGAAATTTTGTACACCGTACAGTCAAAAGATACCGGATGACCGGAAGTACCAAAAAACGATAAGGTGGGGGACGTCGAGCTACTGAGGTGACACCTGCCATAGTGAAGATCGTCAAGAGGCACCTTAAGAGAAATCCTCGACGTAGTGCCACTAAATTGGCGGAGAATCTCAACGTATCGGATTGAAGTCTCCGTCGGATCCTGAAAGATAAACTTCAGACCAAGCCCTACAGGATCCAGAAGGTTCAAGACCTTTCGGTGAGCCAGAAACAAGAACGGGTAAAAAGAGCAAAGGCGCTGCAGAAGAGGGCCGTTGGAGAATATCATGTTTACCGACGAGAAACTCTTCACCGTATAGCAGTTCGTGAATGAGCAGAACGACAGAGTTTTGTTGCCAGAAAGATCACGATCCCATGCCGACCAGCATCGGTGATGGTTTGGGTCGGAATCACCCGTGATGGCCGGACTCCGCTGGTTTTTTGTCCCTGAAGGAGCGAAGATCAACCGAAATACATATCGGGAACTAGTTCTACAGAACGTCGTCGAATCGTGGGCACTTCGTCATTTTGATTCCAGGGATTAGGGTTTCCCACCGGACTCGGCGCCGGATCACAAAGCGAAGATAACCCAACTCTGGATTGCGGAACATTTTCCAGGGTTCATTTCGAGCTCGGAGTTCGCCGGACCTGAACCCTATGGACTTCGCTGTCTGGAGTATGTTGGAGGCCGAAGTCTGCTCTAAAAAACATGAAGGTGTGAAAGTTCTGAAGCGACATCTGGCGGCAGCCTGGGATAAAATACCACAAGAGCACCTGCGGTCCTCGTAGGATGCGTTCCTCGATCGTCTGTGGCAGGTGGTTAAACTCAACGGCGAACAAGTTGAACTGGACCAGTGAATTTTCAAAAAGTGATTTGTTTTCAAGTGAAATTGAATGCATTTGAAATAAAATGTTTTTGTTTTGATCAATTCATCTGTTTGTTTCAATGTAGCACTTCAATTGCCGGACAATGTATAAATGTTTGAGATACCGCAAAGTTAGTAATAATTAGGAAATTTTTTGCATTTTTATAAAGTACTACGTATTATGCTTACACGGTTGAGCTAAAAACGTTAAAAAATTGAGATAATTATTTTCTTTGGGGAAATGTTGGAATTCAATATCTCAACTTCAGGTAGTCTGACGCCTTTGATGTCTTCGAAAAAATTTCTCAGAACTATAAAATGCACCACTTTCCGAAGAAATCATCCTTGTAGGACGCTCCATTCAAAAGGTAGATTCGAGTGCCACCTATGCGGCAGGAATACGAACTAATCAGAAACCACTAAAAGCTGGCTCTTTGTAAATTAAACAACTTTGTCGGTGTCTGCAAATCTGTAGGATGCATACCCACGATGCTAGCGGTTTTGGCCACGCTACCGGGATAGTTGTCCCACTAAGGATCTAATCATCCAAAACCTATGCACAATTTGTGGATGGCCCCTAAACATCTCAAAATGGTCAAACATTAAATAGATAGGGGGAATGGCTCTAATGTTGGCCTATGGATCTAAGATTAGGCCCATCGCTAAAAATCTGCTATTTATAAATTTTATCTACATGAACGCTTCATTGGGACGGTACTAATGGATATTTATGGTCGCTATTGAAAATTTAGTCAATTGCTGAATTTATGTATGGGCCCCAATTAGGGGCATTACGGCCGACATTACATCCATTTCCCCTAGTAAGAAAGCATTATTTTCCATGCTTTTTCCACATAAAAGTCTGTCTAGTGTTTCCTACCCGGGACATCCCGGGAAATAAATCAAAAATTACGATTCCCGTTTCCCGGGAAACAGCATTTTTTTTTACAGAGATTCGACATTATTTTTTACAGACGTTATGTAAAACAATTAATTCTATGTAGAATAGATAACTTGAGGATAGAAAGCCATAGGAAGCTGATGGCAACATCCTGGAGAAGTCGGGAGGAACTTTTATAGAAGTTGAAAGAAACTTCCGGGTGAAGTTGCGTTACGTTGCGGATGAAGCGGAGAAATTCATAGATTGCATACTGGCAACTGTCATGTATCTACTTTATCGATCTTATTCTGGTTGTTGGAAGAAACTTTCTGGAGAAGTTGATAAAAAAACATCCGGGGAAACTTGAAGGAAACATCTCGACGAAGCTGGCAGAAACTTTCGTATGTAGGGAAAATCAAGAAATTACCTTGCGAAGTCTAAAGGACCTTTCGGGGGAAGTCGGAAGAAATTGTCCGAGGTAGGATAGAAAAACTGCCAAAGAAAGTAATTTGAAACGTCCGGAGGAAGCTAGAAGGAGTCTTGAGGGAAGTCGCATGAACATTTTAGGATAAGTCGGAATAGTATTCCAGTGGAAGCCAGACCAAGCGCGTACAGAGTATGTTGAAAGAAATTTTCGGGGATGCAAAATTGAGGAATTCAGAAGAAGCTACTAGGAGAAGCCGGAATAATCTTCCAGCGGGAGTCAGAAGCAACTTGCGGTGGTAATTTGGTAAAACTTCCAGAAGAAGTCGGAAGAAGAAATTCCCGTTAAAAATTAGAGAACAATCCAGAAACTTCCTAAGAAAAATTAAACTAGGATCCACGGAAAGTTGGAAGAAACTATCCGGGAAGGACTACAGGTATTTCCTGGAAAATTGGAAGATCATTCTTGGAAAATTCGAAAGAAACTTCCGGTAGAAGTTGGATGACATTTCCAGTGGTTGCCAGAGGGAACTTGCAAGAGAAATCGGAAGAAACTTCTGGAGGTAGTTAGACGAATCTTCCGGGGAAGTCTGGATAATTTTGCAGAAACAGTCTGTTCGAGGGAAGTTAGAGCAAATTACCGAAAGAAGTCAGAAGAAACCGGGGAAGTTGGAAAACATCTTTAAGAGGTCGTAGAATGACACTTCCTGGAGTAGTTGGAAGAAACTTCTTTGAGAAATTGAAATGGTTTTTTTTTTCAGACAAATTGGGAATTCAAACTATTCAATGCTGACGGCTCGAACTACAGAAGTGAATGAATAAATACTTTAGAGAATAACTATTAAAAATTCAACTTATTGCCTAAAGTGTGGAACGCGCAAAAATTGGTCAATTTCTGTTAAAAATGCATTAAAAAAAAACCTGAAACGCTGCATTTGGAAGTTGAGTGTATATGCAATGGTTGCTTTGATGAGTTTTCACCGTTTGCTCTCCAGTTTTCAAATGACGTCCAAGCAAGAGGAGCAGCGTGTCAAAATTTTGCTCGTGCAGCAAGACGCCAAGTTGGCAAAATTGCTGGATTTGGCCAAATCGACCGTGACAAACGTTTAAAAAATGTTCGGGGAGCGTCTGTCGACCACCAGGAAGCCTGGAAGTGGCGGAAATCGTAATCCGGACGTGTCAGCGACGACGAAGAAGGTGGCGGTGAAATATAAGCGGAATCCTAACCTCTACATCCGGGACGTCGCTGGCAAGCTAAATGTTTCCTGTGCAGCGGGCCAAGAAACGAGCCGGGTTGTCGACGTTTAAGAAGGTGAAGGTGGCGAACCGAGATTACAAACAAAAAACGTCGGAAAAGCAGCGGTCCCGAAAGCTGTATACGAATCTGCTCACAAAGTTCGACTGTGTCGTCATGAACGACGAAACTTATGTGAAGGTGGATTTCAAGCAGCTTCCAGGACAGGAGTTTTATACCGCATCAGGAGAAGGAAGATGGCTGAAATTTTCAAAACCATCAACTATCGAAGCTTTCGAAAAAATATCTCGTCGGGCAGGCCATATGCACGTGTGGTCTAAAAAGCGGCATTTTCATTACTACAGGAACCATCAATCAAGAGATCTACGTCCAGGAGTGCCTGGAAAAGCGGCTGCTACCATTCCTAAAGCAACATAATAGACCTGTCCTGTTCTGGCCGGACTTGGCGTGCTGCCACTATGGGAAAAAAAAGCAATCGAGTGGTACGATGCGAACAACGTGGTTGTGGTACCCAAAGACCACAACCCTCCCAATAGCTCAGAACTCCGCCTTATCGAACGGTATTGGGCCTTGCTCAAACGGAATATAAAAAAAAACTTATAATTCCATAGAAAACGAGCAGCAGTTTAAATCTAACTGGCGTTCGGCGGCCAATAAGGTCGATGAGACCACTGTGCACAATTTAATGGAAGAGATTTAGCGGAAGGCACGGCAGTTCGGATTTGGCAAACCAAAAGAATAACCGGACATTTTTTCCTTTAAATATATGAATTGAACTACCAAAAGAAAAATAAGAAGATTTTTGTGATATGAATTTTGACTGAATGAAACGATTTATTTGTCGATCAATTTTTGCGCGTTCCAGTCTTTATCTAGTCACTGGATG
This sequence comes from Ochlerotatus camptorhynchus, assembly GCF_037179485.1. Taxonomy (NCBI): domain Eukaryota; kingdom Metazoa; phylum Arthropoda; class Insecta; order Diptera; family Culicidae; genus Ochlerotatus; species Ochlerotatus camptorhynchus. The sequence continues at coordinate 3,406,449 of NW_027040507.1, read as the reverse complement.
AACATATTTCCCTAATTCAACTTGATAAGATTCAACATGTTGAATGTGATTTCCTGAAAATTTCAACATAATCGAGGTTGAATTTTTGTGAATGAATGCAATTTTATCGTGAACATCCTTTAGTTTAGAATCTCATATAGAATTAAGTAGATTGGCTCTTTAATGTAGGTTTATTTTAGAATGCCAAATGGCAATATCAAAATATATGCAAGAATTTATTAAAATTCAAATGATTTAAGGTGATTCCTTGTAGCGTCTTTTTTCGCATTACACTCTGCAATTTCACAAGTCATAATATTAACGATTTTGTGAATTCACGTTGCGGAAACTAATACTAGTAGATAAGCAAAAGGACTCTACAAGCAAACAGCACAAGAAATTATAATTGATAGCTCATCCATTCGTCTGTACTACCACCACAACAGCCATCTCAGACAAATTCGGATTCGATGATGGACATAACTTTTGGAACCAGTGTTCACTCGGCAGTCGACAAAAGCAGGCCACTCTCGATGTGTGCCACGCGATCATCTGACGATCGGCAGTTCTTTCGGTCAATGCGTCGTCGACTTTGGAAAGTAACCGTTTCGTGATGAATGTGTGAGCGCTGACCACGTTTTGCGTCCATTGCTGCAATGGAAGCGTTCTGACCCTTGTTGGTGAATCTGCCATACAATGAAACCACTGGATGCAGCTCCCGTTCTGGTGGAGAAGGTTTATTGGATACCGGAAGACAAAATGTTTATTATGTTGTACCTTATGACTATAGTTTTAAGATGTATTATATAGTGACCAAGAATCCTCGGCTCTGTAAAGTTAATTCGTTTGAGCATTATCAAATAAATTAAATAAATAAAAAAAAATACTTTTGGAATGAATTCGAATCGATTTACGGTCGTCGACAAAGCTGGTAATGCTTTTCAAGACATTTCATGTAAATTAGCCTTGTTTTATACAAGCTTGCAAACAATTTCGTTGTTTATGCCAACTATAATAGCTCCAAATAAACGAGGTAAGATTTTACGCGATGATTAAAATTTACAAAATTTTCTGTGTGGTTTCATTCCCGTACATTGTCCCATACAAACTTCCCAAGCAAGAATTTAAGCTTTAAGGGTTAGACTTTTAGAATGCTTTAAAGCCTTAATGAAAGTTGGAATGTTATTTGGGAAAGTTGGAATGTTAAGTGCGTTCAAATTTGGCACAGTTGTTGAGTACCTCAATGATGCACATCGAAAGAGTAGTGAGGAGAAGGGGGTTGTAACAACTGATCAAAGTCGAGCCCTTCAATTTGCCCATTTTGAAATGTATGTCTACTTTTCCTGTATACTTTGCAGTTAAAAGACAAGTGTCACGGCTAGGTGGATTAATTCCGATTTATATTACCATATAGTGGCATATGTGATCCATTCCCGTAAAAAAATGAAGACAAACAGCTACATCTAACATTAATGCATCAAATTCTTTGCTCACGAGTTTAATTACGATTGCTTTAAAACAATGGTATGGGGTTGTCGGAATACCGATTTAAGCCTACATCACACCAAACGTCACGTTATCAACTCAGGCGTCACGAACCATAGTGAATTGCACATCGTGTGGAAACTCTACGACTGCTTGACAATGAATTTGGATCAAAGGGCTTCTGGATCATCCGTCATCCTCATCGTCACCGCCGCCGCCTCAGGTAGTCGGTAGTATCATCAACAGGTCCCTGGAAATCCGGCGGTAGTCACATCGTCATTTGTCGAACAGGGTGTTTTAATGCTAACGTACCCGAACAGGAATGTGTGTGAGTGTCGTGGTATGTATGCTAATGAGAAATAGCAAATTAAATCAAAAGGCACTCGACATAATGCACGGTGGGCCTTGAATTCCCCGTGTGAGGCATAAATGAAGCTTCTTCCAAGACATGTGTAGACCCATACCGCTTAGCCATCCGAAGAATACGAACGGTTGCAAGTGATTGGTGGTGACCTAAATACGGGTGCACTTGTGCAATGCAACTGTATGCCTGATGCATTCTGGTAGCAGCTCGGTAGGCTGATGACATTACGACGGCTCGGGAGTGCTTGTCGTCGTGCCAGCTTGAGGCCATGTGGAGGCGTGAATCCAATTTCAATTAAATGCTTAATCGATGGTTTATCGGCGTTGCGTTCGTTTTGTCGGGAATAAATTTTTTCTCTTAAAATTGAATTGTTTAAAGCGGTAAATAATAGAAATATACGTTTTAAGAATTGAAATCAAGCAATCATAGCATATCGAAAGCGATACTTGCATTTAGAATTTTAATATGGAAATCTGCGACAATACACACTTCAATTTTTTTTTGCCGAGGTTTCACACAGTCGAGCAACCCAAAGCCCAAGTTAATCGACCGTACGAGTCTTCGCAAAGCAGGGTTGAGTGCGTAGTTTCGTCCCTTTTATCTCACCTCATTCGATTCGGGTCAAGCTTGCTGGCAATATTCTCTTTCATCGTGTGTGTGTTTTTTTTATTCATCTCAAGCGTTTGCGCATGAAAGCTAAATACGAGTAAAATACGTGGAAGGAATTGAAACTGTTTCGAGCTGTCGTAATAAAAAGTCCATTGCAAGTCAAAAAAACGGTACTTTATTTTCAAAACATACTTTTCATACAATATGTATTAGGAAAGCGATACATTCGATCTTACTGGCTACAAGTACATAGAAATAGACGATTCAATAAACTAGCAACTGCAAGCTGCGAGCAAAATGCATTTGTTTTTTTTTTGATTTATTAAATATTGGAATAGAATATGTAAATGTAGACTGATAATGAAACATAAGATGAAACTAAGCCATTTATCATTTCTCAAACATTCAGCTCCAGCACAAGACGGTATATTGCAATTTGGGGCGTAGAATTTGGTGTGTTTGTGAGTAGTAAACAGATGGAACGAGCTTTGGCAGAATCAGAATGGTATGAACGGGTTTTACATAGGAATTCTTTTGCAAAGCTAATCTGTAGCACTTAAGTGAGCAGTAAGTCAGCACTGTTTACCAGCAAGCTTTAACGAACACGGACGAACGAGATAATGGAGATAAGGCGGATGAAATGAGTTATAACATTAGAGTTATGCATTTACGTTCATGCATCCAGTTGTGATCAGGGGAAAATAAGCAGGCACAGAACAAGTGCGCAAACTCATGGGAAAAGCTCATATGGCAATTATCAAATGGAACCGTGAATGAATAATTGTTTTTTAAATCGATTTTAGAATACTAAAAATAGAGTTTTTTCAAGCTTACATAAAGCGCACCAATGATGGTTGCATATTTTGACATACAAATGACATAAAATTCGCGGAGGAATTCAGTAAAAAAGCAATGATACCGGAATAATAAGGAAATTACTCGGCCCACTCCAAAATTTGGAAATATTTCCAAAATATGGCCAAAATATGCGTCATTTTTCTAATCTCATTTCCAGAACGACATGTGAAAAGGGCATACAAGCTTTTTGTAAACAAACCTTTGTAGGCCCTTTTCTCACCAACCGAGGGTTGCAGCAATATCATCGGGAAGGGGAAAGTGTCCCCGGTGATGTTAAAGGTTTGCGTTGGTGTCATATGGGTGGCGAAAAAAGGGCATAAGAAGGTTTGTTTACAAAAAGCTTGTATGCCCTTTTCACATGCTGTTCTGGATTTATCTTTCGGGAAAAGCAGTAGGCTGAAGCGTTTTGTCTTCGTTGTTTTTAGCATATTACAGCATGTAGATATGCTAAGGCGAAAAGGATCATATAGAGAACAACCTCCAAAAGGACATTGGTGGCAAACATGGTGAGGCAATCCATAATTTAAATCAAGTTTTTTAACATAAAGCAAATTCTTAAGTAGGGGCATCCCTTATCTCAGTCGGTTAAGGCGCAGCTACAACGCAAGGCCATACTGGCGGTAGCTGGGTTCGATTCCCGGTCCGGTCTAGGAATTTTTTAGGTTGGAAAATTTCTCGACTTCCCTGGGCATAGAGTATGACTGTACACACAATTATACTAATGCAAAAATGGTACAGGCATCGAAAGCTCTCAATTAATAACTGTGGAAGTGCATCTAGAACACTAAGTAGAGAGCACGCAAGAAGCTAAAATGCGATAAACATTAAGCTTGAAATTTGAAGAATAGAAGAAGAAGAAGAAGAAGAAGAAGAAGAAGAAGAAGAAGAAGAAGTAGAAATATACATTCTTAAGTGAACTTGACAGTAAGCATGCATAAGGGCGTATACGCGATGATCGATTCTCTTCATCGATTACTGCTACAGCTAAGCGAAACATTTTTCTAGAATTTGTTCTATGCAGAGTTGTAACAGGTTGTATTGGCTATCAAAAACAGCAGAAAACGCACCGAGAAACGTTAATTCTGGCAAGTTTTTAACAAAAGAGAAAATCGACGAAAAGAATCGATCATCGCGTTTACGCCCTTATGCATGCTAACTGTCGAACTATTTATATCATAGGGTGCCAACTTTTGTCCTATCGAGCAGAAAACATCAAATATTTCGACGACTTCTGCGTTAACGATTCAATTATACGTTTGGTATGATACTTTACTTAAATAGCTACAACACAAAGCATTTAAGAGCGCTAAGTATTAATACTTACAACCATTGTAATGAAAAATAAAAAAAAAAGCGCTCCTAGCGAATCAAATTTTCCATTCTATTTTTGCTTTCATCCGTATGACGAAGTAAATCCAGTGACGTTTCTATATGTCCATACGAAATTGAAACTCGTAGGTCGAATCTGGAATCAATAAGCAGTGCTGTATTTTTAACGAATTATAAACCATTTGTGACTCTTTATCGAATCCAACGATACATATTCAAAGGTAAATACATTTAGAAGTTTTCTGTACTATAAACATTCCATGTTGTGTTTTTTTCTATCGAGAAAGAGAGGTAAATGCGGGTTATGCTTAGTTGTCCGAAAATTTAATCAAAACCCTACATCATTTTGAACATTTTTCAATCTTTAGAATCCCGCAAATGTTTAGAATTGTTAACAGTCAAGGATCATTCAAATTTCACTAAGATGGTTAACTTCCACTTGCTTGGAATCTGGAATCATAAAATTCTTCCATTTCTCAATTTCATATTTTAAATCAAGATTCTAGTCAAAAGGCACTCGAATATTTTTCGAAAATGAATGAATTATGCTCAAATATTCGGCCAAACGGCATTCGCACAAATGATCCATTCAGTGAAATGACGTTACACCTGCTTCCTGGCCGAACATCGAAATGAGAAAAAAGGAATGATATTCCAATGATCAAGCACTCGTGAGATTAATTGTCATATGGTTGGTAAACTTTTGACTTTTGACCAGCAAGAGCATGTAGTTGGTAGAGAGAATATATCCCTAAATTCCCGAGGCATAAGTTACAATAATATTAATAAATATGGAATGGCTGTTTATTTATATTTTTAAATACTTTATTATGGTGATTTTAGCCACTTCTGGGCTAGTTCATCCCCACACAAAATGATTATAAGATAATCGCCAAAGGTTGAATAAGCGTTTTTCAAGCATTTTACACACGAATATATAGCAGTATAACAGCTGTATAGAAGCGTCATTCAACAAATCATCAATAAGGGGTAGTAGTTGACTAAGTTTTTCAAAAGTAGCTGACTAAGTTCGCCAGATTTGCTTGTATAGAGATTTATTCAAAGTTGTTAATATTGTATATTTGAATACAGCAACAATAGGATGACTAGAGTTTCAAGTGCTTATGTACTACAATATTTATTGTTATCATTATTTTTATTTTTATTATTGTTATTCCATATTAAATCTCATAATAAATACATTTTCCCCTCCTCTACTCGTATGAATAAGGATTAAAATTAATAAAAATATTACGTGCTATAATATTCAAACATAACAGTTTTCTACCGCAAATATTCAATACTGCTATAACAATTAAACATAGACACATCAACATCAACATTCCCATCAACTTTAACACTGCCGTCAATTTCAATATTCTCATCAACACCAACAACTTAGACACAACATTCTACTTCATTATTGACATTAACTTCAATATCGCCACAAATTAAAACAATACCTTTAAGATTAACTTCAACTTCGCCATCAATTTACCAACGTTATCATCAACATCAACATCGCACTCATCATTAATTTTACCGACAACTTGAACATTAACTTAAACACTACTGTCAACTTCCATAGTACCACCAAAGTCAGCATTGACATCATTTTCAACTTTGCCAGCAATTTAAACTTTAACATACATAGGGTAGAGAACTACTTCGGCCTAATCGCTCATTTTGGGCCTATCGAGCAGAAAACTTCAAATGAATCCATGATTTAAGTGTTAACAAGTCAATTATGCGTTTGGTACGATGCATTAGTTAATAAGCTACCGAACAAATTCAATGAGAACGCAAGATATGAAAGTTTGTACCCATTATTCCCAAAAACAAAAGAAGCGCTTCAACCGGATCAATTTTTATATTCATCCGGTAGGCCGAAGTCAATTCATGCGTTAGGCCGAGTTTGGCTTCAATAAGCAGTGTTAGACTTTTGAAAATATCTCATCGATTGGTTTTTCTTTATCAAATCTTAAGGTACGGTACGTACGGAAAGATAAATTTGAAAGCCATCAGTAAAAATAACATTCCGTTTGGTGCTAAACTGCGCTAGATTAAGAAAGACTAAGTGCGGGTTGTGCTTAATAGGCCGGAAATGGGGTAGTTAACCCTACCAATTTAAAACTTTAACTTAAAATTCCTCTGATCCCCTCAATATCTTTAACATCGACATTGACATCATCATCACCAATAATTTACCATGAATTTCATCTTCCAGGCCAAATAACAAAACATTTCCGGCTCGTCGTGTGCGTCGATCTTTAAAAACTGTCGTATTAATGGCCCTTCGCTCATTTTCAACTTCTATTCAATTTTCATACTGCCGTACTCTAACGGAACTATCCACCTACCGTCTTCTAAAAGATCATTCTATAGCTAATAAATCATCACACTAAAGCTTCATGTTAGCATTTCCAACCAACTCTCGACCTGCTCCGATTTGGAAGAAACCGTGCATAATTGTTTGTTATGGTCCATCATTCACATGTGAGCTGAAATTCGGCCATTTTGTATCTCGCAAAAACATTCAAATGTCGTATTCGATATTGTTCATTGAACCATAATCCAAAAAAAAAAAACTGACGAAACTGAACATATACTTTTTAAAATATTCCAGTTTTAACTAAATTTTTGAATTTTTTCTCGAAGCTACTAAAAAATTACTGTGTATATTTTTCCCAGCACGGCTTTACGTTTCAAAACAACTTTGTCCCAGACGCCATTTCGATCACAAGTGACATTTTCGCAAATTACTGCAAATTACAGAAAATGTCAAGGATGCCATTCTGAAAAAAAAAACTACAAGGGAACGTCCTATGGGGTTGTGCGCAATGGCGACGTAGGACTACGTGGTCTCATATAATAAATCTTATTTCTCGATTACTTTTTCAAAGGGACGTATCAGCTTTTTGATTGCCAATTTGGCGTAACTGGTAGCTCGCACACGCTTACTAACACCACTAGCAGGTAGAGGAAAATATCCCCTATCTGATGGTATTGTTAGCAAAGCTAGGACAAGAGTTAGAAAATGGAGCATCACTTAACCTTTCTAGCTTTGATGCTTCCAACGACCAACCAATCATATAATTACCGAAATCGGAACGTACGGTACGAGATGTCCACGTTTCATCCATTTATTGGATTCTGAAGCATCGTGTCTAAATCTTCGATTTAAACAGGCCCGTTGTTTTCTGAATCATCTTGCCCCTTAAATGCTGCACAGTAGGCCTGGCCGTTTTGATATGTGTGACGCATTTTCGATGTGAAACATATATCAAATAGACAAGAAAAATGATGGAGGTATATCCATCATTTTCCAGGATGCTTTCAAAAACTGGCCTTGTTAGTGTTAGATTAGATTAGATTAGGACTCACAATGTAACGGAAATTCATTAAATTGCCTTGAATTTTCCACAATTTTCCTTAAATAATGCTCATGGAACTTTGCCTTAAATCACTAATTTTCCCTGAACTAAACTGGGCATTCCTGAAGTTTTTAATGCTTACCTAAAGTTCTCTAAATCTGTTTAATGTTCCAACAAATAATAACTCCCTGAAGCTTTTGAAGTATTTGGATCAATCATAGCATTCTCGGAATATCCCGCAATTCCATTAAACTCTTTGTAAGTCGTTGCAAATTTCCTTAAATTAATGGGATTGTTCTGATAATAATTAAACTATCTAAAACAATCGAAATTTCTTAGAAGATCTCTGGAATTTCTGGAATCGGTGCTTGCTAAAACTACTCGCATTTTTTATATAAAATTTTTAATGATTTTCTATAGTTAAAGCTAATTTTTCGAAATTTTGTTGAGGTACTTGAAATATCCATGATATAACACCCTTAAAATACGGAGCTTTGCTGAATATTCGGGAAATTTCCTGAGTTTTTCGATGCTTCTCTAAGGTACGTCTATAATTTTCCTGAAATTATTTGAACTGTCCTTTGCTTCTCTGATCTGTCTTGATGTTTTCGAAGCATCCCTCAACTCTACCGAAAATCTAGGTTCTGCTCTGAAATAAATGAAATCCCCGTAAATACCTTTGAATTTCCTTGAAATTCTCTGGACTTCCGTGAAGTTCCTGGAATTTTTCTAAAGTTTTCAGAAATTCTTTCGAGGTCTCCGTACTTCCCTGAAATTCTCGAAATATCTTAAGAGTTATGGATTTTTTTATAGCACATCATGTAATTATTCTGAAGTGGCTCTTAAAGCTTCTAACTGGAACTTCTGACTTAACCATATTTTCAGGATGTTAACTTCCCGTATGTTCCCGCAGTTTGTTTATGAAGCTTCGCTGAAATTCTCAGCAACTCCTTTCATTTCTCAGAGCATTTGTAAAGTTCCTACAATTGTTGTGAAGTAAATGGGACTGAAGATCTCTAATCGTTTATAATGTTAATTACAAACTTCAAATATTTTATTTTCCCTTAATTCTGGCACTTTGAAAAATATTTTAATTTTTTAAACTTGTCCATGCAAAACGAATTTTCAGAAGATAATATTTTGAGGTCTTAGAATTGCTCAAATTCAAACTTCAACATTTAATAGATTCGATGATTGAGCTGATTCTTTAAAACTGATTATCATGTTGTTGTAGCAAAAAAAAAAGCATATGTTTAACGCATCTTAAACATAGGTTTCTTATTATAAATCTGGAAATAACCCGTTAAAGTTTTGGAAAGATCAGGGAATTCTATTAAGCCAAATGAGAAGACACTATGTAAATAAAGAAAGACGACTAAACGTCAAAAAGCTCTGTAGAAGCAACACATTTTTGAATTATTCGAAAATTAAAACAACATGTAGGCATCGATTGGACTATCTGATCCTACAGAAGATTGATTAATCTAGAAACAAATTCTCGCTACAAAAGTTGAAAATGGTGACTGATTACAAGAAAACGTGACTTTAGTGACTGGGCCTTAAAAAAGGAGACTAGCTTGAAAAAAGTGACCAAGTCACTAAAAAGCAACGAGTCTCATCGTCGCCCACAGGTCACCATACCCAGTCGAACTCCAGACGAATCTAGAACCGCACTACCGTTCATACTGGCGACAACGCTCTGATGAGACAACGAAACTCCACCCCAAGCTCCTCCCCTGATCCTATCCTTCGACAATGTACCTCTCTAATCTCGGGTAAACCGCGAGTATTGGGCCCAAATCCTTATCGACATAGAATTAAGTGAATTTTGTTACAAACAAAGAACAATGAATTATCAACTCCGTAAAGCTAACGCGATTGAGCCTTCCAAATAAACTAACTAGATTTAAAAAAAAAAAAGTGCAAATAAATGTGAAAACAACACTCTCTTTGCCGAGTACTGTGCGATGCATGTAAAAAGTTGCTCTACAAACACTCTGAGGCCAGCCCTGAAACCCATCATGAGCATTTGTCGTGATTCATTAAAATAAAGCAAGTGGTTTAAGGATCCCATTGATTTGTTCTTGAAAAATCAGTATTAATTGAATAAGCAAGAAAACGGTCCAATTCTTACTTTCATTTCCTCACTATGCACTTATTTTTCTGCATAGATTCCTTGAAAACAAACAATCACGGAGATCACGAAGTAAAACAGCTAACATATTGGGAGCAACGGGCTAGAAAGCTGAGTTAAATTTGAAAAATAATCAAATATTTCTAAGAGCCGAATGAACTCTCCAGTTTAAAATCTCTATAATAAAAAAAAAAACAAATTGTTCTAAATGTCAACGACAATATTTAAGTATTTTCAAAAACTAATACATGTAAAATATAGTGCTTTGTGAGTTTTTTTTTTAGAAATATTGACGTTAGTGACTTTATGATGAAAAAGATGACTTTTTAGTGACTGACTTGAAAATAGTGACCTAGCCACTAAAAAGTGACCTGCTACCAGCCATGGACTTTGCTCGGGTACCTCCTCGGAGGTATAAGGAATATATTTATTGACCTACGTACATGCTTCAGCTTTACACAGGGAGGTAGTAAGTAAGTAAGTGGTAAGAATACCACAAAGCTAGGAAAACTTATAAATTGGCCGTTAAAGGCGTGTTCGATGAACAATATTCAAGAGTTTTGTCTGCTTGTCTGTGATTCAAAATTACAGCTAAGTCAATGAAAACCAAATTTTAAAGAACGAGCAGGTTTCAACAAAGAAGCGAAAATAGTATAAAATCATATTTTGTCGTTTCTACTTTTTGCCTTTTCTACCTTTGGCTTTCGACCTTTTATCCCTAAATGGTATGTAAATTAAATTTTGAATTCATTCTTGAGGAAATAAATACATTTTCAGTGTAAATTCGTTCAAAACTGAGAAGCAATGTACGGGTTGTGCTTATTATAGACGGAAATTAGATCAATAACCCTGCATATTCCATTTAAGATATTCAACACGATGACTGTTCAGTTCAGTAAATACTGTCTACCAGGTCGAACGATTATTAATTGACCATGCTCACAAATTGCTTTCTTTCTTGGAAATATTTTTAGGTTCCTACTCCGTCGTTTATGTTTCAGAATATTTTGATCAAGTTCAAGCACCTAGTCTAGAATAATAGAGAAAACAAAAACATTCACACATATAATGACGACTAGTGCTGGAGAAGACTAAAAATGTTTATCAAAAATATGAAGCTAAATGTAGCAGCAAAAATTTGTCAAAGCTCATTTTGATGTTTCAAATTTGCTTCTGCTTCTGCTCTACCTACTATTGCCGATGAGTTGATGAGTTCGTGGTGTAGGTAACTGATGATGTTTGAGAAAATATGGCTGTATATCAAGAATCAAATATCGAATACAAGCGATAATTAAAAAAAAACAGTAATTCGATTACAGTTTCAACAGTTCTTACTATTGATATTGAACTACAAAAATAGAATAAGAAAACAAAAATCGAATTGAACGTAACTGCGTTTGCGTGTACGCATTTTGATTGAGCTCTAGCTAGCTAGTACAGTAATAAGTATACATAGGGTATTAACGGAACCAAAGAATGTCTTTTGAACGATCCTCACCCGCGAGTGTCGCGTGCTGCTGTTGTTGCTCGTGCTCGCCGCGATGATGATGGTGGTGGTGTCCGTGAGATTGTTCCACTACGCTTTGTTTGATGGTGGTCGTTGTCGCTGCAGTGGTAGTGGTGGTCGTGGTCGTAGTACTAGTGGTAGCGGTAGTAGTCGGTACAACCATAAGAGCCGTGGTTGAGCTAGCCATGGTAGGGATCAAGGTCTCTTCGTTGCGAATGCGGTCTAGCTTTCGATTGGAATGGTGATGGAGTGAGTCTTCGGCACTGTCGACCCGAATAACGCCATTTATTTCGCTTTTATTCATAATCAATTTATCGATGCTGTCCTCGATCGAACCATGGTTGCTTTCAATAACAATGGACGCTTCTTCGTCGGGACTGGAGTCGACATCTTCGACGCCGTCGTCGTCGTCGTCGTCCGCCCCTCGAACGTTATCATTGTTTGTGATTGACTCTTCATCTGCGCTGGGATTCAATGGAATGGTTACACCGGAAGCAGGGTATCCATCTTCATCGAGGATAACAATGGCCTTGTCGGCATTGTGCTTGCTATCGGCAATATCATCGTTATCTCTACCGACTCCCGTTGTATCTGGGTATTCATCTTCTTTCATATCCTTATTAAGCTGGCCTCCAAGAAGCAGGCTGCCTTCGTCATACCTTTCGTCCTTGGTTGCAGATGGATCTTGATTTTTATTCATAAATCGCACCGCATCTGCCTTGAAAGCATGCGGGACCTTTTGTTTGTCGTCGGATTTCGCAGATTTATCGCTCGATGAATGATGATGATGTGATTGCTGCTGGTGGTGATGGTGCTGGGAATGTTGTTTTTCCGAGTCAAGTGGAATGGGATGGGCATTGAGGGAAACAAGCGTGCCGGACGTTGTCAGCTGGTGATGGGACTCTGTGATTGCGGTAATCAGTGTTGGTTTAATCGTGGTCAGCAGCAGAGCCGAATCACTGCCCCGTTGACTGGAGGTTCGTTCGTGACTGCTACCACTAGCTCCACCGCCACTGCTTCCGACTGCAGTATCGTTCCGATAGATGTACAGCATGTGATAGTTGGGGTACAGCGAGTTGCACTGGTAGCGGCCTTCGTGCTTCGGTAGGGCACGTTGTACGCTAATCTCGGCTTCGATTTTGTTCCGGACGCCTTCGGATAGAAAGGGGATATAATCGCATCAGTATCACGCAATGGCCAAAATGTTCGAACGTGCACCTATTATGCATGAAAGCGTCTATGGGTGGGTTTGTGATGCTATGTGACACTGAACCATTGACATTTTCTGAGTGGAATTTGTGAATTCGAGCACATCCCGCGTTTCCAGTGATCCAATTCTCTTAGGTTCCATCTTTGTTCTGTTGCCAATCGGTCAATGGTTCTCTCGAGTGACATAGCACGCAAAAAAACGGAAACGGATGATGGTTCAACTACTGCATAAAAGCGTGTTCTACTTGCTCAGATGGCGGCCGTTGCTGCGGTCGCCAGAATTCGATTAGAATTCAATTGTGTCTACTTTGATGCTGCTGATGCCGCAGGGTATGAGCCAAGCGAAATAAAAAAATAAATAAACAGAAAGCAAATAACTTCGTGGGATCAACTAAACACTAGCTTTCGTGGGAGGATAAGGGGTGGGCGTTGCTGAAAACGAGAAAATGTTACGCAGTCGTAAAATCGCACTGGCGTAACATTCGCACCTGTTGTCTGCGTTTTCACCATCCGATGGATTTTTCGTTGGGATTTGTTGCGTAGTGGGGAAAAGCACTCATCATCTGTCATTGTGCACCTTTTTCACTGATGCATAAATTTGTCCCATTGTGATTTTGTGTTAAAATCTAAATAATACTGGTGAAGTATCTTTTCGCCATTTCCAATGTTGCTGCTGCTGCTGCTGCGTTGTGGGTCAACCCAAAAATGGACATAATCATAATAATCAAGCAAGCGTTTCTACAGGAATGAACCATCCGGCATGGCCGCTATATGGCACTATGTAATTCTTTCGGCATGAACAGTGAATGTTGTTGGATATTTCTTTCCTTGCGTTTCTACAAAACTGTGACAAGCGATAAGTATTCTCCCCATCTCGCTCGCGACTCTTTTACCTGCGATTCCTGTCTCGCCTTCGATGTACGAGTGTTCGTCCTTGCCGTGACGAATTTGGCTGTGCTTCCGGATCGGTTCGCCATCTTTGTGCCACTCGATCGGATCGGCGATCGAGATGATGCACGAGATCGAAAACGGCTGCCCGACCTCGACCTGGGAGTCACCGTAGTAGATCACTTGATAGAGATTGTTTACGTCGCGCTTACGACCTGTTTGATGTTCCCGAATTCGAGCGACAGAATATGTGGGTGTGGGTGTGTGGGTGTTTAAATGCGAATGTGGGAGGGAGGAAAACAAATCGATTAGTTTCCAATTGATTGGTTATAGTGTGCGGTTCAAAAGCAAATATGACTCATAGTTGTGCGCAAAAGTTGCCGGTTCTTCTGGCCCCAGCAGCGCTCCACTGAATGTCATCGATTGTAGTTGTTGTCGATGACGCCGAATACCAAAGGAATTCAACCCCGTTGACGTCACGCAAACGACGTTTGCATGACTTTTTTCTTCTTCTTAGAAAACAATCAACCTCCTCGACGATATGAGTGTATGAGCTATGATTAATGAGCAAGCGTAGCGTAGTGTGTGAAATGAGTCACGAATTATAAAAAAAAAAAAATCCAGCGAAAACCGGTGCCTTCCGTTGTTAGGTTAGGTAGCACCTAATTTCAATTCTAATTTACTTCGATTATTTCGACGCCGATGTGATGGATGGAAACTACAGTCAGCCCGCATAATTAATCCCAATCGATTGTATACAATCGGAAGCGAACATGAAAATGTTGCGGGTGTGAGTTGTGTTCGAAGCAAGCCGAAAAGTTCCCGCTTAAGCGTAATTATGTTGAGAGTTGTTTGAAAGTCGTGGGTTTGTCTGTTGGAGGTGGGGTGGCGAGTGATAGGAATTCCACGATTCGTTAGGCATTTGTGTTTGTTTTAGTGAAGCGTATGAATGTGATATACGTTTAATTTGTCGATGTTCAATGGATTGGTAATGTTTCAGTGAATTTTGGGATAGGATTTTTGAATGAGAATTTTGATTACATGTGGAAATACTAATAACTGAAATGAAAACAAATATTCTTATAAACCTGGATTATGTTTTGGAAGCGAATTGGCTACAACCGTGCTATGTTGACAGCAGGGAAATGAGGTTCAAAAATGTTTTTTTTGTGGGTCTCACTGATTAAAATCAGGATGGTCAGGGCTAAGTTTCTATAATGGAGACATTTTTCGCCAATAATCATTTATCAGGCAAAATTTCTTTGAATTGTTCATATACTAAAATCTGTCTTCTGTAATTAATAGAAATAGGCAAAACAATTATTTTCAATGAAAGGTTCTAAGTAATTCAGTTCACTGAAAAGAACTGGATCTTTGGAACAGTTCTTCCGTTCTTACAGAAAACAGATTTTTTCCGGCAGTTTAAGGTGGTTGTTTGGAGTTTCTATCTGAAATGGATGTCAAATTCTATGGAATTACATGATGTCAGTGCCTTGTCATATTAGTGTATCCGCGGCATCTGTGTCACATGCTCACTTTATTGAGTACTTCATTTTCACCCTATAACTACGTTCAATTGAGTGATGGAAAGTTGTCGTCTTGGACAAAGTTCTTAAAATAACTTTATCTACAAGATGTTAATCAAAAAAGTTAATTTTTATATGTCTTTAAAAATTAAGTGAAAATTTTCACCTGATAGAAAAAGTACTCAACCAATGAAGAAACGTAGGCTGTTCGTGTGATCGAAACTGACGTTTGTTTTTTCGGTAGAGTTTATTTTTAATCTATAATCGGTTGCTGATCTGGCCAAAACCAGGCCCGAGATACAATTTCTAGTTCTAGGTCCCTATTATTTGCCGCTGAGAAGCTGTTCCGAAGCCAAGTAGAACCTCCACGAGGCGTCCCATCATTAGTTCCATCATTCGTTGAGTCGCTTGCCAATGCACATCAAAAATCGACTACATACATCCGAACAAATGTTTATCTCAAATCGACGGAAGACATTCCGCGCAATTACCATAAACCGGACTAGTTCATGTTGAACTTCGTCAAGCTGCATGACTTCTACATCAACACATGTCAAGCAGCCTTCAGGTTCGTTCCATTTTGTAAATTTTTATCTTTTCAAACCAATAAAGTTGGGAGATCACCTTTTTGTGGTGCGTTACTGGTATAAGATCTACCACCGAACCCCTAGAACAAAACTCGGGTAGTGACCACCGCCGTTATGCATTTCTATATTGTATATTTCAAATCAAAAATATTGTTTATGTTCATAGATATCACATAATCCTTTTCCCTTTGTCCTTCTCCTTTTCCTTTCCATCTTCTCTTTTCAGAAAGCGAGTAATGGCGCTATAGCCATAAATTATAAAAGGCTAGGACAAGAGTTAGTGCTCATGCCCCAACCGTTAGAAGAAAATCGAGCATCACTTAACCTTTCTAGCTTTGATGCTTCCAACGACCAACCAATCATATAATTACCGAAATCGGAACGTACGGTACGAGATGTCCACGTTTCATCCATTTATTGGATTCTGAAGCATCGTGTTTAAATCTTCGATTTAAACAGGCCCGATGTTTTCTGAATCATCTAGCCCCTTAAATGCTGCACAGTAGGCCTGGCCGTTTTGATATGTGTGTGATATGTGAAACATATATCAAATAGACAAGAAAAATTATGTAGGTAAACTGGAACTGGCTGTGTTGGTGTTAGATTAGATTAGAAATGGCCATGTCCCATTTTTTTTTTTAAAAGATGTCGTCCCACTGTGCGAAAATCTCATGTAATGTTTATGGCCACAACAATAAACAAATGCAGTTAAAGGAGCGTAATGTCAGTTCATGCACTGTATTAATGATAATTTTGTCCTTTTTGGCAAGTAATTTCCGACACGATTGAAGTGCATCCACTTATTAAAATTAATTTTTTGCTGTGTACTTTCGCGTCCCTGCAAAGACATAGCACTAATTCTAAGATCAGGGCAGGATTGAGATCCTGCATTGATCTTAATTCTCCCACAAACTGGAAACGAAATTAAAATAAATAAATATAAAGCCGAAGAACTCTACCTATCAGAATCACTAAACCATCGTCCATGATTCACATCGAAGCCGCTCCATCATTCATTCGACCGCAATTTAATTATCGAATCAATCAATTGCAACTGACCCGACTCCCGCAGTGGCATCCTAATCTCCCATCCTACAGATGTGGATCATTACTAGTGACGTTCTCATTCGGGTGTGAGCGTGACCTACAATTTTGATCCCCGTCTGATACACGCACTCCGAACGGGTGCCAATTTCCAATTGCAGAGTTGCCTCCGTACAGCAGGACCTCTCTGATGTGGTTGATTATTCACACATCCTCGCTCGAACGGCGGTGATGGGTTAGCAAGCCACTTGCATTGGATTAGAGCTTGTTTACCCCGCTCCACGAGCTCAAAAGTCGATAAACATTGCAGGTAAACAGTGCATTATTCATCACCTTCGGAACTCGAAGCGTACGGGGCCAAATTGTGCGGTTTTCGGGACGTCAAACCTGTTGTTGTTATTTTGACAATATGATTTGCAGTTCCCATTGGTGGTAAAGGGTGATACGGTCAAAATTTGGTCAAGGGAAAACGCGTGTAAATCGGTGAAATCGTTTATTTAAAAAATCAAATTAAATTTCTTTTTCAAGTTGAATTAATATAAAATTCCGGAAAAATATTCAGTTAGGCTTTCGCTTTTCCAAATCCGAATTGCCGGGCCTTACGCTTGACCCCTGCCATCAGATTTTGTACAGCCACCTTGTCCACCTTCTTCGCCGCAGAAAGCCAGTTTGCCTTGAACTGCTGCTCGCCCTTAGCAGTGTTTTTGGTCTTCTTTAGGTTCCGCTTGACAATAGCCCAGTATTTCTCAATTGGGCGGAGCTCTGGCGTGTTGGGAGGGTTCTTGTCCTTGGGAACCACCTGCACGTTGTTGGCGGCGTACCACTCCATGGCCTTTTTACCGTAATGGCAGGATGCCAAATCCGGCCAAAACAGTACGGAACAACCGTGTTTCTTCAGGAAAGACAGCAGACGTTTATTCAAACACTCTTTCACGTAAATTTCTTGGTTGACAGTCCCGGAAGCTATGAAAATGCTGCTTTTCAAGCCACAGGTACAGATGGCTTGCCAAACCAGATATTTCTTTGCGAACTTTGACAGTTTCATGTGCTTGAAAACATCTGCTACCTTTCCCCTTCCTTTTGCCGTATAAAACTCCTGTCCCGGAAGCTGTTTGTAGTCGGCTTTGACGTAGGTTTCGTCGTCCATTACCACGCAGTCAAACTTCGTCAGCATCGTCGTGTACAGCCTCCGGGATCGCGCGTTGGCCGTCGTATTTTGTTTATCATCCCGATTTGGAGTCACTACCTTCTTGTAAGTCGATAGTCCGGCTCGTTTTTTGGCTCGATGCACGGTTGTAGACGATACACCCAGCTTATTTGCGGCATCTCGGAGAGAGAGGTTAGGGTTTCGCTTGAAACTACCGGCAACTCTCTTTGTCGTCTCAGCGGCTTCCGGTTTTCGATTTCCCCTCGATCCAGACTTCCTGGCTGTCGACAAACGTTCCCCAAACACTTTAATTACATTTGTAACGGTTGATTTGGCAACTTTTAGCGATTTTGCCAACTTTGCGTGCGAGTAGCTCGGATTTTCGCGATGCGCGAGCAAAATTTTGATACGCTGCTCTTCTTGCTTGGACGGCATTTTGACAACTGAAGAGTGAATTCCAAAATCAAAATAGGAGCAACATTCTACACACACACACCTTCAAAATGAGGGGTGTTCAGGTTTTTTAAATGCAAAATTGAAAGAAATACGTCAAGTTGATATTGACCAAATTTTGACCGTATCACCCTTTAATTGACCATAACTTGTACCAAGATAAACCGAAACGCTCCATACTTACATAACTTTCCATCGAGCTGCTGATGCCGGCTCTCGAAAGTTTATTTCAGTTTCAAGTGCATTAAGCCAGAGGAGCGGGAGTACATAAATTTTACTTTCTAGGTAATTCAGGCCAATTTCGTTCTGCCACTTCTGGGAGGCCATCTGTTTTCCGCCCCCTGAAACACGCAAAACGGCTTAATTAACTCGTGTCCAGCAGCAGGTCGAAGGCGGTGAAGGTGCTGCTTCTATCGAGCGGCCGCTCTTGCTATCGATCGCTTTCGATTAACTGACTGAACGACAGCTGACGTCGTCGGGTTTTAAAATTTCCGCCAACCTGTGCTTGTTCGTTTGTTTGTTTGTTTGTTTGTTTGTTTGTTCGCAATCTTTGCCACTTTTACCGGGTGATGCTGTTTCAAGCTGACTTTCCCGACAGCAATTTCGAGATTGAATCGGATCCCGCATCCTCTTGGAAGATGTTTTTTAGGATAGGCTAATCGAGATTTGCTTTCTCAATCAATTTCCAATATCCCGACCGACCCAGAATGGTGTTTTCAATATTTAGGTGGTTTTTTCTGCTGCCAAGAGCGCACATGGATAATGGGTAATTTAGGCTTCTTGCGCTAAAAATAACTGACAAGTCGCATTGAGCGTTGTTATTTTTAGCTTCCCGACTGTCGACTCTGTCACCGGTTTGGTTGTGTTCCATTTTCCAGCACATAGCGAATCTGTTCCTCGTCGCTCTTCGCTCTCTAGCCAAGCAGCCAATTATAAATTCGTCAGCAGGGGTCTTGTTTATCATTTTGCTCCATGTGGCATATTCCGACTGGGTATTTAGAAACATCCATTTATGGGTTAGCGGTTCTGGATAATTCCGCTTTATGAATGAAGTATTTCTGCTTCCAAATGGAGCTTGATAAATAATTTACATTTATATTATTCATAAATGAGCATCGGAAATATTTCAATATTCTGCACACATTTGCGTTTGATTCTGGAAACACAAATCTCAAATTCTTCAGATATTCCTTCAAGTGCTAATCAGTTCGAGTAATCAAATTTCCAAAGCTATAGAAGCTCGCCAGAAGAGGAGTTCTTAACTTCTTGCCTCCCCCTAGTCATGTAGCTTGACGTGGAGATAAATAGCTTATTGTCTTTTTCGTCTCTGGAGACGCATCCCGAACTTGGTGTAGGATGACACGGCAGTAAAACAATGCTTTGCTACTGCATCGCTCAACTTTAGCCTCATGGAACGGTCGCTCAGCTTTCTTTTGAACACTGCTAAACAGAGCTG
Organism: Ochlerotatus camptorhynchus; assembly: GCF_037179485.1. Lineage (NCBI taxonomy): Eukaryota > Metazoa > Arthropoda > Insecta > Diptera > Culicidae > Ochlerotatus > Ochlerotatus camptorhynchus. The sequence continues at coordinate 3,386,500 of NW_027040507.1, read as the reverse complement.
TTCCACGCCAAATTCCGAATCGAAAAATCTCAACCTTCTCGGATTTATTATTTTGTTATAAAATGTCTTTATTATCTGAGTATTATATAAATACGAAAATTACAACTGTATCATGTAGGCTTGCTTCCACTCACTTGCTATAAAAATGATCTTCTGAATTTTGAAATCCTTAGATGTTTTAATGATATTTTGTCCTTGTTAGATGCAAGAAGAGGTTGAAAGGCAAGTGTGTGACACATAAAACCTATCAAATTCGCTTTCAGATAGTCGCAACCGACGCCAGGGAGGCAGCTCCCACATCTGGACCCTACCTATCGACCCATTAATTCATGACCTGGGGACCAACGGCTTTACTTCCCTTTCTAAGGAAGGCGTGATCAGAGATGTTATGCCTCAGAACATCCCGGCGGCGCCGACTGGGATTGAACCCAGGCCTGCTGGGATGAGAGGTAATGACGCTTACCAAACCTATCAAATTTGCTTTCATATAGTCGCAATCAGCGATTTTACGACTCGCGAGCGCTCACTTTGAATGAACGCTCACGATTCATAAAATTGCTGATTGTAACACTCTGGAGGCAAAATTGACAGGTTATATGTGTCAAACACTTGCCTTTCAACGAAGACAACAAATCAAGAAGACTGGCAACTCTTCCATTTTCTCATACGAATGCTATGAGACAGGTATAATCGCGTCATCTACCGCTCAAAGGTACATGCTTCGAACGAATTTGATAGTAAAGATTACATCCTCAGACGAATGGTTTGTGTATTTGCTCATTTTTCTATGCGTTGCTTCCACCTTCACTCAAGCGCAGCGCTACTGTATCTGTCGCTTGGATTCTAGCAAAGTTGCCAATCTTCTTGATTTGTTGTCTTCGCTTTCAACCTCTTCTTGTACCTAATAAGGACAAAATATCATTATAACATCTAATGATTTCAAAATTCATAAAATCATTTTTTTTATAACAAGCGAGTAGAGGCAACCCTGGTATCATGTATTATATATATACACAAATAGTAATAATTACGACTGAAAATCTTATCATTGGTTATTTAGTTAACCAATGTTAAGATATGTTTTAAAATTGATAGTGAATGCTCTTCTGTTATTCCATCTATAATCCCTTATAATATTTTTGAAAATAATATGAAATTGTATTTTTTCAATTAATAACGTTATACGCCATCACCTCAACTACTATAAATAATGCTGCTTTCTTTTTATGATTTTTTTGGACAATCAGTTTTAATCCACCCTTGCTATAATCAGGATATAGCTGATTCCTATTAACTCTAAATAATGTGAATTCCAGAGAAAATAGACTGATTTTTTTCTTTATTGCAGCTTAATGAGAATTGTTAGGTGTCAGCACATGAGAAACATATCAGTGCTTTGATAATTAAAACGTGTTTAGAATTGTATTCCTTTCTAATAAATTGAGTTTTCTTGTACTATATATCTGACAAGCAACGGTAATCAAAATTGCATTTTATCATATCTATCCATTTGTCTTTAACTATTATTCCTAATATCTTTATTTGTTGTTGCTCTTGGATCATTTGTGGGCCCATCTTGCTGTTGTTGAATCTAATGTAACCCAATTTTATAAAAGTTTATAAATATTGCAGCTTGTAATGCAAACTCTTTTATGACAGCCATTACAAGATCGAATTGATTGTCACTCCTAACGATCAACGTTAAATCATCTGCGTAAACCATTATTTTTTTTATCAAATTACCTTCAATCATTAACCCTAACGTACTATCGTGAAGTTGTCGGATGAGAGGTTCCACATAGAGCGAAAACAAAAGCATCGAACGTGGGCAACCCTGCCGGACGGAATAATCGATTTTTATGGAAGGAGTGAGAAACCCACTTACCATAACCTTTGATGATGCATCGGCATTCAGTCTCCAGATCAATGTTGTAAACTGCGTCGCAATTTCGAATTTCTCCAGCGTTTCCCAAAGTCGTCCACTAGCGCGATCTTTACCTGTTTGCTGCGTCCTAGCTATGACCGTTCTTATCTTATACAGGTTTTGCACACAAGTACAGAACAGAAAGGGAACCTCAAATTCAAAATTGTGTTTGTTCTCTCTAACCCCCACTGGCCGGCAGTATTATTATGGAAAAACTCTCTCTACAATGTCGGATTTATGGTCATTGTAGACAGCTTTAGTCCGGGAGTTAGAAGGTGATAACTCTATCGCAGATCTCTTCAGAATGTCTGGAGAGTCACGCCCATTCCGAGGTTACTTTCACTTACAATAAGCCCCGCATGTATGCATCACCATTATCAAATGGATAAAGGTATTACATGCACAATTCCATGTCGAAAATATTCTTTTCAAACCTGGCATGTATTTAGTTTATGTTCTCAACATGTTAATTTGATTCTCCAATCCATGGGTTCCACAATTTTGATTTTCTCTAAGCTTTGCATCTCATTGCCTTTGCCATGATCATCTGGGAGAAGGTTTGCGTCTAGTGCTTTCTCCAGGAACAGTTCGCGGCCACCAACTGCCTCCCGTCCGGTCTTGGGCGTATCCAGCGAGGCATCTTTCATATTGCTCGCAATCTTCGACACCGGTAAGAGACCAGCAGCCGAGCACTTTTGCAAGCGGAAAACTTGCTGATTCACGGCAACGTCGGCCACCGAACCACCACCTAAACTCGCGATGGACACATTATCAACACGTTCCCGGGCTAATTCACCAACCGGACCGATTCTATTGAGAACTAGACGCCGAAAATAGTAGTATCCGAACTCCTAGGGCTCCCGGGAGGCAATGAAAATCGACACCAAACAATGGAACCGAATCTGTGTTGTATATTTTGGTGGTTAAATTCAAGGTCAACCGAGCCACTCAAGGCAAACACAGACAAAACACGATATATCACTAAATGATAACTTTACGAACACTTGAAACTAAATTTCAGCACACAAATGAACAAATTTAAAGCCAAAATGTGTTTAATTCGCTTGCGAAAAATACGCGACCTACTGCGATCAGGGAACTTCAAATTCAAAATTGAAGAAATTTTCCATTCGAGAACACTAGCGCACCTGGCTCAGTGTTCACTCGGCGGTCGACAAAAGCAGGCCACTCACGATGTGTGCTACGCGATCGTCTGTTTACTCGGCAGCAACCATTGTGTGGTCCTCCTCATTGTTCTTCATCAGCAGCTCTTTCGGTCGATGCGTCGTCGACTTTGGAAAGCAACCGTTTCGTGATGAGTGTGTGAGTGCTGACCACATTTTGCGTCCATTGCTGCAATGGACGCGCTCTGACCCTCGTTGGCTTACAACAACTTGCCATACAATGAAACTACTGGAAGCGGCTCCAGTTCTGATGGAGGAGGCTTTTTGGATAGCGGAAGATAAAGTGTTTATTGTGTTGTACCTTTTGACTATAGCTTTAAGATGTATTGTATAGTGACCAAGAATCCTCGGCTCTGTTAAGTTAATTAGGTTGAGCCTTATCAAATAAATTAATAAACAAAAAAAAAGCGCACCTGGCGGTAGAAGACAAGCTTTTGCCTGTAGGTAACATAGGCAGCATGCATTGATGGTGTTAGTGCCCATATATTTCAATAGAAAGCCGTTGTGAAACGCATCGCTTGCTGAATAGACAATGTTGCCACTTTTTGCTTAGTTGATTCCTTTGCAGTTCCCTTCTGTTCTGTGATACAAGATTTCCCTTCTAGCCCTGCAGTTTGATCTTCCCCTACTAGTGAATCCATGCAAGCCTTGAGGCAGCTTGCACATATTTTAGCGAGAATCTTATAGTCTGAATTCAGCAGACTGATCGGTCTATAGTTCTGCAAGTCATTTCGATCCCCAGACTTCGGAATCAAAATGATTATTCCCTTTGCAAAGTTTTCTTGCATAGGGAATGGATGGAGCCATCAAAAAATCCATTGAAGAGACGCAACAGATCTTGATTCAGTGAATCAAAGTGTTTCTCGTAAAATTCATAAGTTAGACCGTCAGGCTCTGGTGATTTCTTTGTTGCATTTTGAATGGTTACGCGGAGCTCTTCTTCTTATATTGGTGACAATTGATTGATGCCAAGATCTCGAGGTAACTATTTGTGAACGTGTCGAAGCGCATCGTAATCTACATGCTGGTTTTGCAGCTTCCGGAACTGTTTTTCAAATTGATCATGTACTAAATACTTTACACTTAGACCATCTGGTGAATGCAGACTCATGACTGGTGTGTTGGGTTCGCGTTTTATTCGAAACTTGATATATGTTCAATTTTTCGCTTTCAAGCATAGTCGACGGTTGCACTTTTCCAAGGAAACTGGATAGACGTTGCTCTTCGATATTAACGATAGCAGACTTGACCACGCTCATCCTGTCCTGCACGTTCAATCCTTTTGCTTGCTGCTCCAGCAATTTGTTTAGCCACAAGAGATTGTAAATATATTGAAAGGAAAATAATGTGGATGGTTAAAAGTTCTGTAATCTTGTCGAGCTTTGGCCTGTATTTCGTGCCCATTTCCAGCTTAACCAAATTCTAACGGCCCACCATCTCTCCCATGGGAAACGTTTTCCATTTCGTTTCTCTCCCCATTGCAGTGCATTGCCCAATTGTGTCGAATCACTGTGCACCTCCTCCGCAGGTTAGCCGCTCCCGCGAAGCGGCGGAGGTGAAATATTTGGAAAACCAGATGAAAAGTCTAATGTTTATAAATAAGTTTTATTATCATTTCGCGCTGTTTGAATACCGCTTGCCAGTAAATTTCTCCTGTCAAATCACACCGGCGATGGAGGTGGTCGCGCTGGCATACGCTTGCTTCTTTTAACTAGCTCTGTGTATTCGTCTAGGTATAACGGTCTGGTGAGTGGGTGGATTCTAGTCCCGAGTCTCGTATGTAGGTACATCTGGGACGTGATTAACACCGACAAAATTCATCTGATACAGAAAGATAGCAGCTCCTGACCCTCTTCCCTAATAAAAAATAACCATAAACGAACGATAACCCAAATCATTGAACTATTCCACAAATGGTTTGGATGATACCCAGAACACGTCGTTAAGCAAATTAACCATACAATTTTTATTAGGGTTGGCTTGTCGATTCTATGATGATCGATAAGGCACCTCATGAGGAAGGGAGATAAATAGGGTACAGCAGATAGAAACGACACGCTTGTGTCACGTTTATAAATAACACCATTAGAAAGGTGGTTGATTTCTGGGGTGGTCCGAAGGCGCTGCAAATAGCGAGTAATTTCACCGAACCACCCTAGTGTGACAGACCGGTCCTCCATTCAACTCCTCAGGGCAACCATTCTAAGCGGTCACCAGGCGGAAAGCTATGTCGAATGGTGGGTGGACGGCAACGGTAGGTGGTAATAGATGCGTTCGATGTTTAGCATTTTTCGCCTGTCACATGACAGGTGGATCTTTCGAGGAAAACAACCATCTCAAAAAAGAAGATAACACATGAATGACGACAAACAGCAGGTGACTGCCGTCGAGTCGGCGGACCATTCTGGCAAAGGAGAACGACCGGGTCAGCGCGAGCCAGACGGGTGCATGACTTTAATGTGATTCACGAGAGCAGCAGGAAGTACTTACGAACCACTAGTTCGAACGGAACTCGGCAGACTCTCACGGCTCACGAGGCGGACGGTATAAATAAAACAATCCAGTATATGGGACCAACAGCATACGATATTTTGGTGTTGATTCCCACAGTAGCAGATTTTCCTGTGGCGTTCCCTATTGTTACATCACACAAATGATGGTTGGACTCTCACTTGGGTTTTCCACTGGTTGTGAATGGGTGTATAGGTGCGAGGTGTAGTTAGATGTGGGAGAAAGAGTGTGTTGCCTGCGCTTGCGTTTACTGGGGCTCTCACTCGATGCTGCTGGTGCAAGAAAAGCGTGATGGACAGAAATCCGGAGCATGACATAGTTACGGGAAAGTACGGAGAGAATAATGACGTCACTGGTGTACACACAACAGCCTGGCCTGGCAGCCGGGAGCGTGTGAAGAATGGTTTTCCGGTTTTCACTGTTGGGGCTGACGGTCACAACACCATCAATTTTAATTTAAAGTTGCTTTTACGTATTCTTAATGCTTTAGTTCTTTAGCTGAATGCTGGGACAGTTTCTATTTGTTATTGGATTTGAGAATCTGGGAATCTTTTCTAAATTAATAACTGTGGAAGTGGTTCAAATATAAAAATATGTTTAAAGCAGCCACAAACTCGTGTAAGAGCGTCAAAGCCAGGAAAAACAGGATGAACACCACAAAAACTACAATTGTTAATGCTTGTTAACCTTTAATTATAACCCACGTTAAACTGTGCTCAGTGTGGCGACTGAATTTCAATTTTAAAATTCCAGACTTTTTTTTCGGTTTTTTTGGTCAAAAGTTTGAAAATTTCCTGGTTTTATAAATCTTGTTTGGGAATCCCAACATAATTTTAAAATTTGATATATTATTCACAAGATTTTAAATCAACGCTAGTCCAATACTTAAGCTTTTCACCACAGTTATTAAATCCCATTAAATGTTGATGCTTCTGCATTCAAATTATTCTAAGTATGTATGTATGTATGTATGTATGTATGTATGTACTCATTGTTGCAAGGCACAGCCATTAGACAGTGGATCATCCTCCAAGTATAACTTGATCAAGTACGATACCTGGTTGTATTCAATTTACCATTGTAAGAAGGGCCAAAAACGGAGGGGCGGACCCGTAAGCAGATACACTTACGTGCAATCCGCGGGATCAGGAGAATCGCCTTCCAATGATAAAATCCTACAACCCGATGTAGAACAAGCCATGATACGAGGGAACGTCCCAATGAGTGGGGAGAAGAGCCCACCGTCAATTCACGAAATGTTAATGACAGGGAGTTGGCAATTCCACTCTCTCCATCCAAATCGCTTCAATCCGGTGCCCTGGTAGTCCCATCCCTCCCCTTTGCATTTAATGTGTGTATATATATATTTATATCGGCATTACCCGTTAGATTTTGTCAACACAATTTTGACTTCTTAGCTTTTCAAAATCTTTAATAAATGCAAATCTTATCATCTGACCTATTCCGCGAGTCGTGCGAATCTCCACCACTAATGAGTCAACAAAAGTCACGCACTAGTGGGGTGACTCTCCATGCAATCAAATGAAGAGTCACCTCACACGAGGCGACCACCGTCACCCTACTAGCGACAGAGAGCCATACTACTCGCAGAACAGGCCTTCTGCATTCAAATTATTCTAAGACCTTTAAAATGTACTTCATGCAAACCAATTTTGATGTTATAAATATTAGGCATTTTGCATCAAAGGAGACCACTACGCCAAATATAAACCCCCAAGATTGCCCTTGCTCAGGTCAGTTGAAATAAAATTTGATCATTTTGCACGTAATATAGTGCTGAATTTTACAATACAATGTCATACAGGGTGGCCAGTGAATTTTCATTTTAAAATTTGCGGTTTTTTCCCGGTTTTTCCGGTTCAAATCTCAAAATATTCTCGGTTTCGATATTTAGTAAAAAATAATGATTGCAATATAACGTTATTTTCGAGGTAGGGTAGAGAGCTATTTCGGCCTAATTGCCCATTTTGGGCCTATCGAGCAGAAAACATCAAATAAAATCATGATTTCGGCGTTAACAAGTCAATTATGCGTCTTGTACGATACTTCCGTTCAAAATCTACCGAACGAAGTCAATAAGAACGTGTGGTATGAATGTTTGCACCCATTATTTAAAAAAAACAAATCATTGACCGAATCAATTTTTATCTTCATCCAATAGACCGAAGTGAATTTGGCATTTCAATAGCGTTTCAATGCGTTAGGCCGAGTTTAGAATCCGTAGGCCGAGTTTGGGGTCAAGAAGCAGTGTTAGATTTTAAACAATATCTCAATAATGTGTTACTCTTTATCAAATCTTACGATACGAACGGAAAGTTAAATAAATTTGGAATGCATCTGCAGTGAGAACAGGACGGGTTGTGCTTAGTAGACCCAAATCGGTTCAAATCTCAAAATATTCCTAGTTTTTAATATTTAGAAAAATAATGATTGCAATATCACGTTATTTTTAAGGTACTTAGAATCAATTTGAACAACTTTTTTTAGACTCGAGTCCTCTCTTATGATTGTAAAGCGCTAGTATATACAAAGTAGCAGAGTCATGGATTTTTTAAGGTCACATAGCCGAGCGCTATCGGGTTGAATGGTTCATTATACCGAATTTGAGAGAGAGAGATTATATTAAGAAATTGTCTTAAAAATCTCCTATCAAGAGCAACATTTGTTTTAAATTTTAATTTCTATGATTCTGAGGCTTTGACATGTGCTTAGTCTTAGAATATGCCATTTATTTACCATTTATTTTTAGATAGACATATGGAAATCTATCCTAGATTTAGAACAAAAGAAAAACATGATTTTTTTACCAACAAGTGAAACTGACAAAAATTGTCAAAATGAGGGATTTTGAAAACTTTTAGGATTCCAGATTTGGAAAAAAAATACAGTCGCTGGACAATTGTGTGCTCTTGGACAAATGTTCAGGGTTCTAATAAGAATTTTTAATAGAATTTATAAAATTCAAAATTCTGAGAAGAACTTGAAAAAAAAATTCAACCGAGCTCTGACAAGAATTCTAAATTAATTCTAGGATGAAGTCTCGAAGAATTACAAGGGAGTTGAGCTTCAAGGAGAATTCCTATGTGATTCTGAAGAGAATTGTATGCGGATTGTGTGGATAATATCAGGTGAATTTTAAGGAGAATTTAAAAGAAATATAAACAGAATTTAAACAGCTTTCTGATAAAAATTTCAAGGAGTTCTGATCCAAGTAACATTTAAAGTTTTATGAAGTAATACAAAGCTACTATAAAACAACATTCATAAAATCCTGGTCAAGGCTTCTTTGCCATTGATGAATCCACCAAAACCTCTTTTCGACTAGAATCTGTCTAGTTGGCCCATCCTGGAGAATGTTCTGAAGGGTATATTTTCGAAGGTATTCAAGATTGATTTACTACAAAAAGGTTGTATGACGAACGTTTTAAGAACCATTTGAAACCCGTATTTAAGCTACAATAAAAGCTATATGGCAACAATAAAAACCCTTTTAAAGCCATTTACCCTAGCCGCTTGCTGAATTCACAAGAAACATAATCAATCAAGATAGAAAAGTATTCATAAATCCCATAAGATCTTAACAAAATAATTGAAGGATAATCTGATCATATAAAAATTCTATTCAATTTCCAATATTATTAAAATTGTTCTCATGAAGTGGTCTAGTTTTAGGTGCCATATTAAATCTTATGTAAAATGTGCTTGACAACCTCAAAAAAAAAAAAAAAAAAAAACAAGTCCGCCCTCGGAAAACGTCGATTTTGCTTAATATTTTTAATTAAGAAAAAAGAAGTTATTCTTTAGATTACTCATTAAGCTCAGCCTAGATATTTTTTATGATTATCGTCTTTCAAATATCTGCTCATTGCTGAATTGACCAAAATAAAGTTGGTTGTCATTGGTCATTTGTGAAAAAGTTGTTTTGCTTTAATGAAATCCCTAACAAATCCATAAGGTTTTAAAATAGCTTTTATGAAGAAAACTTCCTAACTGAATTATATTTATCTAAAGCCATTTTGCTTGATCCGAACCCGTTCAAATTTATAGCAGCATTGATGGAGGCAAAGTTGCCTGCAAAAAGTTAAACGTCAAAGTTTGTTTATCTTTCGATAGTTGCGTTGTTCGGTCATTGCAACGAGGTTTTACTCTAGCGTTCTTCCAGGTAATTTTCTCCCGCTGGATTGGAAGCAGTTACTAAGGAAGTACGCGGAACTGTTTTTTAACATTTCGCATATATAATGGAACAGCTGGAAGCTCAATCGTTCCCGTGAAAGATCCCCGTCTTCCGGATGGTTCCCGAAGTGCACCATCAAACGATGCAGTTTAAATTAAGTATGCTTGAAAGAAATTTTGACCCTTTTGCTAAATAAAATCACTGCTATGAATCGGAAGCCAGCCCAGTGGTTTGCTGTTGGTACAAATGCAAGTTATTTCGTTCGTCCGATCTGGAGAAGGCTGGTCTGTTTTTAGACTGTTTCATAAAGGAGACGGTCAACACCGGTCAGAACGTGATGCAAAGGCCAGATGCTCAGTCGTTGCTGAAATTGACTTCCCTTTGGTCGTTAACATCGCTTGAATTTTTCATCCTACTTCGGCTACTCTTCGAGACTTCCTTGTCATAAATTTTGCTTTTATTCACTATGAGGATCCAACTTTTAAGTTGAATTTGGAAATAGAGTAATTGTGGATTTTATGATACACTTTAACAAGTCTAAACAACAAAAATATATGGTTTAATGGTTGCTTTTATAATGATAGAGCAACTTTACAGAGTATTTTATCAAGGTATTAGTAAACAATTGCTGTTTATGATTGATTTACAGAACAGATTTATGGAGGGATTGAGTGGTGGTTTAAATTTATTTTTAAAACAAGAAACATTTTGACCTTCTCACCAGACTATAAAAGGTTTTTAAAACAGCGATAAGCTGAATTAATAACCAGGAATGTTTTACACTTTGAAATGCTGTATTTAAACTAAATGGATTGGTCATTTCCGTTATAAAACCATCATAAACCAGAGTGGATGCCAAGTAGCTGCTTAATTGTTTCTTGGGGAGGAAGACAACTTTAAGCAAGATCCGAGAAAAAAGGCGAAGGCGTAAATAAAGAAACATGCTTGTAAAAATTAAATTCTTAAGAAAGTTTCACGAAAATTCAGCACAGAATTCCGAAGTACTATGAGGAGAATTCCAAAGGATTTCCGAGGAGAGTTTTACGAAAGGTCAAATAAATTCAAAGGTTTAAGATAATTAAGAGCCGAATAAACCATTTTTGAGCTGAAGAACATATTTGATTGATTTTCTCGGTTCTCCCGTCAAATTCCCGACTTTTCTCGGTTTTTCCGGCTTCTTTTCTAATTCTCGGTTTTCACGGTTTTCCCGGTTTGCTGGCCACCCTGCAGTCATATGGAACTTTGAAAAATATTAATTTTTATCCTTTTCTGGCCTGAGCGAATACAACTCCCCTAGCGTAGGAATTTGATCTACTTTAGGATCAGAAAGTATCGCGACTTTCACTTTCTTTAAGCTTTTATAGGATGGTAAAAAATAACTGAACGAGTATTGATTCTACCAAGCAGATAACTGCCAATAGGCTCGGAACTGACGGCAGCAGTAGAATGAAACAGGCGAGAAATTGAAAGAATGTTTAAAACGTTCTCACCACAAAGATCTAAAATAAGTGAGTGAGTCGATTTTGGCTCACCCATTTGGATTGATTTTATTTACTAAAACATAGTACTTACTTCATACGCGAAGTTAACGATTTTCAGAGCTGGTTGGAAATGCTATTTAACATGAAGCTTTAGTGTGATAATTTATTAGCTAGAGAAAGGTCTGAAGAGGGTAGGACGATACCCAAGTAACATTGCAAGTTTTATCGAGGTTTTAAAGCATTCTACAAGTATAAATTATGGTTTACAGAACCCTCATAAAACCACAATTGTTACTTGGGTAGTTCCGTTAGAGTACGGCAGTATGAAAATTGGAAAGAAGTTGAAATTCAGCGAAGGGCCATTACTGCGACAGTACTAGTCAAACGCACACTTCTTTACCTAACTCATCCTGGTTGTGCGGTCATTTTAAGTAAACATTGTGTTTAGCATGACTTCTGTGCAAGTAAAACTAGCTTCCCGGAAATCGGGACGTCCCGGATAGGATACACTAGTAACGACCCTTGATTGGCAAATATCTGCTGCATTAATCAAGTCTTTACTGAAACTATTTTTTAATGTTAGATGGCAATGGGTGTATAAATCTGTAAATTTTTCTGTATAATGTCTGTACTATGTATAAAGTACGTATGCATGATCAAATGTCTTTGTAAATCAGGGGGATGCGAAGGACAGTATCTCACCTACGTATCATAGAAGACACATGGCGTTCATTATTTTTGTTTTGATAATGTAGATCATCATAAAACACGGATAAAATAATTGATTAGGCTTCCGCTTCCAATTAATCAGTTTAGTGTTTTTCATTACTCGTTGCCTTGATATTATGGCATTTGTTCGGGGAAGTCGAGAAATTTTCCAAACCGAAAAATTCCTGGACTGAACCGAGAATCGAACCCAGCCACCTTCTAGCCAGACTATGCTGCTTTGTAGCTGCGCCTTTACTGACTGAGCTAAGGAAGGTTCAAATGAGACGCCTCATACCAATCAACGTCAAGCGAATGAAGACGCATCGTTATTAGTATCACAATGAAGACCATTCATCAATAAGAACCCACGGCTTAGAGCACTATCCACCACTTTTCAAACAGTAGATGTTATGCCCACCATGAGCGCTAGCGCTTTCTCACTATCATCTATGTGTACATGCTGATGTAATCCTGCGGGATGCTGTAGTGGGGGATAAAAGCATCATATGTATCCCCCAGTACATATGTATAAAGTACAAAACTAGCAGCGGCATTTGACCATAAAAAAAATCATCTCGTAAACGCCACACAGTCAGCCACTCTACTAACATGCAAGAAAGCAAGCGAAAATGACATAAACCGTCGACGTCGTCGTCGTCATCGGACGGTAGACATGAAGGCGTCCCTTTACATCAGCGAAGCTTTTATTTTTTCTTTTCTTTTCTCCCTTCTCGTGGTGTAGGCCTTGTTTGTATGTGCCTACATATGTGACAACGTGAGCATTTCAACTTGGACAGTTCGTCGTCATCGGAAGCTGATAGTTGGCGCGGCGCTTGGATGGAAACCTGAGACCTTTATGGATATTTTAACTCTTAACGATATTGTTCTATTTTGAGTACATCATAAGCCCGAATTCAATTTCTTATTAATCCTAAGAAATTCTATCAGTTTCAATTATGAACCGCTTTTTGGCAGCAGCTCTGGAAATCAACTGCACAAGCCACAAAGACTATAATTTGTTCTTTGCTCGAATGCAGCATCCTTTGGTGCCGGAGCCAGGCGGGGGTAATCGATAATAAAGTCCGTCGATTGCCACTCCTACACAGTCTAAGCAAGCAGCAACTCTGGGTTTACGACTACGACGTCGACGAGCAGGTCTTGGCTTGCCAACTATTTCGCTCCAAAGAAAACAATCATTTTCCACCTCTGCCAGCGGAGACCACCACCGCACCGAGAGCAGCCGTGTGTCTTGGCAGGAATCCAAAATGTGCGGTCAGTTCGGCTCTTTCGTTCTCGTAAAATGAAAATGTACAACCAGCAGCACTACATAATGCATGAGCTGTGCCGCCATACGGGAATGTAGAACCAAATGCAGCTTCTTCTTCACGGCTTTTACAGCCCGACTGGAACTTTGAGCTGGACCTCTACTTGGTGTTCTTTGAGTACTTCCAAAGCCGTTAATCCGAAATCGAACCCACCGTCTCTCGCATGGTCGTGCCTTCACTGACTAGGGCAAGGCAAGTCCCGACCAAATGCAGCTTACACCGTTGAATATTGAATTTTTTGTGGATTTAAATTTCGGCACAATTGGGACACTTGTATGACGGATTCCATATCACGTCGCCCGTTCGAAGGACGGGGTGTAATTGAATTTCCCGGTAAATGAAAAATTGTTCAAAACTCAATTGTCACAGTGCTGATTGACTTGCACCCGCCATCAGTGCCGCAGTGGCAATCGGTGTGCTGAAATTAAAACCGGCAGACCAATGATGAATGGACGCATGCACCTCGATGGTTGGCCGTTCCAATCACGAGGCGAGTGTGCTTCCAACTGTCAATCCCTCAACAGCGCTCGATTACAGCTAAGCCCTCCTCCCTCTCTGCATGTAAAATGCACAGAGGAAGGCTAGGAGGAAGGCATTCTATTTGGAGCAGACCAGCGACGACGTCAGTTCGTCTGGATGGAGTGGTTCGAAAATCCAGGATCGAGAAATGAGAGCACAGCAGGATTTATTGTGATTCCCGTCCGTCCATCAACGAGCGGCTCTGCAATGCCAATTACGGCGTCCCAGTTGGATTTCGGTCGAAGTTGCTGACTCGTGTAAAGCCAGTTTGCAATTCGGTAAGCATTGTTGTTGAAGTGAAGCAGATTCGAATGGCCTAAAATTTCTCGACTTGAGGCGCTGCTACCAAGATCGAATGAAATTTAATTTCAAATTTGCGAAAATCTTGCTTATCAGTTAGTGAAAGCCCCAACTTTCTCCTTCAGTTGCGAAGAGCACAAGCTCCAGAACGACAACAATATATATATATATGTTTACATTCGTGTAACACAACATGGAGCAAAATACTGATACGTATTTTCATAAAACCGTGCTGCACGATAAGCGTAAAAAAGAAAATGAGGAAAATTTTCATGCTCTGAATCCCTCGAATTCCCATTCCGGAGCGCATCCTCGCTGCTATCTCGATTCCAGTTTACTTTGTGGCTGAACTCATCTTGCACAGTTTGTATCATCCTTACATATGTACAATTTACGATCACCCTCCGTTCAACAGCACCAAAGCTGTAAAGGATAACGATGGCATGGCTATTTCTTCGCTGCTAGTCAGTTGCCCGCTTTGCCCTCTACACGCTCGATTGACACACTACGATACATCAAGTTTCAATTTTTCCCGTACAGTTTCCACACAAAGTTGGAGAGCAAAAGTTGCGCTTTGACCCGAAAACCTGCTTTTGAGCCAAATTGATGAAACTGTCCTTGTTGCGAGAGCCATATCCAGCAGTTCGGTCATTTCATCAATCTCAATCATCAAATGAGTAGCTCTGTTTATACTACTTTCGTCCGAAGACCAGTAATGCCAGATTTCATATTGAGGTAAATTTCGAAATGTTGGGCTTGCTTCAGTTGTTAAGTGGCTATCATACTTGGCATACACAGTTTTGGTCACAAACTGCGCATTTGCTAATAACTTTGCACACATTTGACAAAACATAGTTCTATTTGAAACAGTAGATAGAACAAAATTTGAGCTTGCAATAGATACGTAAGAAAAAGTAGATTTTAATTCTAGTAATAACAAATACAGTTTTGTTTTTGCGTTGTAAAAATTAAGTGAGAAATGCTCGCTGCACATCTCGGAATTAATGTGTAAAAATTCATTGGTGTTGATTCAAATGTTAAGATTTACCTACTCTTTGCATATCTTTAGTAAGCTAGTACTTTAAAGAAAATCAATTTTCAATAACTGAGTGAAAAGTTATTATCAAATGAGCAGTTGGTGTGTGCAACTGTGCATGCCAACCCAAGTAACAATTTCGGTTTTATAAGGGTTCTGTAGACCATGATTCAGACTTGTAGTATGCATCAAAACCTCCATAAAACTTGCAATGTTACTTGGGAAGCATGGTTGCTATATTCAGTGATCCCATTTTTTTTAAACGTTTGCTTCATACACAGTTTTTAAATGGCAAATCATTCCAGCGTTCCATTACGATATGGTCTAAGAGAACATCGATAAATGAAATAGCATTTGAGTAGAGAGGAGAAGAGGCGTTTTAAATTAGTCTAAAATAAGTTATGTAATTTATGAATGATCCCTTGGAAATTAAAAGCCGTAAACTTGGCTTGCAACTTGCAAATCTCCTTGGAATTATCTGGAGAACACTGATGTGTTGTAATAAGAACATGCAGCATAAGTCTAGACGATTTGCAGTATAAGGCCAAATAATAGGCAGGAAGAAATCCAGTAAATTTTGAGGCCAACTTCAATGAACTGCAAAAATCGACTCAGGAGAACCTTTGAGAAGTGCCAGTGTCAGAAGTCAGTGTCTAGGACAAATATTAAGGGCCAATAGAAAACCACTGATAGGTTAATCCCGTGAACCTTACAATAAGCTTAAAAAAAATCTGATGTTACCTAGTCTGAAGGATTACAAATAATTTCTAGGAATATGTGAGCAACACCAAAGAATCTAGAGCAAGATGAGACGATCAATTAAGCCAAACATTCTGTAAATCTACCCCAAAACGATTATGGAACTAAGAAGTCCTACGAATCTTTTCTCTTAAATGTTTCTCTACTGAATTTCATCGTATCTGTCATCTGAACCCAGCCTAAAATTGCTCTGTAGATCTCTATATTTATACTTTAGACCAGTGGTGCTCATGGACCGCCCGTGATGTCGGGATTTCTATGATATGATAACCTCAGCCCTAATTTCCATACGAATTATAGATGCATTGCCGTAATTATTGGGAAACTCACAAAATGCAGTATAAATCATGACTGCTTAACAATGATGCATGCATACAAGAGATTGGTTACTACTGCTCTAGACGGTCCCAGAACTTTTATTTGAAGTGCTCCAGATTTCCTCTAGATTTCCTGTAGAACGCCGAACCACAACCAACAAAAATCTACTGTGTTACCTAAATCATACCGAATATACGTCCTATCTACGGGAATGTATTCCTTGTCTAGTTTAACATAGCATAATGAACGTAAAATTAGACGAGATCACGCTTTCCCGGATAATACGTACACTTGTTAAAAGTCAAATAACACAGTAGGACCCTTAAAACAGGAAATGTGTAGAAATGAACAGTTGTTTAGGACTTTTTAAGGAAAATTTTAAGACTTAAACGTGGCCTTCTTGAGAAGTGTGTTTTCCGGTGCGGGTAACGCGATAGTCTATTGTTCAACTTTTGTTGCGATGATTCAGCTTCGCAAATGGAAGTGCAAAACCCACCACGGATCTCATTCTGGTGATTGCTATATATCGGATAGCGGAGGAGAAAGCTTTGTTCATTAAGCTTAAGTCGGAATGAAGTAATGAAATTGGGTTGTTAGCGGAATGCTAAATAAAACAGCAAAAAAAGGGTTATCTTCCATTTAATTCCACTTAATTAATTTTGGTATCCATGACAGATACGTATTTCGACTACAATGTGCAGTCTTCATCAGTGTCATTCCCACTAAAGAACTTATCAAAATCTAACCCCCTTAAGTACTCATCCCCTAGGTAAAAAAGTCAAGATCATAGGTATAAAAATGAAACTACAATGTGTTGAATCGGAACCTACCTAACTAATAAAAACCAAAGATTTAAGTAAGCTAAAGGAGAAAAATCTATACAACTCTCTAATAAGGAAAGGAAAGGAATTAAATGGAAGATAACCTTTTTTTTGCTGTTTTATTTAGCATTCCGCTAACAACCCAATTTCATTACTTCATTATGATGGCTACCAAGCCTTTGGGGATTTTCCTTATTAGAGAGTTGTATAGATTTTTCTCCTTTAGCTTACTTGGAATATAACCCCTTTTGTGAGTAATTAATTTTACATTATGCCGCTGGAAAATCACCTGAGATGTCACCTGCGGGACTAGCTATCAATACGTGAGAGTGTACGATCTTCCACTAGAAGCCTCAGATTGCAATCTGTCGTTAGAGCTATGGAAATGCGGTGATGTGAAGCGTGTCATTTGGGAGAAATTCCCCGCGGACTTGGGCGTTGACAGGTGTACACCCAGTGTATGGACGTTAAGATTGAGGATCGTCAGGACTGCTTTGCCATTGATGCATCTGCCAAAACCTCATTGATGCTAGGATCTGTCTAGTTGGCCCACCCTGGAGAAGGTTCTGAAAGGTGTATTTTCGAAGCTCATCAAGATTGATATACTGCCGTATTTAAGCTTTTTGGCAACAATTAAAAACATTATTCGAGCCATTTACGATAGACGATTGCTAAGTCCACTAGAAAACAATCATCAAGATAAAAAAGAGCCGGCGCCGGTGGTGTAGTGGTAAGCATGACTGCTTTCTAACACCCCGATGGATCTGGGTTCAATCCCAGCCGAGGTCGGTGGGATTTTTCTGAGGCATAAAAATCTCTGGTCACGTCTTCCTTCGGAAGGGAAGTAAAGCCGTTGGTCCCGGCCCATGTGTATGTGTGTTGAATGGGTGCGATATCCTACGCAGGTGTGGAAGCTGCCTTCCTGCACATTCGATTGCCGTCAATGGATGGCAATCGATGTCCGTCGGTGATTGGCACTAGATTGCGGAACAGAGACCGACGTTAAATAAAGGAAAGTTGAAGATAAAAAAGATTCATAAATACCATCTGATCTTCTCAAAATAATAAAAATAAAAACTGATCGTATAAAAATCCTGTCGAATTTTCAAAATTATAAAATAGTTCTCATGAAGTGGTCTAGTTTTTGGTGCCATATAAAATTTGATGTGAAATGTGCGTTAAAACATCGAAAAACTTAAGTCCACCCACGGAAAACATCGATTTTACTAATTATTTTACATAAAGTAAAAACAAATATTCTTTAGGTCGATCATTAAGCTTAGCCGAGATTTTTGTTTTTCATGATTTTTGCATTCTAAATATTTTCTCATTGCTAAATTGACAAAAATAAAGTTATATCCAAGGAAATATAGATTGAAAATCGAAAATAGTAAAAACAAACAAAATACTTCTAATATGGCGGAGGCATAAAAGTTGATTTTCACGGAAAATTTGTGAAAAAGTTATTTTGCTTTCAAGAAATCCCTAACAAATTCATAAGGTTTTGAAATGGCTTTTATAAAGAAAACTTGCAGACTGAATTGTATTTATTTAAATCCATCTTGCTTGATCCTAACACGTTCCGATTTATGGCAGCATTTATGGCGGCAATGTTGCCTACAAAATGTTAAAAGTCAAAGTTTGTTTATTTTTCGAAAGTTGCGCTGTGCGATACAGCGTTCTTCCAGACGACAATGTTTCATGACAATTTTGACTGTTTTATGAATTTGATTTATGAATCGTTTTGACAATGTTTTATGAATTTGAGGACCACGCTCACTTCACTCTTCTCCACCAGATGCTCAGTCGTTGATGTACCCGTTCCGCTGGATGTGCTGGTTCTTCTAAAGAGCTAAATTTTACTGAAATCGAGTTTCCTTCGGTCGTTAGCATCGCTTGAATTTTAGGATGTTTGTCCTTCGAGATATTCTTGCCATTCACTATGAGGATCCATCTTTAAAGTTCAATTTGTAAACAGAGGAGATTTTATGATACACTTTAAAAGCCTAAAAGGCAACAATATATGCTTTTTGCTCTCATTTAAAACCTTATGGTTTTATGGTTGCTTTTATAATGATAGAGAACGTTTATAGAGTATTTTATCAAGACATTAATAAAACATCTCTAATGAAGTTTATGATTGATTTATAGAACAGTTTTATGGTGGGATTGAGAGCTACTTTAAATTTAGTTTTAAAACAAGACAGTTTTTGACTTCTCGCCAGACTGCAAAAGGTTTTCAAAACAGCGAAAAGGTGAAGTACTAAGAAGGAACGTTTTACATTGTGAAATGCTGTTTTTAAACTAAATGGATTGTTCATTGCCATTATAAAACCATCATCAATCAGAGTGGATGCCAAATGCTTGCAGAATTGTTACTTGGGTAGGCTCCATACATTAATATTTTTTTATATTTTCATTTTCTTACCTTAGGAGCGACTCACATACGACACCCACAAGTTTTTGATATTCGTATACCCCTACCCCCTGTGTCACGGTTTTTTATATCTATTACACGTATTGTTGTACATTCTAGGATCCTCTCCTCCCTCTAAAGAATGAAAAACATTTTTTCTTTTGATATAGTCGCTTTAACACTCTTGGGTCTATCGTGACTTGTCCGGGGATGAGATTTGAACTCGGGACGTTGACGTGAGAGTTATGGATGTCAATTAGTACGCCGGGCCATCCTCTACATCATATTTTATCATAGACTTAAACACAAAAGTATTCGTAGAGTAAAGATTGTTCAGCACAAAAAGCTATACCTTTTACATGTATTCATTTTTGAAAAATCTTAAATAATTTCGTAAATATTTAGTAATATTTAATGATATTTTCAAATATAACTAAGTTGAAGTTCATTGGAACTGCGGCATCCTAGATTTGGCTTTGAAGTCTTCTTCATCTAGCGAACTTTCCGTTTGATCCACAGAACCAAATAAACAATTTTGGAAAAATTCAATCGGACTTCTAGGATAAATGCAGAGGACTACGCAAGCAGGGAATTTCAAAGATAAGTGCAGAGGATTCCAAAACATTTCATGAAGGTCGATAAGCTCAGATGGCTTCTTAGATAACATAAAACACTGTGGTCAAATTGAGAGCTCGTGGGAACGTGCTTTAAATCCAGGGATCGCAAGACTGGTGCACATTATGTTCGGGAAGGTTGTCATGAAGTTCTACTCTCCTGCCATCAAAATACTCAGCAACCTCCCGAAATTTCCCGAATTACCAATGCCCACTGTGGTTATGTCCTGGAGTATTCTGAAACTAATTCCTATTATAATCTCATAGGTAATATTCTGGATTTCTTCCCGAAGCCCTCTGGACTTCCAAGTTTCTCTTGTCGATTACCTAGGTATGCCTGTTGATGAAGTCCTGTGAGTATTTCCAGGCAAAATAGCATACAAAATTGATCATCAGACTCAACGTTCTCCGATTTGCATACTACTTTGCATAATTGTTTATTGTTCCACATATTAACGATTCACCTTGGAACTACACCTCTTAGCCATCAATTTTAAAATTTCTCTGGACCAACACCCTAAAGTTTCTCATGGTGCTATAAACAGACCTCCATACAAACAGACCTCACATACGAGTATGTGAGTCATCTTAAATTGTTGACGAATCAATCCTCGTACGGAAGAGTTCCGTTTATAGCACGTTGAGAGACTTTAGGGTGTTGGTCCAGATACATATTTAAATTTAGCAGATCTAAGGGTCTCTGGAGACATGCATATCAGCATCTCCAGAATGTAAAACCGCTGTTGCCGATAATGCCTGGGGGAACGTTTTGAGAATGCTTCCACAAAAGGTCTCCACTCGAAAGAAAATTTACATTCATTTAGCTATTCGTTCGTAAAGCAACCTCCCAAGGACATCCAGAGAGAGTTCCCGACTTCTAGGTGATAAATTCTTCCCGAACATCGCCGAGGAGATCCTGATCATCTAGCAAGTTACTGTCTCCGGAAAAGTTCATCAGGAAGTCAATATGGGTATTTTCGGAACAGGAACAGCTCACATAAAAATGGCATAGGAAAATCCAAAACGGACCAGAATCGCCTAAATGCTCAAGAATTGCAATATTGGCATTGACACGCCATAGCAACCCAAAATGGACTTTATAAGAGCGCAAAATATTCCAAAATGCTCGGAATCGCCAAAATTTCTTTACAAATGGATTTAATTTTCTTAGAATCGCCAAAAAAGCCGTAGAATAATCAGTTTTGTTTTGTGTGCTCCTCAGCTTTAGACCTGGCGGTACATCTTACCAAAGGGTTAAATACAAAAATTTGTAGTGCACATTTTAGGAACGATTGAAGATATACAGTAATGACTCGATTTTGTCAGCCCCTCCACGCATCAAACTTTTATCTTTCAATAATTTCACATAACCCTAATTTCAAATCATTTTCATTAATCTTCAAGTATACCTAAAAATACTTTGGTGCAATGAGACCACTGAAAATGCGTATGCATTTCATAGACCATTTTTGAGATTTTCGAAAAGAGGGCTGACAAAATCGGGTCATTTCTGTACTATTAAAATCCACCAGGATAGCAATGCAACATTTTCAATAACTAAAAAAAAAACAGTTGACAGTTAGAGTTAGTTGGAAATGCTAGCATGAAGTTTAGTGTGATTATTTATTAGCTAGAGAATGATCTTTAGAAGAGAGTAGGTGGATAGTTCCGTTAGAGTACGGCAGTATGAAAATTGAATAGAAGTTGAAAATGAGCGAAGGGCCATTAATGCGACAGTTTTTAAAGTTAGACGCACATCTTTTGCCTAACCCGTACGATGTACGCGGAGACTTGAAGTATGTTGAAAGTTAGATATTTTGCACTGCTTTTGACAACACTCCCCACCAATCAGTCAGTACAAAACTATGATTTTTTTTTTAAATGGCATCACTGGACCCGGGCCGCAGATTTACGGTGCAACGTGAAAGGGATTTTAATTTCGCTCGCAACAGGATAGAGCTTGAAACGAGAAAGATTAATCGTCTTCCGGTGACTCCGTGGAGTTTGCTGGGTGTCTCCGCGCTTGGTTTGGCAGTGAACGATGGAGTAAGATATGCGCGTTGCCATCCTCCGCGGAACAGGAGAAGGAACCAACGGTATGGTTTATCGTAAAACGGAAAAGTGGCGCAGAGTGGAGGGCGGAAACGAACCTCGAAACCGGGCCCAGTGCACTAATCGCGCTGTCCTTGGTACGTACGGAACGGAACCGGAAGGATGTCACTCACTCACTGAATTGCGAGCGAGGGACGACGCTGCTGTTTCTCTACGGTTCGTTGGTCCACTTCGCTCCTTTATGGTTCGTTTGCTGCGCTGACAGAAAAGAATGAGGAACAAGTGGTATATTTTTGTTGAAGGACATTGAGAATGTTGCCTTCACGCTTGCGGTTATCGGAGCCCCAGATTCGCTCCAAGTAGCGAAGAAAAATGTTCGAATTGAACTACTTGTTGCACTGCAGAGAAACACACAGAGTCAATTCCCTTCCCCTCGTTGAAATTCAAATTAATACAAAACAAAAACTTTCTTGTCTGCGTAAAACAACCAGCAGCAGTTCATGGTAAGTAAGTTTTTTTTTTACGACTGATTACTAGCGACGCAACCATTTGCGACAAGTGCTACTGCTACACCTCATTAATGGTTGACGTGATTTTAATGATACTTAAGTTTACTACTGCTCAGAGCTGACATTTTAGTCCAGTGACGTTGTCGTTGCCTCGACCGCATGACGTGCTCAAAATTGTTTCGAATCAAACAGGTAGATAAATTCCACCACTGCTGCAGGCTGACTGGACTAGACAACAATATTGTCTCCTACGTCAACTACGTGAGTAGAACCAATTATACCGTTTTAGTTGTCTTTCCCACAACGAACAGAAAATGCTACTCACACGTTGGTATAAAATGTATGTGCGCTAAAAATACGCAGCCATCGTCAAATAGCAATGCCATACATCATTTCATTCACACTTTCAGTACCAGCCAACCTGCCAGTCGGCCAGAAGTTGGGAATCGTTGTTATTTTCATACGCAGCTGAAAAATGCAAACTGACGGATGGGGTATTATTTTTATTCAGGTTAACGAACCTATAGGCACCGTTTGGCGCCATGAACGTGAGTTTTCTTTGTCCAAGATGGCTTACTTGCAGAAATGGTAACGGCATTGTTTTTTTTACAAATAAATGTCACTTTGAAAACGTATGGTGGACAAATGTCGTGACATTTTTCCCAATATACTATGACATTTACAACCTCTGCTTACATGCAGTTTGGTGAACCTCTAGTTTCTGAATTTTTTACCAAATCCGAAGGCGATTGGCGAAATATTACCATATGGTACCCGGGGAAAAGTGAGTCAATAATTTTATTAAACTCGAATTATTAACAACAATAATAATAATAATAATAATAATTTTCCCGAGTCTCGTGGCAGAGCAGTTGGTGGTAGCATCTTTTCCAAAGTGGAGAGATGATGGCTATGGTGATGATTATGATGTTGGAGCATAAAATTAGTACTAACCAGCAGCAAATAGATGGTGGGAAGTTTTCGCCAAATTTTGATTTGAGGAGGAGGAACGGGGGGTGCAAAGTAATCGATTAGGACCGGGTGCTCATAAACCAACGGACGAAAGAAAATAAATATCCGAATGTTGATGAAACTGAAAGAAAATACACAATGAACCACAAAGTGGTGCTGTTCGTTGAGTAGTTTATTTGGGTGTTTGGCGGTAGCCCGAGAGTAAAGAATACCAAATTTCTATTAACTTAATTTGCTCTTGCTTTTACGATCGTTTCTCCAGATCGCTCCTACAGCAAATGGAATCATAACAAAGTTGTATTTTTTGTTGAAAATGGCATGAATATGCCGGAGGAAAACGCATGCGCATCAACTGGATCAATTGTAAAAACAAAGGCATCCACTCCGGCGAGCTGACTTTAGCTCCCTGGTGGTGATGAAATTCGTTTCATTTGGCAGTGGAGATGCTCATCTAGGAGCGATCGTGAAAGGAAATCCCAAAACGAAATAAAATATAATTGAGTATTGTAAGCAAAGTTTTCTATTGAAAAGAATTGCGACGAATGTTTGAATGCTGATGTTAAACACAAAGGGTGCAGGGAATCATGAAAAGGTATCTCAAGCTAAAATTTTAAATACAGGATACGACGTATATTTTTCGACGAAAATATTTCGAAAAAAAAAATGTTCCAAAAAGAAACCCGCTCTTGTTTAGCCTAAAGCTCAAGTCATTTTAGATCCATAAGAAGGAGTGTTTCCGACAAGTTGTGGTGGTTTAATATTTTCAAAAATCTAGAATACGAAAATACCACACTGTGCGTTGTCAGAAAGTTAGAGTTTACTCCTTTCAACAAAGGCTTTTCCCTAAAGCCAGGATCTCCGATTTCCAACGCTGACTCATTGTTTCCCCCCCCCCCCCACTATTCCAACATCGATGTGAATATCTCTACGCTCCGTAGCTTCTGCTTTTTGCTGCTGTCAAGGTGAAGGAAATTAAACCATAATAAATCATGGATGAGCCGTAAGCTTGTCTCATGCCACGTCCACCTGATGGCCGTCGTCAACGCGATATCTAGACACTAGCGGTTGACTGTTGGCAAATAGGCGCTTTCTGTCTTTCTCTTAGTTTCGGTTGGTTGGCACGTGCTCAATGTCAGCAGTGGCAACTGAACTGGAACGGCCGGTCGGTGAGGTTAGGCTGTCTCGCCTCTGGCAGTGATGCCGGTGAGTGGAGTCGTGGAATCTATCGGTGGTTATTGGATTGTGATCAGCATGGCCTCCCAAAGCTCAGTCAGTGAAGACGCAGCTACAAAGCAAGACCATGCTAGAGGTGGCTGGGTTCGATTCCCGGTCCGGTCAAGGTTTCATTCGTTTTCGATTTCAAGCAGCCATGGACGTGAAAATGGAGCATGTCATAAATCTGAATAAATTCGTGTATTTTTTTTAGAAACTGAAATCTCTTCGAAAGATTGAAACAATTATTATTCGCATTAATATCAGAACTCAGACGCATCGCCAGGACTCTGGACTCTGGAATATACTGATATAAAAAAACCATGCAAACGTTCAATCGTTTTGACCATTTTTTAAAATGACAATTATTCCGAATCACTTTGTGTGTAAATTAAGTTTAATAAACACGTTTAATAAATACGCGATTTTATACCCAAAATTGCTTTAAATTTTTACAGCGCGAAAGCAACTTTTTTTTCCCAACAACGTTGTTTTAGACGTGATTTTGATTGGAATTGACATTTTCGAGTTGTGATTTGTTAAAAAACACCCAATACACAATTAATTTTTTTTTTGTGAGATTCAAAATGACCAATGTGTATAATTGACTATAACAAACAATTATGCAAAGTTTCATGCAAATCGGAGAAGGTCGAGTCTGAAATTCATTGTTCTTGCTATTTGGCCTTGAAATGCTTTATTGTAGAAACAACTCTACATTAGCTCTATCTCCTTGTCCCATTCAAGAGCCTTCTATGCACATTAAATAATTTAGTTGGTTTAGAGTTGCTTTATTATAACATTAAGTATTCAAAGTCCAATTAAGCTAAATTTTCGCGTTTTTTTTTTAAGTTCTTGAAATCTCTATGATATAACACGCTTAAAATACTCTAACGTTTTCCGGATTTTTATATAATTTTTATCACGTTCCAGAAATTCTCTAGAAGTTTCCGGAAATACCCTGCGTTTCTCGCAACTTTTTAAAGGTTTCTACAATTTTCTTGAAATAATTTGAACTGCCCTTTGATTCTCTAATCTGTCTTGATGTTCTCGAAGCTTCCCTCAAGCTCTCAATTCTATTGAAGATCTCAGTTCTGCCTTTAGGTAATAAATGGAATTCCCGTAAACACCTTTAAATTTACCTGAAATTCTCTGAACTTCTGTGAAGCTTCTGAAATATTTCTGAAGTTTTCATAAATTCTCTGAAGGGCTCTGTACTTCCCTAAAATTCTCGAAACATCTTAATAGCTCTCGATTTTTTCTTCAGCACATCATGGAACTATCCTGAATTTACCGATTATAGATCTTTAAAATGCTCCAAAAGTCTGGACTAAAGCTATGGAAACTGCTCTTAAGATCTGAAATTCACCAAAAATCTCTAGATATAGCTTTTCTGAGGTACTTAGAACTTCTTAAAAATTTGCACAATACCCCTCATGTTTTCTATATTGCTAAAGTTCTTGACACCTGTGAAGTTATCTGAAATCCTAAAAATTCATAAAACTTCCCGAAAATTTTCAGATGCTTAAAGAACCGCTTTGGGTTCCCCGTATTTTCAGCTTGGACTTACACAATTTAATTAAGTTTTTTTTTTAACTTTATTAAGCGAGCAATTAAGTAAGTGTTAAACTTCAACATTCAATCAATACATACATCAATGTAAAGCTGTTTCTTTAAAACAAATTGCCATGTCTTAAAAACGTTTGAGTAAATTGTTGTTGTTTTTTATTTAAAAAAAAAAGATTTTTTTAACGCATTTAAAAAATAGTTTTTTTTTATTATAAACCTGGAATTTATCCATTAAAGTATTGGAAAAAACCTGGAAAACTCAGGTAATATTACTTAGAAAAAATAGTAGACACCCTGTAGATAGAGAAAGACGATTTAACGCCACAAAGCAAAGTATGATCAATCTTGAACAGCGAATCCAAACACATAAAGCAACCAACGATACAGACAAAACGGTTGCTACGACTACCATGACAAACTCGCTCTGTAACAAAGCTCGATCCGAGTGGTAGAAGGATAATGATATATTGCTTGCCTGCTTTGTTGCAATATACACGGATGAGGGCATAGCTTGATATGAATCGGGAAAAGACATTACAAAAAAATTCCCATTAACACACGTGTATCATCTTCGGCTTTACTTCGTGAAGCAGCTTGCCAACAATTTGCTCGTTTCCTTCTACCGCCCCGAATGAGTTGGGTCGCACGAGCTGCTTGTCATGAAAAAGAACGGTGAAGATTATATCATTATTGTTTTCCACTTCTGACATAGCGTTATTATTCGGTTCGTTGATCGCTTGTTATTTTGTCATTTGGAGATATTTTTGATTCCTTGATCTTGAAATAAATTAACGCTAAAAAAGTTAAAAATAGTGACTGATTACAAGTAAAAGTTACTTTATTGACTTGACCTTAAAAAAGAGACTTTTTATTGACAGGCTTGAAAAAAGTGACCAAGTCACAAAAAGTCGCTCGCTACCAGCCCTGAAAGTCTTCTTAACAATTCAAGCGTTCAGATTATGCAATTTACTAGATCAACCAGGGCTTGAAGGATGTCATCAGCAGTGGAGCATATCCGAGCAGATTTATTAGATAATCTAAAAGCACCATTAAACGTCAGCTTTCGTGCATATAAGATGTTTTAGGTTATCCAAATCGTCCTGGAGTTCACATAATTCGATCCATAAGGTCAACTACGACTGAGATGATATCCATATGAGCAAAATATGTTCCGGAAGATTCTTATAGGTTATGCGCATCATTAACTTTAAGGAATTGACCATTTTCCCGGTGATTCTGGATATTCAGAGAACAGTTTTGTGGCCACCCAGTAGCATAATCGATATGGTGATGGCATCCCGAGCAAAGTAAAATATCAAATTGATAACAAGTTCTATTACCCGGTTATCACTTTTTGATAACTGAATATGTTATCATTATGGTTGAATTAACAGCCAACAAAACAAAAATGATAACAAAAAATTGCTCGTTGGATATCACACAAATAACTAATTTTGCTATCATTGATAATATCTTGATAACAAATTCTGTAAGCCATACAAATTTATTCCATAAATTTCAAATCATGTTATCATTTTGATATCAAAGCCTTACGCTGATAACTGAAATATGATTAGGGATTAAAAGCACTATTTTTTATTGTTTCAATGCGAATAATATTTAAAGTTTTGAACTAACCTTGCATCGTTAATAAATATATAGTGAATTTTTCATGATAACAACTGATAACAAAATTGATCAAGGCTGATAACTAAATTTGTTATGCGATAACAACTGAAAACAAAATGATATCTGGGATAACAAGACTTGTAATCTAGATGATATCGGGTTGTTATTCTACTTTGCTCGGGATATTTCCTCTGTGCCCATGGTTGTATGCAATTTATATATATAAAAAAACGGATCTCTATGTCTACTTTCAGTAATTGACCATTTTCCATGTGATTCCGGATATTCACATGCCCGTTTTGTGGTTACCCGGTAGCAGAATCAGTATGGAGTTGGCATATTTTCTTTATGCTCATGATTGTATGCAATTTTGTAAAAATCACGGATCTACAGGTCTACTTTCGTGATTTGACCATTTTCCAGGTGATTCCAGATATCCACAGGACCGTTTTGTGGCCACCCAGTAGCAGAATCGATATGGTGATGGCATATTTATTCTATGCTCATGGTTGTATGCAATTTAGAAAAAAGAAACCCGGATTTATTATTCTAAGTCTACTTTTTTTTAGCGGTGCCGATGGTGTAGTGGTAAGCGTGATTGCCTCTCACCAAAAAAGCCTGGGTTCAATCCCAGTCGGCGCCATCGGGATTTTCTGAGGCACAAAATCTCTGATCACGTCTTCCTTCGAAAAGAAAGTGTAAAGCCGTTGGTCCCTGGTTCATGAGTTGATGGGTCGATAGGCAGGGTCCAGGTGTGGGAGCTGCCTCCCAGGCGTCGGTAGCATTGGTACTCAGTACGGAAAACAAGATCGACGGAAAACAAATCAAAGAAATAAAAGTCTACTTTCAAGAATTGACTATTTCCCGGTGACTCCGGATATCCAGAGGACAGTTTTCTGGTAACCCGGAAGCAGAATCGATATACAGTTGGCATATTTCCTATATGCTTATGATTGCATGTAAGTTAGAAAAAAATTGCGAATCTCCAGGTCTACTTTCATGAATTAACCATTTTCTAGGTGATTCCAGATATCCACATGACCGTTTTGTGGCTACCCGGTAGCAGAATCAATATGGTGATGGCATATTTCCTCTATGCTCATGATTGTATGCAATTTCGTAAAAAATCACGGGTTTCTAAGTCTACTTTCAGGAATTTACCAATTTCCCGGTGATTCCAGATATCCAGAGGACCGTTTTCTGGTCAACCGGAAACAGAATTAATATACAGTTGGCATATTTCCTTTATGCTTATGATTGCATGCAATTTAGAAAAAATCGCTAATTTCCAGGTCTACTTTCAGGAATTGACCATTTTCCAGGTGATTCCGGATATCCACAGGACCGTTTTGTGGCCACTTGGTAGCAGAATCGATATGGTGATGGCATATTTCATCTATGCTCATGGTTGAATGCACTTTAGAAAACATCGCGGATTTTTAAGTCTACTTTCAGGAATTGACCAATTTCCCGATAATTCCGGATATCCAGAGGCCCGTTTTCTGGTTACCCGGTAGTAGAATCGATATACAGTTAGCATATTTCCTCTATGCTTATGATTGTATGTAATTTAATAGACAAACGGGAATCTCTAGGTCTACTTTTAGGAATTGTCAATTTTCCCGGTGAATCCGGATATCCAGAGGACCGTTCTTTGACCACTCGGTAGCATATTGATGGCATATTTCCTCTATGCTTATGGTTGAATGCAATTTAGAAAACAATCACAGATCTATAGGTCTACGTTCAGGAATGGACCAAATTACCGCAGAGCAACCTCTGACGGGTTTTCTCGTTCCGACTGACCAACGACAAGTCCAATCCATTCCCAGTCTATTCCGTTCGATATTGCATAGTCATATCTTCAAAAGAGTGACTCAATCTTAAAATTTGGACACCAAATTTCCGAGAACCAGTCATGTCAACATCGACAATCGACACACATTTTGCTCGGGACTCTTCGTGAGGATCAAAGCATGAGCATCGCGTTGATGCGAAAAACAATGAATTATTCGCATCGTCATGAAGACTAAAGCATACGAAGAACGCTTTCCACCGCTCGCAATGCGAACGACGAAGAGAAGAAGAGCACGTAGCCCGAAGGTTTGAGTGGTGCATCGGCACTCACACTCCTCATTCACCGAGCATTTTTTACGTGGGCATCCACATCATTCAAGAGTTTTGCTGAGATACCGGTGCTTCGAGTACCGTCGCACACGATGAACGAATATAAGATAAATGAAGCAAATATCAGTAACCTTGATTATAGCTAAAATCCTACTTTTCGAAATTATGAAGCTATGAGATATTATAATATTAATTTGTAAATGTAAGATGCAAGAAGAGGAGAGACATGTTTATGTAAGACCAGTCTTGTAAGCGGTCACCTTTTTCGACACATTTTCTGTGATGATCGACTGCCTTTGCTTCCGACACTTGCAAAACAAGCTATCAAATTACAGTACCAAACTAAAATGTCATATGAAAGGGTCTGTCATACGACACTGTAGACGAAGACCGTCACGAATGTATGTATTTTAGTTTTAATCGTAATAAGAGCTGCTGATGTTGTGCTTGTGTGCATTCTGAAAATGGCAAGCAACGATATCGTGGTAATAACATTTCTGATCAGAAATGGTTTAATTTACACCAAATTGAGAAATTAGAACGAAATCACACATGTCATATGATAGTTATTTGATAATTTTTTTTTTTTGCTCGAATGTTGTTCTACCGTTTGTGTTGTGTAAAAGAGACGACAGTAGAGCATGAGAGTACGAATACAAACAGACTATCGCGCACGACAACGAAGCGAGTGTATTAAAAAACGTCACATAAAACCAGTCAATTTTGCTTCCTGAGGGTCACAATTAGCTATTTTAGCTGTAATGAGTAATCGTCATGAGTTCGTTATAGCTAATCGCTAATAGTGACACTCTGGAAGCGAAATTTACAGATTGTATCTGTCATACACAAACTTAACCTCCTCTACTTGCATCTTACATATACAAGTTAATATTATAATATTTCATAGTCTAATAAATTCTAAAAGTAGTATTTTTGCTGTAATGAGTATGTTCAGGCCTGGTCATGAGTAGATGGTCATACCTTTTGAAAGGTTGCTGAATCATAACGAATGATCATCGGATTGTCGAGAATCAGCTATGTCAACCATGAATCCACAAGCGCCAAGGCTGCAAGTACTTTGATGAAGTTTTGATGGATTGGGATTCTGTCAGTTAAAAGAAGGAGGGGAACAGAGTCCTCCGCACGGCCGCCGACATCGACCTCCCCCCAGTGGCCAAAGTCCATTGGCATGGAGAGAAAAGTTGGCACTCTTCACGAATCCAATTGGACAATCGGATCAAGAACCGCTTCCGTAGGTATCGGGATTTTTTGAGACGGTATTACTGAAAGCAGCAGTATGCCTCCACAATGCTCGGTTTTCTCGGCCGAGGCTACAGCGATCTTCCGTGCCCCTACGACGCCAGCCAACAAACCGCTACTTATATTAACCAACTCACACAGCGTCGTTCAAGCGATCACCTCGGAAGCACCAAAGCACCCATGGATCCAGGCGATTATCAAGTATACCCCACCGAACACCGTGTACACATGGATTCCCGGACACTGCGGAGTGCCAGGTAACAAGTCTGCTGATCACCTTGCCGGAGCCGGGGCATCGGGCCCAGATTAACCGACAAGGTACCCCTACAGGACGTCAGACGGTGGATCATGCAAACCATTCGAGCGGCATGGGAAGCCGAGTGGTTCCGCAACAGAACTGCCTTCATCCGCAAAGTCAAAGGGTCAACTGAAGCATGAAGCGAACTGGACAACCTGAGGGATCAACGCGTGATTTCGCGGCTTCGAACCGGGCACACCAAACTCTACTATAACTATGGTGGCCTGCCGTTCCACATCATCTGTGGGGTACCCTACACCGTCGAACACATCCTGTGCAACTGCCCGGAGCTCCAAAATCTTCGGGAGTCGCTCTGCCTAACTTCCAGCATCAACGATCTGCTCGGGAATGATACTTCGGCCTCGGCAGCACTCGTAACCTTCTTAAAAGAAGCCAAAATCTACCACTTGGTATAGCAGGAATTTCTTTCGGCCGTCGGAACATCTCAGCTGGATGGATTTCCCCTATTGGACCCATGCCAGCTGAGCTCTGTTTTGTTTTGATTAATCGTTTGTAGCTTGTTTTAAATCATTTTGTTTTCTGTTGTTCCTCTGTTTAATTATTTTACATATTGTTATTTTGTCCATATAAGTTAAAGAGCCAGCAACCAAAGCTATTTACAAAATGTTAATATACCATGTATTTAGAGAGCCGGCGCTGGTGGTGTAGTGGTAAACGTGACTGCTTTCTAACACCCCGATGGGTCTGGGTTCAATCCCAGCCGAGGTCGGTGGGATTTTTCTGAGGCATAAAAATCTCTGGTCACGTCTTCCTTCGGAAGGGAAGTAAAGCTGTTAATCTCGGCCCATGTGTGTTGAATGGGTGCGATATCCTACGCAGGTGTGGAAGCTGCCTTCCTGCACATTCGATTGCCGTCAATGGATGGCAATCGATGTCCGTCGGTGATTGGCACTAGATTGCGGAACAGAGACCGACGTTAAATAAAGGAAAATAGATGTATTTAGAGGTTACTCACTCTGAGCCCTCTCCTTTCTCCGGAGATGAACTAGCCATAGGCTAAAAATCTCCTTAATAAAGAACTAAAAAAAAAGTTAAAAGAAGGGTATACCGCTTGGAAAGCCTACTTTCTAACCGAGTCCCGGACGACCGGATGTCATATACCATTCGACTCTTGACGCTTGACGAGATCAGAAAATGTGTGGGTGTTTGTGTGTGTATGTGTGTGTGTTGGTGTGGGTCAACATGTTGAAGGACAACACATCGAAGGACAAAAGGTCGAATGGACAAAAGGTCGAATGAACAAAAGGTCGAATAGAACTTAATGCCAAATTGAAGTTAGAGGTACAAAAGGTCGAAGGAACAAAAGTTCGAAATGGTCAAAAAGTCGAAGGCGACAAAAGTTTTAAAAATATCAAAATTGACAAAATAATGCTAAGAAAATTTTCGCTTAGAGTTTAAAAGGACTTAAAAAAATACTATTCAAATACTCCGAAAGAACTCCACTTGATTTAAAGAAGGAATATACTCTAGAGAAAGGCAGAAAGTCTCTTAAATTGCCATGACACGCACAGTAACAGCTTGTTATCTTAATTTTCTAAAGAACTCCTCATGATTTGAAGCAGGAAACTATTTGAATGTTAGCCACTCATTTTATCCCCCAAACATTAGGCCATCTTATCCATTTCGACCTTTTGTCGTTTGATATTGGAATTGATATGAAGAACAGTATCATGTTTTGCAGACAAATTTGAAAATATCACTGCAAATCCCACTGATTCCAACACTGAGCCAAAAGCAGCACACTTACTGATTCCGGATCATTGCCGATCAGATTTTACACATTCAATTGAGTTTGCAATCGGCAGAGAACGTTTTTTCACATTCCTTAAGTTTCTTGCTTGATTCGTTCCACTGCCATCACTGTCGAAGAATTTACAAAAGTTCAGCCATATTTGAGCATCCGGATTTTCCGCAAAGTGACTGACTCTTGGAAACCGTATCGTAATCACTGCCACTCTGCCCAGCGCACAAGTGCATGCAACCGGAAGCTTCAGCCTATTATCGTTGCTACCCCTCTCGAGTGGAAGCTAAATTTATACAGCCTTCACTGGCAGCAGAAGATACCGATATGCGCTTACTGAGGCAGAGCGCCTGTTGCCGGCCTATTGTTGTGTGTGTTGGCAGAGCATTCCCAAGTTCGGGGTCGGATTTAATTGTATGTACTTGAACGGCCCTGTTCATTGTTGGTGAGGGTGCAGTGCAGGAGAAGATAGCTCCAAAGGAACCAGCTGATTAATTATGGACAACGCTGCTTTGATGCTGATGTTGGCCCTGACTGATTAAGGATTGATGAGCATTTGCGGCAGCGTGGAAGTAAGTCTTCAGGTATTTCGAGTGGTATTTTCGGTAAACGAACACGAAGCAAGCTGAATGAAGTATCGATTTCTGGTTGGACATCAGTACAAAGAGCGACAACCATTCCGGACGGTGCTCATCCGGGTTGCAAAAACAAAACACACACTCTTTGATCCTTGACGGAGTGTGATTATTCGCAAATAACAGTTGCGACAGCAAGAGTGTTTGTTGTTACTAAAAGCTTTAGCTGGACAAAACTGACTCAGCAGCAGAGCACTCGGTTGTGCATTTCAATTAGGGCATCGTTACGGTTACAAGAAGAGATATGATAACACCTAGTCTTGACTTGGAGATACACATTACAGCCGATGTGATTTGACAAACGTGTTTCTCAAGGTAAACGAAGATAAAGGTTCACTTGAGATAGCAGCCGAAGCTCAGTTCTAATATGAGAGTTCTAATTCGTAAGCACATTTTTCACCGTTCAT
Source organism: Ochlerotatus camptorhynchus (assembly GCF_037179485.1). Taxonomy (NCBI): domain Eukaryota; kingdom Metazoa; phylum Arthropoda; class Insecta; order Diptera; family Culicidae; genus Ochlerotatus; species Ochlerotatus camptorhynchus. The sequence continues at coordinate 3,351,957 of NW_027040507.1, read as the reverse complement.
CGCCAGATACATAATGGAATTCCCAAAGCTCACCCATTCCTGAATCAAATTCCTGCTACATCTCAAGTTACTCGCCAAATTGTAATCCACTCCCCTGTCCCCTGTTCTATACGATTCGATCGATCCAAGGACGAAGGAGGGCGAAGAACCATAGAATATCCACGCGGCCTGTGTGGAGGTATCGGCAATAACCTTATATAGGTACACCTTCAAGGCGAAAAGGCTGTCGGTCGGGTTATATTTTATTAAACACTATTGACGTTTTTCCACTGAGGCTGCTTTCCTCACCCTTCTACTTCGTTGCTCCGTTGAGCTGGATCCGCTACCACCAGTTTCGGGGGAATGGAAAGGACAATGATTGGCAGCAGCCAGCAGCTATAAGCCAACAGCAACAGCATCGTGGCAATAGTGAAAGGAGAAGAAAGGTCCAGGGTTCAGAGGCGGGAAAGTGCAATCAACCGTGGTGCTTGCGCGGTAGATTCGTTTATAAAAACCTAGTTATTTTTAGTTTCGATTGATTTCTTTTCGATTTTCAGTTTGAATACACGTCAATCTCCGCGAAGGGCCATATTGAAATATTTGAATGAGTGAGGGTTGATTGTATTTTTCTTTCTAAATATACCAACCAACGTTGATAGTGAGCTAAATGTGAGTTTGCATCGTGAAAAAGCATACTAACTGTGGGCGAACATTTAATCTTTCTGTTTACCCATCCGAGAAACAAGCGTGATACAATGTTTACAGGAAAAATTGAGGCTATAACTACGCCGTTGGACAGCAACAAGCGACCGTAACCGAGAACGACGATCACGATGATGGTTGGTCTCGTTTTATGAATTGCTTTCACTCAGAACGATTCGTTTGCGGTGTAAGTACTGCTGTTTAAAGGATTACGAGAACCCAGTTGGTAGCAATTTCCGTTCACAATGCCATCAACGTTGGATCCAAACGTCTGCTTCAAGGACTTACTGTTTATCAAATCGATCCGTTTGTTCTACTCCAACAGCATTGCCAAATATTTACCCTGATTTTACCATACATTTGGAACGGGAAATTTGCGGCCACTGCGGCTAGCTATTTCAATTTGACATAATCGATTTTTTTTTAATTGAATCATTATCGATTGCAATTACCGGGTAATTGCGCTGTATGGGGATTGAAGGTTTGTGTATGTACCTGAGACAATACCGCATCGCTATGATTAGCAGCTGAACCGACGACCGGTTTGTTTGAGCAAGATATGTAAAAACGGCACCGTTAGTTGAAGCCTACCATAAAATGATATTGCCGTAGGCCTATAAAGCTTGGAATAGATAGGAGAGGTGGTGTGCGTGTGTATGTTAAGCTGGAGTAAAGTCGTTCCGATGCAGTGTTGTCAGTATTAAAACTGGATTTTCAAGATTATCAGTCATCTTACAAGATGCGCCGATTGAGCATAGAATTGTTCTGGAATTTGAAATATGACATGCACTTCAAAAACAGAAGCTCAGTGACTAAGCGTTCCATTCTTGTCAGTTCAGCCTGAATGCGACAGCGTCTAACCATTCAATTAATTTCCCCTTTCCAGACGTTCATTTCGCTCACTCTTCTACACTGAGGAAAATGAACGTAAGAATTCCGTAAGAACCACTTATGAATTTTAACCACAAGAAATCGGTATGAATTTCATTGATTTGCCTTATGAAAAATAATACCGACAAAAAATAATAAAACGGAGCAGACTGGAACCGAGGCATGGACGTTGAGAATTCGGAGCCTTCAACGCTTGAGAAAATAAAATGGTTAAAGGTATATAAGAGCTACCTCATGTTAGCCGAAAATCATTCATAAGTCATACTTATGACATTCACATGTGTCATTCATAACTCGAGCCTTATGAAATTCTTGAGTTTATTTGCCTCAGTGTAGAGATCCAACGTGAGTAGAGTTTAGAAGATCGCTACCAGTTGGAATGATCGAACTTTGCATACGTTGAATTTTATTTTCTATAAAAAAAATGATTGTCAGCTAGCAAATAACGTATCATGTGTGAAATTTATTGATTATTGCTCTCATACACGTGGTTGGTATACAATTATGGTACTACCAGCGCATTTCTCATGGAATGAAATATGTGGATTTTTCGTGCACTTGAAACATTTCTGTTAAGCCGTCGCCGCTGTTGACTGACATAGTAGTGAAAGCTGACTACCTCTCAGTGAAAACAAATAAGGGGAAAATCAGTAACTCACGATTAACGTCACCGTAAATGTATCTGGATGATTTTTTTTTTGAAAGTTGAAAGTGAAATGGAATCCATTTAGCTCTTTTCTGCGATTCTTATACATATGAACTTCCTCAGAAACTCAGAAATGTAACGGATGCTTAAAACATAAACCAAGGTTACCACAATGAATTTATGAAATCAAATTCCCGGGTGCCTAACATATTTTGGGACGGAACTTCTCAAATGTAAGAAATTTGAGATGTGTTGCAAAACTTAGACCCACACTGTATTCCAATTCTGAGGAAATTCCGAAGGTCTTCTAAAGAGAATAACTACCCAAGTAACAATTCAAGTTTTATCGAGGTTTTAAAGCATTCTTCAAGTCTTAACTATGGTCTACAGAACCCTCATAAAACCCCAATTGCTACTTGGGTAGGGAAATATGCGAAGAATTATAAATTATTATTACATTTTCAAGGTGATTAAGAGGAGAACGCTATGGGGATTTTTAGGCGAATTTGAGGTGATTTTAAGGAAAATTTTATAGGAATTCCAAAAAGAATTTCAAGGCATATTCGAGAAAAATTTCAAGGGAATCGAATTTTTGGTAAAGCTAAAAGAGTTTAGAGCAGAGTTTAAAAATTCTGGATAGTTTGTACGCATGAGGTTGCTTAAATCATTATAGGAAGATTCACATACTTTGTTGCGAAATTGCTTGAACTTTTGCTGGAAGTTGCTCTATCTTCCCTGGAAAATCCACGAAATTGATCACACTTTTTCAAGAAGCAGCCTTAAACTCGATGTTCTATGAGAACCTGTTCGGTCTTTCTCATATTGCTGCTAAAATTTAATTCGAAAGTTGCTCAAATATCTAAGGAATTTTACTACTAATAGACTCAAGCTTCCTTGGGACATTACTTTCTAAGAGAGTAGTCAGAAAGTTGCTCTAATTTTTTCAGAAAGATATATATGAAATTTCTCAACGCGTCACTGAAATTTTCTTCATGAATAAGCTCTCAATTTGCTCAAATATCGGCATGAATATTCACATGAAGCTACTAGAATTTCTGCAGGCAGTCACTCACACTCCCTCAAACAGTTTTACGAAAATTTGGTCAGGAAAATGCTTGAATTTCCCCGGGAAATTTCTTGAAGTTTCTCAGGCTGTTGCTTGTCTCAAGAATTCCTACAGGAAAGTACTCAAACATTCACAAACTTTCACCGGGGCGACCCCGGCGTAGTCGTTAACATCCATACCTCTCACGCTGAAATCACGAGTTCAAACCCGACCAACGAAAACTACTTAAATTTACTTTGACTATACGTTTTGTATTACTTCTGCGTGAAGTCAACGATTAACATAGTTGAAAATGCTAATTTCAAGTAACAGACTTAAGTGGTAATTTTTATACGATAGATGAGGAAATGAAAGTATAGAGTTGATAGTTCCGTTAGATTACGGAAGTGTGAAAATTGTATATAGAGAGTTGAAAACGAGCAAGCCCAAGCAACATTGCAAGTTTTATCGAGGTTTTAGAGCATTCTACAAGTCTAAAACATTGTCTATAGAACCTCTATAAAACCAAAATTGTTACTTGGGAGGACAACTTTAGGCAGGTACAAATCGGGTTGATCATCTCTCTTTACCAAAATTGTTCAGCAAGTAGCCCAATCTTCTTTAGGAAGATGCTCGAACTCCTTTATAGTACGTTCAGACTACAAAGTTATAACATTTTACAACGGTTGTCAAATAATTGCAACACAGAAACCACCATCTAGAACAAGGCATTAGGAGCTTTTTCATGAAGCTGCTGAAATCTGCTCAGGAAGATTTTAAAATTTCCATAGAAACCCGCTCGAATTTTCCCAATAAATTGCTCTAACTTTGTTAGAAGATGCACAAATTTTCCCAGGAAGTTCTCGAACATTCTAAGAAACTTGCACGAAAATTCTCATAAAGTTGCTCAAACTTTCTTTGGAAACAGCTTAAATTCCCTTAGGAATTTTCTTAAACGTTTCCTAGGCTGTTAGAAGTTATCCAGGAAGTCGCTCGTTCTTTTTCAAGAAGTTGCTGGAACTCAGAGACGAACAAGCTCAAGGTGGAAAGTCTCTACAATAAAGAAAAAGAAGATTCATGAAGTTCTCGAACTTGCACTGAATGATGCTCTTACTGAAACTCTTCAGGAAGTTGCTCGAACTAAAGTGTATTCTAGAATATACTTGATGTTTTCCAGGAAGTTAGTCGAAAGTCTTCAGGTCGATTTTTGTTGGAAATGGCTTCAGCTTTTCCAGAAAGTTGCTCGAACTTTCATATGAAGATGTATGAATTACCGTTATCTTAAAATGTTAAATTGGATTATGTTAACCATCCAGCAAGCGCAACTGAGTGCACACGCAAAAACACACTATTGGAATAATATTTTTTCAACAATTTCCTTGGATATTTTTTAAACTTGAAAGAGGAAGAGTTGTTCTTGACATACAATTCAAACCCAAATTATTTCGAATGAAATTTTCTGTTTTATATCGTTTTCAAAAATACTACTTATTATTTACGGTGATTTGACGCGACTGCTCTTGGGTTAAAATTATGAAATTTGATCAAGAAGTTGCTCAAAGTTTCTCAGGAAGTAGTTCAAACTTCTTCGGCAAATAACACACTAGGAACTTTCCTCACGAAGCTTGATTAGTTTTCCCAGGAAATTACTCAAACTTCTTTAAGGAGCTACTCTAATTTTATCAGGAAGGAGCATGAAGGTTACTTGTTTCTCTAGTTTTCTCTAGAAGCTGCTCGAGCTCCACCAAAAAGTTGTTCTAATTTCGTCAGGAAGCCACACAGACGTTCCCAAGAAGTTACTCGATCGTTCGCGGAAATATAATTGAATTTGATAAATAAATTTCTTTATTTTTTCCGAGAGTTGCTTGAACTTTCAAAGGAAATTGCTTAAATTTTCTCCAAAATAATTATCATCTTTTATTAGAAAGTCATTCCGGCTTTCTTTGAAAGTGACATAAATCTTCCCAGAACATTGCTCAGACTTTCCTAGGAAGATGCTTTAACTTATTCAAACAACTTTAACTTCCTGAAACACCAGCGTTGCCAGATATACCGATTTATCGGTATTTCTACTGATTTCCGAACTAGATACCGATGTACAAATAAGGTTCGTCAGAATACAGATTTTTTAAGATTTTATACCGATTTATACCGATTTTTTTTGTAAATAATAAAAATTATTATTGCCCCGCGCTCGAACTTCGAAGAAAATTTTTGTGAGGGACTTGTATCTTTTTGAATACCTCATATTTTTTGAGCCTTCAAAATTCTAAAAAATCATCTCTAAAGATGCTTTATGCTTGATACTCTTTTGAGTAATGTTCAATCGAGAAATAGTCGATGGCTCTTTCCGGTAATTTCTAGAGAATCGAGAAATATTTTTAAAACTTCATTTAACTTCCGGAAGTTTTTATTCAATTTTTAACTTCATGAAGTTTCATCCAGCGTTTCCTGGAATTTTCTTCCACCTTACATTGGAAGCTTCTTCAGCCTTCGCTCGAATGATTCTTTCATCATCTTGCACCAGTTTTTTCAACTTTCCCGGAATTTCAAGGATGCTATCAGATTTTTATTGTGGATCCACACTAGCTGCAGGAGCATTTAAGAAGTTCTGAAGCATCAGAAAAGTCCAGACTTAGGTGTAAGTTTCGATAAAGTAATGACAGTTTCGATAATTTCTATTAAAATTCGAAAACCCGGAAATTTCAGAAAATTCCAGCTAACTCCAGTGAACTTATGGAAACATCATAAATATTTTGGAAACTTCACAAGTTAAAAGAACTTCAGGGAAATTTAAGGGTTTCAGGATCTTTAGTGAAGCTCAGATAACATCAGGACAGATCAATGAATTTCAATGAAATTGCTGAAATTATAAAGGAGTTCCGAGAAACTCAGGAAATTTCCGAAAACTTCAGCAATGTCCTGAGGGGCTCATGAAAATTTAGGAAATGTAAGGGAAGTTACATGAACATAAGATCATTGTGAGAACATTTTATGGGAAGATCTATGCTTTTTAATCGCATTGTAGCATTGTGCATTGTATTGTAACTTTAAAAAATTAAAAACATCGGGAAGATCAGAAAACTTCAATGCTGATGTTACAATAAATTCAAGAAAATTGTGAGAGCACCTGAGAGATTTTGTAACCTCCAAGAAAGTCCAGATACCTTCAAAGATGATAAGAGATATTCCGGTAGTTTATTATAATTAGGGAAGTTCCGAGCGAGAGAACTCCAAAACAGCTCCTAATTTCAGGAAAATTACAAGAACTTTTAAGGAATTTCGAGGAATGAAGGGATGTTTTATGAATATCATTAAATTTTTCTGGATCATTAGAACATCCCCCAGGAATCTCTTTCTTCCAGAATTATGTCCTCGTTTTTGTCGACTGTTCCGTAAGCGCTCTGGCTTTCAACTTTCTTCATATGTTTCTTCCAATCTATCTTAGGAAGTTTCTGCCAGCGTCTCCATGAAGTTTCTTTTGTCTTCTTCTGGAAGTTCAATTAATTCTCCCAGAATTTTCTTCCGTCTTCTTCTAGAAGTTCAAAGGTTTTTTTTTCAACTTCTATTGGATGGTTTTTCCGAGTTTCTTCTGGCTTTCCCTGTAAATGGCTACTCCTGGAAATTAACTTCCAATTTCCGAAACTTTTCTGGCTTCCTTTGGAGGTGGAATCCGATTTTTTTTCCAGTAGTTTATTTAAATTTTCGCTAATTTCTCAATTTGTCCGAACTTTCAAGACTTTCCCGGATGTTTTTCCAACACTTCTTAGAACTTTCCTCGAACTTCACTAGAAGAGCTTCTTTCGTCTTTCCCTGGATGTTTTTTCAGCTTCGTTCAGAAGCTAATTCAAACATTCCCGGAGTGTTCTTCTTTCTTTCTAAAATTTTGCGTTGATTCACGGCTTTCTAAGTCTTAAAACACTTCAACGATTACGATGTAATCTGCCCGACATTTCGGCCATGGGTTGTGGCCTTTTTCAAGGGAAAATATTGTTTGTCGTTATTGTCAATAGTTTAGTCGTTGTTGTGGCTGATTTTCCATACTTTGGTTTCATTTGAAGATATTTAATTGAAAAAATTACTTGGTCACAATTTTGATCACCACTTGAAGACAACTATAATTTTAAAAGTCGTAACCATCGCTAGAATTTTCGCTTTCAAAAACGGCAAAAATATAAAATTAAATAAATAGTTATTACCGATAAATACCGATTTTTAATTCCTTCGATACCGATAAGCTTTAAAACAATTTGGCAACGCTGTGAAAAACCCACCAAACGAAAGCTTAGGGTCACCCCTTTCGTATGAGACTGGTATGGAAATGTTTTAATAGGGCGTCCAAAATTAAAATTCTCGACCATTGAAGCCCAAAAAAATATATGGAAAAATGCCCCCCATTAGAACATTTTGAAACTAGCTTCAAACGAAAGATGAGCACCTAAGAGTTCTTTTGGTGGGTGTTTCAGCGAATTGTTTTTTTTTTTTAAATAATGTAACACAATAGTTGGGTAAAGAAGGATTGCATAATAACACACTATCACCTGGAAATAGTTTCGGCAACTTGGGGCTTTAGGTAATGATAAACGCGGCTAGAACTATTCCACAGCCACAGACAGTATATGAGCAAGTCAAACGCGCACTCTTTTACCTGTGGATTTGATGAAATACCTCAAGTATTCTCATCCATTAATGGATGAGCTTGATAAAGGAGTGTGCATTTGACTAGTACTGTCCTATTGATGGCCCTACGCACTATTTAAATTTCTATTCAATTGTCACACTGCCGTACTCTAGCGGAACTATAAATCTATCTTATCAGACCTATCAAAACTTTCTTTTGCTTCATGTTGATATTAGTATAGCATTTCCACCCAACTATAATACTAATGTTATCCTACCAGAGACACCATGCTAGTTGTTGGAGAATTTGAGGCAGTGGCGTCGCGTCCACATGTGCAACCTGTGCACGATACAGGTGTAAATAATTTAAAAAAAAAATGCGTTTAGATTTTTTATAGATTTTATGGTCACATTTAAGCTGTACTTCTTTACTCTAGACCACAAGTAACCATGAATACACTATTTTATCTATTAAATCCTTTACCTTGGTTTGCTTCAAAAGGATTAAATTCAGTTCGGATGGTCTGCCAATCTCTAATGCATTGATTTCTAAGCATGTCGATATCACTACCATGACAAAACTCGTTAAATAGTGCACCTAAAAGCGAGTTTTTTTGGTTGGCGGGTGGCAAGTTTGTGAATGGTCAAATGCCTGATGTATGCCAAGCAGACCTTCTATCACCTCTTGAAACGTACCACAAATTTTCCACAGTACATGGCGGTTTGCACCGCTAGTTGTAATTGAAACTTTCAGCAGTCACGCGTCAAACGGGATTAACACGGAAACAGCAGTCTGGTACGCTTTGGACGTTATCACTTGCAGACCGGCTTGAATGTGTGAGTTTAAATAAGAAGAACATTTCAAGCTGAACATTGCATTAGGTCCCAACTAACATTGACAGATTCTCTTCGTCGACTTTCTCTGTGCATCCCCACGGTCGTGTAAAGACATTCCCAGGTATTTTCAGCAAACAGATCGATAAAAGTAGATTTTATCTAGCATCTAATACGTCAAACACAACAAGAAACGGTTATATGGTCAAGTTATTTACGAAAGGGAAAGTCTACGAAGAGAATCGTTCAATGTTACCTAGGACCTAATGCAATGTTCAACTTGATTTGTGATGTATGGATGCCTAAAGCGTGCATTTCTCGCTGTGCACGCGCTGATTGCAGGCAAAGAGAGTAATGGAGAAAGAGAGCGCAAAAGTTCGCTCTCACTCTCTTGTCAGTTGTAAATCTCTCAATTACCGATGGTTGCGCCAGTGCGCCTGTCAAAACTTATGAGCTTCCCCTGGTTCATTCTCATAGTGTTGTTCTGATGATTAACTCAAGTTTGCTACCCAGGGGACTTCATGAATTTTCTCTAGATTTTGATACTGTTCTGTATCAAAAAATGTTTTCGGAAGTGTTTGACGGATATTCTTCATTACACTTCAGTTGAAAGAGTTACCCTTGTGATAAAAACGAGAATTAGTTAAGTTTTGCAATTCCTTTTACTTTTGTTTTGACACAAGATGATAGGCCCTTCAAATGTTACGTTCGGTAGTGATTAATATAGTAATTGAGAATATGCCCCTCGAATTCATGTAGCATTGAAAAATAAAACAAAAACTAATATGTGGTGGTAAACTATAACGAACATAGTTTGGTGCACAAGTAAACAAATGAGGTACGCGACGCCTTTGATTTGAAGGATAATTTCAAAGTTCATTCCACAGCAATTCTAAGGAATATTCCACAATAATTCTGAAGAGAACTCCAAAAGAGTTCAAACTAGAATTTCATAGTTACTTTGAGGAGAATCCATATGGAATTCTGAGTTGGATTCCATGTGAGTCCTGGTGTGAACTCCAAAGGAGTTCTAATATGAATTCTAATGGAGTTCAGATATCAATTCTATGGCGAGTCTTATGAGCATTTCAAACGAAATGTTATTACAGCTATCCCCGAAGAACGCGTTACCAACTGAGTTCTACCCACCGTTTTTTTCTCGGCGGATTTTTAACCGATCGGTCTTTTTTTTTATTAATTACTTTATTTGTACAGGCTCAATCCAATAAACTTTACAGAGCCGAGTTATCATTTTTGTTATACATTATTGATTTCTTATATTTAAAGTTAAAGGAGCTGGACCGGATACTCGCGGTTGTCTCGAGGTTAGTGGGGATTTACAATTTTTTTTGGATGGGAAAAGGGAGAGGGAGGTTTGAAATGTGGTTTACGATACAAATATTTAATTAATCTTAAAACATGAACTAATTTCTATTCATCTTGAAAACAAACATAAAAAAAACCCACACGTACAAAATACAAACTAAACACAAGGTTAATAAAACTTACAATCTAATGTTAATATTCTTAAAGTAAACATATATGAGTTTCATAAACTCCAGATCGCGTCTAGCCAAAATATCCCGAACTGGAACATTAGGTTGTCTACCTCGAGCCCGAAGGGAATCGTACAGTTCAGATCTGACTCCGCGATGCTCAGCACAAGACCAAATAAAACCGATCGGTCTGATTTTGTGCATGTGAGTAGAATCTATGGACAACTAGTCGCTCGCAGAAAAAAACAGAGCTATTGCTTGAAATCTCGCCGAGAAGAAGCGGTGCGTATAATTGAGTGGATAAAACGTTCTTCGAGGGAAATCTGTATTATTTCAAGAAACTCCAGAGTAATTCATAGTAGAAATTCAAGCAGATTCCAAATAAAATTTCATGTGAATTGTGAGAAAAATACCAGGTGAATTTTTAAGAAAAGAACATGGATATTTAAGGCGAATTCAACGACAATACTGTTGATGGCCCGGTAGTTTGAGTGGTAAGAGAATTATTTCAAGGAATTCTGAGGATAATAACAAGAAGGCGAGTTTCAAGGGCGTTCTGAGAAGAATTGCAAGTGGATAGATTTCAGAGAATAGTTAAAAAACTACAAGAGACAGCCCTATGGGGTTGTACGCAATGGTGACGTAGGACTACATGGTCTTATATAATAAATCTTATTTGATAACTGCAGCGGGAGCTTGTGTTTTGTGTAGGAATAGGAATTTGAGCGTAGTTCTCTCTGTTTTTAATCATTAGTATGACGCGCTTGACAAAGATGACCCACAGCGACTCACGAAGAGCTACTGATTCCGATCAATAGCGGTGCGGCTTCTTCCTCCTATGGATGCTCATGAGGGCCTTTCGTTATCCACTGGAGAATAATGTTCAACGCCGAGCGCCGAAAGTACTGCTGCTGTTGATGCCAACGACCGGACACCACCACACACGGTGATTGGAACTGAATCCGATCAGCAGTTGAGGCCAGCCTCGATTAGCTAACTGCTTGCGGGGAGCCTGTAGTTGTGTACTGGAGAACACCGCCACTCACCACACGGTGATTGAATAAAAACCGTTTGGTGAGACTTGATGCAATTCAACTTTGAAATCTGTGTTAGGGAAATCGCTTTTCGCAGGTTCAATTTTCAATTGTGATATTTTGAAAAAAAGATAAAGTCTTAATTTTAGCAGATGCGTAGAAATATGTATGATTGATTGGTGATAAAATGATTGAAATTGGCCCAGGGGCAGCTGAGATATTAACGTTTAAAATCTTTCATAATTTTGTTACATGTTCCATTTTCGGTTTTCACAAAGTGTACCCCCATATAGAAATCACAGACGTAGTCCTACGTCAAAAAAATGAAATGGATAAGAAGGACTGGGGAGCCTATAATCGCATATCAGTCCTTTATGGAAAAAGTAGGCATTGATAAAATGGCAGTTGAAGTTATGAAGTGAAATTCCCATGTACATATTTGAAAAATTATAGGTTATTAAAAGATATTTTCCAGGTGGAAATTAGTTACAATGAACTTAGCATGTTTTGTTATATCAGCGAAAAATATGGCGATCCAAAAAGCAGAACTGTAGCTTGACCTCTGGACGATCGAATTTCCGGATGGAACTGATATGCGATTACTTTGCTTAATGGGACAAACTAACTTGATGTCGTTTTCACATTTTTTTTTATGATCAAAGTGCGTAGTTTTATCACGTTATGTGAAAGTAGATGCCAATTGAAAGTGGATAACGTCGTTATCTTAAAATTAACAAAAATCCATATGGGACTGATAAGCGATTATAGACAATATAACATGTTATAAGACTATCTTGATGACACTTTCTTGTCAATCGTTATTATAACATGATATAAGTCAGTAGTCTGAACAAGACATTGTTCAACATCACTTCGTCTTAGGCCCATAAAATTGCATGTGCGTACAGTGCAAATGTTGCAAAAAGTATTGATTTGATTGAATTTTTAAGGCATTGCGGAACCCTAACTTGAAGTTAGCAAGTTTGATAAGAAACATAAATAACCCGTCCCAGAATCGGTATTGAACCATTTGCAAACAATCACACGAATTGGTAAATGTAAACAATTCTCAAAATTCAACGAAAACAAGTCCATCAATTGAACTTGTTTCGCGAGCAGGATCACTTGTAACAAAGACTGCAAATTTTCCGTCGAATCCGAACAAATGGAAGCTAATCCTATTCATTCCGCAAATACCAACTCGTTGATCAAAAATAGCACGTGTTCAAACTGCTGCTGCCGTCGCTGGAAGGAAAAGATTTGTTTTCCCGAGAACCCATCTCTTTTCAACCACCGCCGAAGTCCGTTAGAGCCAACCCAAGATTGAGGAAAAATATAGCAACAGAGCTATTTTTGTCACTCAGCATGCCACCACCGCCGTCGTCGTCGTCGGCTGCTATGGTGTCTGACTTGTTTAAGGTGATTATATTTTTGCCAGTCTAGAGAGAATACACCCCCCCCACCATACTTTCGAGTTGGTTATTTATGATTCCTAGCTTTTGGATTTTTTTCCGGGTCGTCGTCGTTTGGAATTCGAAGATACCAAATAAATTAATCAATCACATTTAGGAAGACATCGTTTTTTTTATGTTGGTGCCCATTTGGGAGGACGATCTGACTGAGGAGTTGGGGTACGTCGTGCGACGCTAAGTCAGCTGCTCGTCGAAGGAAATGGAGCCGTCAGAAATATGAAATTGTTGACGCTAAAAATAAGCGATAAAATTAATTTTTATTCGGCGGCGACCGTCAAGAATGGAAATGGGGTGGGTGTTAGTTGCCGTTGTGTGAGGTTCGAGCTTTATCGTTCTATAAACGAGAACGGAGGAAATGGCGTGAAAAATCGAATCTCAGTCGGGAGGCCTAAGGGCAAGGGGAATCGGGTTGGAAGAGTGCAATCGCAATAAAGCATAATTGAATAAATTATTATCTGTCAGGGCGTGATTGGATTGCTCCGTCGGGGGCGATGGAGCAGCTTTGCTATAATTTTTGGTTGGGAATGCAGTCTGAAAGATTCATGTGCTACTTTTAGTTTGGTGGATCGATCAAATTAATACCTGATTGGGTCGCTGCGTATCCGGGGAAGTTTCTGAAATTATGTAACATTGTTCGAAGTTCACATTTTGAAGTAGTGCTTGCAATGTTTGGTTCTTGGTATGTCTTGAAGGCTGTAAAAGAAAGATGAGCTGTTACGAAGGACCTTCATTTTTTTTACGGAATCAGCTGACGGAAAGACAGTGTGCTTCCACGTCCACGTGATGGGACTTGACATAATCGAAAGAAAATAGCCCTTCAACCAGGAATAAATTAGCATCGAACCCCCACGGAACGGGAACAGTTGCTTACGTAAACGCAGCACACAAACACATGCAACAACTGAAGCACCATTCAACGGTGCTCCACATAAAGACCCATGCAGGAAGAAGAAGCGAATGAAAACGGAGGACACCAGGCAAAGAAATACATTCCCCAGTGTGCCCATAAACTCCTTTTCATACGGCGACGACGACGACGACGAAGACGGCGATGACATTGATGACCATAAAGCAAAATCAATATCCTCAGCCGTTTGGAGGCAGGTAGGTTTCCTTGAATTTCCTTGCTGTGCTACCTTTCCTATCGATATGCCAATAATGCATTTTATCGGGTGAATGGGGGCGTGACAGTTGCAAAGGGGGAAAGGAGTCGAAAGATCCTTCAGCTGTAATAATGGTTCAATAATATGGGAAGAGAAGAACACGAAGAAGGCTGAAGGGCCTTGAAATCGTTTGGTTGTGTGCTGCCTGTGGTAAATTGAATCCATGCTATGTTCATTTACCTGTCAATAATTATTCACAGCCTTGCAGTGGGGGCATCATGGATCGTTGTTGTTTTTATTTCAATTATTATAATTATAAGTCACTTTTTATTATAATACTCTAACTCGTTGATGAATTAGACAAATGTGAGTGATTTTTTTAAACTTGTTTAATTCTCAGCGAACGAAATTCAGCTGATCATAGGAAAATGCAGTCAATGATATCTTCTTCTTCTTCTTATTCGTATTCCAAGCTTATTGCTTATCGCATACTAGCTTATTGCGTGCTCTCATCCTAGTGTTCTTGATGCACTTCCACAGTTATTAATTGAAAGCTTTCGATGCCTGTACCATATTTGCATTAGTGAAATTGTTTGGCAGTTAAAATCATACTATATGCCCAGGGAAGTCGAGACATTTTCCAACTACCGAAAAGTTCCGGACCGGGAATCGAACCCAGCCACCTACAGCATTGATATTTCTTTGTAGCTGTGGCCCAACAGTCAATGCTATATTCTCCCTAATTCGATGGAAATCCTGGATAACTCGTTCAAATCGGCGAAGACAATTATATGTTTTCACTTCTTTAAGTTCATGGTCCCTTCATTATCGAGTTAGGAAGAGTTGACTGTATATTTAAACGTTGAACCATTTCCGGTTAAACCCCTCCACAAATGAGGGAAAAAGCACATCTGGAAAACCTGCTGCCTGTTCAAGACGAGCACTCAACCTTTCTATGACGATGAAAAAGAAAACACATTCATCTAGTACTGCGCTGGTGATTGTGCGTTGAGAATCTATCCATATGCAGCAATCGCATTCATACGTAGTCCACTTTGAAATGTGATAACGCTTTCGGGTAAAACGTCAAACCGCATTGAACTCAGCCGGTGGGTATGAGAGCTCCCGCAAGGGTGCGAAACACTCACATTTTTTTCTCACCTCCCACGCCTTTACACCATGTCGATACCGACCGATACGACACATAAGTGTGAGAAAAGCCATCCTCATTTGACTTTAACGTTTGGTTAGCAGCAGTCCAGGAGCAGTAGAGTGGAGTTAAGTGGGGGGAATTGCGATGGGGATTACATAACAGTGGTAGATGGGGACGGAGCTAAGGAAATGGGCACGGATGGAAGAAGGTCGCGTGAACTAACTGGCACGGAAACGACGACAGCTATTCCTTCCCAAAGACGACGACGATGGGGGTGGCCTGTGACTTATGGTGCTAGGTCAGTACGAATGTGTTATGCATAATGTTTTGTGTGGATGTAACCTGGTTGGTGTCAAGATTATTGATAATTTACTTCTGCCACAGTCGAAAGGGGGCTACTGTGTAGCTTTAAGCAGGTTTTGCCGTTCTCGTACACCTAGGTGTACCGAAAGGATATAATGTTACAGGGCGGACTCGATTATCCGGAGTCTTGAAAAAAATTTCACTCCGGATAATCGAGACATAAAAAAAAAATTTTTTTTTTTGGTCTTATGTGATTGCATTTAATGTTTTTAGTGGTCCCATTGAACGCTACTGAAGGATTATGGAATCGGACCACTGGTTTTGTAGATATGGCCGGAACAAGTTCCGGTGTTTATGGGCCATGAGGCTAAATTTGACTTGAGAGGAACAAAACCAATTAAGTGACTCATCAAATTAAATCAAAATTTGATATCAAGATCAATGGTGGCAAAAAATAAGTACCTTGGACCATATTGGCCACTTCCGGGCAAGTTCCGGGTGCCTCCGGAAAAGTGACCAGAACCAGACTTGAATAATAACCTATCATGCGACACATCAGATTATATCAAAATTCGATAACCAGATCAATGGTGGAAAAAATTAAGTACCTTGGACCATATTGGACGAGTGTGTAGAGACAAAATTGAGCTTGGCTAAAAATCACGGCTACCGTGAAGGCACCATATTTGACGCGGTTCCTAACTTAACGCACTCGATCAATTTCGACCATTTTCCATTAATATTTTTGAAATGTTAACATTGCAAATATTAGTTCCGGTGCTTTAGGGATGATATTGTAACAATTCAACTGATGGTTGCTGATAAAGCAGCTGCAGGCGAAAATGAAGACGAGAATGCGGAATTCGATGTCATGCCTGATGCTGACATAGTCAATGCTGTTCTTAACCATGATTCACATTTTTATGAAGGAGAAAGCGTGACGAACACCACACCTCAAGATGAGGAGTACGAACCAGTTCCAGATCAATCAGCGCTGAACAGTATTGAAAATATTAAATATTCTTGATAAAATAGTCAATAAGGATTGATTTATGATCAAATTTGCAATTCTCTATGTTACTAAGTTTACTGATGAACTACTGTTTTTACTGAAATGATGAATAAATGAATTGAACTACAAAATAAGATAAGAAAATTGATATAAATTTTCAGGTATGAAGCCACCAAAAGACCAATTCTCACGAAACCCCCCTTAAACCCTCCGTTACTCGCACCAACTTTTATAGCACGAGTACTCGCGCGTTGTACTTTGTACAACAGTGTGAGTTTTCCATTGTCATTATGCAGCCGAGCTACCAATCGATATGAAACCGACGGGTATTCATTAAAAAACTTGTTTTTAACTAAACAAGCTAAAATTTTATCACAGTTAACCCACAAAAATGCGGATTATAGAGAAAAAGTGAATGGAAACCGCATAAACGGTGTCCGTACTACGTGGGATTTGACTTAATTGGTTACAACATGGAATATCTCGAGATCCTGACCAGATAGAAAATTACTGTCTTGGGCAAAGTTGTTCAGAAGGTCAAGGCCTTTTTGTTTGTGGACAGTAGTTTAGCGTTTTCTCACTAGATCCTTACCATACAAAAAGTTACTGTCTTCGGCAAAGTTTTTCAGGAAGTCCAGATCTTTTCGTTGGTGGAGTAGTTCAGAAAATTCTCACTACGTGGCGTTAGTATATACATGCAATTTTCGCATATACAATAGCTCGAGATCCTGAGCAGATAGAAGTTACTGTCTTCGACAAAGTTGTTCAGGGGTCAAAACATTTTTAGCTGGTAAACAGTAGTTCAGAATTTTCTCACCACGTGGCATAGATGTACACTTCTCGCATATGCTATATCTCGAGATCCTATTCAGATATAAAGTTACTGTCTACAACAAAGTTATTCAGGAGGTCAAAGTATTTTGGCTGGTGAACAATAGTTTAGAATTTTCTCATAAACTCTAGGCTTTAAGCTCCTGAACAACTTTGTTCAAGACAGTAACTTTCTATCTGGTCAAGAACGTGATATATTTTATATGCACGAATTTCGCATGTATACTGGCATCATGACATGAGAAAATTCTGAACTACTGTCCACCAGCCAAAAGACCTTGACCTCCTGAACAACTTTCTATCTGATCAGGATCTCGAGATATAGCATATGCGAGACGTGTACATGTATACTAACGCCACGTGGTGAGAAAATTATTAACTACTGTTTACCAGCCAAACAGTCTTGACCCCCTAAACAACTTTGCCCAAGACAGCAACTTTCTAGCTGATCAAGATCTCGAGCTATTGAATATGGGAGAAAGGCACGTATATACTAGCACCGCATAGTGAGAAAATTCTAAACTATTGTGAACCAACAAAAAGATCTTGACTTCCTGAAAAACTTTGCCGAATACATTCACTTTCTATCTGGTCAGGATCTAGAGATATTTTGTATACAAGAGTTTCACATCTATAGTAGCGCCGCAAAGTGAGAAAACTCTGAATTACTGTCCACCTGCGAAATAGCCTTGACATCCTGAACAACTATGCTGAAGACAGTACCTTTCTAACTGGTTGGGAACTCGAGATATTTTATATGAGAATTTCACGTGTATACTAGCGCCACGTAGTGAGCAAATTCTGAACTATTGAGCACCAAGCAATAGACTTTGATCTGCTGAAAAACTTTGTGAAAGACAGTATCTTTCTATCTGGTCAGGATCTCGAGATATATCACATGCGAGAATTTCACATGTATACTAGCGCTACGTAGTGAGAACATTCTGAACTACTGTCCGCCAGCGACAAGGCTATGATCTCCTGAACAACTTTGTCCGAGGCAGTAACTTTCTAGCTGGTCAGGATCTCGATATATTCCATGTTGTATCCAATTAAGTCAAATCCCACGTAGTATGGTCACAGTTTTCGCGGTTTCCATTTACATTTTCCCTATAATCCGCATTTTTTTAGGTGTTTTCTGTAATCAAAGTTTAGCTTGTTTTGATCAAAACAAGTTTTTTGAGGAATACTCGTTGGTTTCAGATCGATTGGTAACTCAGCAACAAAATGGCAATGGAAAACTCATGTGTGTTGTACAAAGTTAAGGGTTAAAGGCCCTTTGGTACATTTTTTTACGGATCTTCAAAAATTTTGTTCGGTTGCCATCCCCCCCCCCTGAAACGTGACGTAATTAGTGAACGGACCATCATGGGATTCAGTTTTTGTATGTTGTTGTGGCACATGCTATGTTTGATTCCTTTCAGGTCAAAGTTAATTCAAAACCCCTTAACACCGGATTTTGTAACAAAGGCACACAAACACTTAAATATAGTCATTTTTAGATCTTGTCAGACTGAGTCGAACGATGTATGTTACTCGTCCTCTGATCGAAAGTCGGTTTTCCAAGCGGTTTATGAAAAATAATTTGCAAGATAGGTAAAAAAATATGATTCCGGATAATCGAGCCATTTTCTCCGGATAATCGAGCCTCCGGTTAATCGAGCCTCCGGATAATCGAGCCTCCGGATAATCGAGCCTCCGGATAATCGAGCCTTCGGATAATCGAGTCCGGCCTGCACTTGTAAACACAGTTTCGCAGGGTAAAGTATCATATGCCAATTAAGTCAGCTCGAAGAGATCTGAAAATGTATAACGGTGTGAGTTTCTATGATTGTGCATGTGTATGTGTGTGTGTGTGTGTGCGTGTGTGTGTGTGTGTGTGTGTGTGTGTGTGTGTGTGTGTGTGTGTGTGTGTGTGTGTGTGTGTGTGTGTGTGTGTGTGTGTGTGTGTGTGTGTGTGTGTGTGTGTGTGTGTGTGTGTGTGTGTGTGTGTGTGTGTGTGTGGGTGGGTGGGTGTGTGTACGTGTATATGTGTGTGTGTTTGTGTGTGTGATTTGGGTACAACTAGTTTAATTTGTTTGTATCTGATTCTCGTAGAATTTTATTGAATTTAATCCCGATCGGTTGTTTTGTTCCGGAGATATGATCGAAAAAGTGAACTACACTCATTATTTTGTTACACGGGGAAATTACCGTGTTAAAAAACACTTTAAAAAACGGGTAAAAAAAAAACCAACTACCCTAAAACCAAAAATCTATTACAATGAATGTTAGTTCCGTTTCCTATCATCCTCTGTTCATGAACATCGCAACGAATGTTAGAAATTGACCATGCAGGCAATGTAATGGTTTTTTGTTCTATCTACGCTTTCGACTATACCAGTAAGCTTGCAGAATTACTATGCTCATGAAAAATGCAAACTTTAGGAGTATTTAAACCCATGGATACTGGCCCTTTGTACGAGTGTCAATTGAAAACAAAGTGTCATTGAAAACAAAGTGAAGTGACCACTTCTCACTCACTCACGGCAATCACGTAAATCAAATAGGAATCACTTCACCGTGAGTGATAAGTTGCCACTGCTTAAGAGATGCTTAACGTCAAATATCAGACTATGGTCATTTTATACGATAGATTACGAGATGAAAGTATAGAGTAGATAGTGCCGTTAAAGTACGGCAGTGTGAAATTGTAGAAAGCAAGCAAAGGACAACTTTGAGGAAGGCATTAATCGGGTTAGCCATCTCCTTTACCAAACTCCCCTGTTGGAGGTAGATGGTGAGGGGTATGTTCCCCCACCACCACTGGCAAAAGAGATGATCGCCGATTTGCTCACGTACCTTCGTTGTGCGGACACAGTTCTATCGATTATTTCGCAATCAAGTGGTCATGTGACGTAAGCATATATGCTAGATATGTCTTTTTGCTGAATGAGCTAACTTTTAACAGTTTAAACGGTACTCAGCTGCTAGCCCAAGCTATTTTATAAAACAATATTTTAAGGCCTGTATCGAAAATAAGTTTTGCTTTTTTTCCATCATTTGTTTTCCGTCGATCTTGTTTTCCGTACTGAGTACCAATGCACACCAGGGAGGTAGCACTCACACCTGGACTCTACCAATTGACCCATCAACTCATGGATCGGGGACCAACGGTATTACTTTCCTTCCGAAGGAAGGCGTAATCAGACATTTTAGGCTTTTGAAAATAAGTTGTTAACATTCTTTCCAAATCCATAAAACACAGTTTGAAATGAAAGATTTTTTTTTTAAATATGTAGGGTAGAGTACTACTTCGGCCTAATCGCCCTTTCTGGGCCTATCGAGCAGAAAACTTCAAATAAATCCATTATTTCAGAGTTAACAAGTCAATTATGCGTTTGGCACGATACTTTAGTTAATAAGCTACCGAACGAAGTCAATGAGAACGCGTGATATGAAGGTTTGCACGCATTATTTCCAAACACAAAAGAAGCGCTCCGACCGAATCAATTTGTATCTTCATCCGATAGGCCGAAGTGAATTCATTGGCGTTTCAATGGCGTTTAGATTATGGCGTTTCAATGGCCGAGTTTAGAATCCGTAGGCCGAGTTTGGCGTCAAGAAGCAGTGTTAAACTTTTGACAATATCTCAACGATTGGTTTCTCTTTACCAAATCTTACGGTACATACGGAAAGGTAAATAAATTTGGAAGCCATCAGTAATAATAACATTCCGTTTGGTGCTAAACTTCGCTAGATAAAGAAGGACTAAGTGCGGGTTGTGCTTAATAGGCCGAAAATGGGGTAGTTAACCCTATGTCCTGTCTTTCATAAGAAATTAACTTCACAAAAAAAACTATCCCTTTATGTACTTTTATGATCTTATATTTTGGTTTTCTTATAAATTTTGGACAGTTTTGCAAATCATGTTCTTCGCACTTTGTGTACACATCGTACAATATTTTTTTTAAGTTGTTTCATACTCTTAGTAGCTTTAGCATCCATGGAAAAGGCTGTAAAGAAAACACGACCAATTTCAATTGTTTTGGGCTAATTTGACATTAATTTTGAACGCTAAAAAATGGAAAATATGAGAAATTTGGATTTCCGCCGAGAGTGACCCAATTCAACTTGTTCGCAACTTTAACCTACCTATTTAATGCTAATTGATTATGCTGAATGAGCTTTTCAAAAGGATAATAAGAGTTTTAAAATCGTGAAAAAGTCAAAAATATACTGTAACAATGCGTTCAAAAAACACGAAAATGCATCCAACATGATACCAATCACTTAAGGGATACTTTTGGATTTGTTTTGCTTTGTTATGTTTTAAAGCACATAATCAAGGAAAAACATTTTTATAAAAAAATATCTTTTTACGTATTTGGAATGCAACTTTTGTTTAGAGCTTATTTTCAATTAGTCCTTATCTAGCTTTTCTAACTTGACTTCTCAAAAGGGCGGAATCACTAATAAAAGTGCGGTGTCTTCTGCGAACTTTTTTGATTTGACCCAAGGAAGAAGGGTGACGAAGACACCGAAACGATTTACCGTAAAATCGAACTTTTATTGTCGAACTTATAAAGTGTGCAATGCGTCATAATTACAGGACCGCAACGCCTGTCATCTGCGAACGATTCGAGGAAGCCAAATTTCTCTGGTGCACTAGTGCTAATTTGACAGCTCCTACTTCTCATCTAAGATTAAGACTGGTACATGTCGCACCGCGTTGCGGAAAATAGAGAAAGTTTTCTAGATAATGGTATTGTTAAACATGATCCACGCAAATTGTGCTCGTCAATTCGAAAGCAACTAAATGAAGTTAAGTATGGTTTTGATGGCACTACATTTGTTGCCACCTTGCTGCATTTAAAGTTACTTGATTGGAGCTTGAATGTGTTTTGGAGTAGCAGCGCTGCTGATGATTTCGGCAGTGTCAAGAACTGAATCTTACTGCAGGGGGTTGGTTATAATATGACCGTTAGATCAATGGTGCTCACCCAATGACCAGCGGGCCACATACGGCCCACCGAGTGAGTTTGTTCAGCCCGCAGAATGCTTCCAGCCTGCGGAATGTATGAAGCTTTTTATCAAATTAAGATTCTCTTGGATGTCATATCAGAGTTCTTTTGGAACTCTTTTTGGGACTGCTTCTTTTTCATCCTCAGGATTATTTTCAGAATTCCTTCTAATTTTTTTCAAAACTTCTCTCCAAATTTTCATACTTCCATACACTATCCTCAGATGATGTGAGTTTTAACTTCCATGGAATTTAACTCAACATTAAACTGCCTAATAACCTCTCCTTGACGCTGTCAAAAATATTAAATTTTCTGTAAGAATCCTTTGTAACCGAATCAACTTCAGATACAGATTCCTTTCGACTTCTTATCACAATTGTTTTGAAATTAATACCAGAATTTCTAAGAAGTACTCGTCAGCATTGCGCAGAATTCGTTTGGAGTTGTGAAGTTTCAGATATTTTTTTGGAATTATCCTTTGAGTTCTTCGCAGAGATTCTTTGAAATCCTCCTCCCTTCAGAATTGCCATGTTGTTCTACATATTACTACCTTTAAATTGCCAAAGTATTTTCCTGAAGCAGGTTGGCCAGTGACTTTTCATATTGAAATTCACGGTTTTTCCTGGTTTTCTCGGTTGTCAATATTAAAAATTTCCCGATTGTTAATATTTAACAAAAAACAAAATTGTAAGCATTTTTTAAAACGTGGCCAACTGTAAACTTTCGGAGGTTATTGGTAGAAAAAATATAAGCAAAATTACGGAAAGTATTTTCAAAAGCTTAAGGAAAAATTCATTTATATCAGTCACTTAATGCATTCAAAACAATTTATTACCTTTTGAGTATAGTTTTGTATTGTGAACAAGAATCCTCGACTCTGTAAAGTTAATTCGGTTGAGCCTTATCAAATTAATTAATAAACAAAAAATACAATGTAATGATCTTTCGAGATACTCTGAAAAATCAAATTCTACCACTTTTTATACTCGATACATCATTTTTATGCTCCATACATCAAAGCCCTAGCGAGCAAGACGACGGATGGCGGTTATCACGAAGAACCTTGCGATAACGCTTGGCGCCTCTTTTACCAAGATCTTTTCCTCCTTTGCCACGACCAGTCATTGTTGCTTGTTGCTTGCTGCCTGCTCACCACGCCCTCCGAAGCGAAAATGAGTTGAGGCTAGACAGCAGTGCTCTTTTATATCTTTTCAGCTTAAAGCAGAATGATGTGCAACCAAAAGATACTCGATTATGACGACTGGGTTTGGAAAGAACGTTTATTTCATGAAAAAAACAGTGATGAAATTATCGCTTTTTATTAGTACATTGAACAATGCTTGACATTACAACTTTTTTTTTGATAGTTTCGTGTTGAAAATCATCTGCCGGAAGCATTGCGATTGATGCATACACATATTTCTGATCGATTGGTGATAACATTATTGAAATTGGTCCAGGGGCAGCTGAGTTATTAATGTTCAAAATCTTTCATAATTTTGTTACATGTTCCATTTTTGATTTTCGCAAAGTGTACCCCTGTATAGAAATCACAGACCTGCGTCAAAAAAAAAAGTAGTGAAAGGTTATTTACTAAAAGGATTATTAAAATGATTTAAGTAAATTCCCATTCTGGGGCTTTGAAATTCGTATGGAGCCTAGAACTTTTCTCCAAAATTTGGGATTGATAACAAATTTTCGTTGCATCACGATTTGGAGAAAAAATAGTAAAATGTGAGATTTTTAAATTGTTCAAGAGCAACGATTTGAAAAAAAAAATATAATTTTTATTAAATAGTCGTGCAGTCATAATTGTCAAGGTTCTGAGACTTGGAAGCATTTTAAAGGCTACAGCAAATTACAGAACAGTCGATAGAATCTTGCGGACAAACCCTGAAATTTTTAGTAAAATTCAAAAGCATTCAAAGTGTTGATTTTAAACAAATATTGAGGAGGATTCCCACATAGTTTTCGAAGGAGAAGTTTTGAGCAGAATTCCAGAATTATTCTGAC
This sequence comes from Ochlerotatus camptorhynchus, assembly GCF_037179485.1. NCBI lineage: Eukaryota > Metazoa > Arthropoda > Insecta > Diptera > Culicidae > Ochlerotatus > Ochlerotatus camptorhynchus. Next base: position 3,327,820 of record NW_027040507.1, on the reverse strand, counting down.
ATGAAGTCCTTAGAAATGGCAAGAAGAATTTGGAGGGATTTCTGTGGAGAAGATTTCAAGTTCTAAATCAAAAATTGGTTTCAAAAGGAGTTGTAAAAAAAACTTTTAAGAAAATTTCTAATTTATTCTGTATGAGGATCGTGATAAAAAAGACAGATGAATTTTAAGAAGAATTCCAAGAGAATTATGATGCGAATTCAACAATACACAGAGTTCTAAGAGTGTTTTTGCGATACCCTAGTGCGAAAGATTCATCATAGAGCTCCAACAAAATTGATTGTAAAAGATGCTAATAATTAGAAAGAAATTTTTCAAAATACTCTAAGGGTTTCTAAATAAAACTCCAAAAGATTTAATCTGTTTCGAATAGAGTTAAAAGAAAATTTTAAAGCGAATTTCAAAGAAATTTAAGTCTTCGGATAGGTTCAAGGGAATGCTAAGACGGATTCCAATCAAATTCTTATATGGATAAGAAATAATCAGTGTTAATGTAAGTGTTAGTCTAATGTGAGTAAGAATAAGTTTCTACGTAGTCTGTTTAAAGATAAAGCAAATTAAATTAAAAAGGGGTTTCAAGGAAATTCAAAAAAGAATTCAACGGTAATTATTACGCGGAGTGTTTTTTGGTTAATTTCAAAAGAATTCCATGATGATTCATAGCAGAATTCCAAGCTTATTCTGGACTTCATATTATGAGACTTTTGATTAAAATTAAAACCCCGGAAAATAATAGTTCAGTTTCTGTTTTTATAAATATTTGATTCTTAAGTCCAGCATCTTCAATATTTTGTTTAATGCCCATGCTCATTACATCTGAAATTGAAACGACAAAAATCAATTTGAAATATTGCTGAGTTATTTAATTCTAAAAACAATATGCAGCAAATAGAGAAAGACATTCATTTGGTAAAGAATCACTCTGTTTTAATGAAATTCTGGTGTGAAAATTTATGCCTATGGTGTGGTTAACTTATTTTTTTCCCGGTTACTTTTCAAATTCTCGGATATTTCCCGGAATTCCTGGTTTTCCCGGATCGCTGGCAACCCTGCTGAAGCTTTCGATACAAATCCTTTCAATTTCGTTTCAAAATTATTTTCTAGTCGCTCCGGATTTTTTTGGGAATACTTTCCAGAATTCCGTAAAACCTTTGGATTATTCCAAATCTCATAGAAATTCCATCAATTTTTTTCCTATGAATTCATCCAAGTTCAGGACAGATTCCAATCTTTTTTTTCAAGCTCAAGATTTCTAAAATAATTTCTTACTACAATGTTTCACTTTCCAAAGTTCAACCGTAATGAACATGTTCAGCATAGCAGCCTTCGGATAATTCAAGACCAACAATTGAAAAGGCCTCAACTCCATTTTGTAAACAAACCTTGTAAGGCCATTTTGTTGCAAACCGAAGTACGCCAACGCAAACTAACACAATGAACAGGTAGGGGAAATTCTCCTCTGCCCGATTGTGATTTAGGTTTGCGAATGTAGGTTTTGGTTCGCGAGTAAATGGCCTTACAAGGTTTGTTCACAAAATGGAGTTGAGCCCTTTTCAATTGTTGGTCTTGAATTTTAATGTCTTGAATCTCAATGAGGCCTTGGAAATCTAGTTTCCTAATTAGTTGCATGTTTTGGGCTGTTTTGGTGTTTCAATCTGTTGAAATGCAATTACTTTTTTGGTGCTTTAAATCCATTTAAGAATTTTGAAGATAATTTTGGACTTAGAGCATTTGCATTTAATTTTGGTAGGTCACAAGCATATAAAATTCCTAAAAGTGGGTCGCATAAGAATAAAGTTTGAGAACCACTGTTCTAAGATCTTCAATATGCAAGTTTTAAGTACAAAATAGTGTTTCAGAATCTGTTATTAAATACACATTGTATGCATACAGTTGCATAACTTTTGATGAATCTTAATACTTATAGTTGATTTATTGCTTATTTATTATTGATACTTCTTGACTATTAAAGTATAGCATATCAGTAAACCTTTTAAATGCTCTCATTGAACTAATAAACAACAAGCTTTGGATATAAAAATGACCAAAATTACCGGTTTTCATAAGTTCTAAAACCGGGTTTTCGGTATTGCATTCACGGTATTACTGGTGTAGTCGGTTACCAAGGTCGGTTACCATCCAAGGTTTGAAATTTAACTATTTTACAGGTAACTTCATTAACATTTCGAAAGAGCGAAAGGAGGGTTCTTCGATGAAAAACATGTATTTCAAGAACAACATGTGGAAAGGGCGTACAAACTTATTGAAAACAAACCTTCTTATGCCCTTTTCTCGCCACCCATATGACACTGAAAACTTTTCCCTTCCCGATGATGTTGTTGGTTTGCGTGGGCAACCCTCGGTTGGCAAGAAAATGGCATACAAAGGAATGTTTAGAAAAATCTTGTATGCCCTTTTCACATGTGGTTCTTGATTTCTTTTAAAGAATCTACCAAACAATGAAAATTTTCAAAAGCGATAGGGGAATTTACGTATTCTCGGCAACCTAAGCAGCGACCTTCTTTCTATAGCCTTTTTCTCTAAGGAACGCACACATATGCAGTATTGGTTTGTTTACAATCTTTTGCTGCCAGCTGCTCTAACAATTTCAGTCGAAAGAATTGTCAAAAACTGTTTTGAAACGCTTTTACAAAGCTCCAATCTTCTCTAGTGAGAGCGAGTATTGTCGGCAATCAGTTTTTCTTCGGCAACCGTTCCATTTGAACTGCATGTAAATCTGCTGTTCTATTATCGGCAACTCGAAATCAGCTAAAATTTGTAGTGCGTGTGTTGCATTTCAAGAAAACCTTGCTAGATTGCTTTTTCTCAGTGGTAAAAATATAGTCAAATTGAAGCTGAAAGCATAAAGAATCGTTTGCATGCATTCAGCGAAGTGTTTTCGTAAGAAAATCCAGTGAAAATAGTGTTTCAATTTGGGTTGCCGAAAATAGTATGTCATGCCGAAGCCGTCATTTCCCCTAGGTGATTAAAGGGTCCTTAACTGTAAATAACGATGTTCTAAAATTTTAGCATTCAACGCCATCTTCTAGAGAAGTAAAAATCCAATTTGCGTGTAAAAATCCAAAAACAAAACAAAAGTTTGAACCGCTCGTGGCAGGCTTAAACCCTGGTAGGGATAATCCCCACCCAATCTTCTCAAACATTGACTTGGACAGCACGTAGATGTCGTTCGAGACGGAATTGTTTAGCAACTCGCTTACAATCTTTGTTTTTCCTGTTCTGATATTCCATGGAAAAAAAAAACAAAAGAAAAAGGTGGGATAAGCTGTGGTAGGGGAATCGATCCAGGTAATGTACGCACGTGTTTTCCAATTTGCTCCTGCTGGCGAAAAGAATAAGTAGAATAAGAAGAAACTAGCGCAATCATCATGGATGAATGTAGTATGAGGATACTTTTTGCATGTATCTTGCATCGTCATGAACCGACTACGGAGGGAGATGCGAGATAATGGTTGCCATATTCTGAAGGATGTGAACTTCTACTCTGTCGGTTGATTGTCGTCATGCCTGCATTCATGATGATAATGAGGGGGAGAGTGGGGGTCGATTTGCGTGTGGGTGGCGATGATCTTGGCGAACATGAGGTTTAGAAAACTACTGTTCTTTTCCCATTTAGCTTTGTTGTTGTCTACACCCCGTGATGATGACAACGATTGTAATGACGGTGAGAACATGTGTACAGCAAATGTACACAACCTTGTACCCCCTTGTTGAAGACAATATCGTGTGTATCTCTTTATTCCCAAAAAAAAAACAGTCCCCTCATTTTCCGAATTGAAGGTCATTATCGGCTGAATAGAAAACCGACACACGGCGGTGTGACTGAGCTGTAAGAGAACGGGTATGATTTTATAAATAATGAATAGAGGAATGTACCTGTTTGTGCATTTACTAGCGATGCTAAGAATAGCACGAGTAGTGGCGAATATCGTGAAATCAATTTGCACTCCATCTTGACGATTATCGACCCGATTTCATGAAAAATATGAACAGCGGCGGTCTGGCGTCGTCTTCGGCGTCGTCGCTTGCTGGGTTGCCTGGCTGAATCCAGAAGGAAGTGACTGGCGGAATCAGTGCTCGCTAGACTCGGGACAAATCCGAAGGCTAGCTGCTGTTCGCTGGCACTGTATCTGGCTGCTTCGACGACTGCTGGCACTGCTCCACACGACGGTCTAGGAATGATCCACTTTGCTGCTCCACTTTTCCTTGATTTTTGTTGTAGCTTTTGCTGTCGATTGACTTCTTCTTTTTATTTCGCTCTCTGTTCACTCACTCACTTTGGAGATATCCGACACAGAACTTTTCCTTAAACACCCCCTTTTTCCGATTACGCCGCGCGATCTCTCTCTCTCTCTCTCTCTTTATTTTCCACTCACTTGGGCTCTTCTTTTTCCTCCTCCACTGGTTTCTTCTATTGATAATTTTTAATGGCTTAATTTATTTCTCATTTCAAACACCGACCAATATTGGCTTCAGGGCAGGGTAATTAAAATTAATGCATTTATATATTTACAGAAATAACCGAATCAAACTCATATGAAGAAAAAAAATCACTCTCGCAAGCTAGAATTTCATCTATCTTTCCGCCACCATTCGGTTCGATTTCTCCGTTCAGAAGGGAAAAATAGAAATTCGGATGCTATTAATATTTCGGAAAAATGACACTTTTCTGATAGTGAAGTTTCGCTCTCCCACCTACTAATAGCAGCAGCGGTCGGTGTGCTTACGCTGGCAGTGCTAGTGCTTGCTCGTCGACCTTCAGTCCTTCCAACCAAAAATCAAATTCAATCACTTGCCCAACTTTCACGCCAATCGAAAAATAAACTGTAAATAATCAGCAACTTCTGCTCGAAAGTACCTTCTTATCCAACAATCAACCAATCACCGGGTAGCTCCACCATTCCGGTCCATCCATTCTAATTGGATTTTCTCCACTTGAAATTAAAAAGAAAAACATCGATCTGAATGCGAAAAAAGCGGAGCCAAACTAAACGTCGGAAAATCCACTCACAGACTGAAAAGTTCGATCGGTCGGGGGCCCACGGCTCTCACTCAAAACACGCGCACTCCCGCTAATGCTGGATGCCACTTGTGTGCCAGTGTGACACACTCTCATATATAGCCAACCGTCGACGTCCGTACATACTGATGGTCACACATTATTGGAAAGTGTCGGTACAAGAGTGTGTGTGTGTGCGTTCATGTGGTGGGATTTTATGGGTATAAGGAAAATAGTTTTCCCTCAGCATTTCCCAATATGCACGCGCTGCGTTCAATTGTCATTTTCTCACCCTCACATCTCTTTCCTCTCCGGTGTGATTGGGAGTGTGTGTGTGTGTGTGTGTCTGTGCGCGCGATTGTGGCAAATTTCTCACTCTCTCCGCGTGCTTTCGGTTTGCTCGCCTGTGGAAGGCATGCACCGGAGAGAATGTCAGTTTAGAGTGAATGGAAAAATTTATGTTGGCAGCTTTCCCGACTGGCGGAGTTGCCAGATTTCTGGTTTTCAGTTAATTTGTGCGAGAAAGAGTTAATCACTTTCCACTTGAACCGATGTTGACAAGTTGAAAGGATCGCACGCCATGTGTTTTAACGTGCAATAGCAAGCAAAGCAAATAGCTTAACGACGTGTTCGGGGCAGGGCTGGCAAATGTCATTTTCAATGAAAGATCTCCCGTGATATTTACAGAGATACTTCTGTCAATATCATTGGATGAGAAAATGATGATAGAGATTTTCTTCAAAATCTCATCGAATTTTTTGTCATAACAGAACGTGACAGTGTTGTGTTCATTGTAATTACTAGCTCATTTATTGCTATTATGAGGAAATCTTAATAATATATTTACTTTACCGATTACATACGGTTGCTTGCTTTTATTCATTTAAATCAGTTAGAAATCTTGAAGTCAAAACCGCATAAGAATTATTCTCATGAATGCTTGATCATTGGAATATGACAAGAAAGCCAATGATAGGACCTGTTTTCTCATTGTCACATGACGGCCGTGATATTTACCAGCTCTGGTTCGGGGTATCATCCAAACCATTTGTGGGATAGTTCTACCATTCTACCATGTTAGCGTTCGTTTATGGTATTTGTTTATTACAGGACTGGTATAAGCGATATAATAGTAGTGCTTCAGTGACTAAAATTACGGAAATAGTGACTTGTAAATATTAAATTAGTAACCATTTATATGGTATCTTAGAAATTCAAATACGGTTTGATATTGAACCGGCCTCCCTTAGCTCAGTTGGTTATGGCGCAGCTACAAAGCAAGACCATGCTGGAGGTGACTGGGTTCGATTCCCGGTTCGGTCTAGGAATTTTTCGGGTTGGAAAATTTCTCGACTCCCTGGGCATATTAGAGTATGATTGTATTTGCCACACAATTATACTAATGCAAAAAAGGTAGCAGGCATCGAAAGCTCTCAATTAATAACTGTGGAAGTGCATCTAGAACACTACGTGGAGAGCACGCAGTAAGCTAATATGCCATAATCAATATTGAAATAAACTTTTTATGTCATGGAACTTAAAATCAAATTTCATAAATTCCTCTAATTTAATTGAATCTCACAACGAAATCTCCTGTGAAGAGCATTTGATGTGATTTGAATAATTTACTTTTGCTTACGTTAAACATGATGACTAGCAAATAGTAATTCCCATTTTGTTATGATCTTGAATTTGATTCTGCGTTCGAAATCTCTAAATATTTGATATATCTAGGTAGATAACTTTGATAATTTGCTATGAACTTTTCACAGAATTTCTTCAGAATGATCTCAAGAACTTTTTTAGTTAAACTTAGATTCAGATAAGCTTTTACAAACATAATATTGCATACTTGAAATTATTTGCAGAACAATCAACAAAATTCTTGGAAATAGATTATTTTCGTAGTTCGAAACGCTTAACATCAAATATCAAAATTAAAGTGGATGATAGATGAGGAGATGAAAGTAAAGAGTTGATAGTTCCGCTATAGTATGGCAGTGTGAAATTTGTATATAGAAAGTAGAAAACGAACAAAGGACAATTTTAAGGAAGCTATGTAAATCGTTAAATTTAAGCATGAAGTAATAACACATGATTAGTTCAAGTAGATTATTTTCGATTTATTATTGATTGTTCTAGAAATTCTCTGTAGGCTCCTTCCATAAATCCATCCTTAGAATTTCCATGCAATTAACCTCAGAAGGTTCATAAATTTCTGCTTAGAATAATCTTGGACTTCTCCCTTGCATTCAATTGGAAATTCAATTCGTATTCTCCTTAGAATCCCCATAGTATTTCCTCGGCATTCTCAAAACAACAACTCTTCTCAGAATTCCTTTGAGATTGAACTCTCAAAATTCGATTCCATTGGAATTCTTCTCGGAATTTATTTCGAACTCTTTAGAATTCTCTTGGAAGTATCGTCAGAAATCACCCCAGAATTCTTTTAGAACTATCCGCATCTTTGGAGTTCACAGGACTTTCAGGAATTTTCATTAAGCATTAAGCATTTTGCATGCATTAAGCAAAATTTCAGAACTAATTTACGGATTCTTATTAGAATTGGACCTAGTATCCTCATCCTATCATCATAGAACTCTTGTTAAAATGCACTCTCAATTACATTAGAATTATTTCCAAAAATGTTTCGGAGCTGACATTTGCGTCTCTAATAATTTAACCAACGCTTGTATGTGTTAAGCCAAGTTTAACTATATAGGTAAACCTGGCTTAAGATTTAAGCGGAGATGAAGAAATCGGTCCTCAGAACACTTAATTTTACATGAGACTTTCGTAGGCTGTACTTTGGTATTCTTCTCTGATATATATCTTGGTGTCATCCCTAGAATCCTTTAAAATCCTCTTTTAAATCTAAATTGAAGGCATTTCCCAATAGTTTTCCTGGTGTTCTAACGTTTTGCGGTTCACCCTGGTTAAAATTTTCAAATTTTTAACAGATATGTTATTTTGTTAAAACTACTGTAGACTTTCTAAGTGCCACGTACTCAATTTAAACATTTTGTGTATATTTTTAAACTTCACTCTATTTTAGTAGTGAAAAAGTGACTTTAGTGACTATTTTTAGGGAAATAGTTACTTTAGTGACTTTTTGGTTTAAAAAGTGACTTTTTAGTGACTGGCTTAAAAATAGTGACCAAGTCACTAAAAGTGACGTGCTACCAGCCCTGTTATTAGGATAATTATGTAATATTTTCAAACGATCCGGAACGTCACACAGTGGTCCAGGACTGTGAAAAGACGGTCAAAAGTAATTATCTCGTGAATTTTGCATTTTAGATAAGTGGTGTCTTCGGGAAAGTTTCTGGATATGAAACGCCTCTTCTCTTGAGATTGACACATTAATGACACTCGTTTACAGCATATTTGAACTTTGTTCACTGATGGTCATTTATCATGTAAAATCGTGAGCTGAATCCAAAAATGTAGCCCACAAAATCTCAGTAGGATAGTTTTCGAGATAGAGCTAAAAATGAAATTTCACTTTAAAAAAATGTGTTTACTAAAATACAAATATCTCCGGTTGCAATAAAGAAATATTAATTAGTTTAATTTTTTTAGTTTATTTATTATATTTTGGGAAAATTTAATTTCTGGTAAGTTTTTAAGCAGTGTAAATAAAAATGTTTGTAGTGGTTGTACCACTAATTTCACTGAAAAATATATTCCGAAATATCGGAAGCAAATTTGATCACCGTTAAGATCAAATTTGCTTCCGATATTTCGGAATATATTTTTCAGTGAAATTAGTGGTACAACCACTACAAACATTTTTATTTACACTGCTTAAAAACTTACCAGAAATTAAATTTTCCAAAAATATAATAAATAAACTATTAAATAACAACAAAACCACTAATCTCACAGACAGCTAATGTTCAGATGATCGGAAAAAAATTGTCTTACCTTTAATTTGGCGTTAAAATAATTGATATAGTCTGTATAGATATAGTGAATTTTCATTTTTTAGCTGTGTCTCGAAAACTATCCTACTGAGATTTTTTGACTACATTTTTGGGTTCAGCGCATGATTTTACATAGGATCACGGTTCAAAGATCAAAGTTTATTTTTTTTACTTTTATTTGTAAACTAGTGTGATTGATCCCCCTAGAAGTGAGATCCAACGTTTATTTTATTTTCTAAAATTTCATATCCCGGATCGATGACTTCGGCAAAGTTTTAGAAAAAATCAAGACAAGAAGGTGTCAACTAGGTGTATATTTCTTGATCTCATTGAAATATGGTAGCAAATTGCTTTCAAATGGTTAAAATATATTATTTTCTAACTAAATCCAGTATTACTTGCCTATTTCAGGATCCAGTATGGTGGAGTATGATATTCCTAAAAGTCATGTGTATTGATGCTTTGAACAACTTAGTAGAACATTGCAAAACAGGAAAATAATTATAAAGTAAAAACTTTTATTAAGGTGTTTTCCAAAAACAAAAGACGATTCATATTTCAATGAGCTAAAGAAATAGACACCTACACTCAAAAAATTCCTCACGTCATCTTCATCCTGAACACTATGGATATGAATTGTGACACAGTTGGATTCTATGTGGTGACATCAATAGCTTTGAACATCATATTTCAATATTCTACAATATTCTACTTTACCGACTCTAAAAAAGAATCGACAAATATATAAACAAAACTGCCAGAGATCAGAGCTTTCACATATCTTTTTAATGGATCTGATTTGGGATTCGATCATGGACTGCTGGGGTGTGCTGCTGCCGGAGTCTTCGTTCGATCTCACTGTGCCACGGTTGTTCTCATATATGAGGCGGGTTGATATGATAAAGTCACAAGTCTTGTTTTCGATGTTTACCTTTCTGAGCAAGCAATTCACATTGCATTGAAATGCAAAACACTTCAAATCCATCTGTTTTGAACAGTAGTGTGATTCAATGTGCAATACACTTGAATAGATAGTGTGAAAGGTTTTCAACATTTCAAAGTTTGAAACACTATAAATTAACGTGTATAACACATTGAACCAAGGTGAAATACACTTAAAGTAAATGTGATTGTGCATTTAAAAAATCAAGTGTACAAACACTTCGATCGAACGTGTTGAACTTTTTGAGTGTAGTGTCTGGAGCAAAGCTTCTGGTTTTGATATTTTCTAAAGCTTTGCCAAAAACACCAACCCTGAATATTAAATTTTAGGAAACTAATAAATTTCCGATCTCATTTCTTAAGAGATCAATCATTGATCTGTCAATGTCAAAAGAAGAACCTTTCATATCCAGGAACTTTCCCAAAGGCACCACTTGTCTTATATACAATATGCATCTGTGTGTCACAGTTCACAGTTCTGGACCACTTTGCGTCGCATATGGAGTTCAAAGTGCGATTTTTGAGCTCAAAATCCTCCCAGAAGTGCTAACAAATTTTTACTTGTGTTGTTGAGTTAAAGCCCATCCTTTAGAGATGCGTTCCGGCAAAATGGCAGCTCAATCTGTCAAATAAATAACTGTCGCTGTACCTCAACAATGCCCTAAAACAAAATTTATCTAGTGCTGTACTCGATCACGGTCATCGACTAACTAGCATTTTTTTCAACACTAAATATTTTCATTTGAAATTTGTGGGAAAATTGTTGTATTTTTAGTATATTTACTATACTTTATACCATCACATCCTTTGAATGCATATGTATTTCGTACTATTCCATAATTGATGGAATCGCCGTCTTTACCTGGACAAAATAAAGTACGCGCTAACACTAACATGACTATTTAGCTCAGTGTATAGAGCTTTTTGACGTTTAGTTGGCGCACACTATACTGCACCATTTAAATCGAACGAGTGCGAGCACACTGAAACAAAACATCCGCAATACTTCGAATGATTATTGCATTGCTCGAGCCCTTTAACAATATGCATTCGAATTTCGGATGATTTTCTTTTGGTTGAATTCGTCGTCAGATGATGAACATCCATATGACTGTCATCCAAATTGGAACATTGCCGCAAAAGCTCAACGCAGATGTCGCCACTGCATGATGATGATGATGTTGACAGACTGTATATAAAATTCGTGAAAATTAGCATTAAAGCATAATTTTCATCAAGCCTGCGTGAAATCCTTCCAATATAACATTCGAATTGAAGAAGAAAACGTTTTTACGATCAGACTGATGCGCATCTTTGACTTTTCTAGGTGAACTTTTCAAGATATATTCATTTCATTTCACGGCTCCATCAATGCTGCATCGTAAATATGATGGTAAACAGAAGTAAATTGTTCAATTAATCAAAATAAAGATGATTTGTCATCTTGTTATCACTTTGAAGACCATCTAGCACCATTTTATAGCATGGTGCGTGTTGAGTAAATCAAGTTCCGGTGCGTTTTCCGTCGAAAATTGTGAGTATCAATGTTTGCTTAAAAAAGGCCAAAATGAACATTTATTGAATATTGGCGTCCTATACAACCAATTCTCTATTACCACCAGCATGATACAACCTTTCCTAAGTAAATTCACTTAATTTCCACTTTCATATTAGTGAAAATCGCACATATTTACCACTTTCTGAAAAATGCAGCTGCGCAGGAGGTAACCTCTCCCTGTGGGTGCAAACTTGTTATGCATAATTTGTAATGAAAACATCTCCGATCCATACCGAAATAATAACAAATAGTTTTCAAACACGTTTTCTTACACGATTCAAGCAAAAGTTTCCACGGGAAATTATTAGTTTTTCTTTATGGACCGATTTGCCCCAAAAAGCGTCTGTTTTACTTGGAAAATTTGGAAACTATCCTCCTTCTAGTAGTTCTCACTTCGAAATGTAGGTGGCGAAAGCTTGGAAAAGGTTCACTGCAAGATGCCAATACAGGATGATTTTCGTTTGAAAATTAGCCACTCAAAGGACAAACATTTAAGAATAGTGTGACATGCAAGTGGTTTTAATATTAGATTTATAATTTGATAATCTACAATTCAATACTGAATAGCCATTATAAGCCATTCCATTATGCATACAAAAAAATTTCGTGGTGGAGAAAACCTCCTCCACCACGAATTAGCCAAACATTGGTTTTCATCCTTTACCTATGTTCGTAACAGCTCTGATAGCGATGCATATGCTTCCACCTCGTTTGTCAGCTCTGATCAGCAAATGACGTTCGATAGAATTATTTACATCATCGTTTTGAATGATTTGCGTTATGGGGCTGAACCAATACCATATGCATTTCCATTTAGTATGACAGTCACTCTGCAGAGAGCATTACGCATTTCAACTGAAGGCCCTATCCTTTTTCATAACAAGTGTCATCCTGTATTCGAGAGGAAAATCATCTGATTTCAAAACAACCGTCATCCGGTTGCAGCTATCATTCGAAAAAGCGATTTCGGTGTTTTGTTTTGAATGGTCTGAGGTTTCATTCGATCAGAGGATGATATTTCTGTACAGTGCAAGAGGGAAATAGATTAGTTGGAAAACAAACCGTCAATTCATCAATGTGTGCTAGATAGAGAAAGACGATTAAACGTCAAAAAGGTCTATTGCGTTTGAATTGTATCCTACGCCTCCAATTGTATGGAAACGTCAAAACATGTAATCTGTTATTGATTTGTCATAATCTGTGCGCGATTCCATCAGATAAAATGGAAAATAAACAAATTTTCGTCCAAATCCGAAAAAAATCTTGTTACAGACCATCTAAAAGTTCTCTCAAAACGAGAAATTGCTCTACAAAAAATGCATCATTTAAGAATGATTGTGATTTTTGTTTGCCCGAAAAAATGTCGACAAGCCATCGGAGTTTTGTAAGAAGGTTCTCTGGAATGATGAGAGCAAGTTTGAGTTCTTTGGGCATAAACAGCCTGCACTAGTTTGGACAAAACCAGGAGAGAGACTTGCTGACAAAAACGTACAAAGATAGTGAAGCAATATTATGGTGGATGCTTTGTGTGGTCTGGTGTGCGAAACTTGATTGAAATAGATGGGATAACGATAGCAGACTCCTACACCAGCAATTTGAAAAGAAATCTAAAGGATGAATCATCCCGCAAAGTTGGCTCAGATAAAAAGTGGACTTTTCAGCAAGACAACGACCCCAAGCATACCGCTCATAAAACCTTTGCCTATTTCCGTGTTTCACGTATCAAACTATTGGAATGGCCGGACCTTAGCCCTGACTAGAATCCCATTGAAAACTTATGGTCTATTCTGGATCATAATGTTGCCAAAGAAGATGTAACAAACGGTGAAAAACTGTTTGAAGCTCTGGAAAAGGCTTGGATGAAAATTAACCCTCAAAACATCAAAAACCTTGTTGAAAGAATTCCAAGACGCTTGCAAGCCGTCATTGAAGCTAAATGTGGTCATACCATAGAGGTAACTCTAAGACTAGAAGGTCCCGAGGAAACGTGCTCAACTTTTTGGCTCAGCTCTGGTACTCTCTTCGGTTCCAAGCTAATCAATGCACCCCTCGAAACATAGGATAATCCACGAACCCCTTATTTTATCTGAATAAATTTCATAACGATTCAAAACAAACATAGTGTAGTACTAGAATTTTGACTAGAATGGGGTACGTTAATCGATTTGCTTGGGACCAATAGGCTAGTCAAGTAGTGAGCCAATTTAAAATCGTTAGTTTCCACCGGTTGGTTATACCAACAATCAATTCGAAACTAACGATTTTAAATTGGCTCACTGCTTGACTAGCCTATTGGTCCCAAGCAAACGATTAACGTTCCCCATTCTAGTCGAAATTCTAGTACTACACTATGTTTGTTTTGATTCGCTATGAAAGTTTGACAGATAAAATGAGGGGCTAGTGGATTTTCCTATGTTTCGAGGGATGAATCGATTAGCTTGGGACCGAAGAGAGTACCAGAGCTGAGCCAAAAAGTTGAGCATGTTTCTTCCGGACCTACTAGTCTTAGAGTTACCTCTATGGTTATACTATGTTTTATGAATAAGCATTGACAATGTTGAATTTATTGCAGTTAGTACTTTAGTTTGTCCACTCAGAACTGGACTGTTTCCCAATAATTGTTGTTATTAAATAGTTAACCACTCTTATGGCCCAGAACAAAGCATATTCCAAAAGTGAATCTATTATGATACCCTCGTTCGAAAACTTCAAAAAACTGTCTATATTGAATATTGAGAAAATAAAGAAAACTTGTCATTCTCAGAGGTGCGTTCTTTATTTTGACGAGTACTGTATGTATTGGTAAAATTAACCTTGATTTGGGTGAACATATTTCCTGATATTTCTGCTCAATCAATATTGGATTGTCCAATGGTTGGATTTTAGCCGTTTCTTAGTCAATTTCACTAAAATTTGAGTATACTAATCTCAGTGTGTAAGAATTTTTCAACTCATACAAGCGTGAAGAGCCCACCGCCCAGGTAACAATTTGATGCTTAACAAGTGTTCTTTCAACGATTTTAATTCAGCCTTAGTTTGAATAATTGTTGTTCAAAGACCACGTTAACCTCTGTTCAGCTTTAAAACATCTAGATCTGGTGGTTTTAATCAGCTGAAAGCTTAATAGTAATATAAATTTAAAGCTTTTTAGGGCATTAAGTAAATCTTTTTTAACCCTTGTCCAGCGTTCTAGCTTTAATTTAAAAATAATAATAGGAGACCACTTCATGTGTTATAATTGATCTGGGACTGCTTTACTCTAAATACTGTCAAATTAGATTGAAATATTTATATTCATATTATAAGTTTTAAAGTTTACTTTTCATTTCGGGATTTGTATCGGCAGTCACTGGCTTACAGGCATCAACCATACCTACTGCACCACTGAAGCGTAAGTGAGGCAAAATGTATTATCTTGAACTACGTCAAATTTAGGTTGAATAATAGCAACCGCAAGAGTATTATACAGCAATGCAGAATTGCCGACAACAAATGGTGGCTGTAAAATATCCCTCTAATTTTCAATACAAGTACGCGATTTATTTCGATGGTATTTTGGATGCTATTTTAGAGCCATAATTGAGTTGTATTTTTTAATTAGGTCTGAAAATGCACTGCAATATAAAGTGGTGAACAGTCAAAACACAGGAATACAAATGTTAATACTTCCAACGTCGTCGCAGTCCAGTTCTACCTGAACATATTTCTTAAAAGCTTGTTTTCCTTGGCTCTACTGCTGATTCTGCTTGGGATTATTAAAATACCCGAGCAAAGTCGGTTAACAAAATGAAAGAAAATCGATATTAAAGTTTGTAGTTGACTCTCATGAAAACTAATTTTGATTTCAATTGTCGCGACAGAAGTCTGATATCATATTGTGCTTTCATTATGCAGTCAAGATTTTTCAAATCAAAGCAACTTAACCTGAAGTTCTGCTGTTAATTCCTTGTTTAAAATTTGATTTATGTTCATCTGTCGTTGAACTAACGATTATTGTTTATTTGTTTTGTTCAACACATTTCTCGCATCACTTTTCAAATAGACCAATGTAACATATCCACCATTTTGAGAAAATCGAAGTTGAAGTTCGACAGATTATTATTTTAAATGTTTAGAAACAATACATTTTGCAATACCATTTTTAATGTAGTCAGTGAATAATAACGTTGAAAATTCATTAGAAACAGTAGAATCACAGTTTTACTTCGAATTTCATGCTACAATATAGAAAAAAACCACATAGGACGTTTTAACTAGTCAAGTTGTATATCGGAAATGTTACATTGGACGATTTTTCTCAATGACATAATCAATGAGTGTTACATTGGACGTTTTGTCTACATGATACTAGATTCCCTTTCACAGATTTCAGAGTAGAGTACCTAACTTTAGGTTGGCCCCGCCTTTAGAAAATGAGTACCAATCATGTTAGGCAGTCCGAATGACCGAAGTAACAAACATGTACCCATCATTTCAAGCTGTACATTGGACAATTTTTGACCTATGATTATCTTAAATAAATGAAAGTAAATTTGCATGGATGTTTTTGTATCACATACAATGAGAAAAGAGCAATAGTTTGTATCGCTTAACTCGATTTGTTGACATTTGTTACATTGGCATATTTGAAAAGTGACGCGAGATTTTAGGTCATTCGTAACTAGCCCGAGGTGACATTTGAGCTCAAATCTTTCAGCGTGAGAAGCATGGATGCTAACCATTTACGACAGTAATCAAATTGATTTCATTGAAAGCAGAATTAGTTTTCCGTTTGATTCAACAGTGTAAAATTTTGTTCGCATTTTTGCTGTGTTAACCGTTAAGTCAACCAAAATGAGAACAAATGAAGTATTCAAAATAAGTTACATCATAACAGCAAATTCTGATTTCAATTTGATCTCTAACTTTGCTCGGGTAGGCAGTGAATTTAGAAGAACTAAACTGTCGGAAATGCAACGCATGGCACTGACGACATTCGACAATATTGTGCAATAGATTCATATTCTTCTATCAGGTTATCAACATATTTGTAGCGCATTGCTGATTTGTGGAGTAGTGTTAAGCATAAAAAAAGTCTTGTTCAGTCTTTATTTCAGCTAACTTATTGGAGCTGAATTATGGGGATACAATTCGCTTTATGCACTGCTAATCAACTATATATTCAGCTTAGTATTAATCAGCTTTGAATACCTGAAACCATCCAAAAGTCAGTTTCTATTCTTACTGATCAGCTGGAATTGTTCTTGGGCGCAAGCCTCAAAACTCGAATGAATGGGATTCCAATACCACCACGTTCGAAACCAATAGAGCAGCTTCACGCCAAATAGAGAATCGGAAAAACTTGACCTTCTCCGATTTGCATAAAACTTTGCATAATTGTTTGTTGGCAGTGATTCACATTTTTGATAAAACTCAGCCATATTGGATCTTGTAGAATTTTCAAAATGGCGCCTTTGAAACGCTTTGCTAGCCTCTTCACTTCTCTTCGCTCTAACTATGGCATCGGCCTAAGATTATTTTGGGGTGATGTAGAAAATAGGTCTTGCGCGTTTGGCGTATGAAATTGAGGAAAAACTTCAAGTCCCCTTATTCATTAATGTATGGGTTAGGTAAAGGAGTGTGCGTTTGATTAGTATTGTCGCAGTAATGGCCCCTACCCTAGCGGAACTCTAGCGGAACTATCAACCTATGCCCTTCAGAACTTCCTCTAGTTAATATATTATCACACTAAAGCTTCATGTTGATATTAGTATACCCGACCCGAATGACTGATAAACAGTAAAGAATCCGGAGGTACTTGGAAAAAAAAAACTCCTGAAGAATGTCAGATGAAATCGAGGAAATTTGGAAAAAGAAAATTCTGTTGATGTCGGATGACACTTCCTGGAGTAGTTGGATTTAACATCTGGAACAAGTTGACTTCCAGAGAAGTCGAACGAACATTTTTGAAGGAAATTCAAAGGGTCTTCCAGGGTAAATCAAAATATTAAAATAAAATTGTTGAATTTATTTAACATTTTAGGGAATTTAGCTGTGCAGAAGTTCATAATTGACTTTCCATTGACTTAAAGCTCGATTCATAGTAAATCTGGGCGCACGGTTTAATACACCACCGCGCCCCTCGTGGTTGGAACAAAAAACTTTTGACAGGCATTTGATGATGTTTCATTGACGAATAAATTGGTGACCAGTTTTTCTCGATTGATCGACGCATCCCTAAATTACGGATCATGAAAATTGAGAAAAGAAAATTAATTGTGCACAAACATCTAGATAACCCTTCGTGGTATGCCTCAAAAATGGCAAAAGTTTTAACATTCCCAAAGTCAACGGTGAGTCTTGTAATCAATCGTTGCAAGGATACTCTGAGTGTGGATAGAGCGCAGCGCATCTATCATAAAAGTGGCACTAGGGACAAAAAGCAGAGGAGAAAGGTGTTGAGGTACGTGAAAAGCAACCCAGGTGTCTCCATACGTGATTTGGCAAAGAAATACGATTTCAACTTTTCCACCGTGCGTAGCATCCTTTCAAGAGAAGGATATAAGTCTTTTTGTGCCAGTAAACATCCGAATCGCTCCCTGAAACAAAATTTAGTGACCAAAAAGCAAGCACGATTACTATACGAACGAGTTTTGACGAAATTTGATGGCTGTATTTTAATGGATGACGAAACATATGTCAAAATGGATTATAAACAAATCCCCGGACGAAAATTTTACCTGGCAACTGCTCGTGGGGATGTCTCTTCCAGGTATAAATTTATTTTTGCTGATAAGTTTGCTCGGAAACTAATGATTTGGCAAGGAATCTGCAGTTGTGGCCTTAAAACCAAGGTTTTCATCACATCTCATTAAAGAGTGTCTGAAAAGGCGGATTTTAACCTTCATTCGGCAACACAAGACCAACGTAATGTTTTGGCCAGATCTAGTCAGCTGCCACTACTCTAACGAGGTACTAGAATGGTATGCTGCAAACAATGTTAGTTTCGTCGCCAAAGAGATTAATCCTCCGAATTGCCCTGAGTTCAGACCGATCGAAAAAATATTGGGCAATTGTCAAGCGAAAACTTCGACGCGGCGGTAAAGAAGTGACAAATGCATTTAAAGTGGAATAAGTTCGCCGGTGCAGTGTCACCAGCGACTGTGCAGATCATGATGGCATCGATCACAAGTAAAGTGCGACAGTTCGTTCGAAACGGTGAAATGTAATAACTTGTTATCTATCGTTTGAAAGCTGAATAAATACCCTTTTGTTTGACGTTTTGATCAACCGTGTATGTTGTTTAATTCTTGAGTTATGATCACTTGAATGCGTCCAAATTTACTTTGAATCGGGCTTTAAATCATCCCATAAATACTAAGCATTTGAATTCCAAAATCTCCACGATTTAAAAAAAAAAAAACACTTCCCTAAATTTTGATACTCTTACACAACATTTTCATCGAGGATCTTGATCTTAGAATAATGTCATCAATATTTTTCATACAATAGGATTGAACGAAAAGTGGTCCATAGCAAAAATCTCTAAAATCGATACCTATTCTGTGTAAATGAAAAAGTTTAAAAGTTGACCCACATTTTGTTTGTATGAAAAAGACAATTTTACATTTACCGCAAGGCTCTGAGGGGGGAGTGGGTTAAACCCTAAAACACCGATACCCCTCGCTGCGTCAGTGCTGTGATCATGGTCCTTATTACCGATGTCACTTGACGGTGACATCGGTAATAAGCGCCAGGTGACAGGTCCTTCTCAAATGCTACGCGACCGATCAGAAACAATGAAGCATTATTTTGTTTCTAATCATGTGTAAAACTTTTTAATCACATAACTTCAAAAAATAACTTTTCAACCTATTCAGTTTTTGATAATGTTCTTATATTGTTATTGAAAATCCTAATATACGAATTCCAACACGTGCCGCAGGATGAGCATTTCATTTCCAATGAATTTGCTCTCAATTTTCCCAGCAGACAAGTTTCAGAATTTGTATTCTGCAAACACTTCTCAAGATAACATATGAAAACCCGCACGCTCCACCGTGCAGTACTCACAGCTGTGAGCAGCAGGAAAAATCAGCCAGTTTTCCCACGCACACACACACACACACACACACGCATACGAACTCGTTGGATATTGTTGTTCGTTCAGGCTGGCAAAAATTGAGAACTCGCTCACTGCAACAAGACGGCACACGGCCATAGTGGGTGGGTGGGTTGTTTGCTGGGAGGACCGACGGCAGTACTCAGCAAAATCAACTCCATCACATGGGAGAGCATGACCAGAACACAGCACATAGCACACACCACGGACCGAGCTGCCAAAGAGCCGAGAGCGAAACGGAACACTATTCTCTAATGAACACAAAATGGCGAACAATTATGTGTATTTTGGTTATAATTTTTTGCATTGTTCAGCTATAGTTCCGATCCATCGAGGTCGGAAAAAACACGGCACCGATGATGTCAATGCTTCCGATTCCGATTGCTGTCAATCGATCATTCCCTCGCGCCATCACAGCACTTGCTTCCCCGATGAATATATCGAGGGAAAAAAATCGGTCACTCGCGCAAAACAAAGTATACAATGAGAGAAACGAAATCCTCCGGTTGCCGTTCTTCGATATCGATCTGTAGAAACCTTCTCGACACCACTGGCAGCACTTTTCACTTTTCTTGCATCGATGGGGAAAATTTGCACTATCAGTCACGGGTCACACGGTTTCACTCATTGCTTCCGGGCAGTTCGGCGACAACTACGATTGGAATGCCGTCCAACACTTGAGCTCGGTTACCTAGGAACGCAAAAATGACACTGAGAGTCCAGATTGAATCACTCGCAGGCTCGTAGGTGACTTTCTGAAGGTTTCCTGTGCATTGTCATCTTTGCAGCATTATTGGGGCTTATACAACACTTTTTATGACTACTAGATGCTCACGGCAGTGATAAACGTCTATCTGGTAACGTCTTATCGCTCAAGGATGCCCGAATAAATCGTTCTCTCGAACGATAGCTGCAAAGTTTGTATTCCGATAAGAGCTATCTACAGCAGTAGTGGCCCTATTGCAGTTGTTCGCTCATTCCATCCAACACACTTCTTGTCACCAACGAAGTACACTAAATCGTCTGTAAACCGTATACATACGTTCTTGCCACAGCAAAGACGGGAGGATCGTAAAACTAAAAACCGACAATGGTACACCACACGTAATGCTCAAACTAGAAAATAACACTTTTCAGTCCACCGAGCATTGCCTACTGCGACAATTTGCTTCTAATCTAAGAAGCTTTATCGCTAGTCAACTTCACCCACGGTTTAAAAAAATCAAACGTTCCGAACTCAAGATAACCCGTACTGGTATCTACGAACCACGATTCAAAAACTGGCTAGCAATCCGAAGCAGCTCCAAAAATAAGCACTGTCAAACTTGGTCCTGCCTTCATCGATCGCGAGCTACCAACAATTGTTAGTTGCAAAAACCAGCCATGAAAAACCCCAATAATGTTAACTTTTTCCCGTCGCAGACAATAACCTGGACCTACTGGACGCGTACGCGATGAAGAAAGCACTTTTCACGGGATCACGGAACACTCCACCGTTCGAGTTTTGCGAGACGACAATTTCTGTGGTCTGGTTAGCAAAGAGTGAAAAATTTTCAATAATTTTTTTGACAGCTAGCCAAAACTTGCAACCCGATGGCTGGTACCAATACCAAGGGCTAGGCCTATGAGTAATATGTTTTGGTAGTGGTGCTGCATTGAAATGTGAACCAATCTATCGGTTCAATGACAGCACGGATGACGGTAAAACGATATGGGTTGGTGGAACTGTACACAATGCGATGGGCGGAGCAAATTTTTATGGCATCCGCAACTGTACCTTCTAGTTGCAATAAATAACAGTAGAGTGGCTCAAGTTAGATAGACAGTGAGGAGGTAGATGGTGCTGTATGCCTCGAATGTGAAGCTTAATATTTATCCATTAGCCATGACGCATCATTATCCTTTCGCATTAGAACATACTCATGTTCTAATGGGAAAGGATAATTATGCTAGTTGGAAAGCTTTTCTATTCATCCCTAAATGTTGGTTTTTCTATGCAATGACATATTGATTTAACTATGACTTTGATTATTACTAGACTGTACCGTAGCAAAGTTATGTGAACACCCAGTTGGCTAAAATGACCCAGCGGAACGCGCACCAGGATTGGCAGGAGACTTGAACGAGTACAGCCCAAGTAGTGATCCTGAAAATAATCAACTAGTATTGGCCGTAGCTACGAATAGAAAACTCCACAATAATCCTCTTAAGAAATACGTCATTGATTAGTTGCCAGCTGAAAACAATAATTGGATTTATTATGGTGATAAATCCTTCCACTGAGAATATATTGTATGTATGTAAGGTAGCCACCATCCCTTCGAAGATCTTGTCTTGTATGCAGCTCCACTTAGGCTCTGAACCATTTGGTAGATTATTTTAACTTTTGGTTAAAATTTGACAGATGGAAAGTTATCGATTAACCCTGCTATCCGAGCATGGTTATTTCTGACAGACAAGAAGTTAAATTTTGACAACCGTGGCTCGAAAACCGGTCGATCGACAGCACAGGGATTTTCGAACATAGAAAATAACTTTCGAAATGTCACTTTTAACCACGAGTTAAATTTAACTCGGCAAATGGTTCACAGCCTTAATAGCAAGATCAATTTGAGCTACCGTTCTGAATTCACAATATCGCTGTATGAAGGGCCAAAAACGGTGGGGTGGACCCGTAAGCAGAGGCACTTACGCGAAATCCACGGGAATTTAAGAATCTCCTTCCAACGATACGATCCAACAAATCGAATAACGCAATTCGCAATACTTATTAAGCTTCCTACAGGATGGTTTGTTAAGAAGGGCGCGTCAATCTCCATGAAACTGTTGGAGTAGAATTCACACCATCACAATCGAATCGGTAGGATAAAGAAAATGATAGTGTTTATTCCCTCCTAGACTCCGGTTGTCATACCACTCCAATCGTCCAGTTCCAGGTCAAATGATACCCTGATGCTCCCTCCCAACCCAGTATTTATTTATATATATAGTAAACATATAATTACGAGACGGTTCTCATAATGATTATAAAAAAAACTTTTATTGCACTAAACCATTTGATTACACTTCTCACTTAATGTTAAAACTGAACTGATTGAATTTTGCCTCAGCGGTCATACTTATGCCCTACTTCTGCTAGCACTGCATAATTCTAATTTCTGCTGACGCTTGATGCTCGATGAACTGGAGTGGTTGTGTGGTCCGATGTGTTGCTACGCGGTGCTAGTTTATATGGAAATGTGTTCCGTGATTCCTCCGGGGGGTGAAGAAAGGACGTCCTCGTCCTTGTTGTGCTTGTTGTCGGATGTGACTTCTGATGACTTCTGCCTTTTGTTCCTTGACTTTGATTGTTGAATCTTGATGGTGAACTTTCGTTTCCGAAAACACACATAGATAATTACTCCTGTTATAGCGACTGTTGAAATTGACAGCCCTCCTAGCATGCCGAAAATCCAATTTTGATGATTGTATTGCTTAAGGTTGATAAATTCCAATTGATGTCGGTTCTCCTTGGTTAAGATGCTGAGCGTTGGAATGTCATGATGTTCTACTATAGTTCGGTTGATTATTAAACTGGGAAATGCGCCTTGCAGTTCCTTGGTGCTACCAGATTCTTCTTGTGATGTGAAAATCTGGTCGTTTATTGTTATACTGCAATTGAAAAATTTTATCAAAAAATTTCCTGAAAGGGTCCTGTTGTGTGGTCCACAGCTTGAATGCATGTATAAACTTTTGGCGTTATTGATAAGAATGCTGTTGTCCGAAATCAGACTAGTAAACGTGTTAATTTCCTTCATTGCATTGCAATGGCTTATGATTCCCGTAATCATTGAGTGTGTGCAATTATCCTCCAATAATTGCATGTATGTTGTCCGTTGGATATATTCTTCTGGGTGTGAAGTGGTAAAGATGTCATGATTTGATTTAACTACAAATGTTGGTAGGTTGGTAATGATGGTATCGTCGACGATTAGCGGAAAGATTTGGATGATTTCTGATTGAGATTTCTGTAGTTCTGGTATCTCCAGAATGTATAGTAGTAAATCGTTTTGTATTGCGATTTTCGGGTTCACGTAGTCCAATGCTTGTTCTGGGTATCGTGTCTTAATTCCTTGCTCATGCAATAGTGATTCAATATGTAAAATTTCCTTTAAAGTAAGTAGTTTATTGTTGGGTAGAGAAATACGCGTTCTAAGTATTGTGTCCTGGATTTTCGTGATGATGCTATTTAGGGTGTCCATATACAGCAGTAATTTGATAGCTTCATATTCCTCGAGCAAGATTTTGTTTTCCAAGTTCTGCTGAGCAATAAGTTGATTGACTGTGTTGCTGATATCGGCAATTCTGAAATCATTTGGTTAACTTGAATTTGTCGGTTATTCTCTTGGATGAGATCGTTTGTTGTTCTATTAATGATGCGGAGGTCATCTGCATCAGGGCTTCCGGCTAGCCACTTCCAAGCTGATCCTAGGGCATCCCAGCGCCTTTTCCTTTTCCGTTCCGCTGGTTTTATCTGCAGAAGGTTACTATGCAGCTCCCTACTCTTTCGTATGACCAACTGGGAAATTGGTAAATTATCGTCTAATTTCCTAGCTATTTTGTTAATTAGATTTACATTTGTTTCAATGACGGTAATATTTATTGGATGGACAATTTTTATCAAGGCTGTTTGAATTTTGCATTCCTTGTGTTGTACTAAAAGCACAGACAAACAGACGTAACTCTTAGAAAAACTTGTTCTTGAAAACATAGTATCTCAAAACATATAACCTCAGTAACGACATCTCTCTGGCTTCTCGCGGAAAACAAGTTTGCTCGCTAACTCGTAAACAATATTGCATAAAAGTTTTATAGAATATATAGAAACGTCAAAGTGATCCGATGCCAGCGCTGCGGCGAGTAGTTCGCGGAACTGATAATATTCAAATCAACCGTTAAATGCATGAACGAAGATACACAATGAAGAGTTACGTCTGTTTGTCTGTGCTAAAAGTATTGGGTCCTGGATGAAGGTTCCGTATTTCCATTTTTGATTCTGTCGTTACTATAACAGCCAAGACAATGATGATAAGGTAGCGGCATAGGTATATTCCAGTGTTCTGTAATTTAGATTTCTAAAGTTAGGACGTTTTCTTCAGCCTTTTAATTTTGTTTTTATGTCTTTTAATGTTTCGTTCGTTTTTGAATGTTTTATGGGTAATATCGTGTGCCTTAGTTTCATTTGCCCTAGGTTGTCTTTTTGATCTGATGTTAGGGATTACAAAGACTTCCTGATTTTCTTCGATTGTGGGGGGGTCTTCCTTATTCGTATTTTGTTTCCTTTGTTTGTTTTGTGACTTATACATGTTTATCCTAGCTTCTCGAAAAACTTTTTCGGCATTATTGACTATGTCGATTGGATTCATATTATTGTTATTGTTAAAGACTATCTCGTTTGGGGTGAAGGAAGTTGCAGAATGAACCGAATTATTATATAAGGCTACAGATAATTTTACTATAGATTTTGTTCCCATATTTTCAAATTTGTGTTTGTTACTGTTAAATATTTCAATTATAGTTGAATGTGTCCTTTCTATCTGGCCATTAGACTCAGACGACGATGCATAGGCTAAAGACGATCCTGCTTGTGAAATAAAGTTCCTGAATTGAATGGACTGGAATGTAGTTTCATGGTCTGCTATTATCAGTTTTGGTATGCCAAATGAAACGAAATACTTAGTTAAGGCTTTTTGAACATCAATGAGGTTTTAAGTTTTCATATAAAATAGTTGTACATGCTTGGAGAAAGAATCAATGAGAGATAGAAAATTACAATTGTCCATTATAAAAATGTCCATGTGTACGCGTTCCATGGGCTTGTCAGTGATAGGGCGCGGGGAGATTTTAATATTATACGGCTTGCGCTCGTATTTATGCTTGTTACAAATCTTACAGGAATTAACGAATTTATGCATTTTTGGAAAGTAATAAGAACGTTTTAACTGAGACATTACTTCTGCAATGCCTCTGTGGGCTCTCTCGTGTTCATTTACTATTAAACGATTTTGTCTTTCCTCGTTCTGCACGTCTTCGACAAGGTTACTTGCAAAAACAAAATGACCTTTCTTGTCAAAGTGTTGTTTGAATGATTCTTGAATAAGAAGCATGATAGGTTCGGATGCTAAAATAGCCGTTTGCTTACCATTATGATATAGTTTCAAAAATTGTGTTATGTCCTGCGTCGTGAAGTTGGGTTGTGTTACGATTGTCCTCTTATGGTTTCCAAATAACGTTTCCTGGATAACTGTGGCAAGCCCTGATGTCCGAAATATTAGTTGATTCTTGTAGTAGTTTATTGGTTTGTCTACAAAGTGGATATAAAAATCATTAGAATCTTCTCCAGAGTGAATTGTATCGTTATCGTCGGATGGTTCATCTTCTATAGATATGGTTGGTTGTATGTCTTCATTGGTACCTAAAATGGAAGATTCTGCGTTATTATCAGTATAAATTTCGTTTAAATTAGCCTCGACTGGGCGCTCGGTAAGCGCGTCTTTTTTGCCTGCAGTGGAAGAATTTGTGTTAATTTCGATCTTTGTTTCGTTATTGTTAATCTCCAAAGGACGTCGACTTAAGGCATCGGTTACTACATAAGTTCGTCCTTCCTTATACTTTACAGCATAGTCATAATTTTCAAGGTCCAATGTCCATCTAAGAATTTTGGGGTTTTTGTCAGATGTCTTGATAAATGTCAATGGTTTATGATCGGTTACGAGGGTGAATTTGGCACCATAGAGGTAAGCTTTAAATTTGTTTACAGCCCATTTTATGGCTAATGCTTCTTTTTCATTGGTAGCATAACGGGACTCTGTGTCTGTCAGTGTTCTTGACGCGAATGCTATAGGCCTTTCAATACCTTTTTGCATTTGCGAAAGCACTGCACCCAATGCGTGGTCTGATGCATCCGTTGTTAAAATGAACGGTTTGTCAAATTGTGGGTATGCTAGTACCTGATCGGTTGAAATGATGTTTTTTAGTGAATTAAATGCATTTATGTATTGTGGATCTTGAAGGTTTAAGGTAGTATCCTTTTTTAAATACTTCGTCATATATCTAGTAATTTTTGAAAAATCTTTAATGAAACGACGGTAGTAGCTTGCTAATCCAAGAAACTGTTTTATCTCTTTTTCCGTTTTTGGAATCGGCCAATTTAAATTTTTTTCTATTTTCTCGGGGTTTGGCTTTACGCCATTTTCAGAGATAATATGACCAAGGAATTCAGCTTCCTTTCTTAAAAATTCACACTTGTCTAATTGAATTTTTAAGTTAAATTCTGAAAGTCTCGTCAAAATAAGAGCTAGATTTTTTAAGTGTTCATTCAAGTTTCGTCCAACGATAACAATATCGTCAAGATATACATAGCAAATTGTGCCTATGTAATCCCCAAGTATATTGTTCATTGCCCTCTGAAAGGTGGCGGGGGCATTTTTCAGACCAAAGGGCATTCGTGTGAATTCGAAATGGCCCTTATCAGTGGAGAATGCTGTCTTTTCCCTGTGTTTTGGATCCATTTCGATCTGGTGGAATCCAGATTTAAGGTCCAGCGTAGTGAAATAAACAGACTTTCCAAGGTGATCGAGGATGTCTTCTATTTGTGGCATTGGGTATTTATCGTCTACAGTCTTTTCGTTCAGTTTCCTGTAATCGATAACGACACGTATTTTACGTTTACCAGAGGCATCTGGCTTTTTTGGTACTACCCATATCGGCGAGGAGTATGGGCTAGTAGAATGGGAAATTATACCGTTATCTAACATTTCTCGGATCTGTTCTTCAACGTCCTTTCTAAAATGGTGTGGATAACGATAACTTTTGGTGTAAACCGGAGCATCATTGTCGGTTATAATTTTATGTTTTATAGCAGTGGTCGAAGATAATTTTTCTCCTTTGCGCAATAAAACTTGTTGGTTTTTTAAAATCAGATCAATTAGTTTTGATTTTTCTAATGAAGATAGATGATCAGTCCTGATGAGTTCGCCTATTTCCTCGTAATTCAATTTATGTGTTGATTCCATGGGGATAGGGTCAATTGTTTCGAAATTATTTATTGTGAGTTGGAGACTCGAAAATTCTGGTGGTTTCTGTTCAGTACTTAGAATGTTAATAGTAGTTTTAAAATTCTCTGCTCTGTATAAACCCGGTTTCACAAAGGAGTTGCTATTCAAATTTTGAAATTCGGGGACAAACCAGTCACCATTATTTAATGTTTTCAAAGTTACTGTGTGATGGTATTCAGGTGTTTTAGAAGGGAAGAATTTTAAAAATTTAATGTTTTCTCTTTTTAATAGTAGCGTTTCGGTTTCAAAATTAAGTTTTGACTTAAATCTTGCAAGTGTTTCTGCGCCTAATATACCGTCAAAAAATTCATGAAATTTAAATTCATAAAATGATAATGGAGGGAGGTGCTTAAATTTTTTTAGTTTTCCCTTATTTTCAATTGTATGATTTCCAGAAACATTTGTGATAGAAGTACTTATGGGTTTTGGACGAGTGAGTAAACCTGGGGAAATAATATTTTTATTTGCGCCTGAGTCGATCAAAAGTTTGATAATTTTGTTTGTTTCTGGGTGTTTTACTTCAAGATAAGGGAGAAAATTCATGTTTCGTTTTGTGTATTGATTTTCATTTGAAAATTTACTGCAACCTCTTGTTCTGATTCGTTTTCTGATTCTGAATCATGTTCAGAGTCCAATTCTTGGTTATTTATGAGTTTTTTTATTGAGTGTCAATCGACTTCTGATTGAGGGGTCGATTTCCATAGGTGTTGTTGAAGATTTAAATTCCGGTTTTTCGGAATTTTCAGAATTCCTTTTAAAAGTCTTTTCTGAGAATGTTGAATTCTGTTGATTTTGGTTTTTAAATTTTTGTTGATTTTGGTAGCTGAGTTTTCTTGAAGGCAATTTATCAGACATACATGCTGCGGTTAGTTCTTTGGATTTGAATTTGCAGAGGAATGCGTAGGCATCCTCGATGTCGTTTGGCCGCGCGGCCTGAGCGTACCCAAAATAGGGTTCTCTTAAGCCGGCGATAAATGCAGCTAAGCAATCTTCATCGATAAACTCATTAATAGCTTGCCAGCTATTCTTGTAAATTTCCTTTTGCTTTGCCAGCGTTTTTATGTTTTGAATTCGTCCTTTGGTAATATTTTTGGACAGACATTCCGTCACTCATATGGTTCTGCCAAAGTTGACATTTGTACGTGGACAGCTCTTGTCTGTCCCCGAGTGCATTCGTCAGAATTTCTTTTATGGCATTAAAGTCTTGCGGGTTACCAGCAAGGCAAATAATGTCTTTCGCTTTCCCTTGAATTTTGTTTGTCACCGCGGTGACGTACATATTGAAAAGGGTATCATTAACGCGATCACTAAACAAATTTAAGGTATTTTCGGCTGTTGTCAGCCATGCCGACAACTGTTTCCTATTACCCTCAAACACAGGTAAGGATTTAATAGGGTCTGGAATTTTATATAGGTGCTCCAGATTCACACCAGTATGATTTTGCTGTTCTGCGGGTGCTACCGCAGGTGCTACGTTTTGCAAGTTGTCGATCACTCGCTGCTGACGGTTTTGATTTTCATTCAACTCTTTTAGCTGCTGCATAATGCTAGCGAGCTGGTGAGTTAATTGCTCCATTTCTGAAGATATTTCGAGGTTTTCAATTAAGGGTAATTGTTGCGGAATTTGGACGATAGGCCCTTTTGATCGCTTCAGCATCGACTCAGCTCGGACGAATGTCGACTCGCAACGTCGAATATTTTTTTATAGCGAACCGATGTAAACAGAATAACGCGTGCAATTACAGATAAAATATTCTATGGAAGCACCAATAGAATTAGTTTAAACTTAGTGAATCGTACGCGAACGTGAGTACTTAACTGTAACTATTAAAATACTTGATAAATAATTTGACTCATATCATCATTAGATAACCTAACCTTAAAACTGAATAATTGGCTTGGAATTCTCACGAACCGAATTGCTACTGTTAGAAAACTAATTTGTAAGTCTAATAATTGTTATGCCAGAATGTAAAACTAAAGCTAAATATAATTACAGTCGAGTTGCGGAAAACCGAACTACGGAAAAGTTTTTGTAACAAGCTCGAAAATTACGATATTCGAAGAGGATTCCGAAAATGAGCAATACATCTTCAGATTTTCACTGCAAGGCTTGCAATCGGCAGGATCACGCAGACGATATGGTGGCATGCGACATATGCGGAACCTGGTTCCACTTTTCGTGTGTGGGAGTACAAGCCTCAATATGCAACAAGACTTGGCATTGTGGTTACTGCCTCAGCGGTAGATCTAGTTTCCACGGTTCCGAGAGTTCTGTGCAAACCAGTAGCACTAATGTTCGCTTGCGCCTAAAGCATTTGGAGGAATCTAAAGCGCTGGAAGATCGGCTCCAGCTGCAGCAAGCGGAACGGGAACGTGTGTATTTAGCACAAAAACATCAGCTGGAACTAGAATGCTCATCGGGTGAAGGAAGCTACCAAAGCGTTCGGAGCCGACAAAGCTGCTCGAGTCTTCGCAGTGAAGTTCAAACCTGGATAAACCAGACGAGAAACCAGACAACGGATACCGTGCAGCAAAGCGGTGGTCAACAACCTGGTGCTTCAAACTCAACACCTTTAAATCAACAAATGGTAGTGCTGGAAAATGGTGTTCCATTTCCACTCGTACCACCAATCGCTACTCATGCACTGACAGTTCCATCCGCAAACATAAACATACAAAATATCGTTCCGCCCGGCGTGTTGGTAAACAATAAAAACCAACTAGTTCAGAAGCAGTTCGGAAGAAATCCGCTTTCGCCGAATGCGAATCAGCAAATACCAGTTGCTGCTAGTCAGTTAGAGCAGACACCTTTACAGTCATCGCAACTGCTGGCTACCGTTATCCGAGATCAACGGGAACAACATCCACCGTTTCCGTACAAACAAACTCTCCCACGGACAAATTTACCAGGCCCAAAGGAGTTGTCATCGAATGTGCCAATTGTGGAAAGTTATGTTCCTATGCAACCAAGTAATGAAGGTCGAACTGAAACGGAAGCCATAGAGATTCAACGTACGTGGAGACGACCAAAGCAGTTGCAGCAGCAGCAGAATACGTACGATCATCACACAGCCCAGCCGACAGCGGATTCCATTCAAAATATTCCGTCACAACCAAAATCACAGCCAATTCCACAAATGTTCCACACACAGTGGTCTCAGCAAGGTAATGGAAGATTTGTCGGTGATCAGCAGCAGATGACAGCCGGGAATTATGTACCGATCTCTTCGACCATGAACGTTCCACCTCTCATGAACTTTCCTCAGCCATTTCCTTACGCCGAGTGGCCTGCAAGTGAAAGCGCTGCTGTTCTGCAGGGTACAGTTAATCAGCAATCAAAAACGTATCCATCGAGAGGATCAGCACCCGGGGGATTGCCGTACGTGCATACACCACCAGCACATATGGAATTTGGTTGGAATCCTCGACAAACAGTTCCGCTGCCAGCTTCTTATCAGCAGTGGCCCGTATCTAACACGGATGGCATAGTTTTAAGTGCACAGCAACTTGCAGCTCGACAAGTCGTGTCCCGTGAACTACCGAAATTCTCGGGTGATCCCCTTGAGTGGCCAATGTTCATCAACGCATTCGACTCAACAACATCTATGTGTGGAATTCAACCGGATGAGAACTTGGCTAGGCTTCAAAAAAGTTTGATAGGAAGTGCCAGAGAGAAAGTGCAGAGCATTCTTACATTACCAGCAGCGATTCCCGAAATCATCGAGACCCTGAGAGACGAATGCGGACGGCCAGAACAGCTAGTTTATTGCTTGCTAAGTAAAATTCGAAACGCTGCTGCACCGAATGTCAACAAACTGGACACTCTGATAACATTTGGTCGGGAAGTCAGAAATCTGGTAACGTACATTGAAGGTGCACAGCTGCAGGATCATTTGTCTAATCCGATGATGTTATCGGAGTTGGTTGGAAAGCTACCACCAAATCTTCGATTGGATTGGGGTCTTCATACGCAGCGAATTCCTCAAGTTTCGCTGAAAGCGTTCAGCGAGTACGTCTCCAACATAAAGACCGCTGCTTGTCATGTATCGTTGCCAGCAGAATGGAGTCACTCGGACGACAGCTACCGCAAGGGTAAGAAGAAGGAATTTCTGAACGCTCATACCGTGGAAGAAGAGCAGCATCACGATACGGATAGGAAGACGGATTACAAGTCCAAACAGGAAACGAAAAGTGACCCCAAGCCATGTCACGCGTGCAGCAAGATTGACCACAGGCTTCGAAACTGTCATACGTTCACTGGTTTCAACGTGGATCAAAGGAAGCGTTTGGTAGAGCAGCTTAAGTTGTGTCAACATTGCCTTGGAAGCCACGGAAAATGGCCGTGCAGGGTAAAACAATTCTGTGGAGTCGATGGATGTGAGGAGTCACACCACAGGCTGCTGCATTCCGTCAATCCTCAGACATCGAATGCCACTGAAGGTGTGAGTTCGTCAGGTTTGATTTCTGCCCACTGTAATCACCATGCCAGTACGTTATTCAAAGTAATTCCCGTCGTCCTCTCCAACAATGGGAAAACCGTCACAACTTTTGCTTTTCTGGATGATGGGTCTAGCCTCACGTTGCTGGAACAGGATATCGCAGACGAACTTGAATTGGCAGGAGAAGAAAGTTCGCTATGCTTACAGTGGACTGCAAGTGTAACAAGAAGGGAACCGGCATCGCAACGGGTGCGATTGAGCATCAGAAGTGTGAACGGGGGCCCAAAGTACACAATCTCGGACA
Source organism: Ochlerotatus camptorhynchus (assembly GCF_037179485.1). NCBI lineage: Eukaryota > Metazoa > Arthropoda > Insecta > Diptera > Culicidae > Ochlerotatus > Ochlerotatus camptorhynchus. The sequence continues at coordinate 3,295,434 of NW_027040507.1, read as the reverse complement.
TCCGAACGGTATCAAGTCTGGATTTACCACAGCAAACTCTTGATTACGATGAATTATCCAAACAGTACCCGCATTTGCAAGGAATTCCTGTGCAGAGTTTCACCGCTGCAGTGCCTCGTATATTAATTGGATTGGATAATGCCAAGCTGAACATGACGTTGGACAAACGGGAACGACGCAGTGGAGAACCAGTAGCGGCAAAGACTCGACTCGGATGGACCATTTTCGGTGGAGGACAAAAGCGAACGCAAGAAACACAGCGGGTCATGGTTCATGCGTGTGACTGTTCTTCAGATGCGACGCTTCATGATCTTGTCAAAGATTATTTTGCTGTTGAAAGCTTGGGTGTAAATCCTACTCTAACTCTGGAGTCATCAGAAGATCAACGAGCTAGGCTGATCCTGCAGCAAACCACCAAGCGTACTGAAACTGGTAGGTTCGAGTGCGGATTATTATGGAAGAGTGACAAATTTGAGTTTCCCAACAGCTACGTGATGGCTGAACGGCGATTGGTTTGCTTGGAGAGAAAACTTAAAAAAGATGCCGGTTTAAACAGGAAAGTGGCGGAACAGATTGAAGAATATCTCGAGCGCGGTTACGCTCACAAGATTACAGACGATGAACTACGAAATTCGGATCCTTATCGTGTGTGGTATCTTCCATTAGGCGTAGTACAAAATCCACGTAAACCTGGCAAAGTCCGTATTGTCTGGGACGCGGCAGCACGCGTTGGTGACGTATCGCTCAACTCCATGCTTCTAGCCGGACCGGATTTACTAACTCCACTGCTGAAAGTCATGTGTGGATTCCGTCAGCGGCAGTATGTATCAGTAGGCGATGTCCGTCAAATGTTCCAGCAGATGCTTGTCAAGGAAGCTGACCGTCAGGCTTTGCGTTTCCTATATCGACAAAACGCAGCTCAGAATCCAACTATCTATGTAATGGACGTCGTAATCTTTGGAGCTTCATGCTCCCCTTGCCTGGCACAGTACGTAAAAAACTTGAACGCTAGTGAATTTGAGCATCACTACCCAGAAGCGGCGGCAGCGATCATCAACAATACATATGTCGATGACTTCTTGGACAGCAGAGATACGATCGACGAGGCAGTCAAGAATTGGCAATCTAATTCCGAAGAAATTCTGCGACGGGTCGGGGTAGACGCCAACGACGCAGCGAAACGTTTTTCTGTGGAAAAGTTAACGATAGCAGAACGAGTTCTGGAAATGATGTGGAATCCTGTAGATGACATGTTTGTATTTACTGCACAGTTCCGTGACGACCTGCTTTCTCTACTATCGGGGGAAATTGTGCCAACAAAAAGGCAAGTTCTCCGAGTGGTCATGAGCCACTTTGATCCGCTTGGTATAGTGGCAACCTACACAGTACATGGCAAAATTTTGATCCAGGACGTGTGGAGATCAGGTGTGAAATGGGACGACCCGATTACGGATGAGGATTTCGCAAACTGGAAGCGCTGGGTAAAGTTGGTGCCGAAACTATCGGAGGTTCAAGTACCGAGGTGCTACTTTCCAAACTATAGTGTGGAAAGTTACAAGTCCCTCGAAGTTCATATTTTCGTCGACGCGAGCTTGATGGCGTATTGTGCAGTAGCGTACTTTAGAATTGTCGACGGTGGGATGCCACGTTGTGCACTCGTGGCTGCAAAAACGAAAGTGACTCCGCTGAAACCTCAGTCGATTCCACGCAACGAACTGAATGCCGGGGTGATTGGAGTAAGACTTCTGAAGAGCGTCGAGGAGAATCATTCAATACCAATTAGAAAACGGTACATCTGGACCGATTCAACTACTGTTTTGTCTTGGTTGAAAGCGGATCCACGAAAATACAAACCATATGTAGCCTTCAGGGTAGCAGAGATCCTATCGGAGACTAGTATCGATGAGTGGAACTATGTCCCCTCGGGATTGAACATTGCAGACAAAGGCACCAAATGGGGAAGCGGTCCATGTTTCGATCCTGAAAGTCCATGGTTCAATAGTCCGGAATTTTTGAGTCGACCGGAAAGCGAATGGCCAAACCAGAGGATCACGTTGTCGGAACCTCAAGAGGAAGTTAGGGCTGTTCACCACCATGGAGCGGCACTTCAAGTACCGTTCGACTTCACGGAATTCTCCCGTTGGGAAGATATACTGAGAAACATAGGTTACGTGTACCATTTTGTTAATCGCTGCAGAGTGAAGGAAAGAAAGCTGACACATAGTAGAGTTACATCGTTAGAGCTGGAAGACTACTCAGCCACTGAAGCAAGTTTGTGGCGTATGGTTCAAAGCCAAGAGTATCCGGAAGAACTCGCCATTATACAGAAGAAGAACTCAGAATTGCAGGGGGATCAGCAGATGTTCCTGAAAAAATCCAATCCACTTGCCAAGCTATCGCCATTCATAGATGAAGAAGGTGTGCTGCGGATGCAAAGTCGGATTAACGCAGCTACGGCTTATTATTCGTTCGATTTTCGGAACCCGGTGATCGTTCCAAAGAATAACCACGTTACCAAGCTACTGATCCACAAGTATCATCAACGTTATGGTCATGCCAACGCGGACACTGTTGTTAATGAACTACGACAACGGTATTACATACCCAAAATACGCTTCGTCGTTAGGAAGCTAGTTAAACAATGCATGTGGTGTAAAGTTTACCACGCGAAGCCGGAGGAGCCGAGGATGGCTGCCCTTCCACATCCGAGAGTTAAGCCCTATGTTCGGCCATTTACATTCACGGGTCTGGACTATTTTGGACCAATGATCGTCAAGCGAGGACGGAGCAACGAAAAACGGTGGGTGGCGCTATTTACCCGCTTAACCGTTCGCGCAGTACATGTTGAGGTGGTGCGCTCTTTGTCAACAGCTTCATGTAAGATGGCTATTCGTCGGTTTGTGGCACGAAGAGGCGCTCCACAGAAAATTTACAGTGATAATGGCACCAATTTTCGAGGAGCTGCCCGTGAATTAGCGAATGAAATCAAGGTCATCAATCATGACATTGCAGTAACGTTTACCAATGCAGAAACTGAGTGGATTTTCAATCCTCCTTCCGCCCCACATATGGGTGGGGTATGGGAGCGGAAAGTACGTTCCATTAAGGAAGCCTTGAAGTCTCTTTGCCACAATAATCGACTAAACGATGAAGAGTTGGTGACCTTCTTAGCGGAAGCAGAGATGATAGTGAACTCTCATCCTCTTACATTCGTTCCGTTGGAGGATTCGACGGAAGAAGTGATTACTCCGAACAACTTTCTCCTCATGAGCTAAAGTGGTGCGAATACCCCAGCAAGAATTCCCGTCGATGATGAGGTTTCTTTAAGGTTCTACAAAGGGTCATTATTTTGTTTACTTCTTCTTTTTGAAATATTCTTCGATTATCATTTTCTAAATGTATCGGTAAAATTCATTGGAAGTGCATGTCCCCACGCCAAAACTGCCCATTTTTCATAAATATCAACTGGTATGGTGAGGAAAACTTAACCATCTCTTTTCTTCCTTCATTTCAATACAACAGCAAATGTGATGTCACACTATCTAGTGGATAAGAATGTAGCAGACAAAACATAAGCACTGCCAGACTGCGCTGTATGCAAGTTTGTTTACACCCCTGAGCGGGAAAGTGTATAACAGGCTACGTGCACTGCTGCCATCAACCCTGTTAGTGTTGAATTCAATCTTCTGTGACTTTTTTAATTGGACCGGTAAAATGTTTAAAATGGTCATTTATGTTTTATTTAATCAGTTTTTGATATTTATCCACCATTAAATACATCCACTCATCTATGTTAATAAGGCAGACTTCGCAATTAATTGTTTTAATAAACTTAAATTCATTGCTAGAGGCAATACATCTGGCACCGCTGTTTCAATGATACTTTCACGATTGCTAGCAAAGCAGTAAAGTAGAAATGGTTTTCTTTGTGATGAATTTTGTTCACCAAGAGTTTTGTGAAGCAGTTGTTTTGAGTTTCGTGTATTCGATTGCGTTTAATTGTGCTATACTTCGAAGAACACAAGTAAGTAAATACAGTGAATGTGTTTTACCCAGGAAATTTTCGTGTTTTACCCACGAAATACATGTTTTAAATTTTCGTATTCATAATATATGAATGTATGTGTAAACTAATGATGATGATTTTATGATATTTAAAGAAGAAGAAGAACACAAAATTACTTACCCTTTGTAGAACCTTAAGAACAAACTGGAAATTGATGGAGAATCTACTAAATCAATTTTGGAAACGGTGGATTCAGGCGTATCTACCAACAATAGCCAGGAGGACAAAGTGGTTCAACGACGTTCGTCCACTACAGGATGGAGATCCAGTCGTCATTGTGGACGAAACGGTTCGCAACGGATGGTTGCGAGGTCGGGTCGTTAAGACATACCCGGGAACGGACGGTCAGGTGAGAAAGGTCGATGTTCAAACTTCGTCGGGAGTTCTACAAAGGCCAGCGATCAAAGTAGCCCTTCTGGACGTCCTAGATAGCAGTAAGGCCAATCAAGGGTAAGGCATTACGGGTCGGGGTGTTGCGGAATTTGGACGATAGGCCCTTTTGATCGCTTCAGCATCGACTCAGCTCGGACGAATGTCGACTCGCAACGTCGAATATTTTTTTATAGCGAACCGATGTAAACAGAATAACGCGTGCAATTACAGATAAAATATTCTATGGAAGCACCAATAGAATTAGTTTAAACTTAGTGAATCGTACGCGAACGTGAGTACTTAACTGTAACTATTAAAATACTTGATAAATAATTTGACCCATATCATCATTAGATAACCTAACCTTAAAATTGAATAATTGGCTTGGAATTCTCACGAACCGAATTGTTACTGTTAGAAAACTAATTTGTAAGTCTAATAATTGTTATGCCAGAATGTAAAACTAAAGCTAAATATAATTACAGTCGAGTTGCGGAAAACCGAACTACGGAAAAGTTTTTGTAACAGTAATGGAAACCTAATTGGTATGTGAGAATGCTCTCCTGATTCGTGGGAAGAATCGCTCTCTTCTGAATCAGAAGATTCTGATCTGGAGAATAGTTTTCTTGCTCTTTTCAAAGCACTAATCTCACGTTTGAATTTTGGCATTCAGGGGGTGATTTATTATTTAGAATCAGACGTTCTCTTAGAACTCGTCTGAATCTTCCAAAATAGCAATTCTCTAAGAACTTTGCTAATTCTGGTTAGGAAAAAAGCTTCTCTAAGAACGGCCTTATTCCTTACGACAAGTTGAACTGACTTTTACGGTACACCTCTCTCTCAGAACGGGTATAACGTACAAATCGATTTTAATTTGTCGTGCGATGAGAACACAAAAGAGGTACTCACCTTGGTTGCTGTCGTGTGTCGCGGGTTCCTCTGTTGTCTGGTGACGTGCGGCGAAGCCTCTACTCCAACCACCACTCGGATGAAATCGGATGTTTTCACTTCTCACTGTGTTACTCGCGGGCCTACTTTAATTCGGATTTACGAATCCGTATTTTTGCACTGTTTTTCACGCACTTTTCAACAAAGACCGGACGGCTGCGCCAATTACGAGACGGTTCTCATAATGATTATAAAAAAAACTTTTATTGCACTAAACCATTTGATTACACTTCTCACTTAATGTTAAAACTGAACTGATTGAATTTTGCCTCAGCGGTCATACTTATGCCCTACTTCTGCTAGCACTGCATAATTCTAATTTCTGCTGACGCTTGATGCTCGATGAACTGGAGTGGTTGTTTGGTCCGATGTGTTGCTACGCGGTGCATTGATGACACCGCTAGTTTATATGGAAATGTGTTCCGTGATTATATGTTATGGAGAAATGAAATATATCAGAACATTAAAATACGTAATAATGAAAATACATTTATATGGATAAAAAAAACTGGTATTCCGGAATGAAAATAATAATTATTTTACATACAATATGTTGCAGCTCTATGTCTCCTCAGCTCCCAATAAGGAAGATGTAACCCTGAAATTTCCAGGTTATATTATGCAAATAAATATTTTTAGCTAGAATGATACTTGATATGTTTGTGTTGTGTTATGTTGTGGGAGAGCTTGGGATTAAACCCATGATGTTCTGCTCATTAAGCAAAACCGATCCCTCTAAGGTTATCGAGCATCTCAAAACCAAAACACTAGATGGCAAAACATGATTAAGCCCTCACCTGGTATGTAATGAACAACAGAAATACGCGATAATTCATATATTTTCAGCATATGATGCAATATCACAACTGTTGATAAAAGGAACGGATCCCATCTTATTTAAGACCTGAATGACCTGAAATGTGTGGAACCGGGTTAATACTTATTTAAATGTAATGTAATATTGAAAATGCGTTATAATGCCATGTAACAAGATACAATAAACACAAGATTTTTACAAAACAGATAATGAACGATTCAGATTTCTTTTCAAGCTGACACTATGCTTCCCTGGAGCCGCTCATAATAGCTAACATTAAGAATTAAGTATAATAAAATGTAATTTACAATAATATTAAATGATGTAAAGTCAATAATGAAAGATATGTAGTACTATAAACACTATACAAATAGGATAACCAATAGCTAGCTTAGCTTAGATTGACTGCACTCCGTGATTGATCAGAATCAGTGAAATTGTACAATGAATCAACTGAATGGGGCTGGGAGTGACCGTCCATTCTCATTGTACAAGTCCACGTCCTTGCAATCAGGTGGGAGTAGGGAAGGAATATTAGAGTGACCTTTGTTGTTTGTGGGCCGTGTTAACCTCTCCACCCCAACAAAAGACACAGAAAAGGAGATTTTGTTAGTAAGTTGGGTTCGTTGGATCAGGATTCACCTTGATAGGTGATGCGACCATGGTTTTAAATGAATCAGTGTTATCATGCATTATACTTGGATTTGCCCGAAGCCAACACCAAATGGTGTATCATTGGGCCTTATTACGGGTGTCACTACACGGTGATAAGCAAGTGATACTCAGAATAAGAGCCGTGATTACCGTACAAATCAAATAGGAATCACTTCACCGTGACGACAAGTGACAACTTTTCACCGTGATGTGACATCCGTAATAAGCCCCATTATAATATAAATCTGAAGACGTTCCATCATCGAAATGCTGAAAATGAACTTAGAGCATGAGCATGAGCAAAATTGATCGCCCGCGACTGCCAACACCAAAGAGCTGAAAACCAATTCAAACAAATCAAATCAACAGACAAAACCAGGGTGAAAGCTGTAAGAGTGAAGCATTGCAGTATAAATCTAGTGATGTTCCGTCATCAAAGAGCTGGAAGAAAACTCAAATAATTTAAATCAATAGATCCAGTCTGAATGAAGGCTGCAAAAAGAGAATAATTATACAGCAATGACCCCATTTTGTCAGCTAGCAAAGTATGTGTATCTTAAACATTCATCTTGAAGGAGGAAGGTATGAAATTACAATTATGTGGAATTATTGAAAAATAACAGTCTGATGCGCGGAGAGATTGACAGGATCGGGTCATAACTGTAATGTGAATATTAGGAAGATTTATCATCATCAAACTATTCTTGAATTGACCTGGAAGAATGCTTGTGAATAATTGTTATACAGATAAATTAAATTGATAAACTAAATGGTTCAAACAACAATTCCAGCCTTTAAAAAAGCTGAAAATAGGGAATCTTTACAATGTGGATCCCCGACGGTCTTACTCAGTAAGCAAAAGCGGCAGTCACCAGGCTAGTCGAGCTGCTCAATTTAAATATCAAAACCTTATTTTGTGAAGTTCTTAAGAATACCATTTGAAACACAATGTAAACAAATAAAAGTTAAGAGTCTCATCCGAATCAAATGATTCCAAACGATACGCATTCATAGAAATTAAGTTTAAATAGACAAAAGTAGAAAAATGGAACAATCTCACCAAATCAGTCCAACTGAATCCCTTGCAAGCAGCTATGTCACGCTTGGTGTAGTAGCTCCGATCATATTCCACTGAGAATATATTAGGAATATAAAATGCTAGTAAAAATGTGTTTTCGTTCTTCAGTAAATTGTGAATATCTAAATGAGATTTCAACATGGAACCATACCAACAATCAATACGAAACTAACGATTTTAAATTGGCTCACCACTTTAGTAGCCTATTGGTCCCAAGCAAACGATTAACGTACCCTATTCTAGTTGAAATTCTATTACTACACTATGTTTGTTTTGATTCGCTATGAAAGTTTGACAGATAACATCAGGGGTGTGTTGATTCATGCAGAACATGCAGGGGTGAGTGAAATAGCTTGGGACTGCTTGGGACCGTTGTTCTGGTACTGAGTGAGCCAAAAATAATAATGATTTTCTTCGGGACCCAGTGGTCTTAGAGTTACCTCTATGGTTATAACATGTTATAATGGTTGTCAAATAATTGCAACACAGAGACCACCATCAAGATAGCGCTATAACATGTTATAAACAACCGGTGGAAGCTAACGATTTTAAATTGGCTTACTACACAGCAAAAAAAAAAAATTAATATCGATCGACGTAATTCAAGCTGGTGTATAAAATAATGATGTAATAGCAAAAACCAGATACAATATTACATCAATGGATGTAATTTTGTTCGTAAAATCGATGTACATCGTACAACGTAATATTACACAACCGGCGGAATGATCTATGTGCAGCTGTTTGGATGTAATATTCAACAACTTTTTTTTTCTGTGTACTTGACTAGCCTATTGGTCCCAGGCAAATCGATTAACGTACCCCATTCTAGTCAAAATTTTAGTACTACACAATGTTTGTTTTGATTCGCTATGAAAGTTTGACAGATAAAATGAGGGGTTAGTGGATTTTCCTATGTTTCGAGGGGTGAATCGATTAGCTTGGGACCGAAGATAGTACCAGAGCTGAGCAAAAAAGTTGAGCACGTTTCTTCGGGACCTTCTAGTCTTAGAGTTACCTCTATGTTATAACTCTGTAGTCTGAAAGTACTATAAATGTCATAATGTACCTTAAAATCTAAAGAGTGTACCGTTAAAAATCCGCACACACAAAATTCATTAAAATTCGAGTTTTTATCCGATGATCACCAAATACTTAGATACAAAAATACTTACGAGATATTTAAAAATATTTAATAAGTATCGGAACTCAAGTTTAGAAAGGGATGTCCCCAGCTTAAAATAATCGTTTTAGAAAATTAAAAATTCGGTACAAAAAAAAAAAATAAACGAATCAATAAATACGTGATAGGTTTCGCAAGATTTCAAAGAATAAGAAATATTTTTTGGTATAAGCTAAAATAAAGGGTGTTTGTTTAAATGAAAACTTAAATTTAAAACCTCTATGCAACATTTCCCAGAGTTGCCGTCGAACTAAAGTTTGTTTATAACATCCTAACCCAACTAACATTTTCAGCTTTGTAAGCCAACTTTTCCAGCGTTGTGCTGTAAAGTAGCTGAAAAGAAGCTGCAGATACAGCTACAAGCAAAAGCTAGCAAAATAGTTTTGGAGAGCGTTTACTCAACTTTCTCACAACCATTATTCAATTTGTCAGTCGCACTAAATAACATAAGCCAATAAACGCTTATGTCACTTATATACACACACTAATCAACTTTCAACTTGTAGCTGCAAAACAAAGCTAACAAAGTGAATATATTACTCATTTGATGGCTTCTAAACAACCAACCACTCTTGCTGAATAACATAAACATCAAAAGTGCTTTTTCAACAACTAAACAACCTGTACTCAGCTTATAAACTGTGTTAGAGCAACTTCGGAAGCATTTTCACAGTCAACTAGGTTTATTTTTAGACGTGTGCAGTTTTACAGCTTTTACTCTGCTCTTTTATAACTAGTCGAGAAAAGTGATTCGTGTGCACTATTATAAAGCCTCTACTCAGCGATTTTATTGTAGAAGGGAATGTTGATTTGTTTACATAAGTTCAAAGTGTTGGCGTAGCACAGTTGGCAGTGTTAAGATTTGTCAATGAGGTCGTCTCGAGTTCGATTCCAGGCTCCGGTGCAGGGTAAATAATTTGGTGATGATTTGTAACTAATTTCGATTAATTTGATTCACAGCAAAATAAACTCAATACATTCCTTCATAAAAAAGCGTAAACAGTATTTAACCCGGCTTCAAGAGAAAGCTGTGTAGTAATTATTGGATAACCGGGAAAAGGTTGAATAAGCGCCTTTCAAGTTCACACACAACTAAACAGCAGGATAACAGCTGTATATAAGCGTTAATGGATATGCAATAAGAGCTTCTCCCGACCGTTCCAACAGCCATAAGTAGCTGACTAAGTTCGCCAGATTTGCTTGTAAAGAGGTTGAGTAAAGGTTTCCTCATATCGTACAACGTTTGAATACAGCTTGAGGCTGTATAAATGAAATGAGTAAAACGTTTACATTGTGAAAATTGTTAGTTGGGAAGCTAACACCTCCCGGTTTCAAGACAAAATGCTGGTTTGGGACTCCCTTATACAGTGATGGCCAAAATATGTATGCTTTGATCTATTTGTTGCAACAACTTCAGCATGAATTTCTTTTTGCAGGACCTATCGCGACGCAAACATCGATTTAGATCACTACCCGAGCAAAGTCGGTTAACAAAATGGAAGCAAATCTATATTAAAACTTCAAGTTTTGATGTTATCGTTTTGTTGATAATTTAATTTAATTTAATCTGTCGTTAATAACATGTGCATCGTCCTTTATAAAAATCATCGTTTTATATCTGACGAAGAACATTTGCTGGTTTCAGCTAATAATTGAAGGTAAAATAAGGCTAGTTCATGTATAACTCCAGGCACCAATGACAATTTCAACTTAAATCCAAAAAACTATTGGCGTTGACGGCGACTCTGTAGCTCTTTACTCCTATGAGAAAATCCATAAGCAAACGTCAGACTGTGCGTGAAACATGGCGGACTTTGTACTATCCTTTCACTCCACCGAAAATTCCCATAGGAAACTGTCTACATTTGCTGGAAGAGCAAATTTTTCGACAGTGCCGTCAACGCCAATTAAAGCACACAGCAAAAAAAAAAGTAATATGCATCAACGTAATTCACATGATGTACAACAAAACGGATGTAATCAAGAAAAGTAGATGTATAATAACATCCATTTGGATGTCATATTACATCGCTCTTTAAATTACACCGAAACAAAATTACCATTGTCCATTACGTTGCATCTGTGTAATATTCACATATCAATAACATAATTATTACACAGAATCAGATGCAACCAAGTCATTCCAAAATAGTTGTGTAATATTACACAAAATTTGTGTAATATCATATAATGTTGATGCTATATTAAATCTCGCAACACTGTAAGACTTCGTTCTAGATGATCGGGAGTGAATGTACTCCACGCATTGCCAGAGGAAGCAGCAACCTGTGAGTTGAAATAATTTTTTTCAAATTTTAGTTGATTTATTGACGATTTCGCTTTTATCTTTGCAGAACATCCGCGACGAGATTTTTTCATTGCCTTCAACCAGACGGTTAACTAAGCAGAGACGCCATACTTTCTGGGAACCCTCAATGCCGACCAATATTGTTAGTGCTTCACGCAGTGCCGAAGGAAGTCCATCCAGCTAGCTGTACCTTCTACTTGACCCGAATTCAGTAGGAACGCTGATTGTCCATGGTCCATGGCTCCTACCACCCGGTGGTCAGCCCTTCAACACGGCGGAGACTAGTCGTTATGCTTTCTGGAAGTCTTTCATGCCGATCAACATTGCGCAGTACTCCACGCAGTACCAGAGGAAGCCGTAATCTGTAACTGAGTAACTGCAGTTTTTACAACTGATTAAAATTTATGTGAGAAAAAAGATAGCAAAGCAATTTAATCAACCACGTATACGTATATACATCGTTTTTTCCTCGGTTTTTTCTTTACATCGCATCACTATTACATCGCTTCGTTTACTTACATCGCTTCGTTTACTTACATCTCATCTGTGTACATCACATATATTACGTCAGAAAAATTACATCGGTTTTGTGTGTCACATCATTTGATTCTGTATACATCGTACAATGTGATATTACACAACCGATGGATTGACCTGGTTGCAGCAGTTTCGATGTAATATTCAACAACTTTTTTTGCTGTGCATAGTGTTTCATTTAGAGTTGCGCCATTTTTTGACTACACTCGCTTAGTTGACGTTCATGACAGTCTGTTTGTATCAGGGGCCTGGCTGTCGGCCATGTTTTTGATGCTATCATCTGCTTTGTCTCTCTCCTTACAAAACGATTATCCGTCCTTTTCCACCATGTATTGGGCCGTATTTAAATAAGGCCGGACTCCTGGTTTGTATTCGTACACTAATAATCTATCGTCGTCTCTCTCACACAACACAAACGGTAGAAAATTCGAGCTAAAAAAATCAAATTACTATCATATGACAATGTGAAACTTCGTCCTAATTCCTCAACTTAGTGTAAATTAAAACATTTACTAGGCCATCGTTGCTTGCTATTTTCAGAATTCAAACAAGCACAACATTAGCACAAATATCAAGATTGCAGAATTCATCGGTGGTACCCATTAATGTGTTGAGATTCTGGAATTTAATAATGGGAGTTCATAAAATAAATGCACCATCATATATTTTAATTGAATTATTATCATATTTATGGTCATATATGTTTCAAACAACAGTGTTCACTCGGCTTTCGACAAAAGCAGGCCACTCTCGATGTGTGCCACGCGATCGTCTGTTTTCTCGGCAGAAACCATTGTATGGTCCTCCTCATTTTTCTTCATCAGCAGTTCTTTCGGTCGATGCCTCGTCGACTTTGGAAAGCAACCGTTTCGTGATGAGTGTGTGAGTGCTGACCACGTTTTGCGTCCATTGCTGCAATGGACGCGCTCTGACCCTCGTTGGCGCAACTGCCATACAATGCCACTACTGGAAGCGGCTCCAGTTCTGATGGAGGAGGCTTTTTGGATAGCGGAAGATAAAGTGTTTATTGCGTTATACCTTTTGACTATAGTTTTAAGATGTATTGTATAGTGACCAAGAATCTTCGGCTCTGTAGAGTTAATTCGTTTGAGCCTTATCAAATAAATTAATAAACAAAAAAAAAAATGTTTCAAACAAACAAATATGTTGTGTACACTCGGCTTGAGAGTTACACTCCTAAGTTAGGAGTCCTAACAAAAAGTTTCATAATATGAAAAATTTCTTGAGATTGAAATAAAAACACGTTTCTATTAATTTTTCCTTAAAGCTCAGTGTTTACAATAGCATCACCATTAATTAAATACCTACTTTACCATTTGGATTTAATTTAAAAAAATAATAATATGAACAAACCATTAGTTTGTGTTTGGCGAAACATTACAGGACTGCAGTGTAGCTTTCATTGTTGCAGATCATAGAAATTACATTTGAGTTTCCATCTGAAGATAGGTCACGCTGAAACGAAAATGTATCTGTAATGCGGCATACAATAGTTGCCAAGTTACATATTCATTATAAAAATAAAGTTTCAACAACTTTTCCACACGAATTTGACAAGTCCAGATATTTGTAACTTTTCGGTCACTATTGTGTAGCAACTCAGTTACAGTTCAATCAATTGATAACATTAGATCAACATCAAAAGGTTACACTGAGTCATCATTGAGACCAAATAAGTCACATTTTATCTCAACATCGTGACAATCTGACTATGAGTTACCAATCAACCTGGTCTGTACCAATGACATTTATATAAGGTCTGGGCCAACAGGCAGCTTGCTGGTGTTAGAATCAAAAATGTTGTAAACATTGTTGAACATCTCCGAACAGATAGAAATACGTCACTGCCAACATACTGAAAACAGATAGGAATACGTCACTGCCAACAGCTGTTTCGTGTAATAAGATAAACATTGCAATAAAATACGAACACCACTAAACATTTGCACATTTCACTAACACCAATAAGCCCTTTGGCCCAGACCTTATATAAACGTCATTGGGTCTGTACAAGGTGTGGAATTGATGGCCTGTACGTATTGGTGCAGTTCGTTTTTCACTCGGCTTTCAATCGGCTTCACCCGATTTGCTTCTTTCGTACGCTCAAACACGCGCGTAGTTACGTCATAACCACAGACTATCAGCAAGAAATGATAGTGAAAAAGAAGCACGCTTAGAAGGAAACGCTGGCTGTGGAACTTCTCGTCGTTGCTTTGCTCATCGCATTCAATGTAAGGGAGAACAGCCCATAATGCACCCCTGGGGTAAAATGCCCACTTTTAGAAAAACAGCTATAACTTTTCCGCAGATGCATTTTCCGGATAACGGTTTGTGATTGTTTTCAACTGGAGGTTTCACAAATAATTCTTGATCATAAAATCATGTATTGACCAACAGATTCCTTAAAAAAATGCATTTTGTGCAAAACAGGACACAGTTGTTAAAATCATCGATTGTAAATTAAGCTTTTAACATCATATATCACAAAAAAAAATTAACAAATTTTCGTTTCGTATAATTTTTAGATATTTTACTTGATTAATCACAGTTTAACATTCTATTGAGATTTTGAGACCTTTTTTCTGATGTAACATAAAGAAATAATAATTTGAAATATCGCTTCCCTTTGCATTATCTACTTGCAGGGGTTATGGTTTGTTTACCATGGGGTGCACTTTACCCCAATGTTGTGGTGCGTTTTGGCCATTGTTGTCGTGCGTCTTGCCCCAATGTTGTGGTGCATATTGCATCATGAATCAGGCGTTTTGCCCCGCTATCATTTTGGAAGCAATTTAAAAAATACCTTGAAAGTCATGGAAAATCATCCTTTTGTAGTTCTAAATCACTCGATCTTTGTAGAAAACATGGTAATGAACCAAACGCCATTACTTTATTCTTGATTTTAGCTTCCATTCGCCAGCCATTGACGATTTTGCTTAAACGGTGCGTTTTGCACCATCCTACCCTAACTAACGTCGATTTTCTAGTTAAACGAACCTCATTATGGCTTTCAATCCCCTTTCACGAACACTCTATCACCGATCTTTCAATTTGTTTAAAATGCGGTATGTCCCGTTTTTGATCATTTTTTTTTAGATAAATATATGGATGGAAGATAAATTAAAAATATTACGTGTAATCTTCACGTGTTTTCACGTGAGAAATGCTTTTAATCTGTTATTTCATTTTCCGTCATATACGTCATGAAAACTCTGTTGATGTGTTTCATGAAAGAGAAAACTATCAAAGTCGAGCGCTTTTTCGCTCATACGTTTCACCGAAGCTTGAAAGGAAGACCAATGGAGCGACGGGAGAAAGAGAGACAAGCTATTGAACATTTGTTTGTGCACGCCGACTGAGGTTCTAGAATGTTGCGAAGCTGTTCGACTTTAATGCTGGGTTTAGACTAGGCAAGTCAAATGATCAACTCAGTTGAAATCAATTGGAAGATTGCCGTAAAAGCTCAACGCAGATGTCGCCACTGCATGATGATGATAATGTTGACAGACTGCATATAAAATTCGTGAAAATTAGCGTTAAATCATAATTTTCATCAAGCCTGTGTAAATCCTTCCAATATAACATTCGAATTGAAGAAGAAAACGTTTTTACGATTCCGTCGAAAATTGTGAGTATAAATATGTTTGCTTAGAAAAGGCCAAAATGAACATTTATTGAATATTGGCATCCTATACAACCAATTCTCTATTACCACCAGCATGATACAACCTTTCCTAAGTAAATTAACTTAATTTCCACTTTCATCTTAGTGGAAATCGCACATATTCACCATTTTCCGAAAAATGCAGCTGCGCAGGAGGTAACCTCTCGCTGTGGGTGCAAACTTGTTATGCATAATTTTCCATGAAAACCTCTCCGATCCATACCGAAATAATAACAATTAGTTTTCAAACACGTTTTCTTACACGATTCAAGCAAAAGTTTCCACGGGAAATTATTAGTTTTTCTTTATGGACCGATTTGCCCCAAAAATCGTCTGTTTTACTTGGAGAATTTGGAAACTATCCTCCTTCTAGTAGTTCTCACTTCGAAATGTAGGAGGCGAGAGCTTGGAAAAGTTTCACTGCAAGACGCCAATACTGGTGAGTGTTGTTTTCGTGAGTAGGTAGAACGACCGGTAGCATCAACTATTCTCTCGTTGCGATTGTGGCGACCTCTTTGTGTGGAGAATCTCGATCCATCGTGCTATTTGAGTCTTCTGTTTCGTTTTGAAATTAAATTTTTGGTTCTGATTGAACAAACCCGCCCTGAGGTCGGGTTTCTAGCCGGGCAAACAAGACTCGACGGACGGTCCTCCTTGGAGGTGGCGCTTAAGCCGTCCGTTTATCGAGCCAGGGAACGATCCAGAAGACGGAAAACCGTTAGCCGCATTTTGCGCGCTACAACGTGACGTAGACTGCGTCATGAAGTTTTCTGTTTGGACATTTTGACATAATGCGTTCAAGAGTAAATATCTTAAGGTTTATGACTACATTGCAAACATTGGCACTGCGTTATTCTAAGGTAGAGTCGGAGTATAATGAGTCACACCAAGAGTGAATCCAATCCTACCTTTTGAACCGTCAACCCGGCTACCTATCATGCAAAGTAAACAAACATTACGATGCTGTGGAAGCTTCACGAAAGATATTGCAATCAAATAATAAATATAATCGAGGAAATGATCATAAACACGCAGTGAACTTTAGATTGACATGGAATACGTTTGGTAAAGATCTGTAATGAGAATTGGTAAACTTTGTACTAAAGATAGTTCGGCAAAATTATTTAAATAATTATTTTCTGCATCCGGTAATTTGCTTTATCACTAGAAGTCTTTTGAAGTTGATGCAGAATTGCTTTGTTGTCAAATGAAAGGGAAGGGAATCTTTCGAAAACCGTGATGTAAGTTCCACTGTTTTATTCTTGACGTGCCTCTTTTCTAAGGTGGTCTATAAATTAACCCCTACACACACCGTTCTCGCCTATATTTCTCGCTTGTTGCCTCTCTTATCATAGTTTCCGGCTTTTTATTATTTGTACATTATGTCCAGAAGAGATGGCCGAGGCTTATCAATCTCACACTCTCAAACAATCTGATGAATGATGGACATCGCTGCCGCTCCTAACGTGTAACCAACTGGGGTAATTTTCTCATTGCATATTGTCGTTATAGCATTGTTTCAGTGGCCGAAGGCTTCTTTTTTAATAATTTAAATTCTCTTGAAAAGTCAACAGATAGTTGTTGTTGTTGTTGTTCTTTATTATTGACATTTTACATCCTGCGGATGCATTCATGTCAGTTGAATTGGTTTTTGTGTAAACAGTGTGTGGGTGTGTTCAGAGTGATGTGGAAATGGTTCTAATGTTGGCCTATGGTTCTAAGATTGGGCGCATCGCTAAAAATCTGCTTTATCCATTTTATCTAGATGAACGCGTCATTGCGACGGTACTAATGGATATTTTTGGTCGCTATTGAAAATTTAGTCGATTGATGAATTTATGTATGGGCCCAAATTAGGCGCATTCAGGTCGACATTACATCAATTTCCCCTATGCAAAACTTAAATTGCACATAATTGATTCGATTCATGGCAATTTGAATACACACCTAATGGTACATGCAGCACCACTATAATTCGGATAATATCCCTGAACTTTACTGTTTTCATAAGCTCGTCTTTTAATTGCCTTTTATCAGTTAGAAACAAGATAAAACTACAACGTACGACGATGTAAAGTCATTCCTCCGGTTGAACAATAGCGTGCACCTGATGCAGCGGTGGCGGTGGTGTCATACTTCTCGGGAAGCTTGTAACAAACGCTCCGGCCATAACAACCAACGTTTACGATACGATCGTTTCTGTTGATAGTGTTTGGATAGGGGTACAGGTACAGCTCATGTGCCATGTACCGGTGCCGGCGTGTAACTTGGAGTACCTCATCCCCATTTTCATTCTTCGAAATGAAATGTGGTGTACCCATTTTTGGTATACCGCATAGTTGGACAAATTCTATCCCACAATGTGCATAGTTACGGAGCTCGTTTTCGTGTTGTAATTTCTAATCGTTTTCACCCGTTTCCAGCCACTCCCCCGCGACCCTTATGTTGCAGTTAGAATTTTCACATTCATGCAGCATCACGTCAGGTTTAGAATTGTTTAACGCGTTATCTACAATTGAATTCTCAAATGATTTGCATCATTTGAATAGAGTTATCTGCTGAAAGCCTTTTGCGTACGATGATCCCTTTCGACTACGATTCAAATATTCAGCACAGGCCAAACCACCTAGGTATCGCAATTATTATTTTGAACGACCAACCTTTTTTTGAAATGAATTACATAGCATCCCGGGGAGTGAACGACCGATAACGGTTTGTGTCACACAGTTTTATACCGCAGGAGCAATTGGTGGTCGTCGCGAATTGAAAGCTTCAGTTTTCCCCGAGGGAGCTGTTGTTGATGGCTATGACAAGATCTTCCCCTACAGCGATTCCTGCTTCGCAAACTGAACCAGATGAGCATTTGTGCACTAGTGCTCTCCTCCTAACAGCAGTAATAACATTGTGGATGTTGGAGCATTTTCTATGTTCTCGTTTGCAAATAGCTGCTAACCATCGACGTTGACGTTGTCGTCGTCAGTTAGAAAGGGAGCCGATGGTGTGGGATGCGATGTTGTGTGGCAAGTGCATATGGACCGACTCTGGCAACGGCGGACGGATGAACTTTGTGTCCCTGCCTGGATAGAGAATGGTACATTATACAGAAACTCCCTCCCGCTGGGAGGAAACCTGGAAGTTGAAGTTGGAATGAAATCAACATAACAATGTTATTGCTAAATAGAACGAAAAGAAAACAGCACTTGGTGCAAACTGTTTGCACTTGTAGGATTCGGCTTTGGACTGGTTGGGAAGCGAAAAGTTTGCACCAATTCCTATCCTCTCTTCTTTTTTTTTAGCAAGTGTTATGCATATGAGTTTGGGTATGAATTTATTGTGTTCTGTAGTGCCTCGTTGGTGCAAACCAAGATCTGAAGTAGCATTTCCAGTGTTGTTCTGGTTTTGTCCTGTTGCAATGAATATTTACATGCGAATTTTAAAATTAAATGCCATTGCTTGTGTATTCCTTCTACTGAACTTTCCAGTAGAATCAGAGTCGGTCAATTATGAATTCAAATGAAAATTCCTTCAACTTGAGAAACAAGATTACGGATGCCGGAATGAGATTAGAGGAAGGTAAAGTTATGCTTTATTTTATTTTGCAGAGTTTTATGTGACGTTCGAAGGTCCGTTTCAGTGAGGTGTACCGGTTTTATAGTAGTGCATACTTGAAACATAGCTACATTTAAAAAAGCTGGCCCATTTCATACTTGCAGGGAAGTAACGTAAGTAGATCGATAACAGTGCTCCTGTAAACAAATAATCTTTTTTTTGTTGGGTCAACATAGGGGAAATGGCTCTAATGTTGGCTAATGAGAGTAATGCTGGGCTTAGACAGGGCAAGTCAATTGATCAAGTCTGTTGAATTCAACTGACTTGAACGCGAATTGAACGTGTAAACCATGCCATTCAACTGACTTGATCAGCCGGCGCCGGTGGTGTAGTGGTAAGCGTGACTGCTTTCTCTCTCCAATGGGTCTGGGTTCAATCCCAGCCGAGGTCGGTGGGATTTTTCTGAGGCATAAAAATCTCTGGTCACGTCTTCCTTCGGAAGGGAAGTAAAGCCGATATCCTACGCAGGTGTGAAAGCTGCCTTGCTGCACATTCGATTGCTGTCAATGGATGGCAATCGATGTCCGTCGGTGATTGGCTCTAGATTGCGGAACAGAGACCGACGTTAAATAAAGGAAAGAAACTGACTTGATCAACTCACTTGAATTGAAAAAAGTTAAACCAGGTTCAAGGGCAGCAAGCCTTAAGCTGGGTTTAGACTTCCCTAGTCTAAACCCAGCTTAAGGCTTGCTGCCATTCACACTCAAAAAACTCAACACGTTTGATCAATATGTTCAAACACTTGATATTTCATATGCACAATCACATTTATTTTAAGTGTATTTCACCATGGTTGAATGTGTTCTACACGTTGATTTCTTGTGTTTCAAACTATGAAATGTTGATAATCTTTCTCTATCAATTGAAGTGTATTGCACATTGACACGCACTACTGTTCAAAACAGATGGATTTGAAGTGTTTTGTATTGCAATGCAATGTGAAATGCTTGTTCTGCAAGGTAAACATTGAAAACATGAGTTGTGACTTCATACTAATCAACCAGCCTCACATATGAGAACAACCATGGGCCAGTGAGATCGAACGAAGGCAACTGCAGCAGCACCACCCCAACAGCCCAGGATTAATTTCCAAATCAGACCCATTAATTAAAAGGCATGTGTATGCTCTGCCCTCAGGCAGCTTTGTTTATATATTTGTCGATTTAATTTTTGAGTCGGTAAAGTAGAAGTCGATAAAGTAGAATATTGTAGAAAATTGAACTATGATATGCAAAGCTATTGATATCAGCATGTGAGGCACATAGAATCCAAGTGCGTCACAATTCGAACCAATAGTTTAGAATTTTTTTTAAGTGTATAGCTCATACCGTATGTTCATGTTTTCTATCACACGCTCTTAAGCTGGGTTTAGACTAGGCAAGTCAAATGATCAACTCACTTGAATTCAATTGGCTTGAAAAGTTGAGCCTGGATCAACTTTTTTCAATTCAAGTGAGTTGATCAAGCCAGTTGAATGGCATGGTTTACACGTTCAATTCACGTTCAAGCCAGTTGAATTCAACTGACTTGATCAATTTACTTGCCCTCGCTAAACCCAGCTTTACTCTCACTTTAGGTGAACTCTGAGCTTCTTGCGTCGAACAAAAAAGTCATCCGGAGTCTCGAAAAGCGCACCTCACGTCAAATCATCCTCTGGCTAAAGTTCACTCTCCCTCTCTCTCTCGAGGAGTTTTTGTTTACTTCTTCCATATTCCTGCCGCCACTCACTCGAGGGCTGGCTAAACTCGCAGGACAAGAATGTTTTAAAACCCCCAGTGAGTTTGAGGAGTTTCAGCCAGCCTGCTTGTAACAAATGGCCGGCTGGCCTACAGTACATGACAGGGGAGGAACACATAGGGTGACTCTTCCCGCAGAGGCTGTTGAGACTCTGCTTTTGACCATTTATCTCATTCGGGATAGACCACACCGTATACTACGGGGTCCTGATTGTCCTTTTACTGTCGACTCCTTCCACTATGTTCCTTACAGCACACTTTCAATATTTTTTATCACCTACTTATTTAGCTGTGGATATATCTTGATCCATCAGCTATGGACATCCAGTTTTCACGATGGCTGTATTTCTCAAAACCTCGACCTATCTCCTATCTACTATTCGTCTCATCATGACCCCTTTTACGCCACCTCCCAATGACCTCCCAATCGTGCTGTCATCGGCATCTGGTGGTGGGTAACGGAACTCTTTTGGTGTGGCTGCTTGCGGATAGGGTGGCTAGCAACACAAACACTTCCTGATTTGTTCCAATCAGTGCTGCAAAATCTCGACAGTACACGGTGATATTGACAATTCTGCTTTGGTCACTCATTGGAGCTAGCAGTCATAGTCAAGGCAAACCATGTCAATTGTCAATGACAATGGTGTCAGTGACGAACATGTGCAGATTTGTTTATTAGCTAAATTTGTAACGAAATTAAATGACTTGAGCAAAATAATTACATGGATCCATTTTAGTGAACAAGTATCTACGTCCTGAGTTACTTGGATAACAATAATGTGACACAGAATGTACTAAATTACACTTTTTGTTACCAGGTGAATCTTTGTCATTGACGAAAAAATGAATGAGATTTTGACGAAGGTTTTTTTGAGAATCAAGTCTGTCAGTGACTATGTGACGAACAGTTTAGTCAATATCGCGCGAAAGTCTGTCAGTGACAATGACAAATCTCAGCACTGGTTCCAATAACATAAATACGAAAACTAAACTAAGCGCGACACAATCTCAAAACAAATAAAGTCTGTTCCATTTAGAATTTGGCCGCACAAAATAGGTCATTTTTCCAAGGGGATATAAGTACAAAAACGCTAAAGGTTTGTAGTATTTTTTAGCTTATAGGGTAAAATACATTAAACATTATTCGTCAGATTTTCGTATGAATTTTCGAATTTTTCGCGGTATACCTCTCATCATGTCTTGCACAGTAGTACCAACAATCAATATGAAACTAACGATTTTAAATTGGCTCACCACTTTAGTAGCCTATTGGTCCCAAGCAAACGATTAACGTACCCTATTCTAGTCGAAATTCTAGTACTACGCAATGTTTGTTTTGATTCGCTATGAAAGTTTGACAGATAAAATGAGGGGTTATTGGTTTTTCCTATGTTTCGAGGGGTGAATCGATTAGCTTGGGACCGAAGAGAGTGCCAGAGCTGAGCCATAAAGTTGAGCACGTTATTTCGGGACCTTCTAGTCTTAGAGTTACCTCTATGGTAGTACTGTCAACCTCATCTACCATCCTTTTCCACCACTTCGCCAAATCAGATGGTGTTTTGATTTTTTTGCCACATTTCTTCAATTTGTGCTTAAAAATTGCCCAAAATTTTTCAATGGGACGAAAATCTGGACAATTTGGTGGATTGATACTTTTCTCAATGAAATTGACATTATTCTGCTTCTACCATTCTATGACATCGCGGCTGTAATGGCAGCTGGCTAAGTCAGGTCAGAACTATACGGGACCTTCGTGTGATTGAATGAACGGCAAAATTATGTTCTGGAGGCACTCCTCCTTGTGAAGTTGTCCATTCATAGTCGCTCCAGTGATGAAAACCTTTGTTTTCTTTCCGCAACTGCAATGGGCGATACTGTATCAATATCGATAATATCGATACTTTTGAGTCGATATTTCGATATTTTGTATCGATACTACAAAGTCCGATATTTCTGTGTATCGATACCTCTTTCCCGATATTATATCGATACACCTGCATATTTTTTTAATCGATTCTCTAGATGCAAATTTCAACTTAATTTAATTCCAAATATCTTACTGTCTTTGCCATTGTCATAGTCATTGAGCAAAATAATCAGATTGAAAATCAAATGCTTTGACAAATACAATATGACAGCAGATGGAACCAATAAGAGTTATTTGGGTATGAACTTACATTTCCTCGACGACGACCAAAAAGCTATGAAATCCATCGCTCTAGTCACACGCCCTTTAGAGGGTTCGCATACTAAAGATCACTTGGTAAAGCAATTCAAAGCCAAATGCACGGAATGGAATATCAAAAAATGCGGGTTAATTAAAGCTTTTAAATACCGTGTATTTCATTTTAATTAGCGTTCTTGTTACCGATGATAGCACAATGAAAATGCAATACAATAAACAATAAATTTGAAGCAGCAGAGAGTGTCGAGCAGTAACACACGTTGACAAATGATGACACTACCAACGATGATCTACCGAGCTAGATTTAAGGCAGCAAACAAAGCCTGTGCGACATTTACGATCGTTTGGTAGCTAACCAAACTAGGTCGTGGAAAAAACGGCATCGATGAAACCCAACCAATCGAGTGGAATATCCGGAGAACCTCAAAACTATTTGCAACAGAAAGTCAGATCATCTGATCCTCTTGAAGCTTGGAGTATCATTACAAGCGAATATCCACACCTCTTCTTGATCGCAATCGACTAAATATCAAGGATGGTAACATCTGTACCGTCTGAAAGACTGTTCTCCAGGACTGGCAGAACATGTGAAAACCAATTCAGACTCAACGCTACTAGAATGTTCAATTTTCTGTTATATAACAACACATTTCTTTACTTTTTATCCCCTGCCGTAGTATTTAGAAAAACGAAATTTCTCTAAAACCTGTATCGATACGAAAATATCGATAATATCGATACTTTTCACCCGATATATTGAGCTAATCGATACATTCCAATTCGATATCTCGATACTTTTCACAATGTCGCCCATTGCTACTGCAGATGCCTTGCCAAATCTTTGAATTTATCCAGAGCATCCACAGTCCATGTTTACGAAAGTTTCATCGTCCATCAAAATGTAAGTGTGCAGAATTTTCTGTCACGTTCCATCTTCGATAACTTTTGATCAAGTATACGAATCCTGGTGAAATTTTCACTACGAAACGCTGTTAATAGTTTCTGGCGATGACAACTAGAGACGCTACAGTAATTAAAAAGAAGTGGCCAAATACTAACTGGAACAGGCTTTACGTAATCGAAATTAAAAATAATAATTTGTCTGGGATAATAAGTTTTCCATTTTGATTGACCAATGCCCTAGAATCAATGTTTTGATGGTTTTAATAAGTGATTAATTGAATTATGAGATTTAATCAAGCGAATTTAAATCAATGCGGGAAATTACATCGACTGATATATATTGCAAAAAGGCGAATTAGCGGGATTGTTGGTTACTTGGGTGGCCACAGGCACCAGGTTGTGAATCCGATGATTCAATATAATATGCTGCCAGAATTTAGAGGACCTACCAGGGTCCTTTTTACACCCTTTGGGAAGTTTGCTATTCATGGCATGACATAGTTTAGACATCAGTCAAATCCTGGGTGATGCGGTGTGGCTTCTTTTCAATGTTTGTAGTGCTATTCTTTGCCATCGGATGGCAAAGCACGCGCAAGCGCTGCCAAATAGTATTATGCGTAAAGCTCAATCGTGACTCTTTGATTGTATGTTTACAATCGTTAATTCGTGAATCATTAGAAGCAAAATGAACCAATTATGGAGGATGATATATTTGAAAAAAATGAGACTTACATTATCACTACATCCCACTATTAATATAATGATTTGTGATAAGCTTGAACATTTTGAATATTGATGGACTGCAATACCCAAGTAACACATTTCCATCAAAATAGGTTGCGGAAACTTGATTGTGACTGGAATAAGTTGCAATCATGTTACCACAGCTTTTCAGTGACAAGTGTGCTGCTAGGGTACTTATATTATTTTCACACCGGAAGAGTAAAAATTGGTTCGATTTGACAGATCAAAATTGGTTCAATTTTGGAGTCCGTCTTTGCATCACCCAGGTCAAAACCCATCATACGGCGAATAAAATCACATGAGAATTCTATCAGAAGACGATTGTCGTTCTAGTTAAGTGCTCAGAACCATATTGGCCAAACCCGGACATTTTCCGCTTCACTTCCCGCTACGATGGTGTGGCCCTCAGGTAGCCATATGGCAGAGTATGTATGTTCCTGGCTCACCGTAAACTACGAGAGTTCCAGTCAGGAAACATACTCACTGTATAAGGGCGAGTGCGTATGTCGTGTTTTGTTTCACTGTTATCTTAGTGTTTGACCATTGTATTTACATACGACTAGTTAATAGAAAACCGTTCGTTTTGGGGGGATCGGTTTGTGCAAAGCCATTTATAGGTATAAATACCCTACCCGCTGTAATGATTCGTCAAAGCAATACAAATAAACAATGCAACAGTGTGTCTCTTGCCGTGCGGATCGATTTGCTTTTTGCTGAAGGAAGTGTTACTACTACCTAAAGCTACAACCAATTTAAACAGCACTTTTCAGTGCTCAATATACCTGTAAATTTTCTACCTTTTTTTACTCTTATTCCTTTTCGATCCTTGTTTGGACCCTACCCGAGGTAATCCTTCTTGGATATCGATTTGGAAAATTCCTCTTCGATCCTTCAGATTCTTATAGTAATCTGCTTGGAAGTCGATTTGGATAAAAATTTACTGCCGCCATGGCGCCTAAACGCAAAAGAAAGGGGCAAACTCTTGACCCCCCTTCTGATGAAATTAATTTGAGCAATCAATTTGATTTGCTTACAGATGATAAGAATGATCCATCATCCAAGAAAAAGTCTAGTAAACTTTCCCGGCTTAATGGCAAAAAAGAAAAGATTCCCCCTATTGTGATAACCACTTCCGATTTCCATGATCTTCGCACGGAACTTTTGAACTTCGTGAAATTTAAGTTTTCACTGCAAATTGGCCGTCGGAGTGAATGCCGTGCATTGGCTGAAACCTTGGACGGATTTAAATGTCTTCTCAAGTATCTTACTGAGAAGCAGTACAATTTTTTTACTTACGACACCAAAACTGAACGTGTGTTCAAGGTTGTCATGAAAGGACTGCCCAGCGGTGAGTCCCTGGATCAGATCAAAGATGAACTGGCAAAATTACTTGAAGTTGTGCCACTCCAAGTGATCAAAATGAAAATGATTTTTATTTAGTTCACTTCAAGTCTAGTGAACTAAACAACCTTAAGGCCTTAGAAAAAGCTAGCCTTATGCTCCATGTCCGAGTGAAGAGGGAACACTTCAGGAAGACTGGAGGAAATTTCCAAAACCTCACTCAGTGCCGTAAGTGCCAGGGATGGGGTCACGGAACAAAAAATTGCTACATGCCAGCTAAATGCATGAATTGTGGTGATTCCTCTCACGCAAAGGACGACTGTCCTGTGAAGGAAGATCCTATGAAATTTAAATGTTCGAATTGAGGTGAAAACCACAAATCCAATTTTTGGGAATGTAAGACTCGCAAAGCGATCATACAATCTCGTTCTAACCGTCAGGTAGGAAACGCTCCACGTTTCCGACCAGGTACAAATTACTCTGCTGTTAACAACGGTCAAAGAGGAACAAATTCTACATTCGTACCCGTAGGTACAAATATCACCCCTGCTTCAAATGTTTCATCTGTACCTACTCCCCTCGCTGCTAAAAATGTTCTGCGAGTTAATGGAGCTACCTATGCTGCTATTGCAACGGGTAGAAATCAAAATACTAACCAACGTTCTAACGGAAAATTTTTCAATTTTACACTTAAGAAGCATTACTGCTTCTAAAATGGAATTTTTACAGAATTCATTAATTGACATGATTTCTGATATGCTTAAATCTAACTCCATGTTTGATGCAAACTGGAGTAAAATTTGCTAATAATATTGTCATGACTTTAAAATTCAGTAATGGATTTTAAAGCATTAAACATTTTAAATTGGAATGCTCGATCTCTTAAAGATAATGAAGACGAGCTAATTAACTTTTTGAGAGTTCATAACGTACATATTGCCGTTATAACTGAAACGTTCCTTAAACCTGACCATAAGGTTAAGAATGACTCAAATTATTTTATTTATAGAAATGATCGTCTTGATGGACCCTGTGGTGGCGTTGCCATCATTGTTCATAGACGAATCAAACATCAAATACTTTCTTCATTTGAAACCAAAGTTTTTGAAACTTTGGGAGTTTCTGTTGAAACAAAATTTGTATAACTTACGGTTATAGCTGCCTATTTGCCATTCCAATGCGTAGGCCAGCAAAAGAATTTTCTCAAGGGTGACCTCCAGAAACTTACCCGTCATAGGTCTTAATTCTTCATTATTGGTGATTTTAATGCAAAACACCGCTCATGGAATAATGCTCAAAGCAATTCCAATGGTAATATTCTGTTTGATGATTGTTCTGCAGGTTATTACACTATTCAATATCCAAACAGCCCAACATGCTTTTCTTCTGCAAGAAATCCCTCCACTATTGATTTGGTCTTAATTGATTCATGTCAACTTTGTAGCCAATTGGTTACCCATGCTCACTTCGGTTCTGATCACCTTCCAGTAAGAAGAGATGAACTAGCCTCAGGCTAAAAATCTCTAAAATAAAGAAAAAAAAAAAAAAAAAAAACCTTCCAGTAACTTTTGAAATATCCCCTGCAATAATTTGTAATCCCAACAGCTCTACTTTTAATTACCATAGAGCTGATTGGGAGCAATATCGAACATTTATGGAATATAATTTCGATCCAAACATTTCTTTGCAAACCAAAGATGAAATTAATTATGCTCTTGAATCTCTGACTACTTCTATAGTTGAAGCAAGAGCTGCGTCAGTACCAAAATGCGAGGTTAAAATCGATTCAATTATAATAAACGACGATCTTCAGCTCTTGATCCGTCTTAAAAATGTCCGTAGGAGAGAATATCAAAGCACACGCGATCCTGTCATGAAAGTTATCTGGCGGGATTTGCAAAAACAAATTAAATAGCGATTCTCTGCCCTGAGGAACAAAACTTTTGAAAATAATGTTTCTAAATTAGACCCGAGTTCCAAACCCTTTTGGAAACTCACAAAAAAATTGAGAAAACCTCAAAAGCCTATTCCAGCGCTTGAAGAAGGTGGTAAAATTTTGATCACAAATTTGGAAAAAGCTCAGAAACTTGCTAAGCAATTTGAGAGTTCCCATAATTTCAGTTTGGGTCTTACTAGTCCTATTGAGAGTCAGGTTGCTCGGTATTATCTGAATATTTTCTCTCGGGAAAATATTTTTGATGATTCCTGGGGGACTGATTTGGACGAAATAAGGTATACAACTAAAAAGTTTCATAATATGAAAGTTCCAGGTGATGATGGAATTTTCTATATCCTCATCAAAAAACTCCCAGAGAGTACCTTGTCTTTCTTGGTAAAATTATTTAACAGATGTTTCCAAAAAATGCAAAAGTTGTTCCAATTTTCAAGCTGGATAAAAATCTAACTGAAGCTTCTTGCTACGGTTCAATAAGTTTAATCAGTAAACTTTTTGAAAATATAATTTTGAATAGAATGATGCTTCACATCAAGACGAACTCAATTTTTGCAGATGAGCAGTTTGGATTTCGCCATGGGCATTGAACTACTCATCTATTCTACTCAACTATTGCGTCAATTCCTTTGAGATGGTGAGAAGAGGGTAAATTTAAGGTTGAAAAAATTCACTTTTGTGGTGGTAAATCGAAGAAAAAGCTTGTTATTGAACATTTCTGGGTAAAAATATCATCAAGGTGGTGCATGGAGGGACTAATCAAAAAGAATAACTCTGGTGGAAAAAATGAATCACGCTAAAAATTTGGAGGTGCACATTTAACTGAAAATTTCTGGTGGAAAGTTCGCTACACTGTGGTGCATGTAGAAACAAGGTTAATTCATTTTTCTGGTACATAATTTGCATCGTTCTGATGAATGCAAACTTCATTGAAAATTGATAGTGGAAAATTTGCACCATTTTGGTGCATGAAGAGGCAGAACCTGAAAATTGCACCACAAAAGTGCATGGTGAAACAAACTTCACTGACAAGTTTTGGTGCACCGTTCTGGTGAATGGAGGAGCATGCTTTATTAAAAAAGAAATTTGTGCATAATTTGCATCGCTCTGATAAATGAAATGAACAAAATATTTCTGGTGGAAAACTTGCACTGGTATGGTAAATGAAGGCACAAGCTTTATTTAAAATTAAGCTACATTGAAAATTTCTGGTGGAAAATCTGCACCGTTCTGGTGAAAGGATTTGCAAGCTTTTCGGAAATTTTTTGGTCTTAATATTGCGTCCTTTAGTTGAATAGAGAAACAAATTTTAATAATAATTTCTGGTGTAAAATTTGCACCATTCTGATGATTGGAGAGAAGCTGCTTTACTGTATATTTATGATGAAAGATCTGAAAATAGGGGCAATCTTTATTTAGGGAAAACCTGCAACATTCTGATGATAGGAGAAGCAATCTATATTGAAAATGTCTGGTGGAAAACGGAAAAAGGAAATCTGCACCAATCAGAAGATTGGAGAACCATTTTTTTTTGGAACATTAACGGTGGAAAATTTGCATAGTTCTGGTCATTTGAAATTTTCAGGTTTAAAATTACCTGGGGGCAAGTTTGTATTGCAAATTTCTGGTGTAAGATTTGCAACAATCTGCTGCATGGAGGGGCAAGCTGAATTGAAAAATCCTTATGTAAAAATTGCACAGTTCTGGTGAATGGAGAGGCTAGCTTTATTGAACATTTCCGAGAAGAACCTCAAGGGTATTGAATTCGGAGGACAGCTTCAAAAGAAAAGATTTCTGGGGATGATTTCATGAAAATTCTGCGAACAATTTCTAGTGAATCCTGCAGATAGTTCCATGATAATTTTGAAAAGAATACCGAGAGAATCAAATTTTGAATGAAATTCCAAAGGGATGTTGAGTAAAATTTCAAGGAAATTCCGAGGGTAATTTCTAGCTCATTCTGGAAAGAATTTCTGGAGAATACAGAGAAAATTCTTCTGAAACATTAGAGGAATTTCAGTTCCAAGGTGTCCTGAAATAGAAAGTTTAAAAGTTCCGAGGATACTGAATTTTTAGGACAGTTCCAAAATATTTCTGGGGAGAATTCGAAGAAATTCTGTGGATAATTTCTAGAGTATCCTGCAGATAGTTCCAAGATAATTTCGAAAAGAATGCCGAGAAAATCAATGTTTGGATGAAATTCCAAAGGGATTTTTAGCAAAATTTCAAGCAAATTCTGAGGATAATTTCTAGCTCATTCCGCGAAAAATTTCGAAACTCTAAAGGAATTTCAGTTCCAAGGTGTTCTGAGAAAAAATCATGAAGAGTTCTAAGTATAATTCCAGTGGACCTCTGAGAAGAATTTCAAAAGAGCTCTTAGGAGAGTTCTAAAAAAATCCGAGAAGAACAACCTCAAGGAAATTGAATTCTTGTCTTGAATTCTGAGGACAGTTCCAAACGATTTCTGGGGAGTATTCCAAAAAATTCTGTGAATAATTTCTAGTGAATCCTGTAGATAGTTCCAAGACAATTCCATCGTCGATGGGATTAAATTGCCAATTCCATTGGCTGTCTGAAAGCAGTTTGCATTGTAGAAGATGAAACACCACCGGAGCAAAAAATTAAAAAAAAATTAGCTAAAATGAACTGCAGGGAAAAAGTGGTGGATGCACCATCCACCACGCACTTTGAAGTACTCCCCATCCCCAGATTAAATGCACCATAGAAAAAAAATTGCCCCTCCTTTACAAGATTCTTGTGCACGCTAGTGAATTTAATAGTGTATGCGTCTTGAAAATTATAGCTGAACCTCTTAAAGAAGCCCAACATACTATTTGCTTTCGTGATGATGGTATTAGGTTTGTGAATGACAGGCTCACCAGCACGTGAATCCACACAAGTGTACACCCCATTCTCCATGAGCTTGGAGGGACCCCGAATGTCGACAAGTACGGACACATTTCATGGTGGAAGTATTCTTCATGACAATCTGAAGGAACTCATGAAATATCGAGTTATAGAAAATCATTTATTCGTTATTCATATGTCACGCAGTAATTTCAACACATAATCCGAAAATGTTTCCCCTCCATATGTCTTCTGGGGATGGTTGTTAATGGATAAACAATGTCAAAACATTTAAAAGTACTTGATACTTATCGTTTAAAAGCCATGTCTGGTCTAGTTGAGCAAAGTTCATTATTTAGAAAAATTTCCCGCGATCCCGTCTCTTCCAGTCTGCTAGATACCAGAAGATGTCGCCCTTTCATCGAACCGTATCATAATTTTTCACTTCCCCTCCAAAATTTCCCGTACTTGCGCAATCGATCATGTTACTTTTTGTCTATTTCATTCATCTTTTCCAGCCCAGGAGAGGCCCACATCTGAAAATCTTTCTCCCTATTTTCTCTCCTTTGATCCAAGCTTTTCCACTCACTTGCCAGCATCAGCCTACGTTTGGCCACATTGCATTTCATGTTTTTGCATCGCTCCCATTTGCCTTTGACCGCGGTTACCTACCACAGACACTGGAGATACGCTTGAGCTGCATGTGACTCGGGCTGTTTTTGTTATGTATGGTACGGTTTTCAGTTAACTGGTGTCCTTCTTGCTCCGGTCCACAAATTTGACTGTGCCCTAGTGCGCCACTGTTCCGTCTTGTGTGAATGCGGTGGCCTCTGCCACTGACCGGGGGTGATCCACATTCGGTGGTTCTTCCTTATTCCTTACCTACACCAGCAGTTGGGTGCAACTACAAGGTAGCAGATACAGTCGTTATTTTGCACACGGTCCTGATTACTTATTTAAACGCTTGAGGTGAATATTCTGACTACCTCCGTATGTTTCTGTTTGTTGGTAGGTGTGTGTGTGTGTGGCAAATAGCAAGTTTCCTTAGTTGGGAAACCACGACGGTCTGTTTGCGAGAGGGGTTGTAAAAAAGTTTCACTCTGGAATTGAAACGGATAAATCCTTCCGGTGTGCGTCCTTTGTGTTGTATAGGAGGGATCTGAATAACTGCTGTGAAGTTTGTTTTAGGTTTACCTCATTAAATGACAGTTTTTTTGTCAGCCGAAACGTATTTATTTTAGCGTTTAAATTTAATTAAAATATTTTCATTTAATTAAATTGTCACTCTTACAGCTGTTGGTGAATGGAGATGATTTTAGAATAGGTGGTTAGGTTGATTAATCATTTATTGTATTGCATTGTGGTACCTGTTCCCATAGTTTAACTTGATTACTGTTCTCGCAGATATTGCAATTGGCTAAATTGATGATATGCATCAACAGATATGATGATACATGTTTACGCTTGTTCATGTTGATGCTTTTGATTTCAAATGCAAACTATCTCATTTGAATGGAGTAATCATGGTATTGACGATTCAATATAGAATATAATGTTCATGCAAGCATTCGTTTCATTAAATCATTTCTATACAGAGCTGGAAAAAGGGCCTATTTGCGATGATCGATTCTCTTCATTGACTTCCTCTTTCGTTAATAACTCAGCTGCAACAACATTCCCTGTTGTATTTGACGATAGGTAAAATCCTCCTTTGCATGAAAACTGATTGCACAGCCGTGGTTATTAAAAGAGAATCGATCAAAGCAGATAGGCCCTTTTTCCAGCTCTGTATGGATTTATTATTGATTGTATTTATAACTGTAATTAACTTCAGTAAACATTTCGTGCAGTTGTAATTAGGTCAGGTGCAATGAAAATTGAATGTACAGTCAGGAATCCTTATTGCCGGATTCCTTATTGCCGGTATCTCTTATTGCCGGACCCTTATTGCCGGGCTATCCGCGAATAAGGATACCCACAGCTTATGGGATTTTCACTAATGGGGGCTGTAGTGGATTATCTCATTTGTTTCAATACATAAAGCTATACTGTCTTCGACAAAGTTGCTGTACTGGGTTAGACACAAGCTTGTGCCATTGGATTCAGGTTAAATTGGGAACTACGCCGCTAAAGGCGCTTCACTTTTATGTTACTTATGACGGGCGCTATAATATATGGATCATATTTCCAACATAGAATATTTCGTGCAGGTGATCAAGTCCTTTTGGATTCCTATATAAACTGTATCTCGAGAGCCTGGCCATATAGAAATTTGCTGTTTTCAGCAAAGTTGTGCAGGTGATCAAGTCCTTTTGGATGGTGGCCATATTAGTTCAAAACACGCTCGCTACGCGGCGCTAGTTTGCAAGTAAATTTCCTGTATAAGCTGTATCTCGAGAACCTGGCCATATAGAAGGTTACTGTCTTCAGCAAAGTTGTTCAGGTGACTAAGTCTTTTCGGATGATCGTCATATTATTTCAGAACTCTCACACTACGCGGCGCTAGTGTACACATGAGCTTCCTTAATATGTAATGTCTGCAAAGCTTGTCCATATAAGATGTTGCTGTGCAATGTTGGAACAGGAACCGGAAAAGGGATGACGTGTAGAGGCCGGAAATCGATGTCAGATTCCATTTTGGAATCCAATATGGCGGCCATCGGGTCAAGAAAAACTGTAAAATACCCTATAATACGGGTATTTCCAGAGATGGAACGACGTGTAGAGGCCAGAAATCGATGCCAGACGCCATTTCGGAATCCAAGATGGCGACCATCGTGTCAAGAAAAACTGTCAAATACCCTACCATATGGGTATTTCCGGACAGGGAACGACGTGTAGAGGCCGAAAATCGATGTCAGACGCCATTTTGGAATCCAAGATGGTTGCCATCGTTTCAAGAAAAACTGTCAAATACCCAACAACATGGGTATTTTCGGATAGGAGATGACGTGTAGAGACCGGAAATCGTTGTCAGATTCCATTTTGTAATCCAAGATGGTGACCATAAGTTCAAGAAAAACTGTCAAATACTCTACAATATGGATATTTTTGGAAGGAGACGACGTGTAGAGGCCGGAAATAGATGCCAGACGACATTTTGGGATCCAAGATGGTGGCCATCGGGTCAAGAAAAACTGTCAAATACTCTACAATATGAGTATTTCCGGAAAGGAAACGACGTGTAGAGGCCGGAAATCGATGCCAGATGCCATTTTGAAATCCAAGATGGCGGCCATCAGTTTAAGAAAAACTGTCAAATACATTACAATGTGGGAATTTCCAAAAATGGACGACGTGTAGAGGCCAGATATAGATTCCAGACGCTATTTTGGAATCCAATATGGCGGCAACATGTTTTCCATGGTCACCATAGCCGATCGAACTCCAGACGAAACTAGAACCGCACTACCGTTCATACTGGTGACAACGCTCTGATGAGACAACGAAACCTTGCCCCCAAGCTCCTCCCCTGATCCTATCGTTCGACAATGTACCTCTTTTACCTCGAGTAAGTCGCGAGTATTCGGCCCAACTCCTACTAGACATAGAATTAAGTGAATGTTGTTACAAACCAAGAACAATGAACTATCGGCTCCGTAAAGCTAACGTGATTGAGCCTTCCAAATAAACGAACTAGTTAAAAAAAACATGTTTTCCATATATAAGGCTTACCAAGAATATTGCGTATAATTTATTATGTATAGCGTATCACTGAGCAAGATCTCAACATAACGTGGAAAATTCCTCAAAACAATAAAACGCTTTTAATTGTTTTGTTTTTTTTTTTCTATCGTAAACTACAGATTTATTCCTGGACCCCTCTACAGTGAATATGGTTGATATTTTCATCCACCTGGTGTGGCAGAAATCGAGTTAAAACTAAATCAAATATCCGTGGTTGAAAGTTTCTGCAGTTTCTGGTTGGTTCTTTGTTATCGAAAGAGAAAATAAAATGTGGAATAAATCTGTAGCTTACGATAGAAAAAAACAAAACAAAGCATTTTATTGTTTTGCGGAATTTTCCACGTTATGTTGCGATCTTGCTTAATGATACGCAATACACAATAAATTATACGCAATATGCTTGGTAAGCCTTATTTATGGAAAACATGTTGCCGCCATATTGGATTCCAAAATAGCGTCTGGAATGTATATCTGACCTTTACACGTCGTCCCTTTTCGGAAATTCCCACATTGTAGGATATTTGACAGTTTTTCTTAAAACCGATGGCCGCCATCTTGGTTTTTAAAATGGCGTCTGGTATCGGTTTCCGGCCTCTACACGTCCGGAAATACCCATATTGTAGGGTATTTGACAGTTTTTATTGAACCAATGGCCGTCATCTTGAATTTCAAAATGGCATCTGGCATCGATTTTCGGCCTCTACACGTCGTTTCCTTTCCGGAAATACTCATACTGTAGAGTATTTGATAGTTTTTCTTGACCCGATGGCCGCCATCTTGGATTACAAAATGGCATCTGACATCGATTTCCGGTCCCTACATGTCATCTCCTATCCGAAATACCCATGTTGTAGGGTATTTGACAGTTTTTCTTGAACTGATGGCAACCATCTTGGATTCCAAAATGGCATCTGACATCGATTTCCGGCCTCTACACGTCGTTCCCTATCCGGAAATACCCATATTGTAGGGTATTTGACAGTTTTTCTTGACCCGATGGTCGCCATCTTGGATTCCAAAATGGCGTCTGGCAACGATTTCCGGCCTCTACACGTCATCCCCTTTTCAAAAATATCCATATTGTACGGTATTTGACAGTTTTTCTTGAACCGATGGCCGCCATCTTGGATTCCAAAATAAAATCTGACATCAATTTCCGGTTCCTGTTCTCACATTGCACAGCAACATCTTATATGGACAAATTTTAGAGTCATAACATATTAAGGAAGTTTATGTGCACTCTAGCGCCACGTAGTGTGAGAGTTCTGAAATAATATGACCATCATAGGAATGGACTTAGTGACCTGAACAACTTTTCTCAAGACAGTAACCATCTATATGGCCAGGTTCTCGAGATTCAGCTTATACAGGAAATTTACTTGCACACTAGCGCCGCGTAGTGAGCGTGTTCTGAACTAATATGGCCACCATCCAAAAGGACTTGATCACCTGCACAACTTTGCTGAAAACAGCAAATTTCTATATGGCCAGGCTCTCGAGATACAGTTTATATAGGAATTGCACATGCACACTAACGCTGCGTAGTGAGAGAGTTCTGAACTAATATGGCCACCATCCGAAAGGACTTGGTCAACTGAACAACTTTGCTGAAGACAGTAACTTTCTATATGGTCAGGATCACGAAATATTCTATGTTGGAAATATGATCCATATATTATAGCGCCCTTCATAAGTAACATAAAAGTGAAGCGCCTTTAGCGGCGTAGTTCCCAATTTAACCTGAATCCAATGGCACAGGCTTGTTGATCTAACCCAGTACAGCAACTTTGTCGAAGACAGTATAGCTTTATGTATTGAAACAAATGAGATAATCCACTACAGCCCCCATTAGTGAAAATCCCATAAGCTGTGGGTATCCTTATTCGCGGTTCCTTATTCACGCCCCCGTTACCCCGGCAATAAGGATTCCTGACTGTACACGGTCAACTCAAATTTCAGTTTCGCTCGCTCAAATTCACAAACACGTAAATACAATTTTCCTTGATTTTCCAGGATTTTTTTTTCAAATATGAGCAAAACCGAGAGAGTTTTCACTCAGTCTATTAACACTCCGAATACGATGCCTCCGAAAAACGTGTAACGGCAAGTTTGCAATGGCATAACTTAGCCATTTCTTAATGAATTTCAAAAAGTGTGGTACCTTTAGATGATAGAATGAATTTGGGGTTGTGACATAAACATGAACCTGGATGTCCATGGGAACGTCCTCCAGAAGATCCGGAACATTCGTAAAAGTGGACAATTCATGAAACTGATCCTAGTGCTCCGCGTTTTTTTTAACATTACGATCTGTGATATATGATGATGAAAAAAATTCTAAAGATACCACAATTTTTGAAATTCATTAAGAAATGGCTAAGTTTTGCCATTGAAAACTTGCCGTTACACGTTTTTCGGAGGCTTCGTAGTCGGCGTAAAGTTTTTTACCCACCGTATTCGGAGTGTTAATATACGACTAGATCTAGATTGAGGAACATTTTCGTCGATTTTCCTCATATTCGAGCAGATTGCTACGTTTTTGCGATTTTGAAAAACCACTCAGTTTTGAGTTGATCTTATCGGCCGTGTTAGCGGAAGTGTGTAATTTTTATAGAAAGATAAAATTCTACTCAACTTTGAATTGCTTTCTGAATATGCGATATGGTTGGTTACCTAATTCAAGAAATCCAGAAAAAATAATACCGACTAAAAATCCATCCGCAATCCACGATACTTGTTTGTATCCATCCGTTGCAGTATTCCTCACTCTCATTACAAGATGAGTGGCTACGCAAAGTGTTCATTGAGGAATCTCGTGAGAGTGCTTAGATAGCTAGTTGTTTCAACTGTGTTTCAAGCTTTGAATATACCTCGAAGTATGAGGAGCTATTGTGTCTACGGAAAGCTTTGAAGCATCAGATATGGGTATGTTGGCTCCTGTAAAATTTTCAATGAATTAAAAAAAAAGTGGCATGGAAACGGCACCAGACGATGCTCATAAAAAAAAAACGTTTGAAGCCTTCATCCAAAGGCTGAACAAATTCTAGCTGAGCTTCCTCCTGAGGCTAATGTTCAAATCTATGGAGACTTTAATCAACGCAATGCTGACTTCATTCTGAAAATGAAAGTATCTTACTCCCAATCAAGCATGGCACCAGATAAACAAAATAGCAATCCTCTCATATAAACAGATTGTCGAACGAGTGTAAATTCTTCCAACCAAATGACTCTGCACGTACGGCCTGTACTCGAAAAAAATGCACCAGACAAAAGTGTTCGCCAAAAATTTATTTTAAGTCGGATTTTCTTGAAACTTTCAGGGAATGAACTAATACAAATGGATTATGTTTCGGCATGATTACTTTATTCAATTTCCTTTCTATCGCTGAAAGCCCGCACCTTTCTCTTAAGACCCCTCATTACATTTTGTGCAATGGCGTGGCCGACCGTTTTGGTCACTTTCATCCATTCTTTCTTCAACTCTAGCTCGTTCTTAAGCACCTTGGACGATTTTCGAACTTTGGCCTCCATTATGGCCCAAAATCTTTCCACCGGACGAATCTCTGGTGAATTTGGGGGATTGGCGGTTTTTGGTACAAAAACAACGTTATTGTCTCTGTACCAATCCAACGTCGATCGCGCGTAATGGCATGATGCCAGGTCCGGCCAAAATAATGTCTCGCCTCCGTGGGACCGCAGGAAGGGCAACAGACGCCTCTGGAGGCATTCGGTGCGGTAAATTTCGCTGTTGATGGTACCCATTGTGATGTACGGTTTACTCAGTTTACCGCATTGGCATATGGCCTGCCAGAGCAAGTATTTTTTGGCAAATTTGTCCACTTTCTTCTTCCTTATGTCTTCAGAAACATCAAACCGTGATTTGGCAACGTAGAACTCCAGCCCCGGTATCTGGTTTGCGGCTGCCTTGATGTAGGTTTCGTTATCCATAACCACACACATCGGTTTCGTTAACCACTCTCGATACAGCTTCCTTGCGCGGGATTTCGCCGCCGTGTGTAAAAATAAACTGTCTACGTAGTTAATGAACAGCCCCTTAGAGTATGCTTTTTCCACAGACAAACCGACAGAAAACTTAAACTTAACTCTTGATCGAGAATCCATAACGGCCGATTCAAATGTGCAGCGATCCCATCTGTCAAAACCATGTTTTATCTAGATAAAAATAATTTGTCCGAAATAGATTAGACACGAACCAACTCATAAATTTTGTACGCGTGTTCGTGGCTAGGATACATATTTTCCGTGAACACGACGGCAGATGTCAGTTTTGTGCTTTGATCAGAATGATGTCGGTTTGTCGGTGCTTTTTCTATCAGTTTCATTTTCTTTTTCAAATGCAAATCAAAAATGCTGCAAGAAAATAATTTATTTTCTTGATACTAGGTACCTATTAACATAGGAATAAATGAGGATATTTATTTATAAATTGTTCTGATTCTTGCGTCGTATAAAACCGCTCGAGTTCGAATCCGGTTAATGGTACCGAGGTACCGAGTAAATGATGTTCAGCCGCATCGCACTTGTGGACCACCTCCATCGAAACACTAGCCAGCACTAATAAGCCCGGTGCAGTACAGCTTCTAGAACGGGGGCTTGTTGAACAAAGCCGTTGAACTGACCAACAGCCACACGTCTTATCGATTCCCTCGCCGGTAAGCTGTAGCTTAGGAAATCCACAGCATTCTCAAATGGACAGTGATTCTGTGTGAAGGGCATCGAACCGGACTCGAACCAGCTATCACTGCGGTGAATTTCCCAGGAAAGTCGACGGGATTCCAAAGTGGTCGATGGCCCTATGGGGAACGCTCATTCGCACACAGAAGAACTTATCCAGCACTTCAATTCTTCCGATGCATGCAACTGGCTGGCCAGCGGAAGAAATCCACGGTGATGTCAGCGTTCCTGAGTATTTACTTAAGAACCTTGCTAAGAACTAAAAAACTGAATTGTAATCTTAAAAACTAACCGAGCAACTGTGAGTGTCATCCTGTCAACGCATTTTAAGAAACATTGGACGAATTCCTCACCATTATTCGAACTTAGTATAATAATGGGATCAAATTTTAAGCCGATCAATGCATAAACATTGCTTGACCATACCATGTTTAAATTTTAATCTTTTCTCGTTTAGTTATATTTTTGAGTGTAGTGAGCATTTTGTCGGATCTCAACTTAAAACAAACATCTAAGATTATTTATTATTCGCATAAGACTAATAATCTGGTTTTTTTTTCTTTATTACATATTATATTTTGTTTTGTCATAACCTCCAGTTTGAAAAAAAAATTACACAGCTGCTTTTGATAGCCTTGTTGATAGTAAGCTGTCAACTGCTAAGCGCTCAATTTTTGGCGGGGGGGGGGGGGGACGTGCTGTCAAATCAGCCTACTGATCATTCTTGTATGAAATTGGTTCCAAACGTAAACAAACCCTGTAGGTTTCTTATGGCTTGTCTACGTTTGGAACCAGTTATGCGAGGTAGGCGACGATTGTTCGTAATTGATAGCCACCTCTCCCTCTTGCTCAATTGATCATTTTGTCAAGCTTCTGCATTCATGTTCCATCAGATGTCACAGCAGTTGTTTGCGGTGACATCTATCGAAAACTACTCATAATATGTTTTACGTTAATTTTTCACAGAGGACACTGCAGTGCAAAACATGTCTGGTACCTCTATATATGCATTTAGATTATTATTCGAAGTCCCTCCTTTTTTACACATTCTGCACATAAAATAGCTCACCCCTCACAGAATTTACCTCTGATTTTTATTTATGGGGCGGGGCAGAAAGTATCTTTTGCGCAGAATATGTAAAAAAGGAGGGACTTCAAATGTTAAAATAAATGCATATATAGAGGTACAAGACATGTTTTGTATGTCAGGTACTCTATATAATCTATATAATCTGTTAAAGGGAAATCACAAATCGAGTGTCAACAAAATATATGGCATGTTGAGAGATTGAGGTCGTGAGAGCAAACTTTCCCTCTCAATTTTGTTTGGCGTTGGGAGCTGGTAGTAAAGCAGATTAAACTGTATGTGGTAAAATCATTTTTATTTAATTGTAGCTTGTTTAACAATAATTTCCGGGAAAAAACTGAACGACTAAGTCCCTGATGAATTTCTTTAGGTTGTCGTTCACTTTTTTTGACCTGAATATGCACCGAAAGCGAATTATTCCCACTTCTCTCAATTTCTATATGGGGATTTTTATCACTTACTACCAGCGGAACAGCGCCATCTCTGTGGAAAATGGTCGAACAAAATGATTAATTGTGTACACTCAAAGATAAATTAAATCAAAAAAGCTTAAAAACTATGCAGATTCCCGCTTCACCTTATTGAGTCCGAGCCATGATTACTTCGGCAGTAGTCATGCATGATTAAAATCCATCTAATCTTTCCAGTATTCAATTTTATTCTTTTTCAATACTGATACATAATCAAAAAAAGGTTGAAATTCAATCAAAAATTATTAAAATAGAATCAAAAATGATTAAAATCTATTCAAAAAAGATAATCTACAATCTAATCAACCATGATTAAACCGGGGGAAAGGTAGTTCATCGATTCTTCCGGTTCGCCTCCTAGCATCGTGCTATAAGGTACCAGGCGATAACCAGGGTAGTTGATCGATAGCTCGATGACGTCATTTCGTTGGCGTCTGCAATGGGAAATTCTCATAGCAGGCGTTGACGATGGGACGTTGTCGAGTTGTTGAATAGCAACTATCGTGGTAACTCACCGATTACCCGTCGATCTGCCAAATTTGGAAAGACGTCTGCATTGAATTGTCTCATATAATAATATTCCGCCCACTATATCACAAGAAATTGCGAGTAGCTGAGTGGAATGGAGATAAGTTAAGCATTGGGTACAGGACCAAGTCTCCCCTGGGTGGTGCCAAAAGATGAGCGCAATAGAATCATCAAGTTGCCATAAGGGACGGAATGAGACTATTGCATGGCTGGGTAGTCAAAGTCTTCCATTCGTTAGTCATTTCAGGTGGATTAGAACAGGTTTAGGTTTAGGGTGGGCGTTGGCCAGATTTGGATTTTTCAGATGTAATCCTGGATAGGACCCTGTCATTGAACGTCGCGTGAAAGTGGAACTTAATGAAGGCCTAAGTACTTTTTCGTAGTTTTTAGTTTTCGGATTTGAAAGATCGTCGGTTACAGTGGCCTGCTTACTGAGCAGAAAAAACGCGGTCCCAGGTTCTTACATATCAAAGAGATTTATGGTATAATCGCTTGTGTATCGTGTATTTTGTTAAACTCGTTGTAATTATGTTGATATGAGGGGCTCGGTGGCCTTAGAGCAACCGTTTTTGCTTACTGAGCAGAACATCATGAGTCTAATCTCAGGCCCATCCACATTCAAGATTCGTCAATCGTTTTATTTGTTAATATGACTACATGGTAATAACAGCAACTCGGTGATTAAAAAGGTGCTCGTCTGCCTAGTGGCAAACGTTTTTGCTTACTGAGCAGAAGACCGTGGGTTTAGTCCCAAGCTCCTTCGCGTTATATGATCGTTAGGACATCAATTCAGCTTATCGTTTACCAAAACGAACCCTGATGCAAACCCAAGCCTCTTATCCAACATCCCAGTGATTCCTCGTGGAAGTGCAGAGGTATTCTCGGCTTCCATCAAAGCGAGTGTCATGTCAACACAATCCTTCCCATTCCTTTCTTGACCTGTGTTCGGGCGCGGCCGGCGCTGGTATTGCCTAATTTAAGATCACCAGTTTTTACACATTGAGGATGATTGCCAGTCCCAAGCATCGTCTATTGGTTCTCTGTGTAATTACAGCTGATCTGGCAGTAACAGAGTAGCAACCGTGGGCGGTCAATCAAGCTCAAGCTCAAGCTCAAGCTCTTATCAACCATGATTAAACTGGGATTACTATCGGAAGCTTATTTTTTAGAAAGAGAGGATTAATTTTTAATCATTCGATATAATTAAACTGAGTTTAATGTCAAATTGATTAAATTTCAAACAAAATGGGAATAGTTCAATTTATCAGTGTACAAGTCACCTTCGTGCCACTATTGCCGCTAGTGACAGGAAAATTCGTGTCTTGGGGGTTTTCTAAGAGAAGAGGTGACAATACGGGGGCGAAAATGAACCACTTTTCTGTCAAACGTGAACCAGCTCCTGATTGCTCGATTTCATGTGCATAAGATAGAGATAGAGATAGATAAAGATAGAGATAGAGATAGAAATAAAGAGGAAGAAGCCAATTGTCACCTCTTCCTTTTAGGGGGTTTTAAACTCAGGCCCTATGGAGTGAGAGGCAGTTAGGCTTACCACTACACCATCAGCGCCGCTTACGTGAGTGGTAGTCTCCATCAATATACACACGAATACTTGATTTGTAGTTTTGAAATTAATGAATGGAGAAATCTTATGATTCCAGATCGCAAGCAAAGTGGTAATTTAAGAGACTTACTTACTTAGAGATTTTTCCTCTTCAGTTCATGGCAGTGGACGTCAATTAAAACGCGTTCTTCTCGCGCATAGATATTTAACATCTTTCTTTCATGATCCTTGACTTTTCACATTTCTGATGTTTTACGGGACTCTGAAGATTGAAAAATGTTCACAATTCACAATTTCAGAAATTGTCCTTAATTTGTTAAAATCAACATTTTGTGTTTTTATGCATGCAACATAAATCGCCGTAACCTTTTACTAGCGACATTTGTTGCAAAAATCAGGCTTGCTATTAATTCATTAAAGAAATGCTCCACGGAGTGCGCATTGAACCCTTCGTGGCATTCCATGAGCTGTCATGTGATGCTGTCAAACATGGAGCAAAGCATTTAAAAAATTGATGAGAAATCAGAAT
The DNA here is from genome assembly GCF_037179485.1 of Ochlerotatus camptorhynchus. Taxonomy (NCBI): domain Eukaryota; kingdom Metazoa; phylum Arthropoda; class Insecta; order Diptera; family Culicidae; genus Ochlerotatus; species Ochlerotatus camptorhynchus. Next base: position 3,251,910 of record NW_027040507.1, on the reverse strand, counting down.
TTTATATTCTTAGGAGATTTTATCCTTATATTTTAAATGCGTTCGTGACGCACTCGCGAACTTCTCAACAAATTACGGCGTACCAGGAGTTCAGAAAAAACACGAAAGTTAAACTTGGCGAAGTGAACTTAATTGACTCGAAAGCGAAACGCTGCGCACTGTTCGACCTCTATGGATTTGGAATTGAGACTTGGGTATACGTTTGATGACTTTGATGGCTGTATTCATACTGAAGTTCAATCGTTTTACAAATTCATGGTTCTCCTATCTATTTTATCAGTGAGTATGTGTAGGTGAGCAAACGAAAAGGAAATAGATCAATGCGAGCTATATTGGTTTCATTTTTAAAATGATATGTTTTCCCTACACTGAAATTTAATTTTATGAGTATTATTTCAATAAGTTAGTTTCGAAAAGTATAACAAACTTAAGCTCTCGACATCCCGGGCCGCGTTGAACCAGTCTGGTTCAACTAACCTTGGTGATTGGACGCACTGTCCTCGATAACCGGTTCCTTTTCGTTGGCTTCTCCCTCCGACTCGATTGGCAGCACACAGACCTCTATTACTGCCCGCTTGTAGAGACCACGACAGGTTTGCACTAACACGACGCGTACTAACCCATCAGATCCGGTCAAGGTATCAACCACTTTTCCCAGAGGCCATGTAAATGGCGGAAAGTTGTCTTGTTTGAGAAGGACGATAGTACCAGGTTCGATGTTCTTGGTAGCGCCTCTCCATTTCGAGCGCTGGTGCAGGAGGGTCTCTGAACCAGCATTTCCAGAAATTTTGGACAGCTCGGCGCATTTCCTGGAATCGAGAGAGTCTAGAAATAGTGACGTTCAAATCATCGGGCTCAGGAATGGAAAACATCGGCTCCCCGATGAGAAAATGACCGGGTGTTAACACGGAGAGGTCGTCTGGGTGCGAGACGGCTAATACATAGGTGCCACAGTCGGAAGAAGTGTTAGTTTGTTTACTTAAATGAACCATGCCCATTTTGTTATGGCATGTTTGCTATAAGAAATGTGCCTCGTGTTTATTAGCGAATTTCACATCAAAGATTGATTAATTGAGTAGGAAATCAGTTTGGCACGGTATTTGTGACCAGCATACACCTTCCGGTAGTATGAAACAGGTCAAAAACTGTTCAAATCCGCAGATAAAAAAATTTTGTTTTGAATTTCTGTATAGCAAAATAGTGAACTTTTCGTGAACATTAACGGCAAAGAACTCACCAACACTGGGAGACTGTGAGTTCCTTCCCACCTGTCATTTTCCATCTCGGTCTGGGTGATCCGTAAGGGGGGTGAGAGACCGGCAGTTGAGGATACTTTCGATGTGTGCAGCTGCTGTTGTCGATAGTGTATGACGAATTACCGAAAATCCGTCGGAAATAGTACTTGAAGGATTTTACCCCGGCCTCCCACAATCCCCCGAAATGTGGAGACCGTGCCGGGACGAGATGGGAGATGACAGGTGGGCAGGAACTCACGGTCTCCCAGTGTTGGTGAGTTCTTTGCCGTTAATGTTCACGAAAAGTTCACTATTTTGCTATACAGAAATTCAAAACAAAATTTTTTATCTGCGAATTTGGACACTTTTTGACCTGTTTCATACAACCGGAAGGTGTATGCTGGTCACAAATGCCGAGCCAAATTGATTTCCTACGCAGTTAATCAATCTTTGGTGTGAATTTCGCTAATAAACACGAGGAGCATTTCTTATAACAAACTTGCCATAACAAAATGGGCATGGTTCATTTAAGTAAACAAACTAACACTTCTTCCGACTGTGGCACCTCTCTTACTCGCCTAGGTGCCGGGATAAACTTGAAAGTGATACCCGAGTCGAGGCAGTGTTGCTCCCATTCATCAGTCTGGAACTGCTGCTTATACCGACGACGTAATTCGCGCATCTCGCGATCAGCCCCGACGAAGGCTGTCGCATTATCGCACCGGAGCTCGATTAACCGACCGCGTCGAGCAACGAATCGCTTTATCGCGTTAATGCACGCGGCGGACGATAAGTCTGGTACGATTTCGACGTGAACGGCTTTCACCGACAGGCACACGAACAAGGCGACATACATTTTAACGCTAGCCCCTCTCCCATACAAAGGACGAACGTTGAATGGCCCGCAGTAATCCAATCCCGCTCTGGAAAATACTCGGGCAGGGGTTACTCGCACCGCAGGGAGTGGTGCCATTTTTTGTTTAGCACTTGGTGGTGAACAGCGAAAGCACGTAACGCAGGTACGAACGATTCGACGCACTAATTTTCTGCCTTGTTTTGGCCAATAACGTTGACGCATCGTTGAAAGTAGTAGAGATGGTCTCGAATGAGCAGCACGTAGATGTAACGACCTAGCTATCAACCAACTCAAATGATGATTTACGGGGAGCAGCAAGGGGAAATTCGTGTCATATGGACCATATTTATTAGCTAAACGACTGTTCAAGCGAAGTAACCCATTGTCATCAAGAAAAACGTTGAGGTTTTTTAGGGGTGACTTGGAATCAAAGACGACATCATGATTTGATAGCAATTTCTTGGATGTTAGTTGATGAATTTCATTGGAAAAAGTAGTTACCTAGGCTAGGCGAATGAGTGATTTGAGAGCTCGTTCGATTTCTGGCGGTGTCAGCCTTCCGAAGATACGATCCTCTGATTTTCTTCGAATGTTGTTGGTGAATCGCAGGCACCAAGCGACTGTCTTCAAAAGTCTCCCCAAATCGGAGAATTTGGAGAAAATAGAACCATCGACTTGCAGGCAGCTTAAAGCGACAGTTTGACGTCTCTCGGGCTCCATTTCTAAAGTCCGTGATGGTGTAGAGTTGGGCAAAGCAATAGGCCAGCAGGTAACGGGATGCTCGAGAAATTGCGGTCCATGCCACCACAAGATATCGTTCTTTATTTGGCTAGGACGAATCCCACGGGAAATGCGATCGGCCGGGTTGAGTTCCGTCGGAACATGTCGCCATTGGAAACCCTTGGTGATTCGCTGCACCTCAGCTATACGATCTGACACAAACACTTTCCAGTTGGTCGGTGGAGCACGAAGCCAATAGAGCACCACTGTTGAATCTGTCCAGAACGTAACGGGTCCCGAAAAGTCTGTCGCATTACGTAATTTGTCCACTAACTGACTGCCCACCAACGCTGCACATAATTCAAGTCGCGGTGGTTTTTCCTCTACCATCTGGACCCACGACGTAGACACAACAGCCATAGCCCTTTTCAGAAGCATCGCAGAAACAATGGAGGTGGAAATATCGATCAGGGTTTGATAGAACTCGACGAGGAATGGTTAACTGTTGGATGAGGTTTAGCTCACTTCGAAATTCCTTCCACAACACACTCTCCTCGGTCGAAAGTTTCTCATCCCACGGAGTATTTTTTGCCCAAAGCCGCTGAACAAAAATCCTAGCACTAATCACGATCGACCCAAGGAGCCCTAGTGGGTCAAAAAGCTGAGCAATTGCAGATACCACAATGCGTTTAGTTACGTTGTGCAGTTCTGGGAGTGGCGGAACCTTAAAACCGAAACTGTCACTTTGTGGATTCCACAGAAGACCTAAAGCAGTCACCGTTGAACGACAAATTTCCATCTTAGGAGCGCTTTCCCACAGGTTACTAGGAATGTGTTTTAATACACTCTGGTTGTTGCTGGTCCATTTTCTCAACGAAAATCCTCCCAGGCTGAGTAGCTCCCGTAATTGACGACACATTTCTGTGGCTTCTTCTAGGCAGTCACTTCCAGGTAGAACGTCGTCAACGTAGAAACGCTTGATTACAACATCCGCAGCGAGAGGGTAGTTGTGACCATCGTCTTCGGCAAGCTTGATGAGCACCCGCGCAGCTTGGTACGGCGAACAAGCAAGTCCATAAGTCACCGTTTTCAGCTGATAGACTTGCAGTGGCATAGATTGTTCCCGACGCCATACGATCTTTAGATACCGCCGATCCTCAGGATGCACCCACATTTGGCGAAATATTTTTTCCGCGTCCGCAGTGAAGACGTACTGCGGCATCCGGAAATTCAAAACGCTGGATAGCTGTGGTGGTTGTACAGTGGGGTCAGTGTGAAGAATATTGTTGAGAGAAAGGGCACTGGATCCTTTACTGCTAGCGTCAAAGACAATCCGAGTTTTTGTCGTGCTGCTTTCTGGCCGATGAACGCATGGTGCGGGAGGAAATACTGCGGGCCCGCGACACGAGAACCAACTTCCATATGCCTTAATCGTAAATAGTCGTCCATAAACTTCACATATTCGTCACGCAGATCGTTCTCTCGAGCGAACCGTTTCTCCATAAGCAGAAAACGTCGTACTGCTTGGTCGTAAGAGTCTCCTAACAGCGGGACCATGGACTCCCGAAAAGGAAGACGTACAATGTACCGCCCAGTAGTATTGCGTGACACGGTTTGAAGAAAGTGTTTTTCAACATCCTGTTCTACCTGGTTGAGAGTCTTTCCGACATCGAAATTCTCGATCTCCCACTTCTTCTCTAGTTGGGTATTTAAATTTTGATCAAAGGCAACATGACATGCCACCGTTCCGATAGCGCTTGTTGAATATTTTCCACAGATCACGTAACCGAGCACAGTTTTCTGCAAAATAGGGTAATTGTCAGCCAAAACCATTTGATGCGATTCAATAAGCGAGAAGAATAATTCGGCCCCCACAATCATATCGACTCCATGGCTAATATTAAACTCCTTCAGACGACGAATGGAAATTCCTCCCGGGTTTTGGCACCATAAATGTTCGTGACGCACTGGCGAACTTCTCAACAAATGACGGCGTACCAGGAGTTCAGGAAAAACACGAAAGTTAAACTTGGCGGAGTGAACTTAATTGACTCGAAAGCGAAACGCGGCGGACTGTTCGACCTCTTCGGATTTGGAATTGAGACTTGGGTATACGTTTGATGACTTTAATGGCTGTATTCATACTGAAGTTCAATCGTTTTACAAATACATGGTTCTCCTATCTATTTTATCAGTGAGTATGTGTAGGTGAGCAAACGAAAAGGAAATAGATCAACGCGAGCTATATTGGTTTCATTTTTATAGCGATACGTTTTCCCTACACTGAAATTTAATTTTATGAGTATTATTTCAATAAGTTAGTTTCGAAAAGTATAACAAACTTAAGCTCTCGACAAAATGCTTTTATTAGATGTTTACTTATCGGCTAAGTTTTGTATAATCATGAAGTTAATGGCTTGTATTTTACTGCAGCTGCTGTACCTGCAAGACTGAAAGATTAATCCGATGGATAACGTCTAGACGAACTGGGTTCAAGTATGGAACGTCTTTAAATTGGATGTTTGAAGAATGATTCAAACTGATATTTATTACAGGGATTCTGGTTCTCGCTCGAAAGGTACTCAAAACGGATAGTTTTTATAATACAGCTGCTTGACTTTAAGTTTTTGTAAGGAAAAAAAAATATAAATGGGAAGCTTCTCATTATGTCACACGACGGGTTTCCGGGTTCAGCGAGACTTTGGACAATCAGACCATTATGAAATCATGAAGTTTGATATGTCCCACGATGGGATTTAGCTCTTAGCTCGAGAATTGGCCACTTCCCCGGCGGCAGAGAAAAATGCCCGGGAGAGCTAGTGTGACCATGGACTGTCATTAAGACTATGAACGGCCGAGTTTTATAAAATCATGAACTTTGATATCTCCCATGACAGGTTTTGACTCTTGTTAAGAATTGGCTACTTCCCCGGGGGCATCGGCACTTTTCCGGGATGCTCAATTTGAGCATGAACCATCGGTATAGCCGGAATTGACCCAAGTACATCATTTGTGAGGCGACATATTTTGTTCACTGTGTATATAATTATTTCAGAACAGTAAAGCCGAATGCTGTCCCAGAGTGGCCCCAACGGGAACCGGAATAACTCCTAAACCAAGAGCAAATTTTCATTATGTCGAAAGTAACAAAAGTAAACAAAGTCGAGCTATCAGTGTCAATCGATTCTCCTGCTATTACACTATATACTGTCCGAAAATAGGATCGCATCCCATTTTTAAATTTATTTACCAGTCAAATTGCATTTTGACGTAATCACCTTCCGATCAAAATAGTTTTCGATGTTACTTAAGTCACCCGATTTCTATGGAGATGCCGTTTGACTTAAGTAATAGCGCTGGCAGTGTTCGGAAAAACTCAAAAACTCAAATCTCATGCATGAGTTTATGCGCCTATGAGTTTTGCCTTGCAAAATTCAACGTCGCAAAAATCACCGATGAGTTTTAGCGTTAGCGTTGTTATGATATACTTCGTAGATTGGATACTAGCGACACTCACGTCTCTTCTGAAATTCTCAGTTAGACTACTTTCAGGAATAATGCTGAGGAGTAAACATTAGCATGACTGTCGCTATTCCCAGCCACGCCCATCTTTACCATAACTAGGGATAGGGAAGGAAATGTTGATGTAAAGGGTGATACGGTCAAAATTTGGTCAAGGGAAAACGCGTGTAAATCGGTGAAATCGTTTATTTAAAAAATCAAATTAAATTTCTTTTTCAAGTTCAATTAGTATAAAATTCAGGAAAAATATTCAGTTAGGCTTCCGCTTTTCCAAATCCGAATTGCCGGGCCTTACGCTTGACCCCTGCCATCAGATTTTGTACAGCCACCTTGTCCACCTTCTTCGCCGCAGAAAGCCAGTTTGCCTTGAACTGCTGCTCGCCCTTAGCAGTTTTTTTGGTCTTCTTTAGGTTCCGCTTGACAATAGCCCAGTATTTCTCAATTGGGCGGAGCTCTGGCGTGTTGGGAGGGTTCTTGTCCTTGGGAACCACCTGCACGTTGTTGGCGGCGTACCACTCCATGGCCTTTTTACCGTAATGGCAAGATGCCAAATCCGGCCAAAACAGTACGGAACAACCGTGTTTCTTCAGGAAAGACAGCAGACGTTTATTCAAACACTCTTTCACGTAAATTTCTTGGTTGACAGTCCCGGAAGCTATGAAAATGCTGCTTTTCAAGCCACAGGTACAGATGGCTTGCCAAACCAGATATTTCTTTGCGAACTTTGACAGTTTCATGTGCTTGAAAACATCTGCTACCTTTCCCCTTCCTTTTGCCGTATAAAACTCCTGTCCCGGAAGCTGCTTGTAGTCGGCTTTGACGTAGGTTTCGTCGTCCATTACCACGCAGTCAAACTTCGTCAGCATCATCGTGTACAGCCTCCGGGATCGCGCTTTGGCCGTCGTATTTTGTTTATCATCGCGATTTGGAGTCACTACCTTCTTGTAAGTCGATAGTCCGGCTCGTTTTTTGGCTCGATGCACGGTTGTAGACGATACACCCAGCTTATTTGCGGCATCTCGGAGAGAGAGGTTAGGGTTTCGCTTGAAACTACCGGCAACTCTCTTTGTCGTCTCAGCGGCTTCCGGTTTTCGATTTCCCCCCGATCCAGACTTCCTGGCTGTCGACAAACGTTCCCCAAACACTTTAATTACATTTGTAACGGTTGATTTGGAAACTTTTAGCGATTTTGCCAAATTTGCGTGCGAGTAGCTCGGATTTTCGCGATGCGCGAGCAAAATTTTGATACGCTGCTCTTCTTGCTTGAACGGCATTTTGACAACTGAAGAGTGAATTCCAAAATCAAAATAGGAGCAACATTCTACACACACACACCTTCAAAATGAGGGGTGTTCAGGTTTTTTAAATGCAAAATTGAAAGAAATACGTCAAGTTGATATTGACCAAATTTTGACCGTATCACCCTTTAGTACTTACTTAACGAGAGGCCACCGACTTAGCGACACCCTCATAAGTGCTACGGAGTTGGAGGGTTGGGTAGGGTATTCGGTTAGGATGCACCTCAAGTTGGCGATGCAACCAAAAGTATGTATTGTTTATTTGTTGTTTATTTAATCTCTCGATAGCCGGCTATCGAAAGAACATATTCATTTTGTTTAGTGATCATGAATTTTAAGAGTCATGACGGAGAGCTTGGGATTAAACCCATGATTTTCTGCTCAGTAAGCAAAAACGATCCCTCCAGGGTCATCGAGCATCTCAGAACCATAACGACAATACAGGACTACGTTTTTTTGCTTGTTATGCAAATAGTTTCCGTGGTTAATGTTCAATATCAAATATACAAATGATGGTGGCGATTTATTGTGCTGTGGAAGAGCTTGGGGTTAAATCCATGATTTTCTGCTCAGTAGGCAAAATCGATCCCTCGAGGGTCATCGAGCATCTTATAATCCACAGCGCTTCGCGTTAAAGAACGAATATATGGATGAACTATCTATTATTTAATAACTATTATTTACGATAATTACATGAAATAAATAAAATATGAACTACAAACAAAACGTGACTGCTAAAATCTCAAAAAGATATTCTAACAAATATATTTCACGCGACCAGGAATCTCAAAATCATTAGACGTTATAATGATACTCTGCACATGTTAGACACAAGAAGAGGCCAACAAGCAAGCGTCCACACAAAACCCGTCAAATCCACTTGCAGTCACAATCAACGATTCTACGAATCGCGAGCGCTCACGAATCATAAAACCGCTGACTGCGACACTCTGAAAGCGAAATTGACAGGCTCTATGTGTCAAACACCCGCCCTCCGATCTCCTCCCGCATCCAACAGCACAAATCTCCATTACAACATCTAACGAATACAAAACTCCGAAAATCACTCATCTATAGCAAGTGAGTGGAAGCAACGCTGCATGCAACCATTCTTCATGATACACTTTTTCTGCCTATCTTTCTATTAGGCCTGTGGACATGCGTTAGCTTCGAAACTTCTAACCAAACTGGGTAAATTTTCAGATCACGAAAATAAAAACTTGAAAAAAACTTTCAAAGGTAATTACAAGTAAAATAAATATTGATTATTTTACGCAAAAACGAGCAAGTAATATTAAATCTCTTGTATCGTATGCAAATGCTTATTGACTGTAGCAAAAACAATATGCTTAAATAAAATAAAATATTAATAAAATTATATGCAAAATTTACTAGAAGATCATTACTTTATTGGTGAGAAGTTTCTAATAAGCCCTCCCAGTTCCTCTGTATACAGAACAAATCTGATACTACAATCAGAATTGCTCAGTCTGCATGAAGCAGCCGATTTCATCAAGGAAGTTCTATTAACAACCAAGAATTAATCGTTTGAGGCATACTGAAGCATTAAGAAGGTGATATGTGTCACTATATAGGAAATCATCATCGTTGCAAATATAAAGAAATTAAACATAACCCTTTGCTTCAGTCAGGGCTCTGCATTTTCGAAACAAAGAAAAGAAAATGAACTCTCCGCAGAATCGCTTCATTTCGAGCCATATCATTTTCGTGTAAGTCATTGTGTTTCTTGTTATCGAGTCACTATGAACGTTCCTCCTTTCAAACATGACTTGATTATTGCTTGTGTCGTCCGTCAAGTGCTTCAGTTCATTTCATTTCAAGCAAAGACTTGTTTCAATTGACGCAATGAATGACTCGAAAACTGCCTCCTTAATTTTTTTTCAACTTTCACTTCAATTCGGGCTCATTTGAGTTCTCAAGCACCGCGTCATCAAGCATCAAAATACAGTATCCGCACAATATCGGTTGCCGGTAGGGATGGCATCCGGGTTATATGTAGTAATAATATATTATTTTATATTAAACGAAAATTAAATTACCGAGGCAATTCTGGAGTCCAAGATGGCGGCAATCGGGGTCAGGAAAAGTCTCAAATACTCTACAATATGGGTATTTTCGGAACGGGGACGACACGAAGGTGCCGAAAATCGATATCCGACGCCATTTTGGAATCCAAAATGGCAGCCATTGGGGTTCAAAAAAGTGTCAAATGGCATACAATACACACTTAATCTAGCTCGGTAAAATCTCAAACAGCCGATTACCTCGGCATTTGCTTTTGCTGATATCTCTGCAAAATATCTGTTTGTTAGCTGATATCTCAGCAAAATGTTATTTGTTAGCTGAGTCTCGGCAAATGTTTTACTGAATCTCAGCAAAATAAATTGCAGAACTGCTCGGCTGTTGGAATCTCGGCGAAACATTTTAAGTGTGTAGGGTATTTTCGGAACGAGGATGGCGCGTAGGAGCTGAAAATCGATAACCGTCTCCATTTTGGAATTCAAAATAGTAACCATCGGTTTTCGGAAGTGTCAAATACCCTAAGATGTGGGTAAGGAACGAGAACAACGCGTAGATATCAAAAATCGATATCCGACGCTATGTTGGAATCCAAGATGGTGGCGATCAAGCTTCATAGAACGTGTTAAATACCCTAAGATATGGGTATTTTCGGAATGAGGACAACGCGTGGATGCCGAAAATCGATATCCGACGCCATTTTGGAATCCAATATGGTGGCCATCGGGTTTCATCAAAAGTATCAATATCTGGATATTTTTCGGTAAGGGGACGACGTGTAGATGCTGAAAATCGATATTCGATGCCATTCGACACTTCTTTTGAAATCGGAAGCCACCATCTTGAATTTCAAGATGGCTTTGGAAATCGATTTCTGGTTTCTTGATGTAAACATGATTAAAAAAAACACATTGATTAATATTTGACAGTATTTCACAGTTCCTCTGAACCAAAGCCGCCATCTTGGATTTAAAGACGGTGTGACATCAATTTTCGGCATCTACGTCTCATCTCAATTCTCAAAATAACCATATTTTAGGGTATTTGACACTTTCCCGCAAATCGGAAGTCGCAGTCTTGAATTTCAAAATGGCGTCGGATATCGATTTCCTGCCTCTAGACGCCATCCCAATTCCAAAAATACCTATATTTATGGCTATTTGACAATATTTCCCACATGTTCGGAAATCGGAAGCCGCCATCTTGGATTTCTAAATGGCGCCGCTTATCAATTTTCGATCTGTAGACATCATACCGATTAAAAAATACCCATATTGATGGGTAAACAAACCACCCGACAATGATAAATATGACATCCACATGCACAGATCTATGCGGATACGCTTAAATTAACCGAGTGAACAATCAACAAGAATCATAAAAACTGCGCGAAATTGGATCGAACAGCTTCGCTTAAATGACAATGAAAGAAGAAATGAACACGAGTCAAGCCAAAACAAACAGCATGAAAACTGATCGAAAGTGGTTCTGTTGATGTTGACGGGGATCTGCTCGTAGATAAAACAGAATGACATTCAATTGAAAGTGATGGTTTACAGCTTCATCGTCACTTGACGATTTTCGATTGAAAGTGACTTTGTGGGGCCCTGGCTTCAGTACCGTCAACCTCCATGTCCATGGGGAGGGACAAAAATCACCGATGAGTTTTCAGGTACAAAAATTCATTGCTTTATATTTTGGCGTTATTCATTGTTATTACTATTGTTTGTGCATCAGGGGTTGGAAAACTAACACAACATGCATAGGCACGATCTTAATTGATGTTTAAGTGGTTTTTATGAGCTTAATGAGTGTGAGTGCATGAATATGCATGAGAATCTCAAGCGTGAATTTGGTTTACCGCATTCGCACGCGAGTTTATTCTCACAGGGAGGCTCAATGAATGAGATTTGAGAATGATTTTCCGAACACTCGCTGAGAAACCCGTGAAAAGTGTACGTTCGTCGTTTTGCTTTCTCATTATTAAAGTTAATAAATCGAACTGTTTGTTGCTAAGATGATTTTGGAGGTCCTAAAATGATGAATCGGCTGCACGTAAGGAGACGTAATTGATAATTCTCCCGAATATCCTGGTAAATACACTTTGACTTAAGTAACAATAGGGGCCACCAAACGACGTATAATAACTTTTGATTCAAAAACCAGTATTCTTTAGCATGAAAGCTAGCGATTTGCATTTGTATGATTAAAACCCTGCTAAATATGTTAAACATTGCTATCACTATGCGATTATATGTGTTTAATTGGAAATAGGAATAACTTTTCGGTCATCAAAACAAAACTTTATTTTTCTCGGATTGGTGCGACTGTTACTTACTGCATAATGAAAATTTGCTCTTGAAACCATGTATTTGTTAATTTTTTTTTTTTGACGGATTCGTAAAATTTAATAGATTTTCGATAAAAATGCAACTTGTTGTGCAGAAAAAAGATTAAATGAACTGAATTTAGAAATCTATGAAAATTTTGACGTTTGGCATGACCAGTTCTATTGAGTTTTTCTGCTTTCGTTTTTGTTTGGCACCGTCAATGAAACTTTCATTTAGATTTGGAAATTTTTAATACCGTTTGGAAAATTTGATGAGAAAATAGAATAAATTTCGATTTTTCATGATTTTATTTATGAGTAGTTTAATCGGAATAACTAAGTTTTTGATCAAACAGCATTTGACCAAATAACGCATTACCCCATTTCCCAAATAAAATTTTCGCCAAATTACCAGGAACCGCTATTAAATAAATCGACCAACACAGTACCATGGGATTTTTTCCTTGATTTGTTTTCCGTCGATCTTGTTTTCCGTGCTGAGCACCAATGCTACCGACGCCAGGGAGGCAGCTACCACACCTAGACCCTACATATCGACCCATCAACTCATGAATCGGGGACCAACGGCTTTACTTCCCATCCGAAGGAAGGCGTGATCAGAGATGTTATGCCTCAGAACATCCCGGCGGCGCTGACTGGGATTGAACCCAGGCCTGCTGGGGTGAGAGGTAATCACGCTTACCACTAAACCACCGGCGTCGCTAATCATGGGAAGTTGATTGACGTTTCCCATATAAAGAATAATTTTTGCCCTTCTTTCAAAAACAGGTATAGACAGGCATGGAAAATCATTTGCATTCATTTCGTGCATTCATTTACATTCATTTGCCTCTAACTTTTTTCTTCAACAGCATTCCGCAAAATGATGTATAGAACTTTTGTAGGTTTTGTTATTAGTTACAACTTTTGTTAACAAGTCAAATCCGTATCTCTTATGCATGATGAAGCAGAGCGAACAGAAGCCACCACTGTATTTCAGTGAATGTATTTTACATTCACTGAAAAACAGTAATAAATGCTGCTCGCTCTAGTTCGTGATGCATAAGAGATACAGATTTGAGTTGTGAGCAAAAGTTGTAGTTAATAACAAAACCTACAAAAGCTCTATACATCATTTTTCGGAATGCTTTTTTCTGTTGATGAAAAAAGTTAGAGGCAAATGAATGTAAATGAATGTATGAAATGAATGCAAATGATTTTCCATGCCTGGGTATAGATATCACTAGCATATCAGTATTTAGACTACCCCCGCGTAAAACGATTGTTTTTCTAAATTATACAATAAAAAAAAAGTAGCTTCACAAACTTCACGTTCTAAGAAAAATATCATGAATTGTGAACACTTCTATTATTGAGAACATCTTACGACTCACTGTTCCTGCTGTCTCAGTGTTGACTACTTTCCCCTACACTTTTCTGAAATGTTATTTTCGTCCGATCAATTTTGCACTACAGTGTATTTTCTGACAATTCACCAGCTTGACAAGAATCCAACAAATGCGAATTTGATAATATCACTTTCAATCGTGTGTTCACAGCTTTGCCACGAATATGCATGGCTGTCTGCTGCAAAACTCTACTGATCCTATATTGAGTTGCAATAAAATGCTCAACTAAACCTCACCGCATCAATTTGAATCCATTTTTCAAACACAGATAAACCGCACCATCGCAGTAAAATAACACAGGTCCAATTGCTCTCGAAACAATCTATCCGAGTTCTGCTCCCAAGGATGCAATTCAATCTATCGAACCACCACCACACCACCGCATAACGATGATAGCGCGGAGAAAGACACATATGCTCCCTGATGTCAGTAGGTACACAGTTAGCAGAGGGGCGAATAGAACGAAGTGCCTTCCGGATGGAAAATCGAACGAGAACTGAAACTTCAATATACTTGTCAAGCTTAATATCTCGCCACAAAAACCGTTAGTTTCACATAAACCCACTTCGCGCCAAAGTAGTTCGCTAGGCCCCACTTACCCCAAACTGTGCTCATCTTTCCGCGCTTCGAGGAACCTACAGCCAATATCTTTCGTAAATTCGTCCTTGAAGTTCCTTCCTATCCCTGTCAGTCACGCCACCCCCACGGCCGCCATCGAGCAAAAGTATTGATTTCCACCTACAACGCTGACTCGACTACCGGGCTACGTTCGTGGGAATATGTAGCTCCGTGCTGTTGGGATATGGAACGACGAAAATCGATCATAAATTTTCATCGTTATCGTCCATTTGTGCTTCGGTGGTTTACACAAACACCACCGGCAGCAACGTTCAACGTCTTCTGTTTTGCGTACCTACCTACAGGAAAGCTGACAGCTGAGATGGTGTAATGCAATTTCCCATTTTCCTAGCCCCATTTTCACGAAGGTCGGGCAGCTAATGTGCCCGTCCAAACCGTTGCGAGAGTGTTTTGATGTTTTCTCATGCGCCCGGGAACCGACTGATATGAAGAGTGATGATAGACTGCAGTAGCATCAGCATGGTAGGTACGATTCGGAATTGCTGCGAAGATGATGGCTTGTATTTTACTGCAGCTGCTGTAGACTGCAAGACTGAAAGATTAATCCGATGGATAACGTCTAGACGAACTGGGTTCAAGCATGGAACGTCTTCAAATTGGATGTTTGAAGAATGCTTCAAATTGATATTTATTACAGGGATTCTGGTTCTCGCTCGAAAGGTACTCAAAACGGATAGTTTTTATAATACAGCTACTTGACTTTAAGTTTTTGTAAGGAAAAACGACATAAACGGGAAACTTCCCAAGTAACCAAAAACTGTGGTAAAAGACTATTTATGACTTAAGCAGCTTGGTTGAAGGTGGTGTATAGCATTCTAAGCAGTCTCATTTTTAAGTCATTATAAGAACTTGAAAGTTCTGGTACCAATTGAAGAGCATTCTAAGCAGCTTCTGGTGGAAGTTGAACGGAACTTTTAGAAAATAAATTAATAAAAATGGTTTTTGCCCTCTACATATATTTTAAATTTTCGTTCGTACTTTTATAAAATATAATGTTAAAGTCAGGTCTTTATGAAAGTTATTTTTAAAGGCAGGTATGAAGTGTATTGATATATCAGCATTAGTAGTAGAATTGGGGCTGTTTAAAGAATTAAACCCAGTCCTTTTGCGTGAGAGCCCCAGCACTAACCGCTACGTTATCTGAGATATATTAAAGTGAGCTGTTGTCCCGCCTTGTTTGAGTTGTCAGTGCCAGCTGACTGACTTGAGTACGAAACACAACACCTTGATGAATTTTAAATTGGTATTTGCCCTCAGGGTATTCTAACACACTTGTGGCGCAGTTGTTAGCGTTCGTAGATCGCATGCCAAACACAAGGGTTCGAATCCAGGAAATTGATCATTATTTTTTCATGGATGGAATCACTCACTTGCTATAAAAAAATATTTTTCGGAATTGATCATTTTGTCAAGCTTCTGCATTCATGTTCCATCAGATGTCACAGCTGTTGTTTACGGTGACATCTATCAGAAACTAGACACAATCTGTTTTCCTATAGTTGTTCACAGAGGACACTGCAGTGCAAAATATGTCTGGTACCTCTATATATACATTTAGATTATTATTCGAAGTCCCTCCTTTTTTACACATTCTGCACACAAAATAGCTCACCCCTCACATAATTTCCCGCCGAATTGTATGTATGGGGCGGGGCATAAAGTATCTTTTGCGCAGAATATGTAAAAAAGGAGGGACTTCAAATGTTAAAACAAATGCATATATAGAGGTACCAGACATGTTTTGTAGTGTCAGGTACTTTATTTTGTAATCTGTGAAAGGGAAATCACAAATCGAGTATCAACAAAATACATGGCATGTTGAGAGATTGAGCTCGTGAGAGAGAATTTCTCTCTCAAATTTGAATTTTTTTTGGCTCTCTGGGGACTGGTAGTAAAGCAGGTAAAATTGTATGGGGAAAAATCATTTTTATTTAATTGTAGCTTGCTTAACAATAATTTCCGGGAAAAAACTGAACGACAAAGTCCCTGATTAATTTCTTTAGGTTGTCGTTCACTTTTTTTGACCTGAATATGCACCGAAAGCGAATTATTCCCACTTCTCTCAATTTCTATATGGGGATTTTTACCACTTCCTACCAGCGGAACAGCGCCATCTCTGTGGAAAATGGTCGAACAAAATGATTAATTATGAAATAATTAGATATCATAATGATAGTTAGTAGTTGTAAGTCACAAGATAAGGTTGTAAACTAGATGTTTGACGCATAAAACCTATCATTATTGCTTTCAGTGCGTCACAATCAGCGATTTTACGACTCGTGAGCACTCACTCTGAGTGAACGCTCACGAGTCATAAATTCGCTGATTGTGACGCACTGAAAGCGAAATTGACAGGTTTTATGTGTCAAATACATACCTTCCAACCTCTTCTTGTTTCTGACAAGTACAAACTTTCATCTCACTGCGTCCTAGCAAGAAGAACGGTCGACTTGTTTCGCGCTCCGTTAATTTGGAAGTTTTCTCGCTATTATCTGACGTAAATAATCAGTTTTTTCTCGCTTAGTGATTCCTGGCATAATTCCCGATAAATTTATCAAAAAGTGAGTTTTTTCTGAGAAGAAAGTGTGTTTTCGGCATCATCGGAAGGAAAATTGTTTTTGCGATTGCCAATTCGCCAACCATTTTGCGCACCATCGGTGCGTGGTCACGCATACCTGTGCACACGGATCATCGTCATCGAGTGTCAGCATCTGCCTCCACATTCAAACCGCTCATCCATCTCGTGTGTTCAGCTGAGTGCCGAGCTTCATACAAGCACACACCAACGAAGACCGCCCGCACACGCGGATCGAAGATCATCAAAGCTGCGCGTCGCTCCGCTGCTGCTGTGTAAACGCTCGGTGGTAGTAGTATAGGATTATCAGATAAGTTTTTGTTCTTGTTTCTTTCTTTCTCCCATCAGTTAAATTTTAAGTTTGTGTTTCTGTGTTTGTATTTTTTTTCTCGTGTATTGTGTCCGAGTAATTTTGATTATCGTTGCAGTGGTAGAGCGTTTTTCGCTCCCACTTGTACGGCAAAATGGACATTTTGTCGGAAGACGAAATGGACGTTTTGTCGGAAGATGACACCACTTTGCCACGCGATAGCAAAAAGGGTCGAAAACGTCTGTCATCCCAGAAATCAGATGATGCCATCCCTGCTTCGTCATCTCAGTCTGGTAATGGACAGGGACAGATAAGCCCCCGATCGCGAGCCTACCCAGAAGACTCGACTGGCCCATGGGTTGTTTACTTTCAGCCCAAAAAGAAACCTTTGAATGTAATGCAAATTACTAATGATCTGACGAAGCGGTTCTCGGCCGTGACCGAAATCTCGAAGGTGAGGTACAATAAACTTCGCGTTGTCGTCTCTAACCTGAAACAAGCTAACGAGATTGCTGCCTCCCAGCTCTTTACACTCGAGTATAGAGTGTACATCCCAGCTCGTAATGTGGAGATCGAAGGTGTGGTCACCGAAGCGAGTCTGACCCCCGAGATCTTGGCGAAGCAAGCGGTTGGCCGTTTCAAGAACCCCTTGCTTCCCACGGTTGAGATACTGGAAGTCCAGAAGCTGAACTCAGTATCTTTCAGCAAGGGTAAAAAGAGCTTTACCCCCACAGACTCGTTTCGGGTGACCTTTTCTGGTTCAGCCCTTCCTCACTACATCGAGTTGGGAAAACTTCGGCTACCTGTGCGTTTGTTTGTTCCTCGGGTCATGATCTGCCAAAACTGCAAACAGTTGGGACATACGGCCTCTCACTGTGGCAGCAAGGCACGCTGTTCCAAATGCGGGGAGAAGCACGAGGATGGCGCCTGCACAGTCACGGCACCAAAATGCGTGTACTGTAAGGGAACTCCTCATGGTCTCTCATCGTGCCCGGCGTACAAACAACGCGGGGAGAAACTAGAACGCTCTCTTAAGGAGCGTTCCAGGCAGTCTTTTGCAGCAATTCTAAAAACAGCCACACCATCAACCAACGACAAAAATCCCTTTGCTGTTTTGTCTGATGACGAGTCTGACTCTGACTTGGCTGAGGAGGGAGTTTCTTTCAGTTTTCCGGAAGGTTCTGCACGGAAACGAAAACGCATCCGTTCGCTGAAAGTTGCAGATAAGGAACCCCAAATCAGCTTGCCCAAATCAAGGAGTGATGGAAAAAAGGAAGTTTCAACTCCTCCTGGTTTCCGCAGAACTGACTATAACCAGAACTTTCCATCTCTCCCGGGGACATCAAAAACCCCTGATGGCCCATTTTTAAGAACAGAAGCCCCTTCTTCATCCGGGTTGTTCTCATTTGATAAAATTGTGGACGATATTCTCAAGTACCTCAATATTTCTGATCCTCTCAAAAGCATTGTTCTGGCAATGCTTCCTTCTGTGAAGACCCTCTTGAAGCAATTGACATTGAAGTGGCCCCTCATTGCAGCAATCATTTCCTTCGATGGATAATTTTCCAAACGAGGTCGGGGATTTGATCACTGTTCTACAGTGGAATTGTCGAAGTCTCATTCCTAAATTAGATTCTTTTAAGTTTTTAATTCACAATAATGATTGTGATGCATTTGCTGTTTGTGAAACTTGGCTCTCTTCAGATATCGATCTTCCTTTTTATGATTTTAACATTATTCGACTGGATCGTGAGGATTCGCGTGGAGGAGGGGTACTTTTGGGGATCAAAAAGTGCCATTCCTTCTATAGAGTGAATCTTCCACAATTTCCAGGTATTGAAGTTGTCGCATGTCAGGCTATTATTAAAGGTAAGAGCCTTTGTATTGCTTCTGTTTATATTCCTCCTAGAGCCGTTGTTAATCGCAAACAACTTTCAGATATCTGTTCGGTACTTCCTGCTCCACGGTTGATTATGGGAGATTTGAATTCCCACGGTACAGGCTGGGGGGAACTGCATGATGACAACCGTTCTACTTTGATATATGACCTCTGCGACAGCTTTAATATGACAATTCTTAACAATGGAGAAGTAACACGTTTGGCTGGCCCATCCTCGAATGGAAGTAGATTAGACCTCACACTTTGCTCTAACTCATTATCGTTGGATTGCACGTGGAATGTGATCCAAGATCCCCACGGTAGTGATCACTTGCCGATCAAAGTTTCAGTTGCCAGTGGGTTCAA
Source organism: Ochlerotatus camptorhynchus (assembly GCF_037179485.1). NCBI lineage: Eukaryota > Metazoa > Arthropoda > Insecta > Diptera > Culicidae > Ochlerotatus > Ochlerotatus camptorhynchus. Next base: position 3,232,732 of record NW_027040507.1, on the reverse strand, counting down.
TCCGTCGGAACCCGTTAACGTCGCGTACGATCTTACCCGTAATATCGATTGGACAAAGTTCAAGAATGTGATAGAAGATGCCCTAACGTCGGTAGAAGGGCTTCCACCGTTGGAGGAATATAACTTCCTCTCCAATCTGATCTTGGACAGCGCGCTTCAAGCTCAAACTCGGCCGGTTCCAGGAACGTCTTTCCGTAGGAAACCTCCTTCCCCTTGGTGGGACCAGCAATGCACTGAGGTTTATCGTAAAAAGTCCGACGCGTTTAAGCTTTTCCGGAAACGTGGAACACCCGTACATTTCGAAGCGTACTCGGCTCTTGAACGCGAACTCAAGAGCCTCATCAAAGCCAAGAAACGCGGATACTGGCGGCAATTCGTGGACGGATTATCGCGCGAAACGTCGATGAATACGCTTTGGAACGCGGCGCGAAGGATGCGTAACCGGTCTGCACACAACGAGAGTGAGGAATACTCGGATAGTTGGATTCTCAAGTTCGCGCGAAAAGTATGTCCTGATTCTGTGCCGGCACAGATGATTCCTCGCGAAACGACGAATTCGGTAGACGAGATCAGCCAGCCTTTTTCAATGCTGGAGCTCTCACTCGCGCTCCTTTCGTGTGGCAATTCGGCTCCGGGGGCTGATAGAATCAAGTTCAACTTGTTGAAGAACCTCCCAGACGTCGCTAAGAGGCGCATGTTGAACTTGTTTGGTCAGTTCCTGGAGCTTAATATTGTTCCGGATGATTGGAGGCGGGTGAGAGTTATAGCCATTAAAAAGCCTGGAAAACCCGCGTCAGATCACAACTCGTATCGTCCCATTGCGATGCTATCGTGTATTCGAAAATTGTTGGAGAAAATGATCCTTTTTCGCCTGGACAAATGGGTTGAGTTGAACCACCTACTCTCAGATACTCAATTTGGTTTCCGTAGGGGCAAGGGAACGAACGACTGTCTCGCGTTGCTTTCCACTGAAATTCAGTTGGCTTTTGCTAATAAAGAGCAAATGGCTTCTGTCTTCTTGGATATTAAGGGGGCTTTTGATTCAGTATCGGTTGAAGTCCTTTCAGACAAACTCCACGCTTGTGGCCTTTCTCCATTAATTAATAACTTTTTGTACAATTTGCTGTCAGAGAAACATATGAGCTTTTCTCATGGAAACTCTACAGCTTCACGATTTAGCTACATGGGTCTCCCCCAGGGCTCATGTTTAAGCCCCCTTCTGTATAATTTCTACGTCAGAGAAATTGACAATTGTCTAAGGGACAACTGCACGTTGAGACAACTTGCAGATGACGGAGTAGTGTCTATGACAGGACCCAGAGAGGCCGACCTGCAAGGACCCTTACAGGATACCTTAGACAATTTGTCTACTTGGGCTATCCAGCTAGGTATCGAATTCTCCACGGAGAAAACTGAGTTGGTCGTTTTTTCTAGGAAGCATAGCCCAGCACAACCGAAGCTTCAACTTTTGGGTAAGCCGATCACTCATTCCATGTCTTTCAAATATCTTGGGGTCTGGTTCGATTCAAAATGCACCTGGAGATCCCACATTGAGTATCTGAAGCGGAAATGCCAACAAAGGATCAATTTTCTCCGAACAATTACCGGAACGTGGTGGGGAGCCCATCCGCAAGATCTTCTAACGTTGTACCGGACAACGATTTTATCGGTTTTAGAATACGGTAGTTTTTGTTTCCAGTCGGCGGCTAAAACTCACATCATCAAACTGGAACGGATCCAGTATCGCTGTCTTCGTATCGCGTTAGGATGCATGCACTCGACTCATACGATGAGTCTCGAAGTGTTAGCGGGCATGTTGCCACTCTCTGATCGGTTTTCGGAATTATCCCTCAGGCTCCTCACCCGTTGTGAAATTATGAACCCACTGGTGATTGCAAACTTTGAGAAGCTTCTTGAGCTAAACCCTCAAACTCGTTTTATGTCATTGTACTACGTGTACATAAAACAGGATGTCAGCCCTTCGCAGCATAATCCCTATCGTGTTTGCTTCTCCGACTTCGACAGTTCTGTTCATTTTGATTTATCAATGACGCAAGAGATTCGCGGAATCCCAGAGCATCATCGTTCCATGATTGCTCCGTCAATTTTCGCTGCAAAGTTTGGCCAAGTTGATTCCGCAAGATCGTTCTTCACAGATGGATCACTAATAGAGGCGTCCGCTGGTTTTGGTATTTATAACGAATTTCATAGCGCCTCTCGAATGCTTCATGCTCCTTGTTCCGTATATGTTGCTGAACTGGCGGCAATACATTATACGATAGAAACGATCGCCTCACTTGCACCAGATCATTATTTTATTTTTACGGATAGTCTCAGTTCTGTCGAGGCTATTCGCTCCATGAGGCCGGTAAAGCACTCCTCGTATTTTCTCATGAAAATACGAGAGCTTCTAAGTGCTTTATCTTTAAGATCTTTTGTCATCACCTTTGCATGGGTCCCATCTCATTGCTCGATTGCGGGCAATGAGAAGGCGGACTCGCTTGCAAAGGTGGGCGCTATGGAAGGCGATATTTACGATCGACAAATCGCCTACGACGAATTTTTCTTCATTTATCGTCAACAGTCACTCGCCAGCTGGCAAAATAAATGGAGTGAAGGGAGTTTGGGACGATGGTTGTATTCAATTATCCCTAAGGTGTCGAAGTGTCCTTGGTTCAAAGGTTTGGAGGTGGGTCGAGACTTCATTCGTGTGATGTCTCGCCTCATGTCCAATCACTATTCACTAAGCGCTCACTTGTTCCGTGTTGGGCTGGGGGACAGTAATCTCTGTGAATGTGAACAAGGTTACCAGGACGCAGATCACATTATTTGGTCATGTGCTGAGCACCGTGGAGTCAGATCCGAGTTGTACGATTCCCTTCGGGCTCGAGGTAGACAACCTAATGTTCCAGTTCGGGATATTTTGGCTAGACGCGATCTGGAGTTTATGCAACTCATATATGTTTTCTTGAAGAATATTAACCATAGACTGTAAGTTTGATTAACCTTGTGTTTAGTTTGTGTTTTGTATGTGTGTGTGTATTTTTTTTTGTAGATTTGTTTCTGTAATAATTGTACAATTACAGAGTTGATATAACGTCGATAGGATTAAGTATTTGTTTTAGAAATAGTGAAATTTTTGAATCATAAATCATATTCCAAATCTCCTTTTCCCTCTCCCGATCCAAACAATTGTCATCCACTAACCTCGAGAAGACCGCGAGTAATCGGTTCCAATCCTTTAATTTTAGATTTAAGACATTTATAATGTATAAAGAAAATGATAACTTGGCTCTGTAAAGTTTATTCGAATGAGCCTGTACAAATAAAGTAATTAACAAAAAAAAAAAAAAAAAAGTACAAACTTTCATAATAGCATCCAATGATTCCATAATTCCGAAAAACATTTTTTATAGCGAAGTGAGTGGAAGTAACCCTGGATGGAATCTTGATACACTGCTTAAATATAAGAATTATGATTTATTTGAGCCACTGATCATTTCATATTTACGTACATTCATTTTTGTTCCTAAAAAACTTGTGCGGATTGCTTCATGTGCGCTATGACGGAGCTTTTTAGAAACTTTTAAGTTGCTAAGAAGTTCCGCAGGGAACTTTTAAGAGACTTTAAAGTTGCTTAGAAATTCCGCAGGAAACTTGCTTGGAACTTTGTTGAGGCCATGTTTTCAGCTTTTCCTGAAGTTCCTAAGAAGTGCTTAGGATGCTTTTTGGAACTTTTTTTTAACTTAAAGAGCTTAAAGTTCCTCGTGTGCTTTCTATAGCTTCTAAAGTAGCCAGAAAGTTGTGTTGGAACTTTATATGCACTTTATGGAACTTGAAAGTGGGAAGTGCAGTTCCGAACGCTTTTGGATACGGTTGTGTGTTAAGTTTGTTCTCTGTTTTGTGCGTGCGTTCGCTTTCCTAGTTTTTGGCTGCATTTGCCGGATTAGCGCTGGCACTCTGCCTCCCGGACGGTTATACGTGTGTGATTGAAGAAAGTCCACGAAGAGGCCAGTTGCTGGTGGTGCAGCTCCACTTGGTGATGGGAGTGAGATCATTCCTTTTTATGTATTTATACAGTAACCCCTCCCTATCGTTAGGACGTGAATTCAGCTCAGCGGGGCCTCCCTTAGCTCAGTCGGTAAAGGCGCAGCTACAAAGCAAGACCATGCTGGAGGTGGCTGGGTTCAATTCCCGGTCCCGGTCTAGGAATTTTCCGGGTTGGAAAATTTCTCGACTTCCCTGGGCATAGAAGTATGATTAGACTTGCCATACAATTATACCAATGCAAAAATGGTACAGGCATCGAAAGCTCTCAATTAATAACTGTGGAAGTGCATCTGGAACACTAGGTTGAGAGCACGCAATAAGCTAATATGCGATATGCAATAAGTTTGAAATGCGAAGAAGAAGAAGAAGTGAATTCAGCTTATCGTTTACCAAAACGAACCCTGCTGCAAACCCTACCCTCTTATCCAACATTCCTCGTGGAAGTGCAGAGGATTTCTCGGCTTCCATCAAAGCGAGTGTCACGTCAACACATTCCTACCCATTCCTTTCTTGACCTGTGTTCGAGCGCGGCCGGCGCTGGTATTGTCTAGTTTGAGATCACCAGTTTTTACACATTGAGGATGATTGCTAGTCCCAAGCATCGTCTATTGGTTCTCTGTGTAAGTACAGCTGATCTGGCAATAACAGAGTAGCAACCGTGGGCGGTCAATCATGCTCATGCTCATGCTCATGCTTTATGGAACTTGAAAGTGGGTTTTATCGTTGAATGCGGAACTTTTGGTTGCTTGGGAAGTAAGTACTGTCGGAACTTTATTTGAACTTTATTGAACTTGAAAGTTTTGTCAAAACTTTACTTGAACTTTATGGAACTTGAAAGTTCTGTTGGAACTTTATGGAACTTGGTGCACCCCAAAATGGTGAGGACCACAGGGGAAAGAGCGTCCAACATAGCTCTGGTCTTCACAAGCTCCTAACTCAAGCTTCCACGTGTCGGATGATGACAGCCAGTATATGCCCATATATGTGCTGGTAGCGGGGTGTGGGAAATGTCATCACGATTAACCCATATCGTGATGATAGCAAGGCTGAGGAGGTGCGAATCGTCGAGCGTCTGTCCACCAGGAGGTGCTGCTCGAACAGCGTCTATCTGGGATCCAGCGGCTGAAAAAGAAATGCTGTATTGTGTCAGCTAAATCCAAGATGGCAGCCCCATCAACACGATGTAGGTATCGCGACCCTGGTACGGTAGCATTCTGAATTATAAAAATAATCCGGAAAATTAAGTAAGAAGAAGAAAAAACGAACAGAATTTTCGGCAACTGACCCAACGGCAACGAAATAAGGACAATGAATGGAAACTCGGTTCTTGGAATGTCAGAACGTTAAATGAACCTGGACAAGTCAAGTGGGTCTTCTGGCCTGTGAACTGCAAAAGGTGAATGTGAGTGTGGCTGCTATTCAAGAAGTACGGTGGCTTAGATCTGGAGAACGTGAATTCAGGGCGGTAGATCCTATCGCCAACACATCGTTCAAATACCATATGTTTGATGAAAGCCTGGATAAAACCTATGATGAGTGCCCTAAACACGACGTGAAGATTGTCATCGGAGATGCAAACGCGCAGGTCGGAAGAGAGGAATGCTTTCGCCCAATCATTATAACAGAGAGCCTTCACTCTGCAACGAATGATAATGGCCTGAAGCTGATAAACTTCGCTGCTGCTCGTGATATGGCCATCAGTAGCACCCACTTAGCACGCAAGGATATCCGAAAGCACACCTGGAGACACCTTAATGGCGAAACTTGCTCCCAGATCGACCACGTGTTGGTGGATGGACGGCATTTCTCGGATGTCGTAGATGTCAGGACCTTCAGGGGTCCTAATATCGACTCGGATCACTATCTCGTTGTCGCGAAAATTCGAGCGCGTCTATCGACCGTTACGAGTTCGAGAAACCGGAGATCGATGCGTTTCAACATCCAGCGTTGGACAGTAGATGGTGTTGCTGCAGAGTACCACCAGAAGCTGAATGAGCGGATAGCGGAAATCAACGTGAACGAGAATCTCAACAATCTGAGGGAAGCTGTCCACGGAGCGGTGAGCACAACAGTACGAGAGGTGGTACAGCTCAGAGGCGCCCCCGGAACGGGTGGTTTGACGAGGAGTGCCAGCGAGTGACAGAGGGAATGAACGTCGTCAGAAGCCGGATTTTGGTGTCTGGTACCCGTCAGAACAGAGAGCGGTACAGGGTAGCAAGGTCAGCCGAGAAGCGAACCCATCGCAGGAAAAAAAAAAGGCAGTACGAGGAACGCGTTATTGCTGAGGCTCAAGAATGTATGGAGCAGAATGATATGCGAAGGTTTTACGCAACTGTCAATGGCGTGAGGAGTAAGACAGCGCCGTCTCCCGCCATGTGCTATGACCGTGAAGGTAATCTGCTGACAGATAAAACGATTGTGGCTGCCAGGTGGAAGCAGTATTTCGAGACGTTGCTGAACGGAGAGAACGAGAGAGCATCTACAAACAGAACACACATCGACGACGATGGTCAAGCTGTGGAACCACCAACGCTAGAAGAGGTGAAAAAGGCGATACGAGAGCTGAAAAACAGTAAGGCTGCGGGGAATGACGAGCTCCCGGCCGAACTTCTCAAACACGGAAGTGAGCAGCTGCACCAGATGATCCACCGTATACTGCTCATGATATGGAAGGAGGAAGAATTGCCCGCTAGTTGGTTGGATGGTCTCGTTTGTCCCCTCTACAAAAAAGGACACAGACTGGAGTGCGCCAATTACTGAGGAATCATGCTTCTGAATTCGGCGTACACAATATTGTCACGTGTTCTGTTCAACAGATTGAGACCGCTTGAGGAATCCTTCGTCGGCGAATACCAGGCTGGTTTTCGTGAGGGTCGATCAACGACAGATCAAATGTTTACCCTGCGTCAAACCCTTAAGAAGTTCCGGGAATACAACTTGCAGACTCATCATCTGTTCATAGATTTCAAGGCAGCGTACGATTCAGTAAAGAGAAACGAGCTATGGCAGATAATGCAAGAAAACGGTTTTCGGACGAAACTAATTAGGCTGATTCGTGCAACGCTGGATGGTTCGAAATCATGTGTACGAGTTGCAGACGAGATTTTAGCCTCGTTCGTGACCTTAGATGGGTTGAAGCAGGGAGATGCTCTTTCGTACTTGCTATTCAACATCGCCCTCGAAGGAGCGATTAGGAGAGCTGGCGTGCAGAGGAACGGTACCATCATCACAAAGTCGCACATGCTCCTTGGTTTTGCGGACGACATCGACATCATCGGAATCGACCGTAGAGCAGTGGAAGAGGCGTTCGCGCCTTTTAAGAGGGAGACAGCGAGGATTGGTCTCACGATAAATTCTACCAAAACGAAGTACATGGTCGCCGGTAGAAAGCGTGGGAGCAATAGTGGTGTTGGTAGTTAAGTGGTGCTAGATGGCGAAACATTTGAAGTTGTGGACGAATTTGTTTATCTTGGTACTTTAGTGACGTGCGATAATGATGTTACCCGCGAGGTGAAAAGGCGTATTGCAGCCGTGAACAGGGCTTTCTACGGGTTGCGTAGCCAGCTGAAGGCCCGCAGCTTGCGTACGAAAACGAAATTCGCGCTGTACAAGACGTTGATTCTGCCGATAGCCCTTTATGGCCACGAATCGTGGGCATTGAAAGACGCCGATCGGAGAGCTTTCGGTGTCTTCGAGCGTAAAGTGCTGCGAACAATACTCGGCGGTAAACTGGAAAATGGCATCTGGGGGTGTCGCATGAATCACGAGTTGTACCAAGTATATAACGGCATGGATATTGTGAAGCTTATAAAACACGGCAGGCTACAGTGGGCTGGGCATGTGGCACGAATGCCGGAAGAGCGTCAAGCGAAGTCAATATTCAGCAGGGAACCCGGAAGAGGACGTCGGCTTCGGGGTAGACCACGCACGCGTTGGCTTTGTGCAGTTGAGGAGGACATTAGGTCCTTGAACGGAAGCGATTGGCTCAGAACCGAGACCAATGGAGACGGTTACTTCGTTCGACGCAGGTTTGAATTCAACGAGTCGTCGCCCATCAGGTACTCAGGTAGGTAGGAACTTGGTAGAGAGTTTTATCGTTGAATGCGGAACTTTTGGTTACTTGGGAAAGAACAATTAATTATAGGCTCCGTAAATCCAACCCGATTGAGCCTTCCAAATAAACGAACTAGATAAAAAAAATCACATTTAGTAGTGCCATGTATACTGGGAGGAGAATTCCTTCAAAAGCATGTAGCACAAATTGGAATGGGAATTATTATTATTATTTATCTTTATTAGGGAGGCTTTCAGCCTTGGGCTGGTCGCCTCCATGGAATGGGAATTTATTTATTTATTTATTTATTTATTTTTATTTAATACATCCATCTGACAACAAGTCTTAATGAACCAGAAGCCATAACAAATACTAAATGTATCTGGAGTTAATAATACGTCTCTGGAATTGAGCAGCAGGTTCCCCAAACTCGAACAACTCTTCAACTGTAGAAAACATGCGAATCATACTCGTAACAGGTTCATGTTGTCCAAAAGAAGAGCGGTGTGAGTCTTGACGCAATAGGAACGTTGAGCGTAGAAATCTGCTTGGCGCACGAAAGTTCAAGCAAGGGAGTAAGTGGGTAGAGTCAATTTCACCACTTAATAACTTCGCGACGAATGTTGCCTGTTGAATTTGTCGCCGTCGTTGTAACGTGTCCATTAGGGTGTTTCATTTTGAAAAAAGTGATGAATTTTTGATAGGCCACCCTCCAGTTCGATTCATAGCCCCAAAATATGAACCTGTGCAAAAAATGGTAAAGATTGATGAAGGTTTAGAGGTCGCGCCAATGATTTGGATTTTGTATGGAGATTTTGGTGAATTAGTATGGGAAATTATTGATTTTCGTTTACATTGCTCTAACTTTGGTTGTAGTTGTCCAAACGTTGAAAAAAAAAAATATGTGGTTGTCATGACAATGATCAACAAGCCTGTTGTTGTTGCGATGAAATTGGCGTTGTTGCCTTGTACATATTCATCTGTCAATTTACCCTATTTTGCCATTTTTTCACATTTTTATAATTCTTGATACGCTGCAAAACTGAGCGTAGCAACTGTAGGCTTTTTGTTTATTGCCATAGCAATAACATACTAAATTTTTTCGACATTTGGACAAGTAGAAGCAAAGTTATAGCGATATAAGCGATTTTTTAAATTCTTCCATAGTAATTCCCATACAAATTTCAAATCATTGGCGCGACCTCTAAACCTTCATCAATCTTTACCAATTTTTGCACAGGTTCATATTTTGGGGCTATGAATCGAACTGGAGGGTGGCCCATCAGAAATTCATCACTTTTTTCAGAATGAAGCACCCTAGTGTCCATGCTTAGCAAGCGACATCTCTCAGCATACGGAGGTAAGTTTAGTGGATCTCTCCAAGGAAGTTGTCTTAATGCTCGACGAATGAATGTTTTTTGGATACGTTCTATTCTGATGTTCCAGGAAAGTTGGTAGGGAGTCCAAACAACAGATGCAGTCTCGATAATCGGACGAACGAGTGAACAGTACAGTGCTTTTAAACAGTACGGATCCGAAAAATCTCTTGAGATTCTTGATATAAAACCAAGCTGACGATTAGCCTTAGTGATTATCATTGAACGGTGTAAGTCAAACGTAAGTTTAGGGTCCAGCATTACACCTAGGTCGCTTACTTGTTCTACTCTTTCTAGTACAAATCCATCAATTGAGTAATCGAATACGATTGGCGTTCTTGTGCGATTAAATGTCATGACCACACATTTTGATATACTGACGGAAAGCTTGTTTAAGCGGCACCAATAAACAAATTGGTCTAACATTGCTTGGAGCTGACGGAAATCCTCGACGTTCTTGACAACAATGTATAGTTTGAGATCATCGGCGTATATGAGCACACAACCACTCGGCAAGAGGAGCGTCACATCGTTGAAGAAGATTGTGAACAGCAATGGTCCTAAATTGCTGCCCTGGGGAACACCGGAGGTTTCAGCAAATGGTGATGAAGTGCACGAACCCAGCTTGACACGAAGTGTTCTGTTGGAAAGATATGATTTCAGCCAATCAACCAAACCATCCGAAATTCCCAGGCGAGACATTTTCCGAAGAAGAATACCATGATCGATGCAATCGAATGCCGCTTTCAGATCGGTATAAACGGTATCAACTTGAGCCCTATTTTCCAAGTGATTTATACATGTTGAGGTGAACTCCAGCAAATTTGATGTAACTGAGCGTCCTGGCATAAATCCGTGTTGCGTTGCTGAAATGTAGCTCTTGACATGAAAGAAGATAGCATCGTTCACAATGATCTCGAATAATTTTGAAGCTGCAGATAGACTTGTTATGCCACGATAATTTGTCACGTCACGTTTGTCGCCCTTCTTATGGACAGGGAACATAAAGGAATGTCTCCATATTTCGGGGAAAACTCCTTGGTGCAACGAAGCGGTAAAGATGCGAGCTAGGGGATCAGCTAAAACAGCAACACAGCGGCAAAAAATGATTGCAGGTACACCATCAGGACCCGGTGAAACAGATTTCTTCAACTTCCTAACAGCTTTAACGACATACATATTGCTAACCACAAATGTACGCAAATCGATGAGACCCTCAGGAACATTGCAAGCCGCTCTTTCTACTTCATCTGCGTTGGCGGCTGAATCCGAAAAAACAGAACTGAAGTGGCGGGAAAATAGATCACACGATTCGAGCATAGAAGTAGACTCCAAATCGCCAAAAAATACGGATGAAGGAATATTCGACGATTTTCGCTTGGAGTTCACAAACTTCCATAAGCTCTTGGGATTTCTACGTAAATTGGTCTGGACACGCAAGACATATGACTTGTATAGGGTTGAATTAAGCTTACGATAGGCGTTGCAAGCGCGATGAAAGTTGCGTTTCGTTTCAGAAGTTCGATGTCGGCGAAGTTTACGCTGCCAGGAATTTTTATCGCGTTTCAAAAGCCGCAGGAGAGGAGAACTCCAAGCAGGAGATATAGGAGGTTTTCGTCTTGGAGTGTTATCGGTGAGCCAATTGCAAATTATGTTGCAAAATTGTGCTGCCATATCGTTGACGTCATTTGTTGCCAGAATACTGCTCCAATCACAGCACAATCGGATTGAGTTGGTAAGGAGAATAAAATCGGTGGATGATGCAAATCAATAGCCAGCAATGGGGACACCGCTTCGTTAACTACAATGTTGCAATCGGAATCACAGAAAACCAAATCTAGGATGCGCCCCAGGTGATTGCGAATAGAGTTGTATTGCCGGATATTCAGGAAGCTCGTTCCATCCATCAGAGCAGCACTGCCAGCAGACGTCGTGGAAGGATCAAGGTTTAAGATTCCATCATCAAGACAATCCCATGCTATGTGTGGTTGATTGTAGTCACCACAAGCAAGCAAAAGGTCACCATCTGGAGTTGCATCACGTAATTCACGAAGAGTAGCTAAATTATTTAGCTTTATTTAGGAGGCTTTCAGCCTTAGGCTGGTTCGCCTTGAGTAGCTAAATGGGCATCGATAACACCTACGTCCCGACTACGATCTGGAGGAATATATACAGCGCAAAGCTCGAACCGCTTTCCGTGAATAGAGGCAGACACACTTACATGTTCCAGGTTACTACCATTAATAGTCTTTATCTCAACAGACTTGTAAACGCTGGCCACGGCAATAAGCACTCCTCCAAACTTCGCTTTCTGGCTATTACGAGCACTGCGATCGCAGCGAAATACATTAAAGTCAGTACCAAAAAGTTGCAGTGAGTTGATGCTGTCGTCAAGGCCCGTTTCTATCAATATGATGACATCGTAATTGCAATCACATACCGCTACAACCAGGTCGTCAATTTTGGTTCTTAGACCACGTACGTTTTGGAAGTAAAGCCAAACATCGTTGTCACCAGCAATTCCACAACTGTTGTCACGAGATGCCGGCGTGTAGGAATTTTCGGCGCGTCCCGACATAGGTAGGGGACGTTCAAGGCGTTGTCCATGTTGGCTGGAGGTACTCCCGGCAGAACAAGTTGGTGATCTGAGGAGGGAATCATCATCAGGCAGGAAATTATGAAAATTATGTTGATACTTGCCTAGACAAGCAAGCTGGAAGACCTCTTCTCGCACATCAGACACAGGGCCGGGACGACTTCGACTGCATTCACCATTTATCGGCGCGACTGTGCTGAGTGGATAAGAGGCTTCCAAAATGCTTATTATTGCGCGTCCCGGGGTCCATCCATCGGTTGATTTGCTGCAAACGTCGTCTGCGGTGTCACTGGCGTGGGTGCTAGATTCACACCAGATGGTCTCCGAAATTTTTGAGCCGAGTGATCTTCGAATTCACGGAATAGAACTCCTTCGGGCCAAGATAACGGATCCAAAGCTCTCTTCTTCAAAGCTGGGTCTAGACCGACTTTGAATGAAATAAAGGTCATGTTACTGGTGTCGGTTTCTTTGGCGACCAATTTCACAACATCAGGTTCATTTTCGAGTTCCAGGTTGGCTTTCACCATTTCAGAGATTGCTTTGTTGCTCACATCACGTTGGATACGGGACAAGTAGAGCCAGAATTTTGCCGCCGGTTTTTCACATGTAGGTACAGAGATGACGTTCTGACCCAACAGTTTTGAACCAGACTGACACTCAGATGTTTTAGGCACCACAGAGTCGGATCCACGAAATCGTTTTGATGGTCGAGTTGCTTCAAGTGTTGGCCATCGGTTGACAGCAGGTGGCAGAATTGACGGGACAGGCTTTGATGACAACTGTTTAATTTCCGTCTGCAAATTCGTGATAGCTTCCGTGAGAGAAAGCAGCGGTGATTTTTCAACTGCCAAATTGGTGATGGATCGGAGGTGCGAATTCTCAAAAAGTTCCGCACATTTATCGCACATCCAAAAGAGGTTTTTCCGATGGGATGTGAAGTAACCAGACAGGGCACGAGACACTCCGGAACACGTCATGTGAAACACACTGCCACAGTATCCTCGGCAGGACACATACTCAATGCCAGTAATTTCCAACGAGCACTTGGCACAATTTGTCTCCATGCTGGCAGTTGAACGGTCAAACGCCTTTAATTAGACTTCTTGCAGGAACAAAAGTTGGCGGTAGGACGGTGATGACAAACAAGCTCAGGATGATTAAGTGCTGTTTCAACAATAGCACGTAGGTGAAGAATGAACAAAAACAACTCTATAGCACAGCACAGCGCGGACAAAAACAGTTAAATTGTACTTCGAATAACTACTTTACGAGCACAATTTTTTAACAATAATGTCCGGATGATTAAAACGAAAAACTTGGTCAAGAAATAAATATTTTTGACTAGATAAGACACGAAAAATAACGAATAAAGCTACGACTTGAAATAGCACAAGTAGCAAAGCCACACGATGCACACTGAATTTTTTGATTTTTGAATTTTGATTTTGAATTAATGATCCGTTGGAAATGATTTTTATCATGAAGAATATAATGAAGGAGAAAGTGAATTTGACGACAGAGAAATGTTAGATTTAAATGCTGACATGAACTGCGATATTGTCAAATATAAACATCTTAAAATGCTTCAAGGACACGAACGATATAAAAAAAATAATCTATTATCTTAACTCTTTCCGTTTTTGGCAGGGTCAGGGTCAGTTGTTTTTCGAATGGTGGCCTTGAGAACGGCCGTTATTTGTTTTTTTTTTATGGTGAACCGAGCATTGACCTCATGAGAGCATGCGCAATGTGTCGTCTGTTCGATTTGCGCTCTATCGTTACGTCTGTTTTTGGGATCTTTCGGTACATGTCTGAATTTTGATTTTTTTTTTTTTATGTGACCCGCAGTATAGAAATTAAAGACTTAGTCCTACGTCAAAAATGTGTAATTAATCGCCAAGTATGTATTTAATCCTAGAGCCAAGAATTGTATGGTTCATTATCATTATTATGTCATAAAGGTCGTCTGCATATCTTCAGAACATTGAAATGGTTATTTCGTCTATTTTCTATTTGATCCACTTATGGTACCAACGAGATTTAACGTTTTTATGATATCCGTGGTATATAAGAAACGATCATTCATTTGATTATTCCTGTAGTTGATGCTGCGATTAGCTTTAAGCTTTAAGTTTGTTTCCTGCAGCAATTCACAACCCACGTTCAGTACCTTTATTTGCAAAATTTTAATTAGCTACACGCGATGCACCGAAATTTCATCCGGGGAAATTAAAAACAAACTTTGTCCAATTTCATTAAAATAATGACGAAAAACTAAATGTACGCTATTATCGCCCTGGTAAACTCCCGTTTCGCATCGGTTGCGAGCGATGCACACAGTTCACATGCTAAAGACAAAGCAGCAAACGCTCCGCCCTCTCATTAGTAGCCAGAGTTCCTTCCGGCGGATGTTCACAAATGACTGGATGCCGACGACGGCGATGATAATGATGGTTGGTAGAGTAGGTACCTAATGGTAATAATGACAACATGCGATGACAGCAGAGTAACTTTGACGAGGCACATGCCATGCCACGGTGCGTCGGTAGGTGCGTACAACTTTCCTCCGCATAGTGCGGTGGGTGGTTCAATCCACCCACTGTTATTTATTGGATAACGACTTCCACCGCACTATTCACAAGACAGCTGTGTACTTATATTTATCTATCTCGGAAGAGAGTACATCACTTGCTTCTGCCTACAATGATGGCAGTTTCCTAGATAGGGTAAGTATGCCAGATTTTTGCCTTAGTGGTAATCTCATTTGACCCTAAACACAGTGTCATAGCTGGTACATTTACCTTAATTGTGCTTCATAAAATCAGAACCGAACCGAGCAGGAAGGCCAAACAGCACAATTGACATCAAAAAGATCCCTAGGGAAGCAGTGCTTGTACGATAATTTTCATTAGAAATTTAATTAATTTTGCCACTATCAAAGAGAGCATTACCTCCATGATTTTTTTTATCTCTCTCATAACTGGATACTTTCAAGCCATGTGGGATAATTTTGTATGAGGGCGGGGAGTCGTACGGGAGCATGGAAATGCTGTGGTTGACTGTTGGGTGTAAAATTTATTTCATGAGAGCTTCCTCTCCCTCGACTAGACCACCGAAGCTAAGCTTGTGAAATAATTATGCCATTTTTTTTTATTCCAAAAGTACGTTCAACCAGCATTCCGACATTGTAAGCATGAAGTTTTAACTATACTGTGCGGTTTAATGAAATGCGGTTGGAGCTGGGAGGCTCCTTGTTCATACTATCAAAGTTTGAGTGTTTCCCGGGAGACAGATCCCTCAGGAATGGTATTCAATAATGTAATCTAGTTGTATTATAGAACAGTATTTTGTGGAGACAGTGCATTATGCATTTATGAGAAATTGTTCCGGGTTTTTCCTTGATTACACTGAGCTACTTAAATTTAAAATGCATGTAGAAGCATTCGCAGAACTGCAATGGATCTGTGTAATAGAATCCACCACACTCTGCTTTGTTTTGACCTGATAATTCAACTGTCCGATACTTTAGTAGATATACGAAGCGTTCAGAGAGGTTTCAAAAACTTCGGGTAAGTTCCATGACCCAAGTAACCATAAGCATTAAGCCATAGCTCTATATTGGCACTAATTCAGCATTCCTAATGCCAAAAAGCCGTATATTAGCATTTTTAATGCATATGAGCCTCATATTAGCATTGCTAGTGCACAGAAGCATTAATAAAAATAAGCATTACAGAAAGCTTAGTATGCGCATATAGTGCAATGATTTAGTGCTTACATGCATTTAGAAAGCCTAGCATTAAAACTTTCTTGAGTGCTTATAAAGGGCTTGATTAAAGTTTAGAAGGGCTAAAAAGTTATGTGTTGATCATCAAAAATACTTTATAAAATCAAAATAACATGTGCGCCGCTTGCCGCTGTTATTATGAATTGGCAGAAACGTCAAACACCTAGTCCAGTGGGTGCTGCGATCAATGTCATTTAGAAAAGGTCTGGAAAAGTGAATGCGTTTGTGACGTCATCGGAATGGTTGCATTGATAATAACAGGAATGTGAGAGGATTTTTTTCGCATTACCATGCCTGCTGTTATATGACATCAATTTACTGCGAACGCCTAAAAGATGATTCAAATATGACTATTTTCAACTTGATCTTTGGTATCACCCGTGGTCGAGAATGCACAGGCGCCTGGAATAATGAATGATGTTGCAGGACCCCGGTTCGAGCCGTGACAAAGGTAATTTTCATTAAATAGCATTTGACTTCTCATCCCTAAACATGTTTCGCTGGAAAATAACAAACCTGATGAAATTGAACAAAGGTTTCAAATAAGTTGAGAAAAACCTATGAGTTATGGGACCTGTAGAAAGATTTCTTTTTTGTTTTCATTCAGTTTGGGTCGATGAAAATAAATTAAATTTATATAAAAATTTCTAAAAATAGAGCGCGGTAAAAAAATTTGACGTTTTATAAGATACCCTAGATCAGCATTAGTAATGCTTATTTGAGGCTGCCATCGTAGCATTTTATTAGCCCGCTATTTCGCCTTTTTAGCTTTATATCAGCCCTTTATAAGTATATACTGCATGATAAGCATTTAATCACTGTTTTATATGTGAATATAGTGCTAAATTAGAGCATTGTTCTAATGCTTACTGGTTACTTGGGGAACTACAGGAAATTCCTAAGCCTTGGGAAAGATTAATGATCTTTTTAAGTGATGGTTCCGATAAATTCAGTTCAGTTCAATGAACTTTAGGAAATCTTCGTGAACCTAGATGATTATCAGAATACAGCACGGCTGTTCCATTAACTCAAGACAATTCCAGAAACTTTACAAGATCTTCAAGAAACTGAAGAAAACTTCAGGTAGGGAATAGCGCTGCTTCGTCGTAATCACCCATTTCCGTTCTATCGAGCAGAAATCATCAATAATATCACCACCATGCACAAAACAATACTACGTTTGTTTAGATGCGTTAGTTCATTAGCTACTACTTTCCTAAGGCTAAAAATCTCTTAAATAAAGTTTAAAAAAAAAATCATTAGCTACGACATAAATCCTATTAGAGCGCATTGTATGCATATTTACGCTCATTGTTCTCAAAACAAAAGAAACGCTCCTAGCGCATCCCCTTTTTCTCCGTTTATCCGTAGGACGAAGAAAATCTAATGGCGTTTCAATGCGTTTGGACGGAATTGAATCGCGTAGGACGAATTTAGAAGCAAGAAGCAGTGTTAGATTTTTAATAATATCTCAACATTGTTTGACTCTTTATCAAATCCAACGGTACATATGGAAAGGTGGATAAATTTAGAAGTTATCTTTGATGAAAACATTCCATGTTTTGTTCAAACGCTTTCCAAAAAGCGTGGTAAAGTGCGGGATGTCCTTAGTAGGACGGAAATTAGATCAAAAACCCTAATTCAAAGATCTGTAGAACCATTTAGAGAGCTTCGGGAAAGTTCTGAGAATTCCATGGAAGCTCCATGATCATCCGGAAAATTGGGAAAACTTGAGAGAAGTTCCAAACAATTCTGTAAAATTCTGAGAACTACAGGTGCGTTCGATTTATTCATAATAATGATAAGATGTTCCAAGATCAAAATACAGAAAACTTCATAGATATTAAAAGCCACATGAACGTCAGAAAAATTGTGGTAACGTAAATAGAGTTCCAACAAGTTTTAAATTAAAAAAAAATAAGTTTATGTTAGATTCATTAACATCATAAAAATGGATTGTGCGGTTGGAATCGCTGGAGGAGGAATTGTTTAAAAATGACTAGAGATAAATAAGCCTCGGGAATGCGCTTCCGGATATATTGATTTGGTGAGTACGTTTCAGTTGAAGATTGTTCTTATAGACAACGATGGAAGTGATTCGTATATCATTCTTTCTTTTCCGGCTTTGGTTCAAATAGTTAAATCACTTGATCTAGACTGCCCCCCCTCCCCTTTCAGCCCATCGGTAGTGGAATAGCGTAGGATCCACATTGTAAAGATTCCCTATTTTCAGCTTTTCTACAGGCTGAAATTGTTGTTTGTACCATTAATTTTATCAAATTAATTTATCTGTATAACAATTATTCACAAGCATCCTTTAAGGTTAATTCAAGAATAGTTTGATGGCGATAAATCTTCCTAATATTCACATTACAGTTATGATCCGATCCTGTCAGCCTCTCCGCGCATCAGACTGTTATTTTTCAGTATCTCCACATAATTGTGATTTCATATATTCCTCCTTCAAGATGGATGTTTAAGATACACATACTTTGCTAGTGGTCAAAATGGGGTCATTGCTTTATATTTATTCTCTTTTTTTCAGCCTTCATTCAGACTGGATCTATTGATTTAATTAAGTTTTCTTTCAGCTCTTCGATAACGGAACATCATTAGATTTACATTGTAATGATTCACTCTTACAGCTTTCACCCTGGTTTTGTATGTTGATTTGATTTGTTTGAATTGGTTTTCAGCTCTTTGGTGTTGGCAGTCGCGGGTGGTCAATTTTGCTCATACTCATGCTCTAAGTTTATTTTCAGCTTTTCGATGATGGAACGTCTTCAGACTTATATTATAATGATCCACCATTTTGTTTAGGCTTCAGGCAAATCCAAGTATAATGCATGATAACACTGATTCATATAAAATCATGGTCGCATCACTTATCCAGGTGAATCCTGATCCAACGAACCCAACTAACAAAATCTCCTTTCCTGTGTCTTGCGTTGGGGTGCAGAGGTAAACACAGCCCACAAACAACAAACGTTACTCTAATATTCCTGCCCTACTCCCACCTGATTGCAAGGTCGTGGTCGGCGCCGTTATTGATCTACAAAATATGGAGTCACTGAAACTTGTACAATGAGAATGGACGGTCACTCCCAGCCCCATTCAGTTGATTCATTGTACAGTTTAACTATTCTGATCAATCAACCATTGATAAGTGCAGTCAGTCTAACCTAAGAAACATTAAAATCAAAAAATGGCTAGAACCTTTAGGAAGATCCAAGAATTTCATGTTTATTTCAAGAATTTATAGGAAATTCCAGAAACGTCAAGACCGTTCAGAACGTTTTCGAACAAATTGAAAGTTTTAAGGTATTTAGGGTAAGTTCCGATTTCTTCTGGACAGTTCCATAGATTTCAGGAAAGTTTCTATAACTTCAATTCAGATCTGAAAGCTTCAGAGCAGTTCTATTAAATTCAGGAAAATTTCAGAAACTTCGGAAGCATCTGCTTGAAAAATTTCAGTTGCGTTTTAAGGTCTCAAGGGTATTAATGTTGTTACAGACAGTTTTGAAAATTCAGGGCAGTTTATTAATTATCAGGAAAATCATGGTAACTTCAGGGAAATTCCGAGTATATTTGATTTCTTCAGAAAAGTTCCATAGATTTCAGGAAAGCTTCCACAGCTTCAGTGGAGATTCAAGAGCTTCAGATCAGTTCTATTAAATTCAGGAAATTTTCAGAAACTTCAGAATCCGCTGCAAAAAACTTCAGCTGAGTTTAAAGATCTTAAGGGTGGCTACTGGAAGTTCTGAAATTTCAGGACAGTTTAATAATTATCAGGAAAATCATGGTAACTTCAGGGAAATTAAGAAAATTTCCGATAGCTTCAGAGCAGTTCCATAGATTTCAGGAATGTTTCGAGTACATCAGTGAAGATCCAGATGCATCAGAGCAATTCTATTACATTCAGGAATTGAATTGAAAAAACTTCGGAAGCCTACACTTCAAAAATTTCAGTTGAGTTTAAAAGTCTTAAGGGTCCGAGAATTTCATGTTCATTTCAAGAATTTATAGGAAAATCCGAAAACGTCAAGACCGTTCAGAACGTTCAGAACAAAATGAATGTTTTAAGGTCTTTAAGGTAGGTTCCGATTTCCTTAGTGCAGTTCCATAGATTTCTGGAAAGTTTCTATAACTTTAGTTCTTAAGGATATTTACATAGTTACAGACAGTTTTGAAAATTCTGGGCAGTTTAATAATTATCAGGAAAATCATGGTAACTTCAGGAAAACTCCGAGAATTTTCGATTACTTCAGGGCAGTTTCATAGATTTCAGGAAAGTTTCCAGAACTACAGTGAAGAACGCACAGCGGTTGTATTAAACTAAGAAAAATTGCAGAAACTTCGGGAGCATCAGCTGCAAAAACTTCAGATGAGTTTAAAGGTCTGAAGGGTAGTTACGTAGCTTCAAGCAGTTCTGAAAATTCAGCGCAGTTTAATGATTATGAGAAAATCATGGGAACTTCAGGGAAGTTCCAAAAACTTTAGGTGAGTTTTGAGTACTTTAGGGCAGTTATCAGAAGGTCTAAAAATGATGAAAGTCTTAATAAAGTATTAGGAAGTATAGATAACAAGACATATGTGAAACTTAAAAAAATACGGTACTGCAGAAAACGTTAAGTTTAGAGGTTTTTCGGGCAGTTTAATTAATTTCACGAAAATCCAGGAGCATCATCAGAAGATTAGTGAAATCTCCAGGAAAGATAGGAGAACTTCACGGTAGTCAAGAACAATTGAAGGAACCTTGAAGCAGTTCCGAGGAATGAAAGGAAATAGCGAGAATTTTGAAGGAGTTTCATGTACAGATTGCGTACTATCCCACAGGAAACTTCTGTAAAATGTCGGGCGCTTTAGGCTTGCTTCCAGATCTTTATTGTGGGTTCATCAGCTTCAGGGAAACTGCAGGAACATTTAAAAAGTTATTGGAATTTCAGAAATATCTATAGAGCTTCAGGAAAGTTTCCGTACTGAGTATCAATGCCAGGGAGGCAGCTCCCCTTTCCGAAGGACGGCGTGATGCCTCAGAAAATCCCAACGACGCCCTTTGGGGTGAGAGGCAATCACGCTTACCACTATACCACCGGCGCCGCTGTTTGTGTAGAAATTATCAGGGTCAGGGCTTTGCGGTCAGAAGGTCAGACTATATTAGGTTTAGTTTATTTAAGAGATTTTTTAAAGTAAAGGAATCTTTCTAGAGATCTTAAGGTTGTCACAATAACTTCAGAGACGAACTGAAAGTCTGGCTAGTTTAAAAAGCTTGAACATAAGTTTCGATTAATTTCTGAACCATGATCCATTTAAGACGTTCAAGGAATTTCAGAAAAGTCCTTAAATTAAAAATAAATCTTTAGACATATTTTGTGAATTTAAAAAAAAATCAGATATATTTAGGGAAGTTTAAAGATTTTCAGGCAGCTCCAGGATGGCTTCGAGATCTTCAGGGCAATTCAATCAACTTCAAAGGCAATACAGAAACTTTTCAGAAGTTCCCAGAAAACTTCAGAAAAGTTCCGACACCTTCACAGAAAATTAGAGAACTTAAGATAAGTTGAAATATTTGTATCCAGTATCATTACTTTCAGCGATGTTCCAAGTGTTTCGAGGAAGATCAGAGATCTTCAGAGCAGTTCCATTAATTTTTTTCCTTGGTTTGTTTTTCATCGATCTTGTTTTCCGTGCTGAGCACCAATGCTACCGACGCCGGGGAGGCAGCTCTCACACCTGGACCCTACCTATCGACCCATCAACTCATGAACAGGGGCCCAACGGCTTTACTTCCCTTCCGAAGGAAAGCGTGATCAGAGATGCTATGCCTCAGAACACAACCTGCTGGAGTGAGAGGTAATCACGCTTACCACTACACCACCTGCCCCGATTCATTAAATTAATTGCAGGAGCTTGCAAAGGCGTCCCGAAGAAATATGGAATATTCCGAGAATTTCTGGAATGATCTGAACATTTCTGATAATACTCAGTTCCATAAATATCGTTACTATTGTTGGAGCGCTGGACAAGTTCCATGAACTGCTTGAAAAATTAGGAAACGTCTGAGAACATTCGAGAACTTTTAGGAAATTTAGGAAACATCTCAGAGGTTTTGAGATTTTAATGGAAGTTGCATGTGCTTCAAGAAAGTATCGAACATATAAGAAACAATGTGGGAGCTTCGGGATGATCTTCAGGGCAGTTCGATTATCTTCAGCAAAATTGCGTCAACTTTTAAAAACCTCTGAAAAATTGAGGCCTAGAGAACATTATTGAAGTCCAGATATCTTTAGAGCAGTTCCAATAACTTCAGGAAAGCTCCGAAAACTTTAGAAAAGTCTAGACTTTCGGGGAAGTTTAAAGATCTTGAAGAGTTAGTCATTTTGTGTCGGCTCTCAGTCTTCGAGAAAAAGTTTTACAGTTTTAACATCGTCAACGTATCGGTCCAGGGGTTGGGATCTTCATCGGGCTAGTTTTAGTTTAAGATCGTAATGATTTTTGATCTGAACGAAAGATGGTACACCTTTATAAACTCTGAAGAAGACCAAGTCCAAAAACCGAAATATTGGACATATAGCATCTTAACGTTTTCATTTACCGTTAAACTCAAAATCCAATATACGAAACATTTGGTATTTTTATGTTTTATGTTTTATGGCGAGCTGCTCTTTGGGGCCCACGGTTCGGTACACGTCCATTTGTAACTATTGTAACTATTGATTTTAGAATGCAGTTCGGTAAAAATTAAAGCTTATAAAATGAAAATCAATATTTTCCGGTTTTCTGCATACTAAATAAATCACCGCAACTTTAATTTACTAACGACATCTGTTGTGAAAATCAACCATGCTGGTAATCCATTGGCCTAACATGGACTTATTTCAGGATGGAATTCGTAGTTTAAGTTTTGCACCCAGACAGTGGTGGCATAATCATAAGCAAAAAATTTTTTTTTCTCTCTCATACGCTTGCAATATCACGCGTGATATTTGAACAAAATATCATGCTTGATATTGATTTTAAAAGCTCCGTTGATATTGCGAGACTATTTACACATGTAAAATTTTAGCTGAGAGTTGCTTCGACACAAGCATTCTTCCGTTGCACATCGTTTTCATTGAAAGAGAAAGGTGTAGTTTGCCATTCCTCTTTACTCTTCACCGATGGCAGACACGAAGTTACTGCTGCCAGCAGTAACGGAAGCTTCGGATCGCGTTCGGATGTAAAGCTGGGTTTAGACAGGGTAAGTCAATTGATCAAGTCAGTTGAATTCAACTGACTTGAACGCGAATTGAACGTGTAAACAATGCCATTCCACTGACTTGATCAACTCACTTGAATTGAAAAAAGTGGAACCAGGGTCAACTTTTCAAGCCAATTGAATTCAACTGAGTTGATCATTTGACTTGCCTAATCTAAAAACAGCTTAAAGCAAAAATCAAGAAACTCAATCTTACCACAGTTTAGTGAGAATATGTTTATTTATTACTAAACATCAACAGGCGTCATTGACCCCAATGATGTAACCTAAACTAAACATGAAAAGTACTAATTCTAAACATCAATAACTACATAGATTGTCATTTCGTAAAAAATGAACATTACTACATTAAAATAAACTGATCTAGAAAAAAACGAACTAAACCTCCGGCAAAGCAGCTGGCGAGTCAGGTCAAAATCAAACAGTGCGGAGACCCTATTGACGCATTTCGCGCCAAATCGTATTCGGAGCTGGCAGCACCCTCTCAGATTTCAATGAAACTTTCTGGATGTGTGGACCTTGACTAAATATGCTTCTTTGCATACTCAGTTTTTCCAAAATTTATCTAGACTAACATTTGAGAAGAGCCAAACTTTTTCTGCCGATTTTTTTCAAAAAAATATTTTGGAAAAATGACAACTCCTACAAAAATGTGATGTACAGATAACTTTTAGAAAATAGTCCAAGTTATCGAAAAAATAAACTGGAAAAAAAATCCTTCAAGACCTACACTGAAAAAAATCTATTTAAAAAATTTAAAGTCGATTTAAAAAAAAAAAGGCCATGTTTGATTTGGATGAAACTTTGCCTCAAGATAGGTAATTATGTTTACTACCAACCGTCCATACATCGCGAGATGGGCACTTTTAAGGAAAAAAAGTTTTTCTTACAAAAACTTTTTCATGTCTGAACTGATTTTTTTTTTATTTGCCATTTTCGCACAAAACTAAACCAGTGAAGCTCAAAATTATCTCAGAATCCAATGAAGCTCAATTTGCGATTCAATTTTATCTAATCAGCACTTAAGTTCACTTTTATTAATCGAGAATTTCATTTGAAAAGGGCTCATGATGCATTTCTCACCAAAACGTATTTGGAATTGGCAGCACCCTCTCAGAGTTCAATAAAACTATTTGGACATGTAGACTTTGTCAAAAAAATATCATTTCCTTATTCTGTTGTCTACTACTGATGCAAAATTTGAAAATATGTGAGAGAAAAAAGACAAGATTTTTCATATCAAGAGCCACATGTGAAAAGGGCATACAAGCTTTTTGTAAACAAACCTTTGTAGGCCCTTTTCTCGCCAACCGAGGGTTGCCCACGCAAACCAGCAATATCATCGGGAAGGGGAAAGTGTCCCCTACCCGGCGATGTTAAAGGTTTGCTTTGGTGTCATATGGGTGGCGAGAAAAGGGCATAAGAAGGTTTGTTTACAAAAAGCTTGTATGCCCTTTTCACATGTTGTTCTGGATATATCATTTATTTATATATTTTCAATGTTTTAAACCTATTTTCATACATGCTATTTTTTCCTTTTTCCAATCAAGTTAAATATGTTTGGTTCATCTTCTGACAACTAATGACTGATGAAACCATTCTACAACTCTGGACGCAGGGTTTGTTTCGATAACTTTTTTACATCAGTACCTCTAGCTAAAGGTTTGCTCGGCAAAAGTCTTGTGTCCTTGGGTACTCTAAGATGCAATAAAAAAGAAATCCCACCAGAGTTCATCGATAAGAAAAAAAAAAATAGAGCCTGGCACTGTACTACATGGTTACAGTGAAGAAATGATACTCACATCTTGGACTGAGCGTAAGGGTTAAACTGTGTTGCTTCTATCGACGGATCGAGAATCTATAGACGACATTGAGAAAAATTCTGAACCATCAACTTTTAAGAAGAAAAATAAATCAACTCTGTCAACTTCCACGAAGGCAAAAGTAAGTATGCAAGTTTATTGCTGTTTCTTATAATAAAAGAAAATATACCCGGGACACCGGAACATACCAGGGAGGGCCAATGGGATTGTGGGCTCTCAAAAAGGCCATTACTGGCCGAGATCAGCAGAATCATAAAGTTTGATATGTCGCATAACGTGTTTTGGTTCTTGTGGAGAATCGGCCACTTGACCGGGGACACCGGAACATGCCCGGGAGGGCTAGTGTGACCTTCGAGTCTCATTAAGGCCATTACCGGCCAAGATTTGTAAAATCATTAATTTTGATACGTCACACAATGGGTTTTGGTTCTTGTTGAAAATTGGCCCCTTCCCCGGGGGCACCGGAACATGTCTGGGAGGGCTAGTGTAACCATGGACTCTCAATAAGGCCATTACTGGCCAAGATTTGTAAAATCATGAAGCTTGATATGTCGCACCATGAGTTTTTGTTCTTGTTGAGAATTGGCCACTTCCCCGGGGGCACCGGAACATTCCCAGGAGGGCTAGTGTGACCATGGACTCTCAATAAGGCCATTACCGGCCAAGATTTGTCAAATCATGAAGTTTGATATGTCGCATGATGGGTTTTGGTTCTTGTTGAGCATTGCCCACTTCCCCGGGGGCACCGGAACATTTCCGGGATGCCCAATGTGATTGTGGACCGTCGGTATAGCTGCCATTGGACCAATTACATCATTTGAGAGAAAAACATGATGTTCATCGTGTGTTTACTTATTACAGAACAGTAAAGCCGAATGCCGACCAAAAGTGACCCCAACGGGAACCGGAATAACTCCGAAACCATGTATTGATCCAAATATTTTCAGATGGATTCAAAAACTTCAATAGATTTCCGACAAAATGCAATTTGTTGTGAAGGAAAAGATTTAGAAATTATGTTTTTAGAGCTTATTGAATTTTGAAATCTATCCAAATTCAGCCGTTAGACACGCAAAGGTTAAACCAATACAGTCAGGAATCCTTATTGCCGGATTCGTTATTGCCGGTATCTCTTATTGCCGGATCCTTATTGCCGGGCTATCCGCGAATAAGGATACCCACAGCTTATGGGATTTTCTCTAATGGGGGCTGTAGTGGATTATCTCATTTGTTTCAATACATAAAGCTATACTGTCTTCGACAAAGTTGCTGTACTGGGTTAGACCAACAAGCCTGTGCCATTGGATTTGGGTTAAATTGAGAACTACGCCGCTAGAGGCGCTTCACTTTTATGTTACTTATGACGGGCGCTATATTATATGGATCATATTTCCAACATAGAATATGCAGCAAAGTTGTTCAGGTGACCAAGTCCTTTCGGATGGTGGCCATATTAGTTCAGAACTCTCTCACTACGCAGCGCTAGTGTGCATGTGCAATTCCTATATACACTGTATCTCGAGAGCCTGGCCACATAGAAAGTTGCTGTTTTCAGCAAAATTGGGCAGGTGATCAAGTCCTTTTGGATGGTGGCCATATTAGTTCAGAACTCTCTCATTACGCAGCGCTAGTGTGCATGTGCAATTCTTATATAAACTGTATCTCGAGAGCCTGGCCATATAGAAAGTTGCTGTTTTGAGCAAAGTTGTGCAGGTGAGCAAGTCCTTTCGGATGATGTTCATATTAGTTCAGAAAACGCTCACTACGCGGCGCTAGTGTGCAAGTGAATTTCCTGTATAAGCTGTATCTCGAGAACCTGGCCATATAGAAGGTTACTGTCTTCAGCAAAGTTGTGCAGGTGATCAAGTCCTTTCGGATGATGGTCATTTTAGTTCAAAAACACGCTCACTACGCGGCGCTAGTGAGCAAATAAATTTCCTGTATAAGCTGTATCTCGAGAACCTGGCCATATAGAAGGTTACTGTCTTCAGCAAAGTTGTTCAGATGACTAAGTCCTTTCGGATGATCGTCATATTATTTCAGAACTCTCACACTACGCAGCGCTAGTGTACATATGAATTTCCTTAATATGTTATGTCTCCAAAGCTTGTCCATATAAGATGTTGCTGTGCAATGTGAGAACAGGAACCGGAAAAGGGATGAAATGTAGAGGCCGGAAATCGATGTCAGATGCCATTTTGGAATCCAAGATGGCGGCCATCGGTTCAAGAAAAACTGTCAAATACCCTACAATATGGATATTTTTGGAAAGGGGACGACGTGTAGAGGCCGGAAATCGATGCCAGAAGTCATTTTGGAATCCAAGATGATGGCCATAGGGTAAAGAAAAACTGTCAAATACCCTATAATACGGGTATTTCCAGAGAGGGAACGACGTGTAGAGGCTAGAAATCGATGCTAGACGCCATTTTTGAATCCAAGATGGCGACCATAGGTTCAAGAAAAACTGTCAAATACCCTACAATATGGATATTTTTGGAAAGAGACGACGTGTAGAGTCCGGAAATAGATGCCAGACGACATTTTGGGATCCAAGATGGTGGCCATCGGGTCAAGAAAAACTGTCAAATACAGGCCGGACTCGATTATCCGGAGGCTCGATTATCCGGAGGCTCGATTATCCGGGGCTCGATTATCCGGAGAAAATGGCTCGATTATCCGGAGTCATATTTTTTTACCTATCTTGCAAATTATTTTTCATAAACCGCTTGGAAAACCGACTTTCGATCCGAGGAGGAGTTACATACATCGTTCGACTCAGTCTGACAAGATTGGCAAATGACTATATTTAAGTGTTTGTGTGCCTTTGTTACAAAATCCGGCGTTAAGGGGTTTCGGATTAACTTTGACCTGAAAGGAATCAAACATGTGCCACAACAACATACAAAAACAGAATCCCATGATGGTCCGTTCACTAATTACGTCACGTTTCAGGGGGGGGGGGGAATGGCAACCGAACAAAATTTTTGAAGATCCGTAAAAAAATGTACCAATGGACCTTTAGGGGGGTTTCATGAGAATTGGTCCTTTGGTGGCTTCATACATGAAAATTTATATCAATTTTCTTATCTTATTTTGTAGTGCAATTCATTTATTCATCAATCCAGTAAAAACAGTAGTTCATCAGTAAAGTGATTCAGTAAAAACAAAGAGAATTGCAAATTTGTTCATAAATCAATCCTTATTGACTATTTTATCAATAATATTTCCCCTGATTTCACGAAGTAAAAACTGCCGTTCCAACGGCAATTGGTTTTCCTCAGCTTATGTGATGATAGTGTCAATACTGTTCAGCGCTGATTGATCTGGAACTGGTTCGTACTCCTCATCTTGGTTGTCATCTGCTGTAGAAATGTTTGCAGTTTCATCCAGAGTGGTGTTCGTCACGCTTTCTCCTTCGTAAAAATGTGAATCATGGTTAAGGGGAAGCAGACCACTCCGAAGAAAAAAATTACGTTTTGATTTTTCTAAAAATATTGAAAAAAAGTATCAAAAATCTAAAAAAATCACATTTTTTCTAATTTTTTAAAGAAAATTCACGTGCAAAAACATGTTTTATAAGTCATTATGGCATAAAGTTGGACTCAAAAAACCACAAAACATCAACTTTTCGGTTTTTCTGAAAGTCCAATTTTTTTTCATGATGATATAGAAAAATTTTTTTTGCATGTAATTTTTGACAAAAATCTAAGGAAGAAACTGATTTTATTGGATTTTTGATAATTTTTCCCAATATTTTTAGAAAAATAAAAACGTACCGAAAATATTTTTTTATTTTTGGGCCGGTGAGCTTCCCCTTAAGAACAGTATTGACTATGTCAGCATCAGACATGACATCGAATTCCGCATTCTCGTCTTCATTTTCGCCTGCAGCCGCTTTATCAGTAACCATCATTTGAATTGTTACACTATCATCCCTAGAGCACCGGAACTGGCAATGTTAATATTTCAAAAATATTAATGGAAAATGGTCGAAATTGATCGAGTGCGTCAAGTTAGGAACCTCGTCAAACATGGTGCCTTCACGGTAGCCGTGATTTTTAGTCAAGCTTAACTTTGTCTCTACACACTCGTGAGAGTCGCGAGACTACGATTTTTCTCAAGTTGAGGGGTTCCATGGCGTGGTTGGCTACACGTTCGCTTCTCAAGCGGATGGTCCATAGGTTCAATTCCATTGATCTTCTTATCGAATTTTGATGTATTTTAATGTGCCTCATGATAGGTTATTATCCAAGTCCGATTCTGGTCACTTTCCCGGGGCACCTGGAACTTGTCCGGAAGTGGCCAATATGGTCCAAGGTACTAAATTTTTTCCAGCATTGATCTGGTTATCGAATTTTGATATAATCTGATGTGTCGCATGATAAGTTATTATTCAAGTCTGGTTCCGGCCACTTTTCCGGAGGCACCCGTAACTTGCCCGGAAGTGGCCAATATGGTCCAAAGGTACTTAATTTTTGCCACCATTGATCTTGATATCAAATTTTGATTTAATTTGATGTGTCGCTTAATGGGTTTTGTTTCTTTCAAGTCAAATTTAGCCTCATGACCCATAAACGCCGGAACTTGTTCCGGCCATATCTACAAAACCAGTGGTCCGATTCCATAATCCTTCAATAGCGTTCAATGGGACCACTAAAAACATTACACATTAGACCACATAAGACCAAAAAAAAATTTTTTTTTTATGGCTCGATTATCCGGATGGCTCGATTATCCGAAGTGAAATTTTTTTGAAGACTCCGGATAATCGAGTCCGCCCTGTACTCTACAATATGAGTATTTCCGGAAAGAAAACGACGTGTAGAGGCCAGAAATCGATGCAAGATGCCATTTTGGAATCCAAGATGGCGGCCATCAGTTTAAGAAAAACTGTCAAATACACTACAATGTGGGAATTTCCGAAAATGGACGACGTGTAGAGGCCAGATATTGATTCCAGACGCTATTTTGGAATCCAATATGGCAGCAACATGTTTTCCATTGTCACCATAGCCGATCGAACTCCAGACGAAACTAGAACCGCACTACTGTTCATACTGGTGACAACGCTCTGATGATACAACGAAACCTTACCCCCAAGCTCCTCCCCTGATCCTATCCTTCGACAATGTACCTCTCTTACCTCGAGTAAAGGGTGATACGGTCAAAATTTGGTCAAGGGAAAACGCGTGTAAATCGGTGAAATCGTTTATTTAAAAAATCAAATTAAATTTCTTTTTCAAGTTCAATTAGTATAAAATTCAGGAAAAATATTCAGTTAGGCTTCCACTTTTCCAAATCCGAATTGCCGGGCCTTACGCTTGACCCCTGCCATCAGATTTTGTACAGCCACCTTGTCCACCTTCTTCGCCGCAGAAAGCCAGTTTGCCTTGAACTGCTGCTCGCCCTTAGCAGTTTTTTTGGTCTTCTTTAGGTTCCGCTTGACAATAGCCCAGTATTTCTCAATTGGGCGGAGCTCTGGCGTCTTGGGAGGGTTCTTGTCATTGGGAACCACCTGCACGTTGTTGGCGGTGTACCACTCCATGGCCTTTTTACCGTAATGGCAAGATGCCAAATCCGGCCAAAACAGTACGGAACAACCGTGTTTCTTCAGGAAAGGCAGCAGACGTTTATTCAAACACTCTTTCACGTAAATTTCTTGGTTGACAGTCCCGGAAGCTATGAAAATGCTGCTTTTCAAGCCACAGGTACATATGGCTTGCCAAACCAGATATTTCTTTGCGAACTTTGACAGTTTCATGTGCTTGAAAACATCTGCTACCTTTCCCCTTCCTTTTGCTGTATAAAACTCCTGTCCCGGAACCTGCTTGTAGTCGGCTTTGACGTAGGTTTCGTCGTCCATTACCACGTAGTCAAACTTCGTCAGCATCGTCGTGTACAGCCTCCGGGATCGCGCTTTGGCCGTCGTATTTTGTTTATCATCGCGATTTAGAGTCACTACCTTCTTGTAAGTCGATAGTCCGGCTCGTTTTTTGGCTCGATGCACGGTTGTAGACGATACACTCAGCTTATTTGCGGCATCTCGGAGAGAGAGGTTAGGGTTTCGCTTGAAACTACCGGCAACTCTCTTTGTCGTCTCAGCGGCTTCCGGTTTTCGATTTCCCCCCGATCCAGACTTCCTGGCTGTCGACAAACGTTCCCCAAACACTTTAATTACATTTGTAACGGTTGATTTGGCAACTTTTAGCGATTTTGCCAACTTTTCGTGCGAGTAGCTCGGATTTTCGCGATGCGCGAGCAAAATTTTGATACGCTGCTCTTCTTGCTTGGACGGCATTTTGACAACTGGAGAGTGAATTCCAAAATCAAAATAGGAGCAACATTCTACACACACACACCTTCAAAATGAGGGGTGTTCAGGTTTTTTAAATGCAAAATTGAAAGAAATACGTCAAGTTGATATTGACCAAATTTTGACCGTATCACCCTTTAAGCCGCGAGTATTCGGCCCAACTCCTACTAGACATAGAATTAAGTGAATGTTGTTACAAACAAAGAACAATGAACTATCGGCTTCGTAAAGCTAACGTGATTGAGCCTTCCAAATAAACGAACTAGTTAAAAAAAAACATGTTTTCCATATATGAGGCTTACCAAGAATATTGCGTATAATTTATTGTGTATAGCGTATCACTGAGCAAGATCGCAACATAACGTGGAAAATTCCTCAAAACAATAAAACGCTTTTAATTGTTTTGTTTTATTTTTTTCTATCGTAAACTACAAATTTATTCCTGGACCCCTCTACAGTGAATATGGTTGATATTTTCATCCACCACCTGGCGCGGCAGAAATCGAGTTAAAACTAAATCAACTCTCCAAGGTCGAAAATTTCTGCACATTGGACAGCAATGTTGAACGGAGTGCAAAAATGCAAGATTTGCTAAGGGAAGTCGAGACCCATCTCACAGTGTGGAAGAACGAGAGTGACTAGATTGCATAAAACATGACAGCGCTGGTTGGTTCTTTGTTATCGAAAGAGAAAATAAAATATGGAATAAATCTGTAGCTTACGATAGAAAAAAACAAAACAAATCAAAGCTTTTTATTGTTTTGAGGAATTTTCCACGTTACGTTGCGATCTTGCTCAATGATACGCTATACACAATAAATTATACGCAATATGCTTGGTAAGCCTTATATATGGAAAACATGTTGCCGCCATATTGGATTCCGAAATAGCGGCTGGAATGTATATCTGACCTTTACACGTCGTCCCTTTTCGGAAATTCCTACATTGTAGGATATTTGACAGTTTTTCTTAAAACCGATGGCCACCATCTTGGTTTTTAAAATGGCGTCTGGCATCGGTTTCCGGCCTCTACACGTCCGGAAATACCCATATTGTAGGGTATTTGACAGTTTTTATTGAACCAATGGCCGTCATCTTGAATTTCAAAATGGCATCCGGCATCGATATTCGGCCTCTACACGTCGTTTTCTTTCCGGAAATACTCATATTGTAGAGTATTTGACAATTTTTCTTGACCCGATGGCCGCCATCTTGGATTACAAAATGGCATCTGAAATCGATTTCCGGTCTCTACATGTCATCGCCTATCTGAAAATACCCATATTATAGGGTATTTGACAGTTTTTATTGACCCGATGGTCACCATCTTGGATTCCAAAATGGCGTCTGGCATCGATTTCTGGCCTCTACACGTTGTTCCCTTTCCAAAAATATCCATATTGTACGGTATTTGACAGTTTTTCTTGAACCGATGGCCGCCATCTTGGATTACAAAATGGCATCTGACATCGATTTCCGGCCTCTACACGTCATCCTTTTTCCGGTTCCTGTTCTCACATTGCACAGCAACATCTTATATGGACAAGCTTTGGAGTCATAACATATTAAGGAAGTTCATGTGCACACTAGCGCCGTGAGGGTTCTGAAATAATATGACCATCATCCGAAAGGACTTAGTGACCTGAACAACTTTTCTCAAGACAGTAACCTTCTATATGGCCAGGTTCTCGAGATACAGCTTATACAGGAAATTCACTTGCACACTAGCGCCGCATAGTGAGCGTGTTCTGAACTAATATGAACATCATCCGAAAGGACTTGCTCACCTGCACAACTTTGCTGAAAACAGCAACTTTCTATATGGCCAGGCTCTCGAGATACAGTTTATATAGGAATTGCACATGCACACTAGCGCTGCGTAGTGAGAGAGTTCTGAACTAATATGGCCACCATCCAAAAGGACTTGATCACCTGCACAACTTTGCTGAAAACAGCAACTTTCTATATGGTCAGAATCACGAAATATTCTATGTTGGAAATATGATCCATATATTATACCGCCCGTCATAAGTAACATAAAAGTGAAGCGCCTCTAGCGGCGTAGTTCTCAATTTAACCCAAATCCAATGGCACAGGCTTGTTGGTCTAACCCAGTACAGCAACTTTGTCGAAGACAGTATAGCTTTATGTATTGAAACAAATGAGATAATCCACTACAGCCCCCATTAGAGAAAATCCCATAAGCTGTGGGTATCCTTATTCGCGGTTCCTTATTCACGCCCCCGTTACCCCGGCAATAAGGATTCCTGACTGTACATATTAGAGTGTCCAAGGTAGCGAGCATTCTCTTTTATTGTCATCAACCATCCTTGTATTCCAGATCCGTAGCCGGTTCAATATAACTTTTCAAAAGCTTAGTTTAAAAGTTTCGTTGTTTTACAGATCTCTACAAAACCATTTTATTCGACGTAACTCAATCCACAGTGGGGTTCAGTTTCTCTTCTTCTGTTCACGAGGCTTTGGTCCTAGATACCTATATAGCTGTGTACTGGTACACAGCAAAACACAGTATTACTCAGTTTCCATTTCAGTTGTTCTGATGGTGAAGAGCACTCGCTTGGGTTGCAGAAGCACTACTCGCATGCTCGGTATTGATTGCAGGACGGGGTCATGAAATTTTAATATTGAAAGTTTAAAATCCAAGCTTGTGAAAATATTATGTAGGCTCACAAATGATTGACATATTAAAAGCCAGGAAGAAGACATTTGCATTTGATTAGTAAAAATACATAATGTTTTCATAATGCAAAACGAAAGGTTAGTGTAGCACTGAGCAAGACAAATTTTCAAAAATATTTCATATCGCAAATCTCAAAAGTGAAAAATATCTTCCCATTATCCTATTTTATGAATCACGTTCCACTTGGCACCTTTTTTTACTGTCATCCGTTTATTACTGCCATGAATTATGCAGAACGGCAAAATTCACCCAACCGTGCCATTCTGTGTTATTACATCTCGAGAACAACAACCGGCAGCGCGTTGACATCATAAAAATTGAAACGATGAAATGCGCTCGGCAAATACTGTCAACTGCCAAGTAAACAATCAGACAAAAAGTCACCAAACTTGTTGCCACGTTTTTCCACCAACCTCACAATGTCACATGCAAATAAGAACGGAGGCGGAAGCATCGCAACGATTTTATTTGTATGTTTTGAAAAGTTTTTACTCCAACTTTGATCGGGTCACAAGTTTTTTTTTCTGAGAAAAAGTGGCTCAGATAACAATTGGGGGGGTTTCCACCCGGGAGCGAAATTGTCTCCCATTTCGTATTGAATTGTGAGTAAGTACCTACGTGCCTTCCCCACGTGGAACCATATAGGAAGGGTAGCATGCAATTCCGTCGAGTTGTAAGACTTTCTGAATGACATTTCCTCTTCCTTCCCTGAGAGTGATAAATTGAAAGAACAGTTCTTGCTCATGCACTGCAAACAGCGGCAAGTAACCGATGAAAAACGAATAAAAGTTTTACTGACGTTATCATCGAGATGTGATGAAAATTCTGGAAAACTTATTGCATCGGGATTTATCGCTGTGCCGAGCAGATGCGGCATTTTTTGTTTGCCTATTCTTAGATAGATGTACAATTTGTAATCATTTACGAGGGATTTACGTTCCGATGGTTATTTATAGTGCTTCCATTGATTGCGCTGGCATCGCTTCGGATAACGGTACTCTGGAGTTCAATTTTACCTTCATCTTAAATTTTCCACAGTGACACGTTTGCACCACCGGAATACGTTCGCACATGGGTGGGTATGTGTTTGGAACGCTGAAGAAATGTGGAAACATTTTTGCAGGATGGGTGTTTTTTTTTTTTCTTCTGCAATCAAATGGTAGTGCTGGTGCTGTGTTCTCATGAAGAATCTTCTAATTTATTCCTTCGAATAGGGGGAAAAAATGTTGTGCCGTAGGTCAAAATATCAACTAAAAATTAACCAACGTTTATCCTAACTTGCTATCTTGCTCTTTTTCTTCAAGTGTCATTTGTATGATAAAAAAGTTGTTTACCTCAAATTAATCATTTATTTGAGGAACCGCATAAGTCACATTTTTAGCAAAATCGACCTTTCAGCAGTTTTTTGATCCTCTTAGATTAATACACTGCCGCTCATGGCACGTCCATCTCTTAGCACAAATCAGTAAGCGGAGATTGCTCAAGATTGCTTTTTATGCGAGAGGACAACCTGTAATGCTGCCTTCCAAACATTTCTTAAACTTTAAACAGGTTTTCTATACCTGCAAGTCAGTAAAACAATGGACATCTTTAAACTAAAAACTCAAACTAAATCTTATCTAAATATAAAGGAATTAATCGTTTGCAATTGAGGATTGCAATGATTTTTATGAATAAGTTTGTTGGAAGCTCAAGCCTCAATATTCGAGATTCTATGTACCTCAGTAGTACTGTACCAGGGAGGCAACTTCAAAATCATCTTCAGAACTTTGTTCTTAATCATTTGAAGTGCTTTTTTCCTGGTAGTGCAACAACAAGACCATATTGGCACAGCATAAAGCATGACCAGTCGAAACACTTGTTTAAATATTTGAAGTTTATTCGTCAGGAAAAGTTTGAATTTCCTGTTTATAAGAGGACTAATCCACGATATTTTACTTGGTCTGACCAGAAAATTGGAACTCCGTTCATAGTGACTAAGTGACTACTACTAGGTTTCAAAAAGGAAGCTCTAGACTTATGTGTAAATATAATAAGATGAGTTTTAGCAGCTTTATGTAAAATCTTCAATTTTTTGTAAATAAGAAGAGAAAATATCTTAACTTTTCTGCAGTCTGCTACAAATAACACGAAGGCTTCCTTTAGCGGAAATACCTGCGTCATCAACGAACAAAGCAGTGTTCACTCGGCTGCAGGCCACTCTCGATGCGTGCCACGCGATCGTCTGTTTTCTCGGCAGCAACCATTGTGTGGTCGTCCTCATTGTTCTTCATCAGCAGTTCTTTCGGTCGATGCATCGTCGACTTTGGAAAGCAACCGTTTCGTGATGAGTGTGTGAGTGCTGACCACGTCTTGTGTCCATTGCTGTAATGGAAGCGCTTTGCCCCTCGTTGGCGATACTTTCATAGAATGAAACCACTGGAAGCGGCTCCTGTTCTGATGCAGGAGGCTTTTTGGTTAGCGGAAGATAAAGTGTTTATTGTATTGTACCTTTCGACTATAGTTTTAAGAAGTATTGCATAGTGAACAAGAATCCTCGGCTCTGTAAAGTTAATTCGATTGAGCCTGATCAAATAAACTAATAAACAACAACAATCAGCGAACAAAGATTTGTGACAACCATTAGCCATATCAGGGAGGTTCAAAGTGAAAATGTTATACAATATAGGCCCAAGAATGCTACATACTTTGAGGAGCTCCTGCTCAAACAGGCAGTCGCTCAGATTTTGAATTTTGAGTTAATTGCATAATATAGAGTGGGAAATTAAACCTTTTCAATTTATCAATCAAACCTTCATGCTAAACACTGTTCTTTTTCTATGTCTAGAAGAGTAACTCCAGTTGAGCAGTCTTCAGATTTTTTTGAACGAATTAAATTGGTAACTCTTAAGAGTTAGAGTTGATGAGTAGTGCCCATGGCGAAATCAAAACTGCTCATCTGCAAAAATTTAGTTCGTATTGATATGAAGCATCATTCAATTTAAATTATCTTTTCAAAAAGTTTACTTATTGCAGAAAGCAAACTTATTGGACGGTAGCTAGAAGCTTCAGCTGGATTTTCATCCGGCTTCAAAATTGGAACAACTTTTTGCATTTTTCCATCTATCAGGAAAGTATGCAAAACGGAAGCATCTGTTAAATAATTTTATCAAGAAAGCCACTCTTTGGGAGTTTTTTTATGGGGATATAGCAAATTTCATCATGACCTGGAGCTTACATATTTTGAAACTATTAAATTATAGATCTTACTACGTCCAAATCAGTCCTCCGGTTATCATCAACAATATTTTCTCGAGATTCAGATAATTCCGAGCAATCTGATTTTTAATAGGACTAGTAAGACCCAAACTGAAATTATGGGAATTCTCGAATTGCTCAGCAATTTTCGGAGCTTTTTCTGAATTTGTGATCAACATTTTTCCACCTTCTTTAAGCGCCGGATCAAGGGCTGAAAATTTATCGTCTGTTATAATTTATCCAAATTTAACCTCACATTTTGGTACTCTTCTTCAACTTTAGAAGTATTCAGAGCATTATTATTATCATCTTTCGTTAGCAAAGAAATATATGGACCAAAATTATGTTCTAAAAATGATCGATATTGCTCCCAATCAGCTCTATGGTAATTGAAAGTAGAGCTGTTGGGATTACAAATTATTTCTTGGGATACTTCAAAAGTTACGGGAAGGTGATCAGAACCGAAGTCAGCATGGGTAACCAATTGGCTACAAAGTCGACATGAATCAGTTAAGACCAAATCAATAGTTGAGGGATTTCTTGCTGAAGAAAAGCATGTTGGGCTGTTTGGATATTGAATAGTGTAATAACATGCAGAACAATC
This sequence comes from Ochlerotatus camptorhynchus, assembly GCF_037179485.1. Lineage (NCBI taxonomy): Eukaryota > Metazoa > Arthropoda > Insecta > Diptera > Culicidae > Ochlerotatus > Ochlerotatus camptorhynchus. Next base: position 3,194,930 of record NW_027040507.1, on the reverse strand, counting down.
ATCAAACAGAATATTACCATTGGAATTGCTTTGAGCATTATTCCATGAGCGGTGTTTTGCATCTAAATCACCAATAATGAAGAATTTAGACGTATGACGGATAAGTTTTTGAAGGTCACCCTTGAAAAAATTTATTTGCTGGCCTAAGCATTGGAATGTCAAATAAGCAGCTATAAACACAAGTTGTCTAACTGTGATTTCGACAGAAACTCCCAATGTTTCAAAACCTATGGTTTCAAATGAAGAAAAAAATTGATGTTTGATTCGTCTACGAACAATGATGGCAACGCCACCGCCGGTTCCATCAAGATGATCATTCCGAAAATTGAAATAATTCACGACTCTTTTAACCTTATGGTAAGGTTTAAAGAACGTTTCAGTTGTAACGGCCATATGCATGTTGTGAACTCTCAAAAAATTAAATAGCTTGTCTTCATTATCGGACATTTAAATTCAAAATATGTAATGATTTAAAATCCATTACAGAATTTCAAGGACATGAATTTGTTATTGACTATTTAAACTCCAGTTTGTATGTCATGGATCCATCAAACATGCAGTTAGTTTTCAGCATATCACTAATCATGTCGATTAATGATTTCTGTAAAAATTCCATTTTAAGACAAGTAATCAAAAATGCCGTTAGAATTATGTTGGCTAGAATTATAATTTAGATTTCTACCCGCTGCACTAGCTCCATTTACTTGCTGAACAATGTTAGTAGCAGCTATAGATGGAGAATGTGAAGCTTATGCGCAAATATGTACCTACGGGTGCGAATGTAGAATTTGTTCCTCGCTGACCATTGTTATCATCAATGAAATTAGTTCCTTTTTGGGAAACCGCTTACAATTCCATAAATTGGATTTGGTTTTTTCACCACAATTTGAACATTTAAATTTCATATGATCTTCCTTCACAGGACAAGCATCCTTTGCGTGAGAGGAATCACCTCAATTCATGCATTTAGCTGGCATGTAGCAATTTTTAGTTCCGTGACCCTTAGAGATGAACTAGCCTAAGGCTAAAAATCTCATTAATAAAGTTAAAAAAAAAAGTTCCGTGACCCCATCCCTGGCACTTACGGCACTGGGTGAGGTTTTGGAAATTTCCTCCAGTCTTCCTGAAGTAGGAACACTTCACTCGGACATGGAGCATAAGGTTAGCTTTTTTCAAGGCCTTAAGGTTGTTTAGTTCACTAGACTTGAAGTGAACTAAATAAAAATCATTAGGAATCCCGTTGCGCGAATCGCCAGGACGGGATTTCATTTTCATTATGATTACACAACTCCAAGTAATTTTACCAGTTCTTCTTTGATCTGATCCAGGGATTCACCACTGGGCAGTCCTTTCATGACAACCTTGAACACACGTTCAGTTTTAGCGTCGTAATTAAAAAAATTATGCTGCTTCTCAGTAAGATACTCGAGAAGACATTTAAATCCATCCAAGGTTCAACTCAATATACGGCATTCACTCCGATGGCCAATTTGAAGTGAAAACTTCAATTTAACGAAGTTCAAACGTTTCGTGCGAAGAGCATGGAAATCGAAAGTGGTTACCACAATAGAGCTTTTACTTCTTGGCATTAAGCTGGTAAAGTTTAAAAGTTTGGATCATTCTCATCATCCATATGAAATTGATGGCTCAAATGAATTTTATCAGAAGAGGGATCACGAGATTGCTCTTTTCTTTTGCGCTTAAGCGCCATGGCGGCAGAACAAATTTTCTTCAAATCGACTTCCAAGCAGATTACTATAAGAATTCGAAGAGTTATGGTTAATTTTAACAGTTATCTAGCAGTTAAACCATGAACTCGATCATTCGCTTCTGTGTGTTATGCGGTTTTTAACTTGTTTTCATGCATAAACTTACGTTTAGTCCCGTACTATGTGTTTCGTTTGCCTGATGATATGTCTATACCTCTTCTTTACCGTACTGATTCACCGTACAATAGTAAATTTAGTTATAAATAGTTGTATAAGTTCAGCAAGATTCAATTTTCTTAAACAATACTGGTTTAAGAATATTAGTTTTAGGTTGGAAATATGCAATCCATTTATCATATGTTTTCATATGTTTAACATATTAGATTAAGTAAAATTCACTTGATTTTATGATAATTTTTTTGAATAAACACTAAAGAATTTAGATATGTAGGATAATGTTTCAGTAGTAAATTTAGTAATTACTTTTAGCAACCTGCGTTCTTTCACTTGCCTTCTACTTTTTTTTGTCTAGATTATTTGTTTACCCATTCTCCTATCAATCCTGTTATCAGTCCAATTCCTCTCCCACTCTCCCATGTTTGTGCTGAATCATCTCTTCTGCCAAATAATTCCTCTATTCTACTCACCAATACCTGAGTACCAAACCTGTCATCGCTGTGAATATCTGTCACGCCTATTGCGCATCGCGATGCCATGTGCAATAGTCGAAACTGAACTGCTGTCTGATTACAGTAGCGGCGCGCTGGCCTTAACACGCCAACACTCCCCCAGGTACGTTGACCACCTGGTCAGCTTAGTCCACTTCGCGTCGCACGTCTAGAACAGCTAGTTTAGCAGAAGGACGCTCGTAGATCCCGGTCGATGTCCTCACCGTTGCTGATCTGTGTTGGCCGTCTCTCGTCCAGGTTGAGTGCAGATTATTTTGCCTATTGGCCAGCAGTTCCGTGGTATCTTCGGGTCCGCTATCACCACAACGTCGTTGACCTCAATCGGCTTCGTTTGTACGAACCACTTGGTACGCCGGGTTATCTCGGGCAAGTAGTCGCTTACCCAATGGTGCTGTGCGGCTTGACTCCATTGGACGAGCCAAGAGATGAACTAGCCCCAGGCTAAAAATCTCTATAATAAAGACTAAAAAAAAAAAAAAAAAAAAAATTGGACGAGCCCAGAAGGAAGGGGTTGGACGTCAAAGCTGGAGCTGAATCTTGCTCCCAACGTGGGGCACGAACCCACGACCCTGAGATTAAAAGTCTCATGCTCTACCGACTGAGCTAGCCGGGCCATCACGCCAACACTTCACATATGACACACACGAAGTGACTGCTGCAAGCAGCTAACATCTTGAAGCTCAAATTCACCACAGTTTGAAGAGAATTGTAGCTGGTGAGTTTTGTTAGCATGATTCAGAGCTACCGTATCACAGCTTTTAATATCATCCGCTTTTGTTTGGTTGTTGATTTTTGTTTACGATAAACAAATGAGATTATGCTCATTGGTGAGATTTGACCTTTTTATATTTTTCCTACACGGTTTCTTTGAGCAAAAAGCAAATAGATCAGCCCGGCAAGAAAGCACGATGCGGACTTGCAAAAGTCAATCATTTTCAGCTGCAAAAATAATGTAACTTTTTTTTTTTTTATAAAGTCCGGACCCTTATAAATATGAATCATATGACATTTTGGGCAAAAATGATTTTCATGTAAGATATGATTACGTTTTTTGAAAGATAAGATTGCGAAAATCGCATGATTTAGCATGTTGCATTTTTCGCAACATTATTTTTTTTTATTTTTGGGTATGCCAGGGGCACTAATAATTTCAGATTAAAAACATTTTGGCTATACATGGGCCTTATCAGAATTTACAAACATTGGCATAGACAAAAATAAAGCAATTTTTTTTTTATAAAGTCCGGACCCTTATAAATATGATTCATATGCCATTTTCGGAATATTTGATCATAATATCAACTGAGAAGAAGTTGTCGGTTATAGTATGGTTTATCCGAAAACAAATATACACTGAGAGAAAAATCACTGTAAAACTGTATTGAATAGTTAAATACATAGTTCTACCAGAAAACCCGTGCAGATTTTTTTGATTTTGTAGAGCAAGGTGGAACAAAATCATTGGCAATATAAAAAATGCTCTAGTATGCAAAGGTGCATTTAAGATAAAGTCTTTACACCCAATTAGTGCCATTTGGAATCCAAGCGGGTACTACCACCCACCTTTTTCCTTTTTTCCTTTTTTAAGTTATGATTTTATGAAAACATAAGTATCTATTTACATAATCCGTTATAAAAACATAAACAGGATTTTTTATAATTTTCTTAATGGAAATTGTCATCTTAGAAAGCAACCAACATATTTGCAAAGTTTCATTAAAATCGAAGAGAATCATGTTCAATCGATTTGCTATTTGGCGTGGAAATGCTCAATACGGAAATGTTTATGACTCATTAATGTCCAGTAACATACAATTCTATACAAAATTTGGAACATCTTCCAGGTTCTCTTAAAACATAAGAATCGTTGAAAGTCAAGGATCTTGAAATAGTGCTTGTTTGTGCAACTGTTCACTAAGTGTGTACCTACCCCACTAGCCGTACTGACGTACACTACACAAACAGGCGCCACTGGTAGTGGAATAAATGTATCGGCTTCAGTGTATTGCATCCATTTTCATTATCAATAAAAGCAATAGTTTGTATGCTTCCGCCATGGCAGGACGGTCAGACAATCGTTCGTCTTTTGATTTATAAAAAAACACAACGTAGGAAAAGGTCCTGCCAGTGCGCGATCAGTGCTTTTCATTGTCTTTGTCTCCGAAAATCGCGGGGAGAAATAACCACATTTTCCAACCGTCAAACTATTGTTTTGGCAATTCTGAACATTGTACAATCCGGAGCAAAACAAATATTAAAAATCCTGATGATAGAAATTTTATTTCAGTTTCTGGAACACTGATATTTTTCAAATTTTAAACTTAGGGTAGATTACCAGTTGTGACTAATCGTTTCTATTATGGTGTGTTTGAATTATGCCCTGTGCGATTTCCATATGCCATAATTGGAACGCACCATAATATTAACCTACAGCCATAACTGGTACACCTACCCTTTGCATTTTTTTTTAAATTAAGGAGTTCAAAAAATCATCTTTCTAGATTTTTTTTAAGAATACGGAATGAAGATAAATATTCCAGACGTCGAACATCAAACATTTTTCAAGATCATAGATTAAAAAAAAAACATGCAAAGTTTTCAAGGCTCATGGATTTTTATAAAAAAATTCAATGATAATTTCTAACGAACTCCTGGGATAGCTTCATCGACATTCTGATGAGAGTTTTCGGGAGAATTGCGAGAAAACTACAAGTGAAATCTGAGGATTGTTTTCAAGGTAGTTTTGTGGAACTCCAGCTTTCATCAGAAACCTAACGAGAGTTCCATGGTAGATTTGAGAAGACCAAAGGAATACTGAATAAGATTCTATGAAATTTGCTGAATTTAATGAAAATTCATATGAATTTCTGAGGTTAATTTCTGAGAATTTCTGGAAAAAATCCTAGAGAAGTCTTAAAACAATTTCATGGCAATTCTGAAGAATCATTAAATTGGTCGAACCTCTTCACGGAATCATAGAGGTGATACTCTAAGGAAGCCTTAGCGTGAAACTTTAAAGGCACAAATGTCAGCTTCCACAAAACATACAAATTTGAAATTGCTACTCCTTGTTTGTTGTGCTTTGAGTGTGTTGGTTTATTTCCTTTCAATTCCGTTATAATTACTTATACTTTGACAGATACGCGTATTTCGTCTACTACTTGCAGCTTTCATCACTGCCAAGTACTCAACACCTACTGGCACTCGTGTTGAGTACTTGGCAGTGATGAGGTCTGCAAGTAGTAGACGAAATACGCGTATCTGAGAGTTCCATGACAGTTCTGGATGTATCGAAAATGAATCCGAAATAATTTCTATGGGAAATGCTACGGAGGATTACAAATAAATGGGATTACAATTCCAAGTAATCTTGGAATAAAATCTTTAAATTAATTTGAGTTGAATGCTAAAGAAGGTAGGAGAATTCAAAGCAGCAACTTGGCTCGAACATCGGGGGAAATACCTAGTTTTAGTAATACTTTATATGGGAATCAAAAAAATATTGTGGGCAAAAGTGCTACACCTTCTCAAAGTTGTCGCTTTTTAAGGATAATTTTAATGAAATTCAGAAGAGATTTTTCAAGGAACTCTGGAGAAAATCCCAAGGGAATTGAATTCCAAATACAGTTCCAACGAATTTTTTAAGCATACTAGAAGAGTTTCAAGGGCACTCCTGTATTCCAATGTTGTTTCGGTGATGTTTTTAGAGCATTCAAAGAAGAATACTAAGGATAATATAAGGAGCAGTTCAACAAATTTATGGGACTACTACAAAAGAACTCGATGTTTAATTCAAAGCGGAATTCCAACGAAAATTCCATGGGAGTATTTTTGCGAATGCAGGAAAACTTCCAAGAGATTTCTGTATTAGTTAGTAGTCTTTACTATCGGGACATTCAGCCGTGGGCAAAATTATTCATTGGCTTCTCTTCTAAGCTTAATCGATGTATGTTAGAAACTAGTATTTATATTAAACACATAGGGAAAGTGGGACCTCCCTTAGCTCAGTCGGTAAAGGCGCAGCTACAAAGCAAGACCATGCTGGAGGTGGTTGGGTTCAATTCCCGGTCCGGTCCAGGAATTTTTCGGTTTGGAAAATTTCTCGACTTCCCTGGGCATATAAGTATGATTGGACTTGTCACACAATTATACCAATGCAAAAATGGTACAGGCATCGAAAGCTCTCAATTAATAACTGTGGAAGTGCATCTAGAACACTAAGTTGAGAGCACGCAATAAGCTAATATGCGATATGCAATAAGCTTGTAATGCAAAGAAGAAGAAGAAGACATAGGGAAGCTGTGCCAGTTATGGCATTAGAGCTCATCTAATAGGCATGAAGAACAGCATTGATACCAGGGCGTCACAAGATCAGCTTCAATCGATAAAATCGATGCGACGGAGAAACTGATTAAAGCGAAGACTACACATCAAGAAGACTGGCAACTTTGCCATTTTCTCAAACGACCGGTATGAGACAGGCACAATCGCGGCATCTGCCGCTCAAAGGTAAATGCTCCGAACGGATTGGATAGCAAAGGTTCCATCCTCAGAAGAAAGGATTGTGTAGTTGCTCATTTTTCTAGGCGTTGCTTCCACCTTCGCTCGAGCGCAGCGCTACTGTATCTGTCGCTCGAATTCAGGCAAAGTTGCCAGTCTTCTTGATATGTTGTCTTTGGTTAAAGTCAAGCAGCTTCGCAGCATTCTAGCACTTCAGTCGGAGTCTACAAACAAATTCAATCGTTTATCTCTCTTTCTCCTGTCGCTTCATTCGTCTTTGTTTCTAGCTTCGGTGAAGCGGACGAGTGAAAGTGCGCTCGGCTTTGATAGGCTCGTATTGCATGAAACACATCAACAGAGGTTTGATGACGTATATGAAGGAAAATGAAAATATACTTTTCAAGCATTGCTCACGTTAAGACATTTGACGCAATATGTTTAATTTATCTTCCATCCACATGGGTTGATGCATATATTATCTTACACTCTAGGGGGGTCTCAGTTTTTATGACAAACAATGCATTAGGGGGCGGGGGGCGTAAAAATTTTCATCGATTTAACGTGACATAATTAATGCATGGGCCCCATATTTATCTAAAAAAAAGTAACGAAAACGGGACCTAACGCATTCTAAACATATTGAAAGAGCGGTGATATAGTGCCGGTGAAAGAGGGAAAAAGCCATTGGCAAATCAAAGTTGGCACTCGTGGAGAATAGAAGAACTATGAAAGTGATGATGGTTTCGAAATTTTCCACGGCGAGGTATACGAATTCAATCTTAAAATGCATTTATTTGCAAATAAAGCATTTTATTTAATTCTGGTTGCTGCTACAGTGGTAGAAAAGCTAAAATCTATGTATACGCCTAAAAATCTGAAAAGATATTATTTTTTTCTATATTTTATGTCTTTGGAGTAGTCCTTAAGTTTTCTACTAACGTAGCATAACCAGATTAAAATAAAATGCTTCATTTGCAAAATACAACCATTTTAAGATTGCTTTCGTATGCCTCACCGTGTAAAATTTGGAAACCATCATCACACTCATATTTCATCTATTCTTCACGAGTGCCGCCAACTTTGATTTGCTAATTATGAGGTTACTATTTAAAAACAACCCAAATTTGAGTAGGATCCTCCCAGATTCAAAACTGATCCTACCCAAAAACGGGTAAACTAAATTGGGAGTGACCAGTTGACAAATGGACAACATCGACCTGTATCCGATCGATGCTGTTCATTTGTCAACTTGTCACTCCAATTATAGTTTACCCGGTTTTTTTGGGTAGGTTCAGTTTTACCGATCTGGGTAGCTTCTACTCAAATTTGGGCAGTTTTGAAATAGCGTGTAGGTAACTCAAAGACTGAGTAAAATTTTCCTCGATTTTCCAGGAAAAACTTTTCAAATATGATGAAAAGCGAAAGAGATTTCACTCAGTCTATTAGTATACTCATAGACATAGTAAAAATTTCGTCGATTTCCATCATATTCGAGCAGATTTTTGAGGAAAAGCGAGGAAAATTTCACCTAGTCTATGAGTAACCTACGTTTTTGTTATTTGGAGTGAAAATTCACTGAATTTCAAATCGATCTCATTGGCTGTGTGCTTCTGGGGCTCCATCCGATACTTTGTAACAGGGGGAATCCATTCTGGAGCCCCTCCTCATTCCAAACTATTTTACTAGGGGACTACTTTCCGAAGGCTCCAGACTCTAAGGAGACAAACCAGCCGGGCTGAAAGTCTTCAATAATAAAGATAATTAAATTGTCTTTATAGTACAGACCTATAAATTGTAGCAATTTTGAATCGCAAAATGAACCAAATTCAATTGTCGACCGCTATCGTCAGACCACTGTGCGTGAGATGTCGGTGGGACAACCGTCCGTTCCGTTGAAGCGCTCGCTCCCCGTCAGGTCCTGGGTAAAAGGTAAAAGTTCGAATCAAATAAATTTCTTCTTCTCGCACTTCATTTCGGTGTAACAGCAATTTCTTCGCTCCATTGTCTCTTTCAACTGTCGTATGTGTTCCCAGCCCCTGCAGATATAGCTCCAACTGCTGCACCAACACCCCGTGGTTGCATTGGTCATAGAAACCTACACACATCCCGACTGGACCGTAACCCAAACAAGCGTGAGAAAGAGAGCACTCGGGAACCGGGCGAGAACGGCAGAATGCAAACATCATGAAATGTGTCGTCTCACTCGGTTGAGCATTGTGCATTTCCCTGGGATCCAATATGTTCCGATCCATTGTTGCTGCTGATGCTGGAGGGCGTATGTGTGTGTGTGTGTGTACGTATGTGCGGGTGTAAGGAAGTGAAAATTACGAGTTTTGAATTCAAAGTGTAAGTCCAGCCAGCACTACTGCCTGCAGTGTCCATGCAGTGTATTTGTGGGAAAAAGCCAAGAAGGGTGCGAACGTGAACTGACAGAAGGAATTTACATTCGAGATTTATTACATTCAACTGGATTGCAACTAAAATGCCATCGACCGGCAATGGCAGGGAAGACCCGAGTCCCGAGTCCAGAGTTGAAATGCGGGTGGATCCGTTTCCATTGCGATTGCCATGTACCTACCTCTGATAGTCCGCAACCGTGCAGTGGGTTAAAGATAACGATGTCATCTCGGGGGGATTCAATCTTGTTTTTCGATTCGTTACACAAATCCGATGTCCGAGTAATATAGTTTCTTGTAATACTAGAAAGTTTACCAGCTAGTTGCAAGCACAATTTCTGCTTGTCTGAACATTTCAATTAGTTGGAAAATGATCTATGGTTGCAGTTTTGTGAAAGTAGGTCATCTGAGGTAATGTAATGGTTTGTTGATATGACAACCAGATTCATCCTTAATTGCTTGTAGGGATAAAGGGGCTTCTTCATCTGTACTAAGTAAGAAAATGATAAAATCAGTAATGTAATTCCTATATATAATCTACATCATTCGACAGTCGTCAAGCATCCCTATAGGGACAAATTTCAGTTTCTCTTCTCCAGGAAAAGCCTAATGCCACCGTTCGGTCGAGTGATGAGCTCTTGGCAAATTTTCTGCTCCTCCCGTGTGTTTGCCGAACGCACTCGGAATTTCCGCAGAACAGACGATACGACGCTCTTTTCCTCCAGAATGGCAAACTTTTGACCGATACAGTTGCGTGGCCCAGCACTGAACGGAATGTACGCAAACGGATGCCGGTGTTCGGTGTTTTCCGGTAGAAAACGATCCGGGTCGTATTTCTCCGGATCGGGATAAAATCTGTGAACGAATAAATGCGTTTCAAAGAAACATCCATAAACGCCTCTTGGGTCTGAAAAGCTGTGAACATCTGTACGCTCTCACCTTTCATCGCGATGCACGTGGTACGCATGGATACCGATCAATGTTCCGGTTGGGATAAAGTACCCACCCAGGGTGACGTCCTCGCTTAGCTTGCGTCCGAAGAATGACACGGACGGGTAGAGTCGTAGCGTTTCCTTTAGGCACCGTTCCAGCAGTTTCATCTCGCCGAGATCCTTCATCGTGGCCGGCCGGTCTGAGCCGGCGAAAATCGAATCAATTTCCTGATGCACTCTATCCTGCACGTCCGGATGCAGCCCGAGAAGGAACAGAGCCCAGCTCATGCCGGCAGTCGTAGTATCGTGTCCCTGGGATTTGCGAAAAAGAGAAGAAGTCCAGTGCGATAAAAAGACAACAGTCAACAAACACACGTTGATGATGGTGGTTGGAATCACCACATTCATTCGGTGGGTGCTGGGAAAGCGGGGTAAACCGGTTTGATAAACAATTGCCATTTGGAAGAAATCTCAGTTCGATGAACATTCGTGCTGTGCTCTAGAAGATCCCCCCTGAGGAGTGCTCTTTGATGAAGTGTTTTGTTCCGGTCGTGAACACAATACCGATTGTTGTAGACCAGAATCGGTTGGTTTTTAAATGGATATGACTGCTACACTTAGTGCACACCATGCTGTTTGAAGACAAAAATTGATGCAGGATTTAAGTGCAAATGCTTTTTCTATTTTATTGTAAATATACCTAATAGGCCCGTGCGTACAGCTGTCTCTTATTTTTTTTTTTTTGAAAAATGGATATAAATCGTTTCAAAAAATAACAGTGATGAAGTAGCTAGCGGTTATAAATATCTTTAATAAATTAATAATAAAAACGATTCAATTAAGCAGTCCATTCATGCGTGCGAACAATTTTTTGATTCACTTCACAGGGCTCGAACAGTTTCAAATCGGTTTTTGATTAGCGTTCAAAAATGTGAACTCATTTGTTAAGAAACTGACTTGGCACAAACAATTTGAAGTTTACATGGAAATTACTATCGAAAAACAATTTTTTTTATCATTGCCTTCTTGCCATTTTCCATATTGCAAAAAATCTACAGCTATTATTATGGGAAATTTTCTTAGCTACAACTTTGTAGAAGATCGTTTTTCAGCCAAAGGTCAATAGAAATAGTTATTAATTGTTTAAGAGATTGATATTCTTATCGCATGATTAAGGAGCTGTTTTGTGGACAACACTGTATTCTGCAGAGTGACATAGAAGCCATTATTTTTGTACTCTATTTTACGCACCAGAAACACTAGTGTTGCCTGCTAAATAGTTGAGCATAATCACAAGACATATGTGAATTGCATCATTAACAACTTTTGTTTGTTACATTTTATCGCAAAGTGATTTTCGACAAAGTTGTAGCTGAGAAATTTTCCTACAAGCACAGTTATCCATTTTTAAAGCAAAGCGATGTGGTGAATTGTTAGATACATAAAATTGTGCTTCATAGATTTTACATATAAACATCAAATGGTTTGTACCAAGCCAGTTTCTTACTAAATGAGTTCAAATTTTGGGAGGTTTATTAGATCTAAATTTGAAACCGTTTGAGCACTGTGGAGCGAAAATTTAAAATTTTGCATCATACTATTGATCAGCTCTATTTGCTCATATTGGCAATTGATATATAGTTTAGCAATTTTGTTTACAATATGCTGGCATCCTTGAATTGTTTCAAACTTATCAACATTTTTACACCTGTTTTCACCATTTTATGGCAGTGTAAAAAAATGAGACAATTATGTTAAACAAGAATTCAACTGTGATCTTAACATTTTAACCTAGGAGATGAGTACTTAGGGGGTTAGATTTTGATAAGTATTTAATGGGAATGACACTGATGAAGACTGAACATTTCAGTCGAAATATGTATTTAAATATGTAGTCAATCAACCAAGTGCTTAATTTTCCAAAATGGTGTATTCGATATTTTCAACAAATCATTGAACGAAACTACTCATATATTTGAAATGAAGTCCTACAATCTCGTAGGAAACTGGTATTTTAAGGATTAAAAAATATATGTTTTAGACAAATAAAACAATTAAACGTAGAACATAAATTAAAAAAAAAATAAATTAATTTTTCTCAAAAAACATTTATTTGCTCTACACATTCATTTCCAATGCACACAGTATTTCTATGATGCTAAGGTTAAAAATTTCACTTAAAGGTGATGTTCTACAATGTTGGTCAATTTTACAATGCCCATTGTGTCTATTTCGGATTTTTTATTTATTTAAGAAATGCTTTCAAATAATCATAAGCTGTAATATCTTATAAATGTATTGACGTAGGACTACGTCTTTGATTTCTATATGGGGGTACACTTTGTGAAAACCAAAAATGGAACATGTAACAAATTAAGAAAGATTTTGAACGTTAATAACTCAGCTGCCCCTTTTCCAATTTCAATAATTTTATCACCAATCGATCAGAAATATGGCTACGCATCGATAACAATGCTTCCAATGTTGATTTTCAACAAGAAACTATTGAAAAACTGGTAAATGTCCAGCGTTGTCCAACAGCGTCGAATTAACTAACAAATCCACCACTTACCTACACTGACAGTCGTCAGAGAGTAGTAAGTAGACGAAACAAGTCGAAGTGGCATTCGCCTCCGATCTTCGGGCGCGTGCGAATAGGGAGGATGGAATTGCGTAATATTTTGCACACTCATCGCCATACTCAGAACCACACGCTCCCAACGACCACACCACTGTGTGGTGGTGTTCGATCGTCGAAATTAGTAGCAGCAGTAGCAGCAGTAGCAGTGCTTTCGACGTGTGGCGTTGAAATTTGTTCTCCAGTAACAACGAAAGGCTGCCTGCAAGCAGCGAGCTGCAGATCCCACATAAGCAACCATCAAAGGAGGGAGAAGCTGCACTGCTATGCTATGGATCGGAATCAGTAGCTCTTCGTGAGTCGCTGCGGGTCACCCAAGTAGCATTTCTTGTTTTATTGCACTCTATTAGTGGTTATTGAGATCAATTTCATAAAACCGCCAATAAAATTAATAGCTCCAGCCCAACCTTTTGATAACCGCTATATTTAAGATCGTTATACAGCTTAGTGGACCACTCTTGATAAGGTTTATAAAGCATGTTTGATAATCACAATAAAGCTGTCTTAAAACCTTTTGTCAGGAAGCCTCATACTCTACAAAAGGTTCTCATAGCCTCTATAAGAGTAATATTGTATCCAAGCAGTTTTATTACGCCTTTGGTGAAAATCAGTTATAAAGCCAATTTAATTTTTATTGGCTTCAAAGCAACCGCCATAAATTATCTTGTTGTTGTTCTGTTCTGCTGAAACTTTTTTTTTCCAAATGGAAATCTTTAGCGGTAAAAATAGGTTTGAGTGCTGGTGTCAAGATCACCATGCTATCAAATTTTTGTTCCATGGCGACATTAGTGAAAATTTTAAAGAAAATATATTACTTTTTAGAAGTTCCAAAACATATGCGCTTGAAATGTTTGAAATGTTATCGTGTTTATTGAGATAATATGAGCGTTAAATAAATGCGCCTCCAAAATAATTCAAGTTGACAAAAAAGATTGTTTCAGAAATCAAATGAATTTGATGGAATCACCTTAATTTTACAGAAAATAGATCTCAATACATAAATTCATACACTGGAAATCATTTCGGATCTCTTATTTAGCCATTATTTTATTGAAATTTCTTGGATTTTATTCCAAGGCTAATGGCATTTTCATAATGACAATATGGCGACAGAGGACAGCAGGCAAGAAAAACACCAAGCGCAATTTCTTAAAATGTCTAATGCTTACATTGCACACTGGGTCAGGAATGCAACCTAGCGGATCAAAATTAATAACTCCGAAACGAAGCATTTCCGCGACTTGGTGTCTTCGGCAAAATTTCTCGTCATAATAAGGACCATCTATTGACATAAACAAATAGTTCAAAACTCTTCCGCAAAGATGGTGCCACAATCTAACTTCTTTCTCTGACGTTTTGGAGACTTGATGTCTTGGGCAAAGTTGTTTATCTTGACAAAATGAACAGCTCTTTCAAAGACGTTAAATTTCCACTGTCTACTGGTTCCAAGTTATATGGAGTTAAAGAAAAAAATGTTGAAAATATGGTTTATTTTCTGTTTCGGTTTTTTTGCTTACAGCTTTATAATGTTTTATTTTTCTCTTATGCAAATACTTTAAATAGATAGCTTTTGTGAAGAAACATACTGGATTAACCTTCAAATGTCAAAGATATTGTTGAAAAAACGAGAAAAAAAAAAACACAATTTTTGAACATTAATATCTCTCAAAGCGCAAAAAATCGCAACCTGACATTTTCAGCAAAAATTAAGCAATACTCGATAAACAAAATAAAAAAATTGAGAGCTTAAGAAATAGGTTTTTTTAATGCATTGAATTTGTGTTTCGAAGACTTCACGACTTTGTCAAAGTTGGTTTTCTTGATAAAAAAAAAAAACTTTTCTAAATAAGTTAAAACTTCACAGCCTACTTCGAGTTATGTGAAATTACAGAAAAAATGTGAATATAAGTGTTTTAATTTTAAATATATTGTTTAAATGAATATACCTCGAAAACAGTAGGCTGTGAAGTTTTAACGTCTTAAGAAGAGTTGTTTATTTTACCAAGATAAACAATTTTGCCAAAGTCGTCAAGTCTTCAAAACGCCATTTCAATGCTTAAAAAAAGTTATAGAAAAAAATAATGTTCCATTCAAATGAAGAAATCTACAAAACACCAAAATATACCTCTCTCAAATTTTGATATTTTGTTTATCGAGTATTGTTTATTTTTTGCAGAAAATGTCAGGTTGCGATTTTCTGCGCTTTAGAAGATATTAATGTTCAAAAAATGTGTTTTTTTTTTCTCGTTTTTTCAACAATATTTTTGAAATTTGAAGCTTAATCCAGTATGTTTCTTCACAACCTAATGCAATGTTCAGCTTGAATTCATTTTTTTCATTTGAGGGCAAATGTATATTCCTATTCTACGGGTGCAACCGATGAATTTTACAAACATTTAGAAAAGTTTTGAATGGTACATTAACCTTTATGAAAAGTTATGCATGATTTCAACCTTTTTGCCCTAGGACTGTCACCATTTCGACCAAGATTCGTCCGTGTCACCCCACGTATATGCAAGCGAGAACGGAAGAATCATGGAGATTGCTGACGTTTTGCTTACGCACACTACGTCGCGTATACGTATACACGAAATGTTTTCATGCTCATGCTAACAATTTTGTTGATTTTCTTTGCGCTCCGCTTCCGGAAGTACCGGAAAGTTTTGATTCTTTTCTATGTTGTAAAAATAAACCACCTATTTACATTTCTGACAAGTCGCAACTGAATGCTTATAATTGTTTTAAAATAACTGTTTCATGGCCAACTAGTTTTATTGCGCTTACTTATAAAGCAACGAAAGGTTTTATTTTTTGGTTTTATAAGGGCAATTCATATTACTTTTTTGTATACTTCAAAGCAATCATAAAACCTTTCATAAGTGAAAATAGCATAAGCATCAGTTGGTTTTTTAATTAGTTTTATAGGGGTTTTGTAGATAGCTATAAGAATGTTTCATGACTTGCATTGTATATGACCGTGATAAAGCTGTAGGTAGTGGTTGCAGCTGCAATAAAACCTTTATAAATTTTGAATATAGCCAAGCAGCTCTAGATTTGTTACTTGGGATTGCTACTTAATATTTCAAGATGATGGTTCTGGTTACAATACTTATCTCAGTTCTGAGGTACCATGTCGTACCCGTTCACTATTTGACCTCTATTCACCGATCATTTGATCAACATTTTTTTTTAAAGTTCCCAAAATTAGATCTAAACATGCGTTTACCCGACTTATTCACTCGTATGTGATTCCAAGCTGATCATATATAACCATCGGCACTTTTATTTCCCTGATTATAGCCGAAAAAATTACTTTTGTTAACATCCATATGAGCGGTGAATGGTGACCCCACAACGATCAAGGGTTCCCTTCAAAGCTAACTAAAAAAAAAAAAAAAAATTAAAATATGCATTAATACCAATATTTCATAACAAAGGCGAGTGTTTAATCAATATCTAATACCTTAATAACCTAAAAACCATGTTATGCGTTGAATGGCCCGAAAAGATAGACAATTCAAAGAGTTATTATTTCCATTACGACATGAGCGGTGAATGGGACCCCTGGTTACATGTACTAATTTGTCTCGAAGTATATTTTAACAGCATTGTTTTGGATGTTTTATATTTTTTCCACAATCTAATGATAATGAGCTGCAAGCTAGTGCAACTATATACTCAATGTACAATTTTACTGAAGATGTGAATTTGATTTTACTCTAAAGTGAGCGATGGATGGAGCACCACACGGTACCATCAGTTGAGAAAATTACTTTCCCTTTTCGGACACTGCTTTCCTATACTGTCCATAATCCAATATCAGTCCCATATGGGAAAATGAGGCATTGAGAATTACAGTTTAAGTTAGAAAGTTCAATTATGTCAAGTTTAAATCAGTTGCAACGCATGATTTGTTATATCAGCGACAAATGTGGCCATCATTTCAAAAGGTCCTATCTGCATTGATCGATTATCTTCATAGACTTTCTCTTCCGTTAATAACTCAACTTCAAAAGCATTCCCTGCTGTGTTCAACGTTTCAAGCACAAGAAAGGGGCTGTTCATTAACTACGTAGACAGTTTTTTTGGGATTCTTCACCCCCCTCCCCCTGCGTAGACAATTGTCCATACAAAAACTTTAAATTTTGTATGGGCCGTGGATAATTGCCAACCCCCCCCCCCCCCTAAACTGTCTACGTAGTTTATGAACAGCCCCAAAGTATCTTCAGCTATCAACCTATGGCGTAGGTGTGGTTATCAAATAAAAAAGTCTATGAAGATAATCGATTAAAGCAAATAGGACCTTTAGAAATGTTAATCGAGAACTGCAACTTGACCTCTGGACGATTTAATTTCAGGATGGGACTGATATGCGGTTACTTTGCTTGATGGGACAAACAGACCAATGATGTTGTTCTCACATTTTCCATGATTAAAGTCCCTAGTTTTATCACGTAATATGAAAGTAGAGGCCTATTGATAGTGGATAACGTTATTATCTTAAAATTGACGAAAATCCATATGGTACTGATATGCGATTATAAGTAGCACACCAAGTACATTTGCTTATCATGCAGTGCCATGCTGAAGGCGGAGGGTTCCCCATTCAGTCGGATAAATTAATTCGACTTCCTTGGGCATAGTATAGGGAAAAAAATTAAACACTCAGAAATGTGGAAGTGATAAAAGAAAACTAAAACTAGTGCAGGCACATAGCTCCAGTTGAGACATAATAAGTTACAACAATGTGATAGTCACCCCAGAACAATTAGTGGACGGTTCCAAATCATACATATTTAATATTTAGGGCAACCGGTAGTGCACTTACCTCAAACATGAACGTGTCGACCTCTTCGCGCACGTCGTCATCCGTAAGTTGATTATGTTTTTCATTTCCCCCCAGCAGCAGGTCCAGGAATGCCAGCCGCTTTTTCGTACCGAAGTAAAAATCGTCTCCGGTTTCGCCTGTCACCACCGTGGACGAGCTCCCACCGTTGCCTTGGTTTCCCTTTTGCAGTGCTTCCTTTCGATCGCGGATGACCTGGATATTCCACCGGTGGTGCGGAAAGAGAAATCAAAGTTGAGAGAACGAAGGATAAAGTGAACGGGATACATTTCGTTGTGCCAGAGGCTTTGGCTCTCAGGGCACGGATATCGGGAACGGGGGAGCTTGGGTAGAAGTAATGACACGGTTCAATTGATTTCGATTTGCAGGAAGGTTAGCAGGATTTCGTGCTTTACGAACGATGTAAAATCGATTTGCTAAACTAGCGTTCTCGTGTCGACTCTTTTTAGTTGCATCGGCGACTCACGGCACGGTCATGGGTGAGGTGACCGGATTCACGGATGACTGGTGCACAGGTTTCCAGTCATGTGTGCAAAGTGATGTTTTTCCCCTTTTTGGTTTTGTATTCTTTGAGGCTTCGAATCGTGTCTAGCAAGCGTTTACCTTCTTTGTATATCCATGGACAATTCCCAGAGCTTTCTTGTGCTGGCGTCCATCCTCGGTGCGATTGTAAATAAAGTTGGGATGCAGCCATGGTCTTATTGAACGATCCACAAATAGCGTGCTCAATCTGAAAGATGTGATACAGTTAAAAGATTACAAAATTCGCAACCAAGTCTGTAACCCATTACTTACGCATAGATGGCCTGTACATACTGGTTATCCCCACCTGCTTGAGCATTAACTTTGACCCCCATGGCAGTTTCTATCAAAAGAGAAGGGAAAATCGTTAGAATATAGTTTGCTGCTATAACAAGCTCTAGCTCCAATGGATCGAAAAATTGCACCGAAGCTCATGTTCGTTCCAGACGAACTGGTGTTCAAACATTTTCACGTTATTGACTTTCGGACAGCTAACAAACGTTCCAAATGCGATGTTGCTGTTACCTTAGCATTAGCTCTCATTTATCAGCGGCAACAAGCGTCTTCTATGTATCAACAACAGCCATGTTCTGCTCTCACTTACCGCAGATGATGTCCAGTGCAGCTTTGGTTATGAACGGGCAGATATCCACCGGTTTGCCGGTGTTGGCGTACGAATCTAAATGTTCCGTCAGAATGGCTCCTTGCTCGGCAAACACATCGCAAAACCCGTCCAGAATATTGAAATGGAACGTCGGTGTTATAAGCTTGCGATGCTGGAACCAGCGGTCACCTGTTGATGGGGTGGCAAATGTGGTGATTAGGGTTGAAGGCACTTATGGCTGCTAGGTATGTTGTTTTGAATAAATGATGCCGGTTGAGACGAAATTAACTGGAAGTCAAAAATACTGAAATGCGCTTACCTTTGGACGTGAGCAGTCCCTCGCCGAGCCACTCGTACAGAAATTCATACCCGTGGGACTTCTCCATGTGCTTGCTGGCGCCAATTATCGTTTCAACGTACTCCGGCTTGCTAATTCGAACCTCCGGCCGCAATCCGGTCCAGATGCGGTGGATTTCCGGATAGCGACGAGTGCGTTCGTCTATCACGTAGAAGAGCTCTGGAAGTGCGGATCAAAGCGATGCGATTTTAGTGGACGGTGGAGCTCCATTGTATGACTATTTAAGGTATTGAGAAATTTAACCGAGTGCGTCCTAGACATTTTAATTAGTGTTAAAGTGATCTTTGAGATAGTGATGGATATTTTTGGTAGCTATTGAAAATTTAGTCGATTGCTGAATTTATGTATGGGCCCAAATTAGGGGCATTTAGGCTGACATTACATCCATTTCCCCTACCTTACAAATCTACACAAATTTTGAGAATGGGATTCTTCTAGCGAATTCGTTTCTTATTCTGTTCCAACCTGAATGGGGTATCAAGCTTGGGTCTGCTAGTTTTCTGACAAACGTCAGTTTGATAGTTTGTTTTTAAAGCCTACCGCAGGTTGAGGTTCGCACTGACAACAAGTTCGCTTTAAAACTGGTTCCAACCCCGATAATAAACGAATTTGCTATTAGTTGAATACACGATGAGAGCTAGAGAAGAGTGAAATTTAAAGGTCTATTAATTAATTCATCTTAAGTGAAGGTGAACATTTCGTTTCTCAAAGATGATGATTTCAGGGGGACAAGTTTGTCAATTTTTTTTTACTGTTGCGCCGGTTTTTACGCTGTTTGCGCCACTAAGTTGAAATTTACACGATACATTTTTAACAACTTTTCTAAAACAATACAACTTTTCGAGCTTATTCCAATAATATTATCCGTTTAGGGTCATAGAGCCATTTACGTATTATCGTCAATCTAAGAAGCGTCCGCACTACTATTAGCAATTTCTCAGCGTCACGCACACATCTCGAGCAAAGTCCAGCACCAAAATGACAGCAAATTGCAATCTAGTTTTAATATCAACATCAAAGTGAAATCATAATTTGATTTCAGTTTACGCAATTGACAAGTTTGATACCAAATTTTGTTATCATTTTGCTGTACATTTGCTCTTCAAAAATATGTTGTTCCGGGTTTGTTTTCATTGCCTTAGCATAACATCAAATTGAATACTTGTTTTGTTATCAACAGGAAAAATTGATATTAAATTGAGTTTTAAGTTTTCTCTCACTGATAGCAGAAATTGTTTGTCTCAGGAAGATTTTTTGACGTAGAACTACGTCTTTGTGGACTATACTGGGGTGCAAATCGAGAAATATGTGTGGTGAAATAGTGGTAGGTAATTTTGTCATTTATAGATGAAATTAAAATCCAAATGCGCCAATCGATAGGATATTACATTACGAATCTGTTAAATAAAATACTTTTCAAATTTTCTATAAAAAAAACTTTTGAAAAATGTACAAATGATAATTTTATCACTGTTTTAATGAAATAAACGTTTTTCCCAAACCCAGTCGTCATAGACTAGTACCACTTGGTTGCACATAGTTCTGCTTGAACCTGTAAAGATATAAAACAGCGCTGTTGTCGTGCCACTGCTTACAATCCGTTTGACAACCCACAATGAGCGCGTTGCGGCAAAAGTGGCATTGCACTAAAACTCGTTTTTTTTTTCAACATTTTGGAAAAACACGCGGTTGAGCGGCAACCTAAGAAGTGCTCAATGTTTTCAGATGTATTTTTTTTTAAATTTTGAATTAACGAGACACTTCAAGACGTGAACCAAATATCTATCCAAGGCCGCATCCGGACATGTTCGGGGTACCCCCGAGGAAGTGATCAGTTTCTTCTTGTAACACCCTCATGCGACGCATCAAACTACATCAGAATTCAAAAACATGTCCATTTTTGTTCACATTAAGTACTGAAGACCACGTTGGCCAGATCCGGACAGGTTCCGGACACCCCCGGAGAAGTGAAACTTGGACCCAAATCCTCATGTGACACATCAAACTACATGAGAATTCAAAAATAAGAACATTTGTGGCCATATTAAATACTGAGGACCATTCTGACATGTTCCGGGTGCTTTCGGGGAGTTTCATAAATTTCCCGAAATTTTCCTGAAGTCAATGAAGCTTCTCTGGAGTTTTCAGAAATTTCCTGAAATTCTCTTCAAACCTACTCTGAAGGTCTCATCAGAACTACTCTGAAACTTTCCACAGAACTACTCTGAAGTTCTCCTCAGAACTACTTTCATTTTCTCCTCAGAACTACTCTGAAGCTCTCTT
The DNA here is from genome assembly GCF_037179485.1 of Ochlerotatus camptorhynchus. Lineage (NCBI taxonomy): Eukaryota > Metazoa > Arthropoda > Insecta > Diptera > Culicidae > Ochlerotatus > Ochlerotatus camptorhynchus. The sequence continues at coordinate 3,173,453 of NW_027040507.1, read as the reverse complement.
CAGAATTACTTTGAACTTCTCCTCATAATTACTCTGAAATGCTCTTTTGAACTATTCTGAAGATCTCCTCAGAACTAAGTTCTCGTCAGAACTACTCAGAAGTTCTCCTAAAACTACTCTGAAGTTCTCCCAAAACTACTCTAGATCTTCGATGAAGTTTTCAACATTTTTTCTAAAATGTACGAAGTTGTCTGAATATTCTCTTGAAGAACTTTGAACTTTCCCGATATTCGAAGATATCGTTAGTCACAAAGTTTTTTAATCTTCTCAATATATTAGAGTTCTCTGGACTTCCCTAAAATTCATGGAACATTCCTTAAGCTCTCGCAGTTTTCCTAATATTCATAATTCTTCTGCGAAGCCCTAATGAAAAACACCATTGAGGAATAAAACCCCAAATGATAGAACTATTCCACAAATGGTCTGCATGATGCCCGGAACACGTTGGTAAGCAAAATAACCATAAAAATTTTATCAGGAAAATCTCGATATTTCCCTTAAATTTTTTGAAGTTAATGCAAATTCTGAGACGATCACTGAGCTTTGGAGAATTTCAAAGCCCCTTGGATATTTTTACAAGATTGATCAATTATTCAGAAGACCTTCTACTGGTAAACTATTCAATCAGATAATCTCTCACATATTTCTTCATTTTGTCAGCTGAATCAGAGATAACCGTATGACTTCATGACGATTAGCTAGTTTAAAGATCTTCAATTGATTGAAAGTGAAAGAAACGAAATAATGTATACAATTTCCGATAAACGTGTACTTTTCAAAGATATCACACAGCTCCATGATTGATATGACGAAAAAGCTATTAATACAAGCGGTCTGATTATGCGCTGTATTATGGTGTTTTACGTGTTTTTCTCAATCCGAAATTAGTTGCCTAAGCTCAAAACTGCAATCACAATTATCACGTTTCCGTGGTTTGTTTACGTAAAAAATGCAGCGGAAGAGGAAAAATAAATAGATTTTGTGCGCATGCATTGTGGGTAGGAATGCGGCAAAGTGGCAGCGGTACAACCATAAAGGTAACTCTAAGACCAGAAGGTCCTAAAGAAATCAATTAATCATTTTGTCAAGCTTCTGCATTCATGTTCCATCAGATGTCACTGCTGCTGTTTGCGGGAACATCTATCGGAAACTACACACAATCTGTTTTCCTATAATTGTTCACAGAGGACACTGCAGTGCAAAACATGTCTGGTACCTCTATATGCATTTAGATTAACATCCAAAGTCCCTCCCTTTTTACACATTCTGCACACAAAATAGCTTACCCCTCACAGAATTTCCCACCGAATTTTATGTATGCCCCATAAAGTATCTTTTGCGCAGAATATGTAAAAAAGGAGGGACTTCAAATGTTAAAGCAAATGCATATATAGAGGTACCAGACATGTTTTGTAGTGTCAGGTGCTCTATTTTGTAATCTGTGAAAGGGAAATCACAAATCGAGTGTCAACAAAATACATGGCATGTTGAGAGATTGAGCTCGTGAGAGAGAATTTCTCTCTCAAATTTGAATTTTTTGGCTCTCTGGGGACTGGTAGTAAACCAGGTAAAATTGTATGGGGAAAAATCATTTTTATTTAATTGTAGCTTGTTTAGCATTAATTTCCATGAAAAAACCGAACGACAAAGCCCCTGACTAATTTCTTTAGGTTGTCGTTCACTTTTTTTGACCTGAATATGCACCTAAAGCGAATTATTCCCACTTCTCTCAATTTCTATATGGGGATTTTTATCACTTCCTACCAGCGGAACAACGCCGTCTCTGTGGAAAATGGTAGAACAAAATGATTAATTGGCAATCATCCACGGCCCATACAAATTAAAAAAAATATCGATAGTTGTCTATGCCCCCTTCCCCCCGAGAGAGAGAGAGGGGCTAGAATCCCAAAAAACTGTCGACGTAGTTAATGAGTAGCCCCTAATAAGAAACGCGGAAAAGTTATTTATGCTAAAATTAACGTACTTTTTTGGGAATTGTTTCATCCCACAACATGCATGTCGTTTTTGTGAGGTGCAAATCAACAAAAAAATGTGTGGAGAAATAGTGTAAGTTCCTTTTGCAGTCGATGTTAATGTCGAATTTAGTGCACATTGATAACAGCAAAATAGCTCAACATTGATCAACCCAATGCAATTATGTAGGGAAAACTATGGCAATTCTTAACCATTACATTAAATTTAAACACATTAACTCATGCGTAAGATGACCGGTAGCCCGATTAGGCTAACATGAATTGTCGCAAGTTTTGAACCATAACCGAAACATTGAAATACTTGAAAAATTTAAGATAAAGTACAAGTCAAACATGTATGACATACATCAATTTCCCGTAGTTCTACGTCATACTGCAGTAGTGTCTAGGACACAACCCTTTAATTTTTGTTCTCAATTTTGATATTTTAACCGTTAAAACGACCAAAACGACAGCAACCTGAGTAATTATTATCAGCGAAATCACAACATCAAATTTAGATTTCAATTTGATCTCGCACTTTGCTCGAGATATGACGTGTTTGTTTGCTATCTGCTGTGTTCACTCGGCTGTCGACAAAACAGGCCTCTCTCGATGTGTGCCACGCGATCGTCTGTTTTCTCGGCAGCAACCATAGTGTGGTTCTCTTCATTGTTCTTCATCAGCAGTTCTTTCGGTCGATGCGTCGTCGACTTTGGAAAGCAACCGTTTCGTGATGAGTGCGTGAGTGCTGACCACGTTTTGCGTCCATTGCTGCAATGGAAGCGCTCTGATCTCCGTTGGCGTAACTGCCATACAATGAAACCACTGGAAGTGGCTCCAGTTCTGATGGAGGAGGCTTTTTGAATAGTGGAAGATAAAGTTTTTATTGTGTTGTACCTTTTGACTATAGTTTTAAGATGTATTGTATAGTGACCAAGAATTCTCCGCTCTGTAAAGTTAATTCTTTTGAGCCTTATCAAATGTCTTATAACTAAAGCTGAAGTCTTGTCTTGACGATCATAGTAAGATGACTAGCAACATACTTTGATCGTCATTACAAACTGACAGACTGAAAATGAATGAAACATTTGTGATTTGTTCAATAAAGGGTATTACGATCAAAATTTGGTCGACTTAAACTTGACGCATTTCCTTTAATCTCATTTTGTAGGTGTGTGCGTATAGAATGATGTCTCTATTTTGATTTTGACATCTTTGAAATGATCATCAGTTATCAAAATGACGTCGAAGCAAGAGGAGAAACGCATCCAAATTTTGCACAGGCATCGCGAAAATTCGAACTACTCGACATCCTACGTCAAAGCAGACTTTAAACAGCTCTCTGGTCAGGAATTTTATAAGGCAACCGGAAGGCGTCCGGGACCGTCAATCAGGAAAACTACGTGAACGTCTGGAAAATAGGAAGGGAGCCTGGACTTTCGAATTAACTTCAATCATACCTAACACATCGTAAACAAATAGTCCGCTTTCAAAATAAACTTTCAGAACCAATTTCAGTCACCTCTGGGGTACCCCAGGGTTCTCATTTAGGCCCACTTCTTTTTATTTTGTACATAAACGACATTTCCTACATACTTAAAGAATAAAACTGCTTGTATATGCAGACGACATCAAGCTCTGTATGGAAATAAGTAATTCTAGCGATGCAGAAGAATTCCAGAATGAATTCAATATATTCCACACCTGGTGTGGTAAAAGTTTACTGCAACTGAACGTAAAAAAATGTACCGCAATAGCAATTGAAACACCGCATATTGAAATATCATTAGGCAACCAAATAGTAGAAAAAAGCAAAATTGTAATAGATCTAGTTGTAATCCTAGACTCCAAACTAACTTTTATAGAACATTATAATACTATCATTAGTAAAGCAAACAGAATGCTAGGCTTCATTAAAAGGTTCAGTAATAATTTCGAAAACCCATACACTATTAAGCTATTATATACCACATATGTTAGGCCAATTCTGGAATACTGCCACCTAGTATGGAATCCATACATTTCCATACACGAAGAACGCATAGAATCTGTCCAAAAACAATTCCTTTTATATGCTTTACGTAAATTGAATTGGACTGCATTTCCATTACCATCTTATGAAGCGCGCTGCATCCCAACAAACAATTTGTGCTGATTAAAGGCTGAATAAGCATTTTTTTAGCTGAAGAAGCATATTTTTACCTGAATAAGCTCTTATTCTGCTTGCAATGTTTGTTGGGATGCTCATCAATATACAAACACTTAAGGAGTGCCACCAATTTGCAATTCTTTTCTTCATCAACGACATTATTTCAATGCGCATAGATTCGGCAGAATTTATCGCACAATTAAACTTTTACACACCTTGTCGATATCTTAGAACACGGAATTTATTTTCTGGAAAATCGTACAGAACAAACTATGCATCAGTCTGTTTTTCGACCAAGCTATTGTGTGTTGCGCACATTGTTTATCCGCAGTTAGCTAGCCGTGTGTGGAATCCTGTGGATAGAATCAAGAATGAATGGAGTTGAAGTTAAAAACACCGTCAAATTTAGCTTTGGCGATGGAGCTAGAAAAGCGTCGATGGGCGAAATTATTAATTTCGCGAAGACTCTGGATGCGGATCCTATGCAGGTGGAAGCTATATACAGGGTAGCCGAGGAGAAATCCTTGTTTATTAAATTCAAGGTCGAAGAGGCAATGTGTCACACATTGATGAATAACAGTGAACAATTAACTTTCCGTTATGACGATGGAAAGGCAGTAGAGGTACACATGTTGAATGCGGATGAATACATTCAATATGTCAGAGTGTACGATCTGCCTCCTGAAGTGCCGGACAAAAACCTAGCATTGGTGCTGGGGAAATACGACAAGGTAAAACGTATGGTTAGGGAGAAATTTCCTCCCGAGTTAGGTTTTGATATATACACTGGCATCCGCGGTGTATATATGGATGTTAAGAAGGAAATTCCTATATCACTGCATTTCCTCAACCGTAAAGGAAACGTGTTCTATCCCGGGAACAAGGATGTGTGCTTTGTTTGCAAGATTGGGGGGCACCAGATGAATTCTTGTTCAAAGCGGAAACCTCGCAGGAAGCTCGAAAAACAACAAACGACGGATACGGAAAAACGTGACCCGGACGAAGCCCAAAATGTTAGCAGCGTGGATACCTGTACATCATATGCGGGTGTTTTAGCCGGCGATGCTTCTGCGGATGCTATTGAGGTGTTCGATGAAGAAGTTATGGCAATCGATGAGACGACCCCGGACATGGAAGAAGAACAAGAAGCAGCAAGAGGAAGTCAGCTTGAGACCGAAAGCCATCCATTGTTCTTGATCGCGAAGAAATTGAAAACTGCTATTGAAACACAGAAAAGGGAAGAAAGAAGAAAACTGCGGCCGCGAGAGAAAGTAAACACCAAACAACCGGCTTCTAGGAAAAATGAACTAATTTTATAAACTCTTTTATATAAAATTTATGAAAAACTGTAAGAATCGGCTCCGTAAAGCTAACGCGTTTGAGTTGTAAGGCATATAATAAGTTAATGGATAAAAAAACAAACTATGCAAAAAATAGCCCAATCAATGGAATGATACGCCTATATAATTTGCATTGCGGAACTATTGACATCACTATGTCCAAGCAGCAAATAAAAACTAAGCTAAAACAGAATAGAATTAATACATAGTATGTAAGTAAACATTGTAATAATCATTGTATGTAGTCTACACTGGCTTGACGAAATAAATAAATATATAAATTCAATTCAAAACGACTGCTGCCTCTACTGAAGCAACACGATTGTTCCATGCTGTTTTGACCGGATTTGACATCCTGCCATGGAGTGGTATGCCGCCAACAACGTGCTGGTGGTGCCCAAGGACAAGAACCCTCCCAACACGCCAGAGCTCAGCCCAATCCAAAAATAATGGGCCATTGTCAAGCGGCACCTGAAGAAGACCCAAAAAACGATTGGAAGCGAGAAGCAGTTTAAAGCAAACTGGCGTTCTGCGGCAAACAAAGTGGACACCTCGGGTGTTCAGAATCTGATGGCAGAAGTTAAAAGAAGGACCTAGCAATTCAGATTCAGTCAACCGGAAGCTTAGCTGAATATTTTTTTCTATATTTCATACAAATTGTACTTAAAGGAGAATGGGACCTCCCTTAGCTCAGTCGGTAAAGGCACAGCTACAAAGCAAGACCATGCTGGAGGTGGCTGGGTTCGATTCCCGGTCCGGTCTAGGAATTTTTCGGGTTGGAAAATTTCTCGACTTCCCTGGGCATAGAGTATGATTGTACTTGCCACACAATTATACTAATGCAAAAATGGTAGCAGGCATTGAAAGCTCTCAATTAATAACTGTGGAAGTGCATCTAGAACACTAAGTTGAGAGTACGCAAAAAGCTAATATGCCATACGCAATAACCCAACAAACAATCGTCTATTGAAGAAACGACTTGTTGGCCATTTTATTCAACTGCATGCTTAATAGTACTTGTACTATTTTTAATAATAATTTCTGTTCAGGCTTTGTTCACACAAATCTGGAGAATTTATTCAACCACAACATTGAACTACTGGTGTTGTATAAGGTATGTCAAGAAGCTTTTATTCGACTTATATGAGTTGTAACAGAGTTTATACGATAACATTTTTGATTATTCAGCGTTTATTAGACATCACTGCTTCCTTAAAACCGTGATGCTCTGTTTACGCTTGATTCTCAAGTGAAGTAACGTTAAATTAGACATTATTATACATTTATTAAACGATTATTAAACTGTGGGAAAATTAACCCGAAAATAAGAAGGACGGGGACAGGGGGAAGGGTGTGTTTCTTAAATGTATTGTATTTCATTATTTCTGCCGTGGCTCGCACCACTCAGATATTAGAAAATGTATTATATAATTATACATGTCGTTGTATGGGATTCGAACCATGTACCTTCCGATCACCAGCCGCTTGCCTTGTAATCTGAGCTATCCTAGAATTCATCATATGGGCAACTCAATAATCAATAAAAGCTTGCATGAAAGTAAATACCTATCAGCACTCCCGATCGCAACTCTAGCTCCTTGAAGACCCTGTGGGAATGATACATTCAATCATCGTTGTTTTAAATGAGACCAATGTTGCCTCTTCACATCTCCAAGTCGAAAGAAAGGATGCTCGGCTATATTTCAAACTAGATCAATGCATTCATTATCGTGAGTCATGTGATCGATGATTACTATTTAAATTAATTATGTTCTACACAAATAAAAAAAAGGGCTGAGCTTGGGACTGACCTCACGACCTTCTTATTGAAAAGCGGAAACGATAACCACTATTCTACTTATTTCGCCTTGTTGTAAGACTGAATCAGTGTTGTCGAATAATGAATCTAATACGTCGTTTATAAAGCATTTACAAATCATGTGATTACAACATGGACGCATAGTGGTATAAGAGGTATTATGCTAACTGTATTCACCTTTATTCAGCAATATTGTAAAGTAATGCAATGAAATCTAATAAAGGGGCTGGAGAACATTTATCAGACGTCTAATAAAGCATGTTATTAAATCAATTGAAAACAGTCGAATGAATGTGTCAATGTATGTACAAATTACACTTATTCAGTTTGTTATTAGATCGAACTTCTGGCGTTGAATTGGGAAGACATTTAACAGTTTTACAGCTTTTAATTAGTAAATTAATCAGATTAAATGTGCATCTATCGATCTCAATGAGCTTTTTCAGCACATAATTCGACAACTCTTTTTATTCAGCATTGTTCACTGTTATACAGCATTTATTCAATATATATGCTTATTTGTGACTTTGAATTGTTTGTTGGGTGGTATAAGAGCTATATTGCTGAGTGTATTCACCTTTATACAGCAATATTGTAAAGCAATGCAATGAAATCTAATAATGGAGCTACAAAACATTTTTAAGACGTTTAATAAAGCATTTTATTCAATCAATTGAAAACAGTCGAATTAAAGCGACAATGTATGTGCAAATTACACTTATTCAGTTTGTTATTAGATTAAACTCCTGGTTCTGAATAAGGAAGACAGTCAACGTTTATAAAGCTTTTAATAAGGAAATTAATCATATCAGAACAATCGGCGATCTCAATGAGCTTTTTTCAGCACATAATTCGACATCCTGTTTTATTCAGCATTGTACACTGTTATACAACATTTATTCAATGTGTATGCTTATTTGTGACTTTGAATTGTTTGTTGGGAAGCTTGAAAACCGAGGAAGAAGAAGAAGAAGACTGAGAGGAGAAAAATAATTTGGCTTTTTAAATAAAATATTTAATCGTTAACAAGAGTCGATGTATAATGAATCACCCCAAGAGAAAAACAGTTGAACGCGCATCACGGTTTTCGAAAGATTCCCTTTATTTTCACTTGGCAACAGAGGACTTCTACATCAACTTCAAATGACTTCTAGCGAGAAAAAATAGCGGCTGTAGTAAATCATTATATCAGTGATTTTTTCAAATTATCTTAACAAAAAATAGTAGAAATTCTCATTACTGATCATTAGCAAACGTATCCCATGACAATTCAATGCTCATTGCGTGTTTATGATCATTTCTTCGATTATATTTTATATTTTATTAGAATACCTTTCGTGAACCTTTCATAGCATCGTAATGTTTGTTTACTTTGCACGATAGGTAGCCGGTTTGATAGTTCATTAGGTAGACTTAGCTTCACTCTTGGCGTGACTCATTATACATCGACTCTACCTCAAGCTTATGCAGTGACGATAATTTTCAGCACTAGTTTCAACTGGGTCAATTTGAAAATTTCTGCTCAAATCTCAACACAAAGATCTACTCCAATAATTTTGTGACAAAAATCGTGGAATGGGCCAAGCTAGCTGTCAAATAGTTACCAACAAAGGAATGAAAAAAAATTATTTATAAAAACAATAAGCACGATTTTTTTAAACACATCATTCATAAAGAAAATCTTTTCCCCAGCCAGAACTAGAAATCCTAGAAATCATCGATAAAAGTCATTGTTTACAAAGGCTGTTACGCCCTAATTCCAGCTCTATCTAGAAATGATGGTTTGAGTGCCTTTTCAAACAGGCGAAAAACACGAAAATTGCTTTTTAATATGTTTGTAAAATATGTTAAACATACTAAATAAAAACTACATACACTATCAACGGAAATACCCTTAGCTACAATATGGAACCAATGTTTCTAATTTGGAAAAAGCGCAACGAGTACATTTAATCTTTACATTATACTACAAAGATACAATACGATAATTTTCAGCACTAGTTTCAACTGGATCAAATTGAAAATTTCTGCTCAAATCTCAACACAAAGATCTACTCCAATAACTTTATGACAATAATCGTAGAAAGGGTCCACGATTATTGTCATACCAATAAAGGCATGAAAAAAAAAAATATTTAGAAAAACAATAAGCACGATTTTTTTGAACACATCATTTATAAAAAAAATCATTTCCCCAGATAGAACTTTTAGATGTACCATTGTTCTAAGGAGATTAGAATTGAGTTCCTTGTTCAACACTTTTTGACATCCGTCTTGCCGGGATAGTAACTGATATTTTGGGTGACCTAATAATTGACAGAATACAAATCAATCGTTCACATATGCCGTCTTTCTTATATTGATAGCAGATACTGACAAATCTTAGATAAGATCATGCCTCTGTCACCCAGTCACCTACTGTCACCCACTTTACAGATTACAATGAACCATTGTATTTGCAGGACTTGAGTCACTGAAGATTATAAATTACTTGTAATCCATTTAAAGACATGTAGATTTATAACCGGACTCATTCAGTAGGTGGTTTCCACACTGTCTGGAATACCTAATTAGTATCACGTGTAGATAATTGCATTATAATGAATCGCTTTCAATATGATCTCTTTTGTCGAACGATGTAATTACTGGGCCTAAAATAGATCTCACCGATATCGTGAGCTATTTTTGAACCAAATCACTCAACGTTCCTCGCTGGTTTTCTTCAACGGCACTGTGGCTTCGTTTGCCGAGCTCCAACCGGTCTGCGAAAGTTTTACGCAACAGTAAATCACCAATAATAATTTGCAGGGTTGCCTTTCTCCACTCACCGTAGTGCTTCTTCCCGAAGAATGTATACGTTGTTCCAATGAATGGGTACGCTTTGGGTCCGGGTATTTTATCGATGATCTGCCCTAGGCGAGCCCGCTTGACCCACCATCGTAGAAATGGGACAAAAATGAAGAATATCAACAGTCCATAGATAAACGTCGTGAGTTCTGACATTTCGAAGGATTGATATGACACCGTGCACACACTTCAGAAACCGCGAGAACTTGTTTCAACCGCTCTGCTAGCACGTCGAGGGTATACTAACAATCTAACCTACTTGGATTACCGCAGATAGGTACAGTGACTTGTTTTTTTTTTACTTTATTGTTTTACTATCTGGGCAAAGTGTGCTACTACGTTTGAATACAGCCACCGACTGACTGAGACACACACGCTCTTTTCGAGTGGGCTAAGCTACTTCTCTCGATTGTACTGGAGAAAAACAAGCTAGGTGAGCCCCTGTAAGATGCGGTACCTTGGGTTTATCTCAACGCGATGACTTGCGGCTGGTTAGTAATGGACGTGTGATATAAACTGAGATAAGCGGCACCGGTGGTGTAGTGGTAAACTTGATTACCTCTCACCACAGCAGGCCTGGGTTCAATCCCAGTCGGTGCCGCCGGGAACATCTCCGTTGGCCGTTGGTCCCCGGTTCGTGAGTTTATGGGTCGGTAGGATCCAGGTGTGGGAGCTGCCTTGCTGGCGTCGGTAACATTGGTGCTCAGCACGAAAACAAAATCAAGGAAAAAATAAAATAAAATAAACTGAGATAGTAGATCATTGAGTAAATGACTGCTTCAATGGAATATTTTCAAGTCTCAGTGATAATTTTGGGTTATCTTATGAATGTACATATCCGGTTTAAATGTTTTGGAACAGAACTCTCAGCATCTCTGTCTTCAATCGATCTCTCTCGTTTCTTGAACGCACGATCTGCGATCGAGTAATGAAAGCCAGCTCCTTTCGAGCATCACAAACACCACGACCTGCTTGGTGGCTGACTGATCGAGCATGAGTATGCAGTTGTAGTAGGCAAGGTTTGTTATTATTGGCCTATGCGCTATGATGCGAAAATGTGCGAAAGCACACCGCGCTCAGAGAACCGGGTACAAAGTCCACAACTCGTTCATCGTCGTCTAAAATGAGATAATGCCGAACAGGGAGTCTGCTCGCCTTATCGAGGTACACAGGCAGAGTGCGTGAAGGTCGTGACCTACAGGTTTAACTAGGGAGCTGATACCTGAGGGGTACTAGAACGGTCACACAGTGCAATCCATTCGTATAAACTTTACATTTAAGGAAAGTATTAGTTGTGTAGAATGTTACAGAGTTTTTGTGAAATCTTTTAAATTAATTTATTCCGAACTGAAAGTCATCCACACAAATTTAAGAATAAATAAGAGGACAGTAAGCAATTGCCAACTCGCTCAAATTTTACTGAAATATTTATTTGTCGTCAATCAAGCATGTCAAAATAGAAACATTATTCCAAAAATGCGTATGCCCTGGTCGAAATATCTTATATTTTTTAAAAAAAATCATTGATCTTTTAGCATTTACCTAACGGCTACTGTGCTGCATTTAGAAGTCGCAGTCATCTCCATTCCACTCGATCCATGGCTGTATGTTACTAGTATGCGGAGTAATCTCCAGAAGTATTGGTTAATTTTTATATTAAGATCAAAATCTGTTCATGAGCTCGCCAGCAATGACGTAATGAATCCATCAGTTTATGACTAATCCAAAGATAATCATCCATCCCGTGCGGCAATATTGAGTCAATCCACAGCGTCTTCTGTTCATCAATAAATATGCCTCCAAGTCATTGCCTGACAAAGCTCTGCTGCCGTGATATCGATTTGCAATTAGCATATCGTTTGCTCGTTATCACGGGAATAAAAGTGGAATAGAAAATTCATGCTCCCCGGCGAAGACACATTCGGTCCGGAGTTCCTCTTCATTAAGCTCTGATAACACGCTGTCGCCTAGTAATTGAATTAATTGCGTATATTCGAACGATATGGACCGAACGATAATGAGTTGTGTAATTTATGGCAGATTAATAAGCACGGGCAGAGAGTGAGTGTGCGCCTTTCGGTATGCTATGACAGAGCAGGCAATTCAGCAGCATCAGCAACGGATCGGTTGGCTGAGTTCGTGTGGCATTCCTCCGCTCAATATTTTCCTGCGGTAATGTTTTTTCATCAACCTTCTGCTGGCGATGCAATTGATTTCGATAGATTTTTTGATGGTTTGAGATGAATGATTTTTTTTTTTTCCTTTGGTTTGTTTTTTCCGTCGATCTTGTTTTCCGTGCTGAGCACCAATGCTACCGACGTGCTAGGAAGGCAGCTCCCACACCTAGACCCTACCTATCGACCCATCAACTCATGAACCGGGGACCAACGGCTTTACTTCCCATCCGAAGGAAGGCGTGATCAGAGATGTTATGCCTCAGAACATCCCGGCGGCGCCGACTGGGATTGAACCCAGGCCTGCTGGGGTGAGAGGTAATCACGCTTACCACTACACCACCGGCACCGTTGAGAGATGAATGATGCGTTGCGTTAAAATTGTAGTCGTTAAACATTAACGATGACAAGCGATGTAGTTTTCCAGTGTGGTAATTATTATGGTTATTGGTTGGTATTTTTCCACCAAATAAAAAGCCTAGGGCCATTAATTTGTCAACCGCTTGAAAGTTCGTTCACGATACAATTGAAATTCAGAACACCTCAACATTGTGCATTATGCACACTGGCGTGCACAGGGTGGGGCAAGCTGGGGCAATTGCCCCACCTTTTATAACTCTGGTGGAAAAATCAAAACATTTGGATGTGCACATTTAACTGAAAATTTCTGGTGGAAAGTTCGCAACACTGTGGTGAATGTAGAAGCAAGGTTTATTCATTTTTCTGGTGTATAATTTGCATCGTTTTGATGAATGCAAGCTTTTTTGAAAATTTATGGTGGAAAATTTGCACCATTTTGGTGCATGAAGAGACAAAGCCTGAAAATTGCACCACAAACTTCACTGACAATTTTTGGTGCATCGAAGAGCAACAGAACAGAATATTTCTGGTTGAAAACTTGCACTGGTATGGTAAATTAAGGCACAAGTTTTATTTTAAATTAATCAATATTGAAAATTTATGGCAGTGTTCACTCGGCTGTCGACAAAAGCAGGCCACTCTCGATGTGTGCTACGCGATCGTCTGTTTTCTCGGCAGCAACCATTGTGTGGTCCTCCTCATTGTTCTTCATCAGCAGTTCTTTCGGTCGATGCGTCGTCGACTTTGGAAAGCAACCGTTTCGTGATGAGTGTGTGAGTGCTGACCACGTTTTGCGTCCATTGCTGCAATGGACGCGCTCTGACCCTCGTTGGCGTACAACAATTTGCCATACAATGAAACTACTGGATGTGGCTCCAGTTCTGATGGAAGAAGCTTTTTGGATAGCGGAAGATAAAGTGTTTATTGTGTTGTACCTTTTGACTATAGTTTTAAGATGTATTGTATAGTGACCAAGAATCCTCGGCTCTGTAAAGTTAATTCGGTTGAGCCTTATCAAATAAATTAATAAACAAAAAAAAAAAAAAGAAAATTTATGGTGGATAATCTGCACCGTTCTGGTGGCAAACTTTTAGGAATTTTTTTGTTATTAAATTTGCATCCTTCTGCTAAATAGAGAAACAAACTTTAATAATGATTTCTGATTTAAAATTTGCACCATGATGATTGGAGGGAAACTGCTTTACTTAAAATTTATGATGAAAAATCTGAAAATATTTGTTGGAAAACCTGTAACATTCTGATGATAGGAGATGCAAGCTATATTAAAAATGTCTGGTGAAAATGAAAAAAGGAAATCTGCACCCAGCAGAAGATTGGAAAAGCAATTTTTATTGAACATTAACGGTGAAAATTTTGCATCGTTCTGGTCAATTGAAATTTTCTGGTTTAAAATTACCTGGGGGCAAGTTTGTATTGAAAATTTCTGGTGCAAGATTTGCAACAATCTGCTGCATGGAAGGGCAAGTTGAATTGAAAATTCCTTATGTAAAAATTGCACAGTTCTTGTGAATGGAGGGGCAAGCTTTATTGAACATTTCTGAGAAGAACCTCAAGGGTATTGAATTCTGAGGACAGTTCCAAAAGAAAAGATTTCTGGGGATGATTTCATGAAAATTCTGCGAATAATTTCTAGTGAATCCTGCAGATAGTTTCATGATAATTTTGGAAAGAATACCGAGAGAATCCAATTTTGAATAAAATTGCCAAGGGATGTTAAGGAAAATTTCAAAGGAATTCTGGGAAGAATTTCTGGAGAATACATAGGAAATTTTTCAGAAACTTTGGGGAAATTTAAGTTCCAAGGTGTTCATAGGAAAAAAAAAGTTCTAAAATATTCCGAAAAGAATCTCAAGGATAGTTCCAAAATATTTCTGGCGAGACTTCAAAGAAAATTCTGCGGATAACTTCTAGTGCATCCTGCAGATAGTTTCAAGATAATTTCAAAAAGAATACTGAGAAAATCAATTTTTGAGTGAAATTCCACAGGTATTTTAAGCAAAATTTCAAGCAAATTCCGAGGATAATTTCTAGCTCATTCTGGGAAATTTTTTGAAACTCTAAAGGAATTTAAGTTCCAAGGTGTTATGAGAAAAAAAATCACGAAGAGTTCTAATATAATAACAGTGGACTTCTGAGAAGAATTTCAAAAGAGTTCTTAGAAAAGTTCTAAAAAAATCAGAGAAGAACCTCAAGAATATTGCATTCTGAAGACAGTTCCAAAGGATTTTTGAGGAGTATTCCAAGAAAATTCTGCGAATAATTTCTAGTTTATCCTGATAGTTCCAAGATAATTCCGAAAAGAATACCGAGAAAATTAAATTTTGAGTGTAATTCCAAAAGGATTTTGAGGAAAATTTCAAGGGAGTACCGATAATTTCTAGCTCATTCCGGGAATAATTTCTGGATAATACTGAGGAAATTCTTCTGAAACTCTAAGGGAATTTTAGTTCCAAGGTGTTGTGAGTAAAAGTCAAGAAGTTCTAAAAATAATTTCAGATTGAGAAGTATTTCAAAAGAGCTCATAGAGTTCTAAAAATTTCGAAAAGAACCTCAAGGAATTCTGAGGATGGAATTATTCGCAACTGTACAAAGTTTAAAGACAGCTTTTGGATTCCCTTATTGAAAAGTAGGTATTGGTTTGCCATTGAACCTTAGTCTCTAGTTGCCTTACTAAGTTCTCGTCAAAGAATCTTCTTTGAAAATTTCAAGACATTTGTAACCGTGGTTGAAAAGTTACGGCTGTTTCTGTGCGTTGCAATAAGTTCGGGATTGTCCATTATATCATCTTTATGTTGAATGTTAGGCATCATTTCCTGTCACCCCGACTGGCGGTAAATAGTTTTGTGCGCTTTTGTTCCAATCGTTACATATTTTTTAAACCTTTTGACATTTAGGTTAAAATTTGAAAAAAAATAGAACTACAATTTTTTCTGAAAATGACCAAATACAGACTATGGCTTATATCATGTAATATAGACTATATTGCAATGAGCACTCACATATAGGATTTCCAGTGAAAACTAGATGTATGAGTGCTCATTGCAAGACAGCCTATATTATTTGATTTAAGCCATAGTCTGTTCGGTGTATAGAGTTACCTCTATGGTATAAGGGCTTACAAAACCTTGAAATAGTGTGTGTAGTGTGTTGGTTTATTTCCTTTTAATTCCGTTATAATTGCTTATCTTTTGACAGATACGAGTATTTCGTCTACTACTTGCAGACTTCATCAGTGCCAAGTACTCAACACCACTGATCAAGATTGGATTGATCAAGAGCAATATACTGTTTGTTAACTGCTATGCGAACTGTTTGAACCTTGTACTTGTCGACGCAGTGTGCATGCGAAAGAAGAATGTGATTCTTATTGGTCATTCATGTCGGTTTGTCGGTGCTATCACCACCATCTAACGTGACTTCAGCTGAATCCAACCACCAAGGCAACATTATTGCAGCAAATGTATCATTTTGGTTATTATTGCAACAATTTGACGAACCGATCATCATCGACATCGTCGATGGGATTTAATTGCCAATTCCATTGGCTGTCTGAAAGCAGTTTGCATTGCTGAAGATGAACCACCACCGGAGCAAAAAATTAACAAAATTAGCTAAACTGAACAGTAGGGAAACAGTGGTGGATGGACAGGACCATCCACCACGCACTTTGGAGTAAATGCACCATAGAAAAAAAATGCCCCTCCTTATCAAGATTCCTGTGCACGCTAGTGATTATGCACCACTTTAAAGTTTCTACCTATCGAGCAGAAAATATATCTTTGATACCGACATTAACGAGTCAATTATAAGTTTCCTAGCGGACTTTAGTAAGAGCGCAAAGTATGAACATGTAGACCCTTTTTTTCAAAATCAAAAGAAGCACTCCAAAGGAATGTAGGGTAGTGAACTGCTTCGGCATAATCGCCCATTTTGGGTCTATCGAGCAGAAAACTTCAAATAAATCCATGATTTCAGAGTTGACAAGTCAATTATGCGTTTGGTACGATACTTTAGTTAATAAGCTACGGAACGAAGCATTGGCGTAGCTAGAAAATTTACTGCTGCACTTTTTTATTTTTGCAAAACTACGGGTTATTAAAAACTCACTCAAATTGCGTCCAAGGCAACTTATTTTTGGGTACATTTTTTTTCTGTGACCAATAATATGACATTGAGACTTACTATTATTCAAATTTGATTATATTTATTCCATAACAACGATTGTGACCTTTGAACAAGTAATGATCGTTTGTTCATGTTTTTTGTAATAAAATCACAGTCCGGATCTTGTAAATGTAAGCATCTCAAACCTAAGAAAATTCTCAGGGTTAGGTAATTTCATGAATTTTGTAACTAGATTTTTTTATTGAGCAGTCAAATCTCAGACATAGGAACCAAAATTAAATTCTAGGAGTTTGAATTTTATAATTTTATAAAGTTTTGACTGTTTCAAGATAAAGTGCACACAGAATAAAATTTAATTCGTTTAGGACGTAGGAAAATGTTCAGGATGCATCATTTTTCGACGTAGGACTACGTCTTCGATTTCTATATGAGGGTTTTTTCAGAAATTTATTCATATTAGGTATATGCAGAAATTGAAATTTCTGTCCGGAATATAGCTGCTGGAGTGCAAATTTGTGACAATATAGCTAAAACACCAATGCACGGGTCTTCCCTATAGAGAATATACAAATATGACCATAAAATCAAGATTCATCATTCAAGATTCCATCTGATTCCATTAGCTGAAAAACTTTTGAATACTTCCTGATCAACCTACAACCTACCAAATGTTCAGTGAACTTTACTAATATCTTGGACTATATGGAGATCTTTCGAATATTTATTTCCTGATGTCTAGGGAGGATGTTTGGAAGAATATCCTGTAACTTATGCAACGTTTTCTGAACATCTACAAAACTTAGGTTTTACATAATTTCCGCAACTTCTACGAAGTTCCCTGAATTTATTCTATATTCCATATTTGTTTCCATTTCTAAAAATTCTACAAAGATCTTTGAACATCTTCGCACTTCTGGAAAGACACCTAAGACATCTACAAATATTCTGGAACACCTAGAAAGTTCCTTGAATTTAGCGAAGTTTCCAAAACCTCCAAGCAGTTTATGGAGCTTTTTTGGAGTAAGATCTCTGAAAAACTTCAACGAAGTTCCCTAAACTGAGGTGCAGATCCCTGAAGTTCTTAGAAGTTTATTGAACTTATTTTAGATCTTAAAAAAAAACCCTGAACTTTTTCAAAATTCCTTAAACTTATATGAAGTTTTACACATCTCCTCAAAATGCAACGAAATTCGAAAATCTTCTACAAAGTTTGCTGTTGAATTTCCACAACTATTCCAAGTCCATGAGGCTAAAAAAAAAAAACTGAAATTATTTAGAGGTTCCCGATCAATGATGAGCTTCCCTAAAATAAAATAATGTTCCTTTAACTTCTACGAAGCTCCTCAAATTTAAATGAATTCTCTACTTCTACGCAGTTTTCAGAACTTTTCGAAGTTCCCTTTTTCTACGATATTTTTCTGAAGGTCTATTAATTTCCAAGAATATCTACCAAGTCTACTTAATTTTTACGATCTTCCCTGAACTTCTATTTGAAGTTTTACGAAGTTTCCACAAGTTGAAGAAAAATTCCTGGGCTCATGGCCAATTTGTAGAGTCTGAAGTCTTTTTATAGCCATCGATTTGAGATAATATATTTTCTCAAAATTGTTTCTTCTAGTTCAGAACATAACAAAAGTAATCAACATAAAGGACTTTAATAAATCTTTGTTAGTGGTTCAATTTTATTAATCATTGTTAAATAATAGCATTGATCTTAACAAGCTTGAAAAAATACCGGTGAGTCAAAAACAAATACCAAAAATTCTGGAGGGGGCCTAGATAATTCTGGAGGGGGCCTGGCTCCCCTGGCACCCCCATTAGTTTGCACCCATTGTTCCCAAAAACAAAAGAAGCGCTCCGACCAAATCAATTTTTATCTTCATCCGATAGGCCGAAGTGAATTCATTGGCGTTTCAATTGCGTTTCAATGCGTTAGGCCGAGTTTAGAATCCGTAGGCCGAGTTTGGCGTCAAGAAGCAGTGTTAGACTTTTGACAATATCTCAACGATTGGTTTCTCTTTATCAAATCTTACGGTACATACGAAAAGGTAAATAAATTTGGAACCCATCAGTAATAATAACATTCCGTTTGGTGCTAAACTGCGCTAAATTAAGAAAGACTAAGTGCGGGTTGTGCTTAATAGGCTGGAAATGAGGTAGTTAACCCTATTTGTCCATTCCATTTTTACTATCATCCACATGGCGAAGAAAATCCAATGGCAGTTCAATGCGTTAGGATGGACTTGAAACTCTCAGGACGAATTTGGATTCAAGAGGCAGTGTTTCTTAAAGATTTTTAACATTATCTTAATAATGTGTGACTACTTAGCAAATCTAAAGGTCCGTCTTCTTCTTCTTCTTATTTTTATTCTCCTCATTTCAAACTTTTGAGCGGTTTCATACTAAGTCGCTAATCAATTTTTCTGCCCAAAAATACAATTTTCCATATTCAAATGACAATTAAGTTTTTGTTTTTCGATTAATTTCCTTTTATTCCATCGTTCACTCTTATATGCTTTTTAAAGCAAAATAGGTTAGCTACTATTACTTCTGCCACTAGCCATAATGCACTTTTTGCTTTGAAGTTCTTCTTGCTAATTGATTTGTACATTATTTCTTCTGTTGAATCTAAAGTCTGTCTCAGTTTATTCCTAACAATGTCTATTATCCAATTCCAGATGGCACTCGAAAATCTGCAGTCCTTTGTTCTATGGATATTAGTATCTGGTTCTCCACAAACATCACACAGACAATTCTAGATAGAGCTGGAATTAGAGCGCAACAGCTTTTGTAAACAATGACTCCTCTCGATGATTTCTCGGAAGCCATGGCTCTCCCTGGCAAATCGACATCACCATCAAGTAGAGGAAGACGTCTCCTACCCGATAGATATGTTGGTTTGTGTAGGCATGCCTTGATTTCCGAGAAATCAACGAGAGAAGTCATTGTTTACAAAGGCTGTTACGCCCTAATTCCAGCTCTATCTAGAATTGTCCACATTTGCAAAATTATGATTAATCATTTTGACTTTGTTAGGGAATCGTTGAATATCTCAAACAATATTGACCGAGCTTGAGTTAATATAAAGTTCTTACCTATGTTTTCCCAAATGACTTCCCATGGGAGATTTGGAAATTTTTTCACGATTTTAAATTCAATTATTTTCTTTGAAAGTATAAAATTATAGATTTGTTTATTTGTTTTAAGGTGATCTTTAGTTTCAACCGTTTGAGCTAGATTCTAAAGCTTTTTTGTATTACTAGTAACGTAACAAACCATTCAGTTTAATCAATGGGTGATCAATTTTCATTACATTTTTGAAAACTAAGTTCCTAACAAACAAAGAATGACATTGTGTTTCAGGGTCAATCAACTTCAATCCACCCTGCGTGTTATCAAAAATCCAATTGTCTGTCAATTGTTTGTCCTTCATCAATCATTTCATTGATACTTTCCGTAATTCAATTTGTTATGAGCTTGGTAAAAAAATTGTAGTCCATGTTTAATAAACTGATTGGTCTAAAGTTCTTCAATTCTATTGATTTCCCAAACTTCGGAAGTTTCGATTGGTAATAGCGAATTGTCCAAAAACCATTGAGCAACCTGATAAGTTCTTCCTTGACTAAATCAAAATGCACTGTATAAAATTCGTACGTAATACCGTCCGGACCCAGCTCAAACATTCGTTGCTAGACCGTCTAGCAGTATAGTTCGTTCGTTCGTTCGCTTCGCTATCGAGTTTTTTCTAGTTTGTTTTATTGCTACGTCCGCGTCGTGGAAGTGCCGTCATCGACAGGCGCATTGGCAAGTCTAATTGCACTTGCCAATAAACAAAGCATGGTACGCAAGCGTACTACTGCTCCTGCATCGGAGGGCCCTAGCAAGAAGGCCCAAACGGATCCCAACGCTGCTTCGGATGACGCAGCAAACCGGCTGCTACAGAGCAACCAATTCTCGGTGCTCGGAGTAGAAAATGGCGGTGGTGACGCTGCTGAAATTGCGAAAAAGGATCGGATTCCCCCGCTGTTTACCCCGACGAAGGACGTCGCGCGATTCAAAATCTGTAGCGTTGGAACAAAGATCATGTGCTCCAGCCTACAGCACAGCAGTACAAGTCGGTCAGTGACCTGCTGAAGAACAGCACAGTGGAGTTTTACACTCACGATTTGCCTTCGATGAAACCATCGAAGGTTGTTTTACGAGGTCTGCCGTCGTACGAAGCGGCTACCGTAAAAGATGAGCTGGTGAGGCTCGGATTGAAACCAGAGGCAGTCCACCCAATGAATCGACGGCCTATGCCCAATACCAACTATCGTGACCAACTGTTTCTGGTCCACCTCACGAAGAATTCCACCACCCATGCTGCGCTCAAGAGCAACATACGTGACCTGTTTCAGGTCATTATCGACTGGGAATACTACAAGCCGCAACACCGTGATGTGACCCAATGCACAAGTTGCCTCTCCTTCGGCCATGGCACGAAGAACTGTCATATGAAACCACGCTGTGACAAGTGTGCTATGGGCCACTTGACGGCGACCTGTGCTCAAACTGATGACACCGACCCGAAGTGCGTGAATTGTGGCGGCACTCACCGTGCCACTACTCGGGACTGTCCCAAGCGAACGGAATTCATCACCATGAGGAAGAAGGTGGCTACTAGCAACAACAAGCCATCACGGGCGAACAATACCCGGCAATCCATCCTCGTTGTCTGGTCCTAAATCTTCCACCGCTACCTCTCAACAACAGTCAACGAGCGGCCCCCTCAGCTCAGCATCGCCTCACTGCTGCTGCAGCTCTGCCAAATCAAGCTTCTGCCTCGGCGCCTGGACTATTGTATGCCCATGTTGCCTCAGGTGACTCAGTTGACGAATCTCCGTTAACATCAGAGGAACTAGTAACGCTGGTTGCAGAGGTGATCGTCATTCTGCGCACCTGCAAGACTCGATCTGAACAGCTTCATGCTGCCTTCTCACTCGTCACCAAGTATGGACCGTGAAGCTATACAAATTGCAAATTGGAACGCTTGCTCACTGACGAACAAGCATAGAGAGCTACTCGATTTCCTTAACACCAAGGAGGTCGACATTGCTATCATCACCGAGACGCATCTGAAGGCCGAACTAAACGTATTCCTTCCCGACTTCCGGCTCGTCAGACTTCATCGCACCTGCTTTGGAGGTGGAGGAGTGCCCATCGCTGCAAGACGGAACATCAGTTGCCGGCTGCTACCAAACTTCCAGCTGAAAACAATTGAAGCCATCGGAGTGGAGGTGAGCACATCACTTGGCCCAATCACCATCATCGCGGCCTACTGCCCCAAGCAAACCAACATCAGGGATGGATCGCTGGCGATCTGAACGCAAAACATCAAGCTTGGGGCAACGGTCGGAGCAATAGAAACGGCATCATCCTCAATGAAGACCTGCAAGAGGGCCACTATATCATCTTGGCCCCGGACTCTCCCAACCGGTTGAGTCGGTCTGGGGTCCATGTGACCATCGACATCTTCGTAAGCAACATGGGACACAACGTCTCGCAACCTGTGGCATTCCAGGAGCTGAGCTCGGACCACTACCCGGTGGTGGCCGAAGTTGGATCCTCGGTAAACCGATTCGAAGCTTCCCGGCGCAACTACCATCGAGTTAACTGGGCGCAATATCAACACTGCGTCGACACAACCATCGACTACGATGTCCAACCGGGGACGTCGGAAGATGTTGACCGGTGTGTACAAACCATCGAGGAGGCGATTTCCCGGGCCAGGGAACAACACGTGCCAGTATCCAGACAGGTGAGTAACACTCTGAACCTTGACAGCCCTACCAAAGATCTCATTAGACTCCGTAACACCATTCGTAGGCAGTACCAGCGTACTGGCCTGCCTAACTTGAAGACCAATTGTAATCGATTAACAAAGATCATTCAGGCCAGGATGGTGGTTCTCAGAAATAACGATTTTGCTAGTAAGATCCGCTCTCTCCCAGATTGTGCTAAGCCCTTCTGGAAACTTACAAATATTCTTAAAAACAAGCCTAGGTCCATTTCACCACTGACCCCACTGGATCGTCCCGGCGACCCAGTGGTTCATCTGATAACTCCTGAAGAGAAGGCTGCCGCGATAGGTGAACACTTCGCCAGCTCCCATAATCTCGGACAAAACATCGTCAGCCTCATGAATCGGAGGTTGCTGAAAATGCAACCAATCTTCTTCAGACTCCAAACATTTTTCCAGAGGAATCCGAGATTACGGCTGACGAACTGTTGGCCTATAT
Source organism: Ochlerotatus camptorhynchus (assembly GCF_037179485.1). Classification (NCBI taxonomy): domain Eukaryota; kingdom Metazoa; phylum Arthropoda; class Insecta; order Diptera; family Culicidae; genus Ochlerotatus; species Ochlerotatus camptorhynchus. Next base: position 3,150,364 of record NW_027040507.1, on the reverse strand, counting down.
CAAATTGTCGCCGCCAAAAGCTACTTTCTTCTCCGGTTAGGGAGAGTCTTTCGCTTACTAGGTCAGACACTGTTTCTCGATTCTAGGAGCTACTTTTTTCTCCGGTTAAGGAGAGAAGTTTTCACTTCCAAGTCAAGAGTTCTTCTAGGAGCTACTTTTTTCTCCGGTTAAGGAGAGAAATTTTCACTTCTAGGCCGAAAGTTCTTTCGGATTCAAAAAGAGAAGAATCTGGAGTAACCTACGAAACTTAATTTTATTCAACAAAATTGTACAAAGTGATCTTACGGCTACGTGTTGCATTAGCAACTTATAATTATGTAAAACTTTTACATGATTTGTCCAGGGTTTTACATATCCCTTTCAATACCGGACTTTTGACCTAATTTTGCCTATTCTATTAGCTAGGATTTCGATCGCCCTTGAAAGGGTAAATTTGTGTTATTTGGATCCTATATACTATGCCCTCTCAGATCTGGGATTTCTCGGGTTATCTTGTAAGTTTATTTCTTTTTGTAACTCAGATCTGATATGGCTCTACAAATAAGAATGAGACATTTGTAACGTTTAAACATTATAATTATATCCTTCGTTAAGGATAAACAGAGAGGGAAAGCTAAACGTAACCTAGATGCGCAAGCATGCCATGCGTGGGCGTGTTTATCCTACTTGAACGCAGAAACGTTCCTAAGTAAATACTGCAGTTAGATTATGTAAAACGAGCTCTCGCTCCTTTTGCCCTACTTTTCATTTCATATTCTTGGCCTTGGTATCAACGTCAGCTAGGGCTATGCAAACGAGATGCGACTATGTGGTTATCTTATGGTTTTGGTTTTAAATTAATTGCCTCGCGGTAACATTCCGGAGCCCGTAAATCCTTCTAGGTTTACTTATGTATGATCGTTATTCCGCGAGTGTTTCGTCATTTACTTTGTGTATCATTCCCACAAAGCAATCTTTTTTAATGATAGTTTCAACATCTTGGTGTTTCAACACCCGTTTTGATGCTACTTGTTCTTTTTTATTGTCTTCATTTGAAGAAGCTTCTCCTGGCGGCTCAACATCCATAATAGCCAATTTAACTACTGGTCGAGTGTATTCTCCAGAGGCTGTTTTCACAACAGCCGATCTTACCTGACCATCCTTGCCTACATGTGTTTTCAAAAAAATTCCCTTTTTCCACTTTGCCTTTTGATCATCTTCAGCAATCATAACGATGTCTCCTTCCTTGACATTTTTCACAGCTTCCGACCATTTTGATCTTTTGGCTAATGAAGGAAGGTATTCGTGTAACCACCTATCCCAGTAAGTTTTAGCCATAGACTGCACTTTCTTCCATTGTTGTCTAGTGGCCTCTGCCTTCGACACATCATTCAATGATGGTTCGGCACCGCCGGCACAACCAATTAGGAAGTGGTTTGGAGTGAGTGGTTCGTCATCCGCGGCATCTAAAGATATTTTCGTCAAAGGTCTACTATTTATTATATTTTCGATTTCTGTTAATAACGCACGGAATGTGTGTTCTGGCATAGTTTGATTTGGTAAAAGACTTTTAACTTCTTGAACCAATCTTTCCCATGCTCCACCAAAGTGTGGAGATGATGGAGGGTTGAAATGCCATTCAATTCCTCTTGACGCAAGTCTGTGCTGAATCTTTTTTAGTTCATTGTCAGCTCCTACAAAATTAGTACCGTTGTCGCTATAAAGGAATTTTATTCTGCCTCGTCTGTTCTGCACTGAGTTCAAGCATAATAAAAATGCATCTGCAGACAGATCATGGGCTATTTCAAGATATACTGCCCTTGTTGTCATACATGTAAACAATGCTCCCCATCGTTTTTCTGTTCTTCGTCCGATGGACACATTGTACGGCCCAAAGTAATCTACTCCGGTATGGGTGAATGGTTTCACGAACGGTTGCAATCGACACTCAGGTAGAGGTGCCATTTTAGGGGTATTTATCTTCGCATTTTCATTTTTACAATGTTGACATTTTTTTATTGTCCTCTTCATTCCAGCATCTATTTGGATAACATGATATTTTTGTTGCACTGCTGCCATCGTAGCCTTCATTTTTTTATGTTTAAACTGTTCATGTTGATTTTTCAATATTAAATCAACTACATGATGCTTTGCTGGAAGTATGTAAGGATATCGAGCCGCATAAGGAACGCACTCTGCATCCTTATATCGTGTTTCTGATTTTATTGTACCATTTTGATCTAGGAATGGTGTTAGCGTTCGTATTTTGCTAGATTTGTCAACCGTCTGTTTAACATTGAGTTCCGTTAACTCATCTGGAAATGCATCCCATTGAGTTTTCAGAATCAGCAAAATTTCTGCCCTTTCCATATCAACAGCACTGATGGTCTTATCGAATCTCAATTCTTTGTTTGTTTTAGACCTAAGCCACTCTATATATTTTATTGTAATGCATACAGACCTCTTTAAACGGTCCCAATCCGAACACCATTTAACGTTCAGCCAATCTAAATTTGGTTTGCTTATGCTCTTTATCGAATGTACGGGACGTAATTCTTCATGACTTAAGTCTGAACTATGATTGTCCCCATTCACGGATGGCCAATGTTTCTCGTCCAGCTTCAAAAACGCGGGTCCTTCAATCCAAGACGATTTCGATTGCCTTACTTTAGTTCCTTCATCAGCCGGGTTTGCTGCTGAACTAATATATTTCCATTGTGATTCAACGGTGCTTTCGAGGATTTCACTAACACGGTATTGAACGAATTGTTTGAACTTTCTTAATTCAGATTTGATCCAACTTATGACTGTTTTTGAATCGGACCAGTATATAACCTGGTCTATTTGTAGTCTTAATGCTCTCTGTACTGTATTAGATAATCTTGTCCCTAATACAGCAGCTTGTAGTTCTAAACGAGGTATTGACATTATTTTCGTGGGAGCAACCTTTGATTTGGCAGCAACAATCGTTACATCAATGCCGTCTTTGCTTACTGTTCTCATATCTATAACAGTAGCGAAAGCGTTCAGTGAGGCGTCGCAAAAAACATGAAGTTCTCGACGTATCACGCCTTTAAAATAAGAGTAACATCTTGGGATTTTTATCTTAGATAAGGAAGACAATCTATTAATCCAGGTTTGCCAAATCTTATTTATGTCATCGGGAATTTTATCATCCCAGTCTATACCACGTCGCCATAAATCTTGCATTATTATTTTAGATTCGATTGTTATATGTGCGATTAACCCAAGAGGATCATACACACTCATAATAAAAGACAACACTTGTCTTTTTGTCGGTTCCAACATTACTAAATTGGGAATGTTGATTTTAAATGTAAGTTTATCGTTTTGCGTGTCCCAATACATACCCAGGACCTTTTCATATACATTTTCGTTATCATCCAGTTTCACTTCCTTTATTGGAGAGATTCTATCATTTGGTAATTGCTTCAAGCAGGACTTCGAATTTGATATAAAATTCCTTATTCGGAAGTTAGCTTTATCATGTATCTGAATGATGTCTGATACAGTTTTTACAGCTTCTTTCACTTCGTTGAAGCTGTCTAAATAATCATCTACATAGTGATTTTTAATTATAGCCTCAACTGCTTTAGGTCTTTCATTTATGAATTGTTTAGCATTTTCATTCTTGACAAATTGCATACAAGCTGGTGAGCAAGTAGCTCCAAAGGTCATTACTTGCATTTCATAGATGTCCAATCTTGTATTAGGTTGCTTTCGAGATACCATTCTTTGTGATTCTCGATCTTCTTTTCTGATTTTCACCTGATGGAAGGCCTCCTGAATATCCCCGGTTATTGCTATTGGACCTTCTCTAAATCTCATCTTTATATCAAGAGCTGACTCTGTCATGTCAGGTCCTGCTAATAATTGTGAATTTAAAGAAACTCCATCAATCTTAGTTGCCGCATCAAATACCATTCTTGGTTTAGGCGGTTGTTTACTTTGGTTGATAGTTATACAATGAGGTATGTAAAAGGTTCTCGCAGTCTCAATCATATACTCATCAGGACTTAACTTTTTAAGATATCCTTTCCTTACATACTCATCAATTTGTGTACTATACCATTCTTTTAAAGAAGAATCCTTCTCTAATTTCTTTTCTAATAACAGAAAGCGATTCAGAGCCGTAGAAAAACTATTTGGAAATTCGACCTTAACATTTTTCCACAAGAGACCGATTTCGTAACCCTTATCAGTTGGTTTCCATGTTTCTTGCATAATTTTTAGAGCGCGTTCGTCTAATTTTGATATTAATTCGCTCTGAGGTACCTTTACGCCAAAGGCTTCTGTAGAGAAGTAATCTGCCATTATCTCCTTCATTGTTTTTTCTTCTTCATTCACCTCATTCATTACAAACACATGATTTTTGTTTTCGGTGTTATTTCGGCTGGTACCGAATATAACCCATCCCAACTTTGTTTTCTTGGCAATAGGTTCAGACAATCCACGCGATCTTTCTTTAATACCCTTAAAGAGATATGCATGTGGTAATCCTAATAATATCGTTGGGACTGCCTTATCGTAAGATTGCAGTTCTATTCCCTTTAGATATGGGAACTGTTCTTGTATTTGTTTTGAATCAATAGATTGCATGGGTAAAGCCAGTTCATTAATTGTACGTAAATCCTTAAGCAAAAACGATTTCTCGTTTTCACCTTTGATATGGACTTGAACGGTCATACTCTTAGTTTCTTCTTGGACCTCTCCGTTTGTCCAAGCTATAGTCATAGGCTTATTAAATCCTGAAATATTCAATCGTTCAACTACGCTATTATGAATTAAGCTTACCGATGAACCTGAATCGAAAAATACGTGAGTTTTTAAACTGTCTTTTCCGTTGTTCAAAGTAACAGGCAGAATTTGATAATACACCATGTTGTGTTTTTGTACGTGACAGTTTACTTTGTCAGACGCAATAGTGGTTTCAGAACTTTTCCTTAATTTTTCTTGTTTATCAGTTCTTGGATGTAGCAATCGATTATGTTTACTGGTACATCCATCAATATTGCATGGTCGTGCTACTCTACAATCCTTTAATAGATGATTTGGATTGCAACATGAAAAACAAAGTTTCTTCTTCATTATAAACTGTCTTCTTTCTTCGGAAGACAATCCTCTAAATTCATTGCATCCTGTTAATCGGTGATTTTGTCCACACTTAAGGCACTTAGGATACCCTGTACTGTGGTAGTTCACTCTATCGGGTCTTTCCAATCTGGAAAACTTTTCATTTTTAATCCCCTTATCAGCTATCAACATTGTAGCCAGTTTTTCTTGGGGCTTTAACCATTCATAGAAATCACTTAGCGTTGGAGCGATAAATGGATTTAATATAGTTGACAATGTCTTATTTTCATTTACATGCATCAACCATTGTTGATGCAGCCCATTGGGTAATTTTCCCGCCAGATCTCTAATTAATCTTTGATCATTTAGATATTCCTTATGATCAAGACACGTCATATTAATTACCAAATTCCCAATTGCAGAGATGAAATCCACCATTGTTTTTGGGGTTTCAAAACGAGGATTTCTAGTTGCAAGAACCTCTTGCAATAATCCAGAATAAACCAATTCTACACTTCCAAATTGGTCCTCTAATTTTCGTATTATCAAATCCACATTATCGGAGTCGAGAAGAAGTGCGCTAACCGCGCGCAATGCATCTCTTTTTAGACTTTTCTGTATACGGTGTAAATTTTCAAGGTCCGAAAAATTTCCCCGCTGTGTGGTTTCGAGGTATGTTTTTTTAAATCTTGGCCAAGCTTTGAAGTTTCCATCAAAATATGGCAACTCCAGTAATGACTGTCTTAAAATGTATTTTTCCGTTGTGTTTTGTCCGTTAGCATTGATACCATTAATTTTTTTAATGATCGCTTCGAAAGCTTCTACTTGGCTATCTGCATTAGTCTTGTATTCTTTCCTGTTTTGAAGAGTTTGTATTTGCTCTTCCTGTGTAGCCAAATGGACTCTAATCTTAGTACATTTTGTACATGTCCAAGGCTCTTTTTTCTTCGGTATGTGATCTAATCCTACACAGGTCAGGTGGAACCAGCGATCGCAATCGTCGCAGGCCACCATGTTATCACTGTCGTCTTTCTCAATACAAAGACGACAGTGTCCGTTTTTATTAACAACAAATTTTTCACTCATCTTGTTTTTTTTTTTTTTTAATTTATAAATTTCTATCTGATAATATAATAGCGTCAACTCTGATTTTACTCACACTTTAATTTGAACTTTGTTGATATTAATGGCCTAGCAGCTCGCCATTGGTCTGCTCCTTGCCACTGGACGTCCTTCTAGGATTTCGGTTGGCCTATAGCTTTTGTGATATTTTCGGCCTTCAGCCGTGGGAGTCCGGATTTGATGAACTGGTAGCCTGGTTGCTTGTGGTCTGCTTCTGGCCTTCAGCCGTGGGAAAGTGCGGCGTTTTATTACTCTGGCTTGAGCTACTTCTTTGTGGCGTGGTGTAAAGTGAATTTGCTAATATGTTGCCGGAACACTTTTTCTTTATCGGTACCGCGCCACAAGGTCACTGGAAACACCTTGCTTACACAATACACTCCCTTTGGAAAGGGTTCATTTAGCCACTTTTTATATTTCTTTACTTTTTTTTAATTTTGCAACCTGAATGTCGATTTCGTTGAAATACTCGACCAATTCATCAATTTCTTTTTGCAAATCGTTCATGTCCACTTCCACCGATGTCCGGATTTTCTGAAACTTTTCAGATCACTTGGCTATAAGCCTACTTGGCTTTGACGAGCCCAAATGTTCGAACTATCTGACCTTTGTCAGATTTGACACTTTGGCTTAACGGCCCACTTGGTTTTGACAAGCCCAAGTGTTCGAACTATCTGACCTTTGTCAGATTGACACTTTGGCTCAACGGCCCACTTGGCTTTGACAAGCCCAAATGTTCGAATTATCTGACCTTTGTCAGATTTGCACTTTGGCTCAACGGCCCACTTAAACCGCCAACTTTGCGGTTCTTTGCAGTCAGATTTCGACTGACTGCTATTTGGCTTAACGCCACACTATTTGGCACAAAGGCCCACTGAAACTGCTAACTTGCGGTTCTTTACAGTCAGATTTCGACTGACTGCTATTTGGCTTAACGCCACACTATTTGGCACAAAGGCCCACTGGAACTGCCAACTTGCGGTTCTTTTACAGTCAGATTTCGACTGACTGCTATTTGGCTTAACGCCACACTATTTGGCACAAAGGCCCACTGGAACTGCCAACTTGCGGTTCTTTACAGTCAGATTTCGACTGACTGCTATTTGGCTTAACGCCACACTATTTGGCACAAAGGCCCACTGGAACTGATAACTTGCGGTTCTTTACAGTCAGATTTCGACTGACTGCTATTTGGCTTAACGCCACACTATTTGGCACAAAGGCCCACTGGAACTGCCAACTTGCGGTTCTTTTACAGTCAGATTTCGACTGACTGCTATTTGGCTTAACGCCACATTATTTGGCACAAAGGCCCACTGGAACTGCCAACTTGCGGTTCTTTACAGTCAGATTTCGACTGACTGCTATTTGGCTTAACGCCACACTATTTGGCACAAAGGCCCACTGGAACTGCCAACTTGCGGTTCTTTACAGTCAGATTTCGACTGACTGCTATTTGGCTTAACGCCACACTATTTGGCACAAAGGCCCACTGGAACTGCCAACTTGCGGTTCTTTTACAGTCAGATTTCGACTGACTGCTATTTGGCTTAAAGCCACACTATTTGGCACAAAGGCCCACTGGAACTGCCAACTTGCGGTTCTTTACAGTCAGATTTCGACTGACTGCTATTTGGCTTAACGCCACACTATTTGGCACAAAGGCCCACTGGAACTGCCAACATGCGGTTCTTTTACAGTCAGATTTCGACTGACTGGAAGTTCGCGGGCTCAAAACGTCGGAAAACGTCCTCCAAGATTCCTCTCTGGAGCCACCATGAAATGTCGCCGCCAAAAGCTACTTTCTTCTCCGGTTAGGGAGAGTCTTTCGCTTACTAGGTCAGACACTGTTTCTCGATTCTAGGAGCTACTTTTTTCTCCGGTTAAGGAGAGAAGTTTTCACTTCCAAGTCAAGAGTTCTTCTAGGAGCTACTTTTTTCTCCGGTTAAGGAGAGAAATTTTCACTTCTAGGCCGAAAGTTCTTTCGGATTCAAAAAGAGAAGAATCTGGAGTAACCTACGAAACTTAATTTTATTCAACAAAATTGTACAAAGTGATCTTACGGCTACGTGTTGCATTAGCAACTTATAATTATGTAAAACTTTTACATGATTTGTCCAGGGTTTTACATATCCCTTTCAATACCGGACTTTTGACCTAATTTTGCCTATTCTATTAGCTAGGATTTCGATCGCCCTTGAAAGGGTAAATTTGTGTTATTTGGATCCTATATACTATGCCCTCTCAGATCTGGGATTTCTCGGGTTATCTTGTAAGTTTATTTCTTTTTGTAACTCAGATCTGATATGGCTCTACAAATAAGAATGAGACATTTGTAACGTTTAAACATTATAATTATATCCTTCGTTAAGGATAAACAGAGAGGGAAAGCTAAACGTAACCTAGATGCGCAAGCATGCCATGCGTGGGCGTGTTTATCCTACTTGAACGCAGAAACGTTCCTAAGTAAATACTGCAGTTAGATTATGTAAAACGAGCTCTCGCTCCTTTTGCCCTACTTTTCATTTCATATTCTTGGCCTTGGTATCAACGTCAGCTAGGGCTATGCAAACGAGATGCAACTATGTGGTTATCTTATGGTTTTGGTTTTAAATTAATTGCCTCGCGGTAACACAAATCATCTAAAAACATGAAGGCCCCAGGTTTCGACAACATCCTGAATCTGGAACTCATACACTTTAGTTCCAGATTCTACCACCATCTGGCACTGATTTTTAATCAGTGCCTCAGACTTGTGTCAAGTTATCGACCAATCAGCCTTCTCTCAGGGTTATCAAAACTGTTCGAAAGAGCACTGTACCACCGGCTCCTAACATCTGCCGATGAAAACAACTTGTTACTCGAGGAACAGTTTGGTTTTCGGAAAGGTCGTTCGACCGTCCACCAGCTGACTCGAGTAACAAACATTCTCAGACGGAACAAGTCTGTTTCGAAAACATCTGCCATGGCGTTGTTGGACGTTGAAAAAGCGTTCGACAATGTCTGGCATGATGGCCTGGTGTTCAAATTGCAGCAGTACCATCTTCCAATCTTCCTAGTGAAGATAATAAACAACTATCTATCAGACAGGACGTTCCGAGTATCTCTGAATGGCATCTCATCGGATGCTTTCAACATCGGTGCCGGGGTTCCACAAGGAAGCATCCTTGGCCCCATCCTATTCAACCTGTTCACCTCCGATATGCCGGCTCTCCCTGATGGTGGATCATTGTCTCTGTTCGCAGATGACACATCCATCGTCTACAAGGGTAGGGTCATCGGAGCTCTGACTGCCAAACTTCAGAGAGGCCTGGACGCCCTGTCGGAATATTTCAACAGCTGGAAGATCCGTATCAACGCGGCAAAGACCCAGGTAATTATCTTTCCACACTCTAAATCTCCTAGACTTGTTCCGTCGGAGAATAACAAGATCTGCCTGAACGGCACAGTGGTGGAATGGTCCAAAGAGGTCGTGTACCTCGGGTTAACACTAGACAGCAAGCTTCTTTTCAGGGAGCACGTTGACAAAACAAAAACCAAGTGCAACATCTTGATAAGATCGTTGTATCCACTTATCAACAGGAAGTCAACCCTGTCCCTAAAAAATAAGCTTGCTGTCTACAAACAAATCATCCTTCCTGTAATCGAGTACGGTATGCCAATCTGGGAAAGTTGTGCAAAATGCCATCACCTTAAACTCCAAAGAATCCAGAACATCCGCGGACTAGAAATTCTGAGATCCACTTCCTGGCTGGAATTCAAACATTAGAAGAACGGAGAGTATTCATCCTGGAAAGGTTCAGAGACACCTGTCTGAGATCAAATCATCAGATCATACGAGATCTAGCACGTTAGGTTAAGCTATACTCGTAGTTAGGTAGGTTATAACTTTTTTCAATTCAAATAAAACACATCTCTAAAGGGATATTTTGTAAACTAGTTGAAAAACGCAAATATTAAATTAGAATACCAATTAAACAAAGATGAAGAGCCAAGTAGGCTAATCAATTAAAATGATAAATCGATGTACTACCATAATGAACAGAAATAAACATAATTTTACTAATACGTCCGGACCAGGGGATTACTTTTTCGTAGCAGTTTTAATAGTCGCTAGTAATTCTTCTTCACTAAACGGTTCTATGAATTTCTCTTTTGGGGACATGACTAAACGACTTATTCACATAGTCCAATGCAGCACAATGCGTACCCACCGTGGAACTTTCTCTGAACATGCTCTGAAAAAGGGTGTCCACGATGAAATTGCCACACACAAAATTGATTCGCAAAATTCGAGTTTTCATCCGATTGCCATCAAATTTTCAGGGATTGAGAAATAACTATTAAACTTCATTTTACCATTTTACTCGTATTTTATTTACAGTCCATACGCAAATGCCCGCACCTTGGCCTTAACCCCGGCCATAAGATTCTGCACAACCTGTGAATCAACCGTTTTTTGCATGTAAACCCTTGTTCTGCTTCTCGTCGCGATTAGGGGCCTTTTGTACCTTGAACGTTCGAAGCCCAGCCTTAGTTTTGGCCTTCTGGACAAAACTTCGGCTTAGGTGCAGCTTCTTAGCCACATCCCTAACGGAGGCGTTCGGATTTCGGTTGAAGGCCCCAACTACGCGGTTGTGATTTTTGGTGTTGTACGGAATACTTTTTCCTTCACTTCTGGGCTTCCGATCGGTGGTCAACCGTTCCTCGAACCGCTTAATCACTCGCAACACCGTGGAATTCGCGATTCCCAACGTTTTAGCGATGGAACGATGCGAGAGATCCTTGTTCTCGTGATGAATGCGCAAGATTTTATCACGCACGAGCTGTTCTTTCGACTCCATTTCCGCGAGTTTTGATCACAGGACTTTAAAACTTGCAGGATGTAAATAATGCACTATGAACTAAATCCACCCAAATTTTCATTAAATTCTACCCAACGGTTAAAAAGTTAGAGCAATTTCATAGTGTGGCAATTTCATCGTGGACACCCTTTAGTGCTCAAATACCATATTTTTCAGTTCCATTTGATCAGTAACCATATCATTTTTGCCTTCTAGCGGCAACGTGTTTGCATTAAACTTCCGTTTATTCATTTTTCACACTTGGAAACGTCCGATTTTTTTCATTCTCCCGCAAAGATGTTGGCTGAAGACGGCTTGCATAGCTTTTCAACCTATCTACTTTAATTTCTAGAATTTTTGATTGTACAACACTTATTTCGTCGGACAAATTTGTACCGCTTTTTTGTTTACCGCATAAATCATTCAATTTTTTATATGCCACACATCTTTTCTACGTCTATTTGCATCGTTTAACTCAAAAGCTTTCGTTTTGTAAAATTGCTTAATCTTACGTTACACGTCATATGACCACCATTCACTAAAGCTATCATTAATTGTTTCCTTTTTGCGATTTTGCATATGCATTACGAAATTATTCTTGAACGTTTGATTCGTTTAGCAAATGATCGTTTACCTTCCAGCACCCACGACCAGTAATTGGAGAACGTTGATCTGATGATATCCTATACTGAATATTTACGGCATGATGGTCTGAGAAAGCGACCGGACTTGTTTCACACTGACTTATTTTTGAGCTAAAGCTCTTCGACACATAAGCACGATCTAATCTAGAAGCAGAGTCGCTTCTATGGAAGGTGAACTCACGTTTCGATCCTTTTTGCGAAACCGCAACGTCCTGGAGGTTAAGTGATTCCACGGCCGATTAAAATCCGCTTGAAAAATTGTGCATTTTTCCCTTGCAGTCTTTGAAATCTAACACGCAATTAAAATCACCTGCAAGAATGCTGCTAAAAGTTCCTGGCTTATTGAAGTGAACTGCACGGACCCTATAACAATGCATCCCTGTCCGTTCTGTACTGTGTCCCAGAGTGACCATAAACGTTTACTAGTTTTAACCGTCCACAGACAGATATAAGTCGACCCCCTGGATCCATCAGTAAATGGCTATGTGCCAATTTCTTCCGTATGAGAATCGCGGTACCTTTATTAGTCGCGCCAATGTTGACTAAAGCATCATGGCTTTGCAGAAAGGAGAAATCATCGAAATAAACCTCCTGTAAAAAAGCTACGTCAATGTTATTTTTCACTAAGAACTCTTTCAGCATCATCTTCTTCGCTTGAACGGCAATCGCATTGATGTTGATCGTCGCAATTTTCCGAACAAAATTCATCACAAATACTCATGTATCACATCACGATATCTCAACCCACATTACAAAAACTTCACTACCAACGAATATTTCTTTAACCTTGGTCCACGCACACTTCCTACTTGCTAGAACTCCGTTTGCTTTTATCAGTAATCGTTGGCCGACTCGAGATAGTTTCGAGTGGAGTCATTGCTTTCTTCACCAATCGGGAAGATTTCCTGTTCGATTCCACCTTGGTAAATCCTGGGAGAACATCTTCGTCAGTATCAGCAGATTCTCCGGTGGAGTGTTGCCACTTCACAGCAGGTTTGCCAGCATCCTACTCCCCGATATACATTTGTTCACTTCCCTGTGCCGTTGATTGCCGCGATGGAGTTTTGTTACGCTCAGACACTAGCGTGACCATTTTTGATATTATTTTATCATCCTTGGGTTGTGGTTTAGCTCCACTAACTGCCGCTTGTTGCTGTGTGTCTGTACCACCGGAATTCAGGTTATCTCCTGCGTCCTGTGATTCATTCTCTACTGCGCTTTTGCCATTCTTTTGTGGAAAATCGACCTTCAAATGTCTTTCTTCCTTACACAGGAAGCATTTCTACTTGAGCCCTTCGTAATAGATCCTACCTTTTCTGTTACGGAAGCACAGTGCTGCCAGAAATTTCTTCTTGACTTCCAAGTATATTCCTCGCACTCCAGTGAACATGGTCAGACCAAGGTCCACTGGAAATTTTTATCTAACCATTCGCTTGACGCTTCCGTACTTACTCAGAACAGTGCTTATTTCGGAATCCGGAATCTCCGGTTGTAGGTCGAAGATTCGAACGTACTTTGTGCAGCTTCCTGCGACGGACATTTTCACCTCAACCCTTTCACCTTTGGAATAGCGAAAGACACAAATTTCTGGATTCTGATCCAGAGCCTCTCTCATTGCGTTGTATGACTTGAACTTTACACAGACACACCGTTCTTCAGACAATTTGTAGCTTGTTTCCATCGTATCCAAATCCGCATCGAGATCCTTAACAAATCTCGCTACTTACACCAGGGATGGTGCTGGTGCTCCAGGAGGAAACGAAAACGCCAGAGTGTTCTTCACGAGCCCATCGTCCATTGTACTTCCTTCGATAAACGGAAAACAAAACCGGCAACCACTTGTCTAGACCCGACGGTACGGTTAAGGTAAAAACCATGCGAATCAGAGATAAAAAAAAACGCGTCCTCGCACAACGAAATCAAATTGACAACTGTTGGGGTTAGTGAAATATGCAAAGTTTCATAGAATTTGGAGAAGAAAATTAAGGTCGATTCGTTGTTGCACTGCTGGGAAGTGCAAACACTTTTTAATTAAGCCTATTGTTTATTGTTTATTGTTTATTGTTGTTTTACATCAACAGGCTGGATGAAGCCGCAATGATGTTAACCTTATCAACTATGGTAAAAAAATACATTCAAGCATGGTCATAACATAAAAAAACATTAAAAAACATATATCTTATAGTCAGTAACTCCTGCCGGCGAAAAACAGAAGAAAACTTTCGACGAAGCGCATCACGGGAGAGATGAAAGTCGAAAACAGATGCAACTCTGTTGAATGTTCTCTGCAGTCCACAAATCGCGCCGTACGCTCCACAATTTGTGCGACGTAGAGGCAGTCTTGGCATAATGCTGGGTTTAGACTAGGCAAGTCAAATGATCAACTCAGTTGAATTCAATTGGCTTGAAAAGTTGTGCCTGGTTCAACTTTTTTCAATTCAAGTGAGTTGATCAAGTCAGTTGAATGGCATGGTTTACACGTTCAATTCGCGTTGAAGTCAGTTGAATTCAACTGACTTGATCAATTGACTTGCCCTATCTAAACCCAGCTTAAGGTTATTACGAAGCGGTCGGGGTTGAACATTCAGGTCAATTTGCCTCAGGATAGCCTCGCAATCTGTCCTTCCTTGCAGGATATCGGCCACGGTTAGGGCTCTGCTTGTGTCTCTTCTAGTCCGGAGAAGTTCTAGGTCGATAAGTTGACAACGGCTTTCGTAACTGGGTAATCGAAACGGAACATTCCAACAATCTACGCAACGCAAAACGAAGAAAGCGATGTTTCCTTTGGTTTGTTTTTTCCGTCGATCTTGTTTTCCGTGCTGAGCACCTATGCTACCGACGTGCCAGGAAGGCAGCTCCCACACCTGGACCCTACCTATCGACCCATCAACTCATGAACCGGGGACCAACGGCTTTACTTCCCATCCGAAGGAAGGCGTGATCAGAGATGTTATGCCTCAGAACATCCCGGGGTGCCGACTGGGATTGAACCCAGGCCTGCTGGGGTGAGAGGTAATCACGCTTACCACTACACCACCGGCGCCGTTAAGAAAGCGATGTTGAACAGATTCAATTCTCTCGGCACCGTTGTTGTAGTTTGAGTTCCAAACCTCTGAACAATACTCAAGCGTCGATCGAACAAACGAACAATCGAGAGATTTTAGACAGTAGATATCAGTGAAGTTTTTAGCTATCCTAAAAATGAACCCTAAAGTTCTTGACGCCTTATCAACCACATATGCAATGTGTTGCTTGAATGAAAGCTGCGAATCCAAGATCACACCCAAGTCTTTCACCTGATTCACGCGTTCGATTGTCGAGTCAAGCAGGTCATAGCTAAATATTATTGGTTGTTGTTTTCGTGAGAACGTAATAGCGGAGCATTTGGTTGGGTTCACTACCATTCTGTTTAACCTGCACCAACTAGCGAATACATTCAGTTGACGTTGAAGAAAATGACAGTCAGCAATGGAGCAGATTCGTAGGAAAATTTTTAGGTCATCTGCATATGATAACCGAGGAGCTTCGATGATCAGATGCACGTCGTTGAAGTACAGTATAAAAATTAACGGTCCCATGTGGCTTCCCTGAGGTAAACCTGATGTGGCGAAGAAGCTAGCTGATCTGCAATCTCTAATGGCAACCTTTAGTTGCCGACCGGTAAGATATGATCAAAACCAACTCAGAAGATTACCGCATACACCGAGCCTGCTGAGTTTAGCAATCGCAATAGCATGGTTCAACTTGTCCAATGCTGCGGATAGGTCCGGTTGAACCCGATCCGACATGCTTTCGGTTATGTACGATGTGAGACACAGCAGATTGGTGGTTGTAGAGTGGCCAACAGTAAGCCCATGTTGATCAGCACTTAAATACTGCTTGCAATGGGACAGCAACGGTTCCATAATCACTAGCTCGAAGAGCTTCGAAACGGCACTTAACGATGTAATTCCTCGATAGTTATCCACAGCTCGTTTCCTTCCTTTTTTGTGAACGGGAAACATGTGCGCAAATTTCCAGCAAGATGGAAATATGCCACTGGAGAGAGACATTCGGAACAGGCGAAGAAGCGGAAATAACAAGCTAGCAATATACCCGAGCAAAGTCTGAGATCAAATTGAAATCTAAATTTGATGTTGTGATTTCGCTAATAATGATTACTCAGGTTGCTGTCGTTTTGGCCGTTTTAACGGTTAAAATATCAAAATTGAGATTAAACAAATCTTCTTGTGACATCACATTGAAAACTATTTCTGCTAGCAGTGAAAGCAAACTGAAAACTAAATTTGATATCAATTTTTCCTGTTGATAACAAAACAAGTATTCAATTTGATGTTATGCTAAGGCAATGAAAACAAACCCGCAACGAAATATTTTTGAAAAGCAAATGTACAGCAAAATGAAAACAAAATTTGGTATTAAATTTGTCCATTGCGTAAACTGAAATCAAATTATGACTTCAGTTTGATGTTGATATTAAAACTTGATTTCAATTTGCTGTCATTTTGATGCTGGACTTTGCTCGGGTATCTCTTCAAAAATACAGATGGAACTCTATCCGGTCCAGGATTGAAGGATGACTTGAGCAGAGTCGCGGCCTTAGAAATCATTTCTGCATTAACATCAATTGCATCCAGCGTTTGATCGTTTACTGGAACGTTCCTGGCAGCCAGGTTAATATGGTCGTCAGTTAGTATCTCATTAGTGAATACACTGGCACACTTTTCGGAAAAAAGGTGGCATATATCCTGAACAGTGGCAGCAACTTCTCCGTTGAATTCCATAGACGATGGGAGGCCGGATTCCCTGCGTTGCTCGTTCACGTAGTTCCGAAAGGATTTCGGGTGTAGCTTAAGTTTGCGCTGGATGCCTCGTTGGAAACTTGAAAAGCATTCACTACTGACTCACTGGTACATGTGATTCAGACTCACATAATGTAGTTTCAGAGGAAGCGTGCGATACTTCGTAAATCTTCTCAATGCTGCTCTCTTGATTGACTTCAACCTATGTAGCTCTCTCGTCTGCCAGGGAGGGTAAGATACCTTGTGGTGAGTTATTTTAGGGACGTGTCTGTCAATCACATATTCCAAGACATGTGAAAAGGTTTGCGCTGCATCCTCAACGTCATCTGGATCAAGGATGTTCTCCCATACCATGCTAGACAATACATCTATGATGCTACGGTGGTCAGCTTTACAGAAGTCATAAGAAACCGTAGCAGGATAGTCGTCGAAATCACGCACGAGTTTGTCCTCAACAGTGACAATTAGAGGAGGGTGATGTGGAACTAGCTTAGTTAGTGCACAAGGAGCCGAGGAAATTGATGGAGCCCTGTCCTGTGTGCTCACGAAGCAGAGGTCCAAAATACGACAATTTTCGTTAACTACATGGTTAATTTGAGAAAGCGTCGCTGCGCTGTAGTTGTCGAGAAGGCTAATAGCTCCTGCGTGAAATGTAGAGCTATCAGGATCTGGGTACAGGAATCCGAGATGGACTCCACGAAACGCCTGGCAGATTGAAGTCACCAAAAATGAATATCTCATCAACTGGAGTGGCACTTTCGACAAATGTGAAAACTGACCGACAATGAGTATCGATGAGTTCATTGTCGCGGACTCGATCAGGTGAAATGTACAGAGCGCATAGAAATAGTGTGCGATCACCTAGATTGATGGCTGTCCAAACCTGCTCCACATACTTCCATAAATCGTTCTCGATGGCCTTTGCCTCCAACCCGCTACGGACAGCTACAAGGACACCTTCACCAGTAGATTTACGGCTGTTGTTAGGATTCCGATCGCAACGAAAGACCTCGTAGTCAGGACCGAAGACTTGACTGGAAAGCGTTCGATAATCGAGCCACGTTTCGCACAGGACAATAATATCGTAGCAACGATCCGATACAGCTAGGCGGTACTCTTCAACATCAGAATTCATTCCACCGGCGTTTTGGTAGAAGATCACGACGTCCTGCTTGCGGCAAGGAATCGAACGACTGCTCTCCCTGGAAATCACAGATACATCAGGCAATAACTGACCATCATCAAGTCTCATTGGATACTCGCCATAGTGAGTGGGTTGGAAGACGCCCTCTCCACATCCGACAGCAGGTCCGGAACGACTATGATGAACGAAGGCTGCTGATGGCAGGACTGAGACGGAGGGATTGAGGACTTCCATGGGGCTTTCTACGGCGCGTTCCATGTTTCCAGGATTGGCAGTTACAGAGACATCATCACAATGACTAACATAGTCAGAATTGCTGAAAATTTGATCGGCATCAGGCAGTGAATAGTCAATATATTGATTGTACTTGATTGTAGAGGCAAGGTGGAAGACTCCTAATTCATATCCAGCCACAGGTCCAGTACGACTATGCTGAACGCTGGCGGGAAATGGCACGACTGGGCTGGAGTAACCAGGAGCTTCCAAAGACCGGTCTATTGTGCGTCCCGGAGATGAATTAGGATTGTTCGAACAGTAAAGCGGATGTTGTGAATGAGCAGTATCAGAAGTGCTTCTCAACTGGAAACAGCCGGCAGGTGCTTGAAGCGTTGCACTGGAACACGGAAACTGATCAGGCAAATGACTGTAACTAATGTATGCATACTTGCTTGAAGACGATGCTTGGGAGACCCCACCACCGAACTCGACCGCAAGGCCAGAACGACTCCGATGGCAGGAAATAGAACGACTTTGATGGCGGGAAACAACTAGCGCGACTGGATCGAGTGAGTGAATCGAGGTCTCCCATAATGCGACAGGCAGTGCGTTCTGGTCTACAGCGCTCCAATTCACAATGCAAAATCCAATTCTGAATCAGCAGACTGGGTCTAGTCCGAAACTAGTAGTTAAGGTCACGTAAAAGGAGAGGTCGTGATGGTAGGCGTGTTCAAACGAGACAACCAAATGTTTTTTTAACCGTTCCTTTCGGCCATGTACCCGATCTAAGAGCAGCTTCGCGTTGTTTGGGATCCATTCCGACTTTGTACGAGATGAAGTTCATACACCCTTCTGGTGAATCGCATTTGGTTTTATGCTTAATTTAAATGTAATTCGTACCACCCCGAAAATTTTCCAAATATTCTGAGCCAACCGAAAAATTGATAAATGGAATTTACTGGCCACCATGAATTCTGTCACTCTACGTACTATACGTAACTTTATTTTTAAGAATTTTACAAGAAGCTTTAAGAACTGATTGTTAATTGTATATAAGTATTAGTATTTAAGTTACAACAAGAGACTGTAAAGTATGTGTTTGACTCATACATTTTGCTTTCAGAGCGTCTCTTAGACTAATTAGACCTTGCTTTCAATTAGTGATGGAATTGAACGACATGCTAAAGGGTGTCCACGATGAAATTGCCACACTATGAAATTGCTCTAACTTTTTAACCGTTGGGTAGAATTTAATGAAAATTTGGGTGGATTTAGTTCATAGTGCATTATTTACATCCCGCAAGTTTTAAAGTCCTGTGATCAAAACTCGCGGAAATGGAGTCGAAAGAACAGCTCGTGCGTGATAAAATCTTGTGCATTCATCACGAGAACAAGGATCTCTCGCATCGTTTCATCGCTAAAACTTTGGGAATCGCGAATTCCACGGTGTCGCGAGTGATTAAGCGGTTCGAGGAACGGTTGACCACCGATCGGAAGCCCAGAAGTGAAGGAAAAAGTATTCCGTACAACACCAAAAATCACAACCGCGTAGTTGGGGCCTTCAACCGAAATCCGAACGCCTCCGTTAGGGATGTGGCTAAGAAGCTGCACCTAAGCCGAAGTTTTGTCCAGAAGGCCAAAACTAAGGCTGGGCTTCGAACGTTCAAGGTACAAAAGGCCCCTAATCGCGACGAGAAGCAGAACAAGTCCGCCAAAACCCGTGCCAGGAAGTTGTACCTCAACATGCTGACGAAAGTTGAATGCTGCATCATGGACGACGAAACATATGTGAAGGCCGACTTCAAACAGATCCCCGGCAACCTGTTTTTCACGGCCAAGGATAAGTTCAGCGTTCCGGAGCATGTCCGCACTCAGAAGATGTCCAAATTTGCAAAGAAATTCCTGGTTTGGCAAGCCATCTGCACGTGCGGGAAGCGGAGTGCACCTTTCGTGACCCAGGACACGATGAACGGACAGGTGTACATAAAAGAGTGCCTCCAGAAGCGGCTGCTTCCTCTCCTGAAGGCCCACAACGTCCCAACAATGTTCTGGCCGGATTTGGCCTCATGCCACTACTCCAAGGACGTGCTGAAGTGGTATGCGGACAATAAGGTCAATTTCGTGCCGAAAATGTTCAACCCTCCCAACACTCCGGAGCTCCGCCCCATCGAGAAGTACTGGGCGATTATGAAGCAGCACCTTCTTAAACGACCTAAGGTAGTGAAGACAGTCGAGGAACTGAAGAAAGTATGGGTTTACATGCAAAAAACGGTTGATTCACAGGTTGTGCAGAATCTTATGGCCGGGGTTAAGGCCAAGGTGCGGGCATTTGCGTATGGACTGTAAATAAAATACGAGTAAAATGGCAAAATGAAGTTTAATAGTTATTTCTCAATCCCTGAAAATTTGATGGCAATCGGATGAAAACTCGAATTTTGCGAATCAATTTTGTGTGTGGCAATTTTATCGTGGACACCCTTTAAACAAATGACGCGGGTACCTATATCACATTTGATCAATTGTTTATTCGCAGTGCCTATGTCTATGTCCAGATCAAAAGAAAAAGAATCCAAAACCCAACGTACAGGACAATTCACTTTGCGAACATCACATTCCACTAACTGGAAGAAGATGAAAAATGGTGCCAAATTGTGTGTGCGATACCTTTCCATCAATCAGAATCGACTTGCTGTGAGCGCTTCAGCTGTCCAGACCGAACCGAGCCGTTCGATCACCACCGTCGGTGAAAAAATCATCCCATGCTTGAACTCATCGAGAGATGAATCCACCGGTGCTCCCCGGACGACAAAAGGCATGCAGAAAAGTTCCAACAGACACCACCAGAAATCAATTTGACGCAGAACCGTGACAAGTCTCCCGCCGGAGTACGGCAAAGGCAAAGGCCCGTGAGCTTCATTAGAGAATGGACACGTTCTTTGTTTGGAAGGGAAAAAAAATATCTGAATATAGGCTGAGCTGCCAGGAAACTGATGCCTCTTTCCGGGAGAGTGATTTTGATGCTTTTTTTTTGCTGCTGAGAAAGTTTTTACTGCTGACTGACGTGCGTGCAACGCTTCCTTCCAGAAAACCATCCGATATCGACAGTGGGTCAACCGACAGATAACTTTCCGGTTTTCTGATATGAGATATGTGGCTTGTAGTAAGTGTGGAATACTGAACGCGATGCGTTGGTTGTGAGATTTTAAATGTTATATGAAATGTACGTGAAAAAACCGAAAAAAATAAGTCCTCCCTTCGTAAAATGTCAATTTTACTAATTATTTTACATAAAAAAAAATATTCTTCATGTTTGCTCATTGCTAAATTTACCAAAATATAGTTGTATCCAAGGAAATATAGATTGAAAATTGACGGTTGTAAAAAACAAGCAAACTAATTGTAACATGGCGGTGGCAAAAAAGTTGATTTTCATGGGTCATTTGTGAAAAAGTTGTTTTGCTTTTAGGAAACCTTAGCAAATTAGTAAGGTTTTAAAATGGCTTTTATGAAGGAAAATTTCAGGCTGAATTGTTTTCATCTTAAGCCATTTTGCTTGATTCTAACCCGTTCAGATTTAAGGCAGCATTTATGGAGGCAAAGTAGCCTGCAAAAAGTTAAACGTCATAATTTGTTTATCTTTCGATAGTTGTGCTGTGGGACCCAGGATTCTTCCAGGTGGTTTTCTCCCGATGGATTGCGAGCAGTTACTCAAATAGTTTGCGATACTGTTACAGAACGATCACTTTACTCTTCTCCACCAGATGGTCAGTTGTTGATGGTGTGCTGGTTCTTCTAAAGAAGTAAATTTTGTTGAAGTCGACTTGAATTTTCTTGTCATAAATTTGGCTTTTATTAACTATGAGGAACCATCTTTTAAGCTCAATTTGTAAACAGAGTAAGTGAAGAGTTTATGATGCACTTTAAGACGCCTTAAAAGCAACAATAAATGCTTTTTGCTTGTATGAAAAACATAATGATTTTATGGTTGCTTTTATAATGATAGAACACGTTTATAAAGTAATTTATCGAGACATTAATAAACAATTGCTAATGACGTTTATGCTTGAATTACAGAACAGTTCTAAGGAGGGATTGAAAACTGTTTTAAATTTATTTTTTAAACAGGACAGTTTTTGACTTTCTTGCCAGACTAAAAAAGGTTTTTAAAACAGCAAAAAGCTGAATTACTAAGCAGGAATGTTTTCCAATTTAAAAAGCTCTATTTAACTTCAATGGATTTTTTATTGCCGTTATAAAACCATCATAAATCATAGTGGATGCCAAATGGTTACTGAATTGTTACTTGGGTAATCTTATATTCGTTGTTCCCTAGTTTGAAGTGGTTCAGACTAGGGTTCTGATGCATGATCATTATTGGTGTCATACCTTAATTTTGTTGCGAAGATCATCCAATTTTCAACACTCCGAAGGGTATAAATAGCGGGACCTTTCAATTAGAATCGATTTCTTGCGATGAAGGCAAGAATGACAACTGTATCAAAACCGAATACATCATCATTTCTCAATAGTGGTGGAGTAATACGACATGCACTAAACTAAGGACACGGGATATACTACAATAGATCAAATTACTGGTCGCAGTAGTCTTATGTCCCGAACAGAGGAGGAAAAAAAGGTGGCCAACAAGTCAAATTGTTACTGCATCTGTAATATCTCATGATTTAAAGAAAACTTTATATTTTCTCTGTTAGTACATCGAACAGACTTGTGTTTTCCTCACAGTAACGATACTTTTACATGATATATTATATAATAGCAATAAATGCCGTGAAAAAATGCAGACCGGCGTCATACAAACTGTTTGTTTTACTTGTTATCAAGCTAGAATGTGTTTTACAACATCAACACTACTATAGCAGAGAACCAGGGTTGCTTCCACTCACTTGCTATAAAAATTTGTTTTTCGGAATAATGAAATCATTAGATGATGTAATGGTATGTTCTACTTGCAAGTAACAAGAAGAGGGTGAAAATTGTGTGTTTGACTCACAAAACCTGTCAATTTCGCTTTCAGAGCGTCAATATCAGCGATCTTTTGATTCGTGAGCGTTCACTCAGAGTGAGCGCTCACGAATCGTTAAATCGCTGATTGTGACGCACTGAAAGCAATATTGACAGGTTTTATGTGTCAAACACATACTTCACGATATCTTCTTTTAACCTTCAAGTACTAATAACCATTATAACATCTAATGATTTCATAATTCTGAAAACCAATTTTTATAGAAAGTGAGTGGAAGCAACCCTGCAGAGAACTCTGCATCATTATTCTTTTTAGGGCTCATTGTTTCAATTATCTTAAGAATGGTCGTCATAAAGGGTTCCCCCCATCCAATTGCATGACAGAAAAAATGCTCCAGAAAATTACCTAGTAGACCGATCCTTTTGAAACTTTCAGACAATGAAATATAACCCATCAGTAAGATTTTGGAATATTTATTTAATTCAACTTCAATACCATAGCCGTACGCTCGCACCTTACACTTAACTTCACTCATTAGGTTCTGTACAACATCTGGCTGCAGCTTCTTCTGTACGGAAACCCACTTGTTCTTCATGTCTTCCTCAGATTTGAGCTCCTTGGGATGCCTCCGTAGTGCCTGCTTCATAATAACCCAGTATTTTTCGATAGGCCTTAGTTCCGGTGCGTTGGAGGGTTTCATGTCCTTGGGTACAAAAGAGACCCCGTTGGCTTCGTACCACTTCAGGGCAACATTTGAATAGTGGCACGAAGCTAGATCCAACCAGAAGATCGTAGGGCCCTCGTGTTGCTTCAAAAGAGGAAGCAGACGCTTCTGTAGACACTCCTGGAGGCAGATCTCCCCGTTAACAGTCCAGGTAGTCACGAACATGACCTGATCGCTTGCCAAATCATGTATTTCTTGTCAAATTTTGAAAGTTTCTGCTTCCTTACATCCTCCGGAACATCACATTTGTGCTGGGCGGTGAAGAACAGTAGCCTCGGAAGCTGCCGGAAGTCCGCCTTGACGGAAGTCTCATCATCCATGATGAGATAATGACAGTTTCCGGGCCCGTTACTTTCCCACCGTATTTTGCCGTTCGTCACAATTTGGAGCCTTTTGTACTTTGTATGTATGCAGTTCCTCCAGGTCCTTGAGTCTCTGAACGAAAGACTTCGACAGATTCAATTTTTTAGCCACATCCCTGACCGAAGCGTTGGGATTCCGCTTAAACGCTTTCACGACACGCTTGTGGATCCTGATCACTAATAGAACATCCATTCTGACCGCATTTCTCCTTCCGTTCGATGTTCAGAGTTTCGTAGTAACGTTTAATCACACGACTCACCGTTGACTGCACGATTCCGAGTTGTTTTCCGATGTCCGGATGAGAGAGTTGAGGATTTTCCAGGTGCTTGCGCAAAATTAATTCGCGACGTTGCTTATCGGATGACGCCATTTTTTTCAACTTTCGAAAACCTGATTTTTTAGCATTAGCATTAGCATTAGCATCGAACAAGTTGCACAATATCGTAGGTGGTACGAATTCAAAACTATTAAGAGCAAGACGGATATCTATTACTGGACAGATAGTAAGTAGGAAGTAATTACTATCTCCCAGATAAAGACATATCCCGCTCCAACAGTTAAGGATTGTCCTGGCCACGTCCTTACAACTGGTAGGGATAGGAAAGGTATGTTAGTCCAACATTTACTTAAGAGAGATGCAGAGAACTCTACGACCCCTCATAAA
Organism: Ochlerotatus camptorhynchus; assembly: GCF_037179485.1. NCBI lineage: Eukaryota > Metazoa > Arthropoda > Insecta > Diptera > Culicidae > Ochlerotatus > Ochlerotatus camptorhynchus. Next base: position 3,125,787 of record NW_027040507.1, on the reverse strand, counting down.
TGTCTCGGGAATTTAGGAATTATGTTAGTAGGGAAGGTAAGCCATAGGATACACCCAGTCAGTGTTGCTGGCATATGTAGTTTTTTTTTATTAATGTTGAAATTGCTGTCCGGATCATCTGCTGAAAGATAAGGTTGCTGAAATAAAATGAAAATATAACATAGTGAACTCGCCATCGTTGTCACACCCGTAGCTAATTAAAAGGAAGGAAATATGTTGTGTTTTATCTTTTTTTTTCTTCTATTGATTGAGAGGAAAACTCGCGGGAGTGAAAATAATTGTAGTACCTCTTCTCCCGTAGGCCCAAAACCTCTATGTCTTTTCAATTTGAATTATAATCAATTAAAGTAAACTTAAGTTCATGTGATGTGTATGTGTGTGTATGTGTATTCAATCTAACCCCCACTGGCCGGCAGTGGTATTATGGAAGAAATTTGCTTACAACAATCCTTGATGTAATAATTTAAAGCAAGTTTAGTCCGGGAGTTAGAAAGCGATAGCTCTACTGCAGATCCAGCAACCCATTTCAGAATGCCTGGTAATTCACGTCCATTCCGAGGTTACTTTCACATACAATAAGCCCCGCGTGTAAACACTACCGTTATCATATGAATAATGGTACTGCAAACACACTTCCAGATTTCGAAATGTGATGTTTCGAAATCTGGCGCGTATTTAGTAATATATGGAAATATGCATTTATGATTGATTATAAATCAGATGGATCTCACCAAATTCTGCCTCCGAAAAAGGACCGGTTTGTTCACTCGCGGTAATCGAAAAAATCTTCCGCGTGGTTTTTACAACCCAACACGACATTTTGAATCACATTTGAAGTTTTCCATTTGCACCGAATTTTTGCTTGACACCTCATTCGCGTGCATCTTCCGGAAGGCAGAACGCCAGCACCAAGAAAAAAAAATACCCAGTGAAACTCTTCTTGGGAGGGAGGCAAAGCACCAAAAACAAGCGAAATGAAAAACCGACCGACGCGACACACAGCTATTCGAAACAAATTCTTGTTCCAGATTGTTCACGTTAATTACAATATCACTAAAAAAAAAAACCTCTTAAGACGTGATAGATCTTAATTTACACTTATCCACACGAAAAAACTAATATTTGTCTGATTTGATACAATTAAAAAAATGCGAAAAACAGATGAAATCAGCGCCAGCGAAAACAAAACCAACCGTTCGCGGGCAGAGCATACTGCGTTTTTTTTTTTCAACTTTCGAAAACCTGATAGCGATAAAAATACAGTGTAAAAAATACACTCTAAACTACTTCCACCCAAATTTTCAACAGATGATACCTAATGGGTAATTTTCTACAGCGTTTTTTTCCGTGATGCAATTTGATGTGGGAAACCCTTTAGTTCCATCATACCCTAATAAACGTTGGATGCAAACACTCTGTCACTTCACTTAAATACGTACGGCCAATGAGATCAACCCAAATTTGAGCTCAGTTTACTTATAATCGCAAAATGTGCAGGAACTCAGCGATGAGTAAACTTGCCTCACGTTTGCCTATGGAAAACCACTAAAATCTGCCAGGAAATGAGGAAAATTGCCAAAAAAAATACTTACTAATACCAATAGACTGAGTGAATCCAAACTTTAATTTCTAATACTCGGAAATTTTCCACTGGAAATACCAGGAAAACCTTAAAAAACACGAGGCAAATTTTCTCATCGCTGAGATCCTGCACTTTTTGCGATTTATGAGTAAACAGAACTCAAATGTGGGTTGATCTCATTGGCCGTGTGTATTCAGATGTATGTCTTTCTCAGAAATCCTGTACAAAAAAAGTTTGTTTTCTTGAATTGCCACGCGATGAAAGGAAAAAGAAGAGAATTAATTCTGCACACAAGATGTGAAAACCCGTGATGGTCTAGTACGACGATCGCAAAGGTATTGAAAATGGCCAAAACCACCGTCTGAGCAGTGCTGAAACGTTTCAAGGAATATTTTACCTGTTGACCATAATGTAAATAAATAAATAAATTATGGCTATAATGAGCCTATTACTATATGTATGTCGTGTGCTCAATCCCTGTCACCATGTTACTTTAATTTGCCCCGTTCACTAGTTCTATTTAAAATGGGTTCCGTGAAGTGTTCAGTTAGTAAAAAATAGGTAGTTTTAAGAAATAGAATAAGATGATTTTTGCTTAGTCTTAAGTCATTATTGTTCCATTTGGAATGTACTGTTCTGTTGATGCGAAAAGACGAGGAAGTTTTGCACCGATTTGAGGAAAGGATTTAGAGTAAGCTCTGCTTAAATGGTCTTTTCCCTGCTCCTAATAAAGATTAAGCTAAAGGTACATAAACTGGAGGGTGACCTATTCAATTGTATAACTTTTTTTTTTTTAAATAATGCATCCTAGTGGACAGTAATATCAACAATCAGTACGAAACTAACGATTTTAAATTGGCTCACCACTTGACTAGCCTATTGGTTCCAAGCAAACGATTAACGTACCCTATTTTAGTCAAAATTCTAGTACTACACAATGTTTGTTTTGATTCGCTATGAAAGTTTGACAGATAAAATGAGGGGTTATTGGTTTTCCCTATGTTTCGAGGGGTGAATCGATTAGCTTGGGACCGAAGAGAGTACCAGAGCTGAGCCAAAAAGTTGAGCACGTTATTTCGGGACCTTCTAGTCTTAGAGTTACCTCTATGGTAATATGATGTTAATAACCTATTCTGGCAATGCCATTTGGAATATGATTCCTCCACTTACTTTTTGTCCCCCAACCTTGTTCATGTACAGTAAGCCATAAAACACGATGATGATCTTTTGCCGCACGATTGTTTTCATCTCATCCCTGTAGAGTTCCGTAGAATTTGAACATTCCTTGCATCTCAGTAACCGAACATTGATTCTAGTAAAAACTGGTGCTACTGCGTAGTATTCCAAGAAATGGACTGTATAGGCATTCATCTGAATCTCAGTTTAGGCTTTTAACAAAACTTTCAATCATGCAATTACCGTCACTTTGCCTGCTTCATTCATCAGTAAACCATAAACTACTACTTCGGTGGATGAATGACGAGCACCCGCTAAGGCAACCGGTTCGAAAAGTGATTGACATTTCCAGGCTTTTGTCGGTATTCTGTGTGGCACCACAACGTCACTGTTGCTTCGGATCGGCTCGTTGTCAGTCGCCGTTAGCGCAGTTTGTCAGTGTCGTTTGCAATATGGCTTTAGTGCGAGAAATGCAATATAAAAAAAAAGAAATATTTTCCACCCTCCGGCTTTCCCTGATGCTGATGATAGTCGGGCGGTACAAGCTGAAACAAAGTGAAAGAAAATGCAAAACTTTTCAATTGCCTCCACTCGGGAATGGCGCATTTAGCGACTGAGTAATTTCAAATCGTTATCTGACTGACAATAACGTTGACATAATCCTTGAAAGGACCTGTCGGGACGGGAAAAAGTTAACTGTTCCCCTCAACAAAGTTGTCTGCCGCTGATGTCAGTGCGTGTCACAGCCAGGAGCTGTGGGTACCTACTCCATCAGCATATAGTTCCCCTTTTATTCCGAAAGCGGATGATGGGGTATGATTTTGTTTTCATTCCATTTCCAAATGAAGCGACACACAGAAGCAAACATCACCTCCTCCCGCTACCACCCGTGTCATCATCGTCATCAGCTGCGGCATCATTGCACTAGCATCAAGCAGGTTCCTCGAAGTCTGGCGAATAGTAGGGCGGCGTCCATTAATTACGTAACGCTATATTTCGTAATATTATGAATTCTCGCCGCCCCCATTTGTATAAAAACGTAATGCAGAAAGTAATCCCCTTTTAATTATTACGTAACGCTCTTAAAGCCCCTCGCCCATTCATCTAAAAAAATTCAGATTTTTCAATAAATTTTGATTTGGTTACAACTTCTTAATATCTAGGTAATGTATGTGTGTGCGGTGAGCAATATATTCAAAATAGAAACAAAAGATAAGCGCACGATCGAGTACTTCCCAAGCTGGGCTGCAATTTGGCACTGTCATTCACATGCTTTCGCACGGTATTGGCAAAATTGTTTTTCACATCCCAAGTAACATTTTAAGTGTTATGAAATACTACAAAGCTACTATAAAACAACATTCATAAAACCCTGGTCAAGTCTGCTTTGCCATTGATGCATCCACCAAAACCTCATTGATGCTAGAATCTGTCTAGTTGGCCCACCCTGGTGAAGGTTCTGAAAGGTGTATTTTCGAAGCTCCTCAAGATTTATTTACTGCAAAATGGTTGTACGATAATCGCATTGAAATCCATTTCAAAACTATATTTAAGCTACAATAAAAGCTATTTGGCAACAATTAAAAGCATTATCCGAGCCATTTACCCTAGCCACTTGCTAAGTTAACTAGAAAAACAACAACCAAGATAAAAAAGGATTCAAAAATACCATCCGATCTTATCAAAATAATAAAAATAAAAACTAATCGTTTAAAAATCCTGCCGAATTTTCAAAACTATAAAATAGTTCTCATGAAGTGGCCTAGTTTTAGGTGCCATATAAAATTTGATGTGAAATGTACGTGAAAACATCGAAAAACTTGAGTCCTCACACGGAAAACATCGATTTTACTAATTATTTTACATTAAGAAAAACAAATATATTCTTCAGAACGATCATTGAGCTTAGTCGAGATTTTTGTTTCTGATGATTTTTGCATTCTAAATGTTTTCTCATTGCTAAATTAACTAAAATAAAGTTATATCCAAGGAAATATAGATTGAAAATCGAAGATTGTAAGAAACCAACAAAATAATTTTAATATGGCGAAGGCATAAAAGTTGATTTTCATGGGTCATTTGTGACAAAGTTATTTTGCTTTCAAGAAATCCTTAACAAATTCATAAGGTTTTGAAATTGCTTTTATGAAGAAAACTTGTAGACTGAATTGTATTTATCTAAAGCTATTTTGCTTGATCCTAACCCGTTCAGATTTAAGGCAGCATTTATGGCGGCAATGTTGCCTACAAAATGTTAAAGTCAAAGTTTGTTTATCTTTCGATAGTTGCGCTGTGCGATTCAGCGTTCTTCCAGGTGATTCTCTCCCGATGGCTTGGAAGCAGTTACTCAGAAAGTGTTCACTGCATTTCGCATTTTGCACAGCTGTAACCTCGATCATTCCCGAAATCTTCCGGATGGTTCTGGAAGTGCACAATCAAACGATTCAGGAATGTACGGTTGAATGAATTTTTTCCAAGTGATGACCCTTTCGCCGAATAAAGTCGCAGCTATGGATCGGAAACCAGCTAGTGTCCGCTAACTGACAGTTTCAGTAGTTTGCTGTCGGTACTGTCGCAAGTTATTCCGATCTTCATCTATTCGCAAGGTCTGGAGAAGGCTGGTCTGTTTCCAGATTGTTTGGACAATGTTTTACGAATTTGAGGACCACACTCACTTCACTCTTCTCCACCAGATGCTCAGCCGTTGATGGTACCCGTTCTGCCGGACGTGCTGTTTCTTCTAAAGAACTAAATTTTACTGAAATCGACTTCCCTTCGGTCGTTAACATCGCTTGAATGTTTCCTTCAACTTCGTTTATCCTTCGAGATATCCTTGTCATAAATTTGGTTTTTATTCACTATGAGGATCCATCCTTGAAGTTCAATTTGTAAACAGAGGAGATTTTATGATACACTTTTAAAAGCCTAACAGGCAACAATATATGCCTTTTGCTCTCATTTAAAACCTAATGGTTGTACGACTGCTTTTATGATGATAGAACAGGACTATAGAGTATTTTATCAAGACATTCATAAAAAATTGGTAATGAAGTTTATGATTGATTTATAGAACAGTTTTATGGTGGGATTGAAAACTACTTTAAATTTAATTTTAAAACAAGACAGTTTTGACTTCTCGCCAGACTGTGAAAGGTTTTTAAAACAGCAAAAAGGTGAACTACTAAGCGGAAGGAACGTCTTACACTGTGAAATGCTGTATTTAAACCAAGTGGATTATTCATTGCCATTATAAAACCATCATAAATCAGAGTGAATGCCAAATGATTGCATAATTGCACCTTGGGATAGACACTGATAGACTTGATCCTCAAAAAACCTTCGTCAAAATCTCATTCATGGTAAGCGTGATTGCCTCTCACCCGAAAAGGCCTGGGTTCAATCCCAGTCAGCGCCGCAGGGGTATTTCTGTAGCATACAATCTCTGATCACGCCTTCCTTCGGGAAGTAAAGCCGTTGATCCCCGGTCCATGAGTTGATGGCCGATAGGTAGGGTCCAGATGTGGGAGCTAACTCCCTGACGTCGGTAGCATTGGTGCTCAGTACGAAAAACAAGATCGACGGAAAACAAGATCGACGCAAAACAAGATCAACGGAAAACAAGATCGACGGAAAACAAGATCGACGGAAAACAAATCAAGAAAAACCAGTAGCGCGCTAAGCCTTCTAACTTGAAAATTGGTGACAAAGTTCACATGGAGTGATCTGTTCCTGGAAATAAATTAGGGTTCTTAGGATTTTCGGATGAACAGCAATATGAACCTGTGACCTGTGAGAAACCGACGATCGTGCACGACGAAGCATCGGTGAACCGAGGCAGAGTGCCCCGGAACCTTTATGGTTCCAAATCCTTTTGCTGATTATGTTCTTAATCGTTGATCGTTTGATTTTGTAATGAAAGGGAAGTGTGAAAAAAATATGTGATTCGATTAGCTGTGATATGATTAGGACAACAAACAGTCTGAATACAAATTGATTTTTGCACGTGTTATTAGTTTCTGGGTAATTACCACACCATTAGAGCAAACTATTTATCTCTCAACAGTAACGGATTTCAACATCATTGAAAAGAAAAATACTCTATCGTTTTATTGAATTCAATCATAAAGCAATTTTGCTGGCTTTTAATCAAAATGGTTTTAACATTAGTTTTAAAAAGGTTGGGATGGCATTGTAGAAGGTAAATAATGAAATGAAAATGCTCTTATAATGATTTTAAACTGGAAAACTAGATGCAATTTTATGATGCTTGGCTGCTTTTCAAAAGTTTAAGAAATGTAAAGTAATTTATGTTAGAAAATTAATACACCTCCATTTTGCAAGCCATATTTAGAGTATTTTCAAACTTTAAATTTCGATATTTAATTTTTATCTTTGTAGCGTAACGCAAACCATTACTCCCCTTTCTCATATTTAAAATTTCGTAACGATATAGGTGACCCGCTCCTCCCTATAATCGTTCCGTAGTTTATGGTTGCCGCCTAGGTAGTTAAAGCAGCATGGGAAGTTTCGTTTCCAGCAGCCAGTCAGCTTAACTAAATGGAATAAGTTTATCATACTTTGTACAAGTATGGTGAACAAGTAGCAGCGCCACATGTACGCATATCCTTGTAGTGTATTCGGTGAATTGGTGGGCCACATTCAAGGAGGGGTAATGCCACGAGTGCAAACTTTATGATTGTTATTTCAGGCGCAATCACATGCAAAAATTTACGCTCGCTGGCTTTTATTTATTTTTTGTTTTGCGTGTTTTCATGTAGGAGGCGATTGTGCTCTTCAATGGCCTTGCAAAATCAATGTCATGTGAAAGCTTAATTCAATCGTGTTACCTGGCTTGCAGCAAATAAATTCAATACTAGAGAATATTTCCAGAGCTCCTAGCAGCCAAGCGTAAAGTTTCTTCATCAATTTACGCTCTCCTGTTCACAGTAATTACGGAACGAGTTACCGAAGCAATAATCTTATGTTGGGTTCTTATTCGATTGAGGGATAATCTTTTTTTGATTGATAGGATGTTTCGAAAATTCCCACTGGAATGAATGTTATCTTTCCCGCCAGGCAATATCGAGGGCAGCTGCGAGACACACGTATAAAAAATCCAATCGTTCCAAGCTATTTAGATAAGGGTTTCCTAATGAGGACGCAGAGATGGCGAGGGCGGATTTCAATGGTTTAGTCGGTAGAGAAATGGAGCTTGTAGAGATGCCGCAAAATCTGCTTCAAGATTATCGGAATCGTCATAAATATGACAACCACCGGCGATGAATTCGAACGGTGCTGTGCAAACCATCGATGGATATATATTTTACGTTCTATCGTTTGGGAACGAAATTAATTCAATCCATGATTGCGGTCTGGTGCTAGAGTCTGGTTGTCCATTGCAGCACATAGAAGTCGTCTCAATTCCACTTGATCTAGGTCTGCGAACACGAAAGACCCGCGTACAATTCAATCGGATCTGATTGATTGAATTGCTCTGTGGATGTCATTATTGACGGTTAATCTGTGAGCTCATACTCGTGGCAGGAGGCTGTCATTCTGTCGATGTATTACATTAAAAGGGCGTAGCCTGGTTTCAAAAAAGGGCGGGGTGATATGAAGGATTGGGTCAGATGCCAACAGGCTGAACGCCATTTAGCCGAGTGTTATTATGTCGAATGCTATTGCTTTGGTAAAATAAGTCGAAAGTTTCTGTTAAACTGCATAAGTATTTTTTAAATTTGCAATTTGGCACGGCTCTATCTACGATGCAGGAAAAAATGTGTTTTGCTGTGGTTAGCTGCACGCACGTTGAGTAGATAGAAAGAAGATTGATGACGATTTTTAAGATTTCCTACAAAAAGAAGACGCGCTAGATGCAACTAGATGCAAGAAATTAAATAAGCTTTTTTGAAAATTGATTCGCTAGTGTGAGATTTGTTGAGCATCTAGAATTGAGATTGCGATTGAGAGATGTCAATTCGCAAAAATTAGCTCCAGTTAGAATTTTCCCGTTCTTTTATTTGAATTTTTAAAATTTTCCCGGTAAGCGACGCCAGTGATGTAGTGGTAAGCGCAATTGCCTCTCACCCTAAAAGGCCTGGGTTCAATCCCAGTCGGCGCCACCTGGATTTTCTGTGGCATAAAATCTCTGATCACGCCTTCCTTCGGATGGGAAGTAAAGCCATTGGTCCTCGGTCCATGAGTTGATGGGTCAATAGTGTGGAAGCTCTGATATTCGTCATGGGAGAATCACCCAGCGAAACACAGCAACGCAGCTGACAGAAAGACAGCAGCAGCAACGTACGTCTTGCTCGGTCAACAGCCAACAACGGAAAGGAGGCGAATCCTAGGTACGAGGTGCTGTTGAGGATTAACTATGTGTTCATTCATTTGACACTTAAACGAGAGTGATACGAATGGTACTACACTTGATTAACATGTAATTCGTCATATAAACACCTCAGATCTCACTCCATTTCTGATAAAAAAAAATCTTGCATGGCTACGGGATTTAAAATAGGACTAGTTTTCAGGCTACTCACTATCAACTGAATACACTGTAATATGCTCACGTTCAACTGGATAGTGAAATTATATCAGAAGGATTTTTCACCATGAACCGGCAGCTCCAACACACAAATTGCATTTCCCTGTTCTGCATACCGTTCATCTCCTGCTGTTTAAGCAACACTTTGATTGTACGCACCTTGCAAATCTGATACATATACATACTGCGCCGCCCGATGCAAAATTCTGTCCAACGGTGGAGTTTGGTAAATTAATATGATTATCCCGATTCGTACCTTCCTCAAAGTTTTCCTTGATCGCTTTTTACTCTCTATATACAATTTCCATACTGCCGTACTCTAACAGAACTATTAACTCAATACTTTCATCTCCTCATCTATCTATAAAATGACAACTTTAAGTCTGTTATTTAACGGCGCCGGTGGTGTAGTGGTAAGCGTGATTACCTCTCACCCCAACAGGCCTGGGTTCAATCCCAGTCGGCGCCGCCGGGATGTTCTGAGGCATAACATCTCTGATCACGCCTTCCTTCGGATGGGAAGTAAAGCCGTTGGTCCCCGGTTCATGAGTTGATGGGTCGATAGGTAGGGTCCAGGTGTGGGAGTTGCCTTCTTGGCACGTCGGTAGCATTGGTGCTCAGCACGGAAAACAAGATCGACGGAAAAAAACAAACCAAAGGAAAAAAAAAAGTCTGTTATTTGAAAGTGGTATCTTCAACTCTAAGATTCTAATTCTTGTTATTGAGCTCCTTCTCTTCCCGAAGTTCATGGAAATGTTCATAAATCACAGTGTCTCCGTGAACCCCTCGTTCACTATAGTCATCCGGCTACATCTAGACCAATGCCTTCACTTGTGTCCACTTCATTATGCCTTGCTGGGTGAGTCTTCACGTCATCAAGCTGCAAATCTGGAATCCATAAACGTGCCATAAACTCCACAGCGCAATTCGATCGGAAGCGTACAATGTTTCCTGACAGTCCGACCAGTATCCTCGCTGAAAAGCCACTATGTGTTGCGCTCTCTGTTGACGGCGCAGTGAAATACAATTCATTCGCCTTCTAACATGATGCCATCCATCAAAACAAATCGCAACGCACCAAGAGACGGTTTCAAGCCAAAAGCCAATAACTATTAGTGGTCGTTTTGTATGGATGTTGGAGGTTCCCTCAAGGTACAGCTCTTGTTTATCGAGAAGCAGACGCCATCAAACATTCTGCAATAATTTGAGCCTTCTCCAGCAATGTACTGATCATCTGTGCAAGCGAACAAGGGAGCTGCTAAGGTGCATCTTTCTGTCCTGATTCGTGCAGCTAAAAAAACATTCCATCCCTATCTGATGGTGTTTGAATTGAATTCCAATGACAAACCACTGCATGGATCACTCCGCTAACGGTGATCACATCAAATTCCCGATGGTATTTGTTACCTTTTGATTGGACTTCTTGATTAGGAACTTCAAGAAATTTGATAATTTCTGGAAGCATTCCTTCAGCATTTGTTTCCAGAGTTCTCCACTTTTGGTACTTGTTACTGGCAGTACATTGCTTTCCGTGGCAACGGTTATTCGATCCAGCAAGCAACTTGGTCTTCAAGCAATAGAGAAAATTAAACAGAACCAATATTTCCGGCCATGGGCATATTTTTGATTGAAGCGGAGTAGGCTCTGCCCGCGAACGGTTGGTTTTGTTTTCGCTGGCGCTGATTTCATCTGTTTTCGCATATTTTTTAATTGTACCAAATCAAACAAATATTAGTTTTCGCTTGGGATAAGTGTAAATTAAAATCTATCACGTCTTAAGAAGTTTTTTTTAGTGATATTGTACTTAATTAACGTGAAAAATCTGGGGCAAGAATTTGTATCGAGTAGCTGTGTTGCTGTGGTGTCGCGTCGGTCGGTTTTTCATTTCGCTTGTTTTTGGTGCTTTGCCTCCCGGGCATGTTTTATCGGGTATTTTTTTTTTCTTTTCTTGGTGCCGGCGTTCTGCCTTCCGGAGGATGCACGCGAATGAGGTGTCAAGAAAAAATTCGGTGCAAATGAAAAACTTCGAATGTGATTCAAAATGTCGTGTTGGGTTGTAAAACCAACGCGGAAGATTTTTTCGATTACCGCGAGTGAACAAACCGGTCCTTTTTCGGAGGCAGAATTTGGTGAGATCCATCTGATTTATAATCAATCATAAATGCATATTTCCATATATTACTAAATACGCACCAGATTTCGAAACGTCACATTTTGAAATCTGGAAGTGTGTTTGCAGTACCATTATTCATATGATAACGGTAGTGTTTACATACGGGGCTTATTGTACGTGAAAGTAACCTCGGAATGGACGTGAATTACCAGGCATTCTGAAATGGGTTGCTGAATCTGCAGTAGAGCTATCGCTTTCTAACTCCCGGACTAAACTTGCTTTAAATTATTACATCAAGGATTGTTGTAAGCAAATTTCTTCCATAATACCACTGCCGGCCAGTGGGGGTTAGATTGAATACACACACATACACACACATGGGCATATTTTGTTTGAAGCGGTCGTTCTGTACCATTCTCAGCCCGACAGCTCTCCAAAGAGCGTCTCGTGGTAGATCCCCAAATTACTTATAGGTTTGATAATTTCTACATCGTATGAAAGATTCTGATCCAAACCGGAGATAGCTTTAAATCCACGTCCATTTCGAACTGCTACCCAAAGAAATTCTCTGAACATTCATCTGCAGTTACAATCATGTACTATCTTGCTATCTCGAATCGCAATTATCCTCGAAACATAATTGCACGTCCCGCCTATCAGTCCAGCGTTCGGCCTGAACCACTGCTTCAAAACATCTCTAAGTAGACGTCCCGTCTCACTCATCGTGCGGTCGTCCCAATCCACTTCCATGAGATTAACAAAATGAACGTCCCATCTCATTCTCCTGGCGGTTGTCTCGAGCTGCATTCAAATCTTACACAGTAGATGTATCGTCACATCTCACTGACCGAATAGCACTCCTGCAAAACATGACTAAGTGCTTCATTACGTGAAACTAACACTTTTTTCAATAAGTGCATCCTGTCATGAGTCGAAATAAGTAAATTCAAACTTTAAATTCAGAAGTAACGCTAACCGTTGGGTATTATTGCTTTATGTAAATGTTCGTTTAATTCAACACTGACATTAGTTCACGAATATTTAAAGGGCGAACACGAAATTATTGCGACACATTCAACAGGGCATAACTTTTTTACCATTGGGTAAAAATCCACCAAATTTTGCACACTTTCTCATTGATGTGTATTGTGTACATGCTGTCAAACTCGAAGTCGTGTTTTTCGATTCAACGAAAATGGAGGTGAACCAACGCGAGTTGAGAGAAGAAATTCTTTCCAAACACCTGGAATTTCCTGACCTGTCGCACCGGCAGTTGGGAAAAATGTTGAACATTCACCATTCAACCGTCTCCAGAGTGTTGAAGCGGTTCCAGGAGCGGTTGACGTTGGACCACGGCAAAGGAGCTGGAAGAAAACCGGGACCGGAGAACAAAAAGACGGAGGGAAAGGTGAAGCGGATGATTAAAGCAAATCCCAACGTCTCAAGCCGTGATTTGGCTAAAAAGATAGGCATGTCGCAGAGCTACGTCCAAAATGCAAAGAAGAGAGCTGGACTACATACATACAAGGTACAGAACTTCCCAAACCGCGATGAGCGGCAACAATCGACGGCCCAAGCAACATGGCTTGTCATAAAGAAGTTGAAAATACTTTGTAATGACTAACGCAAAGAATCACTAATACTTTAATATACATCATTTAATACATTTATACAACCTAAAAAGCGCAAGACGCGGAGCTTATACAACTAAATACTGGTCTAACATGTATTTTGGAAACATCATAAAAACCAGCGACAAAAAAAAACAATAAAAAAATCTTGAGCATGGGATTCAATCACTGGTCCTTGGCGTGGTAGACTTGTTTCTACCTAACTAGACCAACACCGCTTGATGAAAGGTTTGTTATAAGTATCTATCATGTTCTTGCCAATGGCATGAAAATTATTTTCTCGTTCAACACGTCTTCGATCCGTCATGAAGACGTTTTGTTAGTAGCAAAGCGTACATCTAATTGCCAGAATGTTATTTAAACGTATTTTCAACTCCTTATAAGACAACCTGCACATTTTCAGTTGTATTAATTTATGAGATGTCATAAAAAAGTATTTTCAACTTTATTTATAACAAACCTCCGAATACCTCATGAGAAACTGTCAATCACGGCATGAAGAGACAGTCCGGCTCAATGGCACCGTGAATGTTTACGTCAATCTGGATTGATTTTGTATACGACAAGTTTTATAGTGGTATTAAAACAATAAGATGCACGTTCAAATAACATTTAAAGATAAAAGCAAAAGAAAACTATTTTGGAAAATGTTGAATCGAAAAAGTATGAAGAAAACATCTTTAAACCTCATATATAACGTAGGATGTTTTCTGCATTAAATTTATACAACAATCCGTTCTAATTCTTTTTCAAAAGATGTTTTATGTGTTACTTGGGGGCTAAAACTCGGGCACGGAAGCTCTACGAGAAGATGCTGACAAAATATGGCTGCTGTGTGATGGACGACGAAACGTATATAAAAGCCGATTTTAAGCAAATTCTGGGGTTGGAGTTTTTCACCGGCAAGAGCAAGTTCGATGTGGACGACAAATTTAAGAAGAAGAAAATGTCGAAGTTCGCCTCCAAATATCTCATTTGGCAGGCCATCTGCTCTTGCGGACTGAGGAGTGAGCCTTTCGTGACAAAGGGCACAGTAAATGGCGAGATTTACAAATCTGAGTGCCTCGAGAAGCGCCTTTTGCCGTTCTTGCAGCAGCACGACGAAGCTCCGCTATTTTGGCCAGATTTGGCATCATGCCACTATTCTAAAAGTGTCCTGGAGTGGTATGAGGCCAATTCTGTCCATTTTGTTCCAAAGGACATGAATCCGCCAAACTGTCCGGAGCTGCGCCCGGTGGAGCAGTATTGGGCAATAATGAAGCGGGAACTTCGGAAGAGCAAGAAGACAGTCAAAGACGAGAAGGACATGTTAAGAAAATAGAAAAAAAAAAACTGAGAAACTGGTACCGGATGACACTGTAAAGACTTTGATGGAGGGCATCAAGCGAAAATGCGTTCAATTTTACACTCAAGGCTCCATCGATTAACTTTTCTTTTGATTTTTGAAGTAAATATATGTATAAAACTACCCTAAAATTTTGGTTTGATTCTAAACATTATAAGAAAATTGGCATGACATTTTCGGTGTCTCAATAATTACGTGTTCGCCCTTTATTCTATTTATGCAACAAAATTACGACAAAATTATTCCATTTCAGCAATTTTTGGCAACGTATCTCACATTAGAAAAGATAAAAAAGGAATCACGTTCTACATTCAATTGGCATCACTTCAATCAAAACAAAAAGCTGAAACTGTGCAGAACTTTGAAATTCCCTCACTCACAGAAGAAATACACAATCAGCGTCTGCTTTCCGATCGCTTTGACGTTCTCTTTTGATTCCACTATTATTTTAACTTACCAATTAAAGATCGCGGCTTACACGCTGAGTAATTTTCACCAGGTTTGCCTAAAGATTCGGTTTTTATTTTATTCCGCAACACTAAAACCTGGAAGGATCGCCATCAACGGAAAGGGGGCGAATCCTCGGCTGGCTGTACGAGGTGTTGTCGAGGATTAACTATGTGTTCATTCATTTGACACTTAAACGAGAGCGATGTGAATGGTACTATACTTGTTCAACGTGTAATTCTTTCACTCATATACACACCTCACAAATAGGTAGGGTTCCGGTGTGGGAGCTGCCTCCCTGATGTAACTAGCATTGGTACTCAGTACGAAAAACAAGACCGATGGAAAACAGATCCAGGGAAAAATAAATAAATAAAATGTTCCTGGTAGTGCGATGCACATCTAAATCATAAGTATAAATCCGAATTCAGTTGAGCCGAAAGGATCTCTTAATAAAATGAGCCATTGAAATACAGAAAAATTTGCATATGTTTTAATTATCTTGAAAATTCGAATATATATCTCTTTACAGGATTTTTTGGAAAGGTTCTCGTGAATTTTATTTATCATAATTTCCCTTCACCTAAGATAAGTGTGTGTGCTAGTTGCTTCTAGCACTAGAACTTAAATCAATTTATGATTTATATTCATGATTTTATTTATTTAGATAGAGGAAATGGCTCTTATGTTGGCCTATGGATCTAAGATTGGGCCCATCGCTAAAAATCTGCTATTTATCAATATTATCTAGATGAACGCATCATTCTGATTGTACATATGGATATTTTTGGTTGCTATTGAAAATTTAGTTGATTGCAGAATTTATGTATGGGCCCAAATAAGGGGCATTTAGGCCGACATAACATCCATTCCCCTATATGGCAAAATATATGTTCTAATATTGTATTGAAATAATCCTGAAACAAATGTAAAACTTATCATTTTTAGATAGGCCCAATTAATCATTTTGTCGAGCTTCTGCATTCATGTTCCATCAGATGTCACAGCTGTTGTTTGCGGTGACATCTATCGGAAACTTCACACAATCTGTTTTCCTATAATTGTTCACAGAGGACACTACAGTGCAAGACATGTCTGGTACCTCTATATATGCATTTAGATTATTATTCGAAGTCCCTCCTTTTTTACACATTCTGCACACAAAATAGCTCACCCCTCACAGAATTTCCCAACGAATTTTATGTATGGGGCGGGGCATAAAGTGTCTTTTGCGCAGAATATGTAAAAAAGGAGGGACTTAAAATGTTAAAGCAAATGCATATATAGAGGTACCAGACATGTTTTGTAGTGTCAGGTACTCTATTTTGTAATCTGTGAAAGGGAAATCACAAATCGAGTGTCAACAAAATACATGGCATGTTGAGAGATTGAGGTCGTGAGAGCAAATTTTCTCTCTCAAATTTGAATTTTTTTGGCTCTCTGGGAACTGGTAGTAAAGCATGTAAAATTGTATGGGGAAAAATCATTTTTATTTAATTGTAGCTTGCTTAACAATAATTTTCGGGGAAAAACTGAACGACAAAGTCCCTGACTAATTTCTTTAGGTTGTCGTTCACTCTTTTTCACCTGAATATGCACCGAAAGCGAATTATTCCCACTTCTCTCAATTTCTATATGGGGATTTTTACCACTTCCTACCAGCGGAACAGCGCCATCTCTGTGGAAAATGGTCGAACAAAATGATTAATTAGTGGACCACTATGGCCAAAAACAGACACACTTACCCTAGTTCTATTCGGAATTTATCTAAAATAAGTTTGAAAATCTCTTTGGGATTATCTTGAAAATTTTCTTTATAACATAGCATAATATACCATAGAGGCCTCCCTTAGCTCAGTCGGTAAAGGCGCAGCTACAAAGCAAGACCATGCTGGAGGTGGCTGGGTTCAATTCCCGGTCCGGTCTAGGAATTTTTCAGGTTGGAAAATCTCTCGACTTCCCTGGGCATAGAAGTATGATTGGACTTGCCACACAATTATACCCATGCAAAAATGGTACAGGCATCGAAAGCTCTCAATTAATAACTGTGGATGTGCATCTAGAACACTAAGTTGAGAGCACGCAATAAGCTAATATGCGATATGCAATAAGCTTGAAATGCGAAGAAGAAGAATAACATAACATAACATAAATTCAGCAATGGACTAAATTTTCAATAGCAACCAAAAATATCCATTAGTACCGTCCCAATGACGCGTTCATCTAAATAAAATTGATAAATAGCAGATTTTTAGCGATGGGCCCAATCTTAGATTCATAGGCCAATATTAGAGCCATTTCTCCTATATAAAAATGAATTTCTGTCTTTCTGTCTGACCCTTATAGACTCGGGAACTACTGAACCGATCGGTGTGAAAATTTGTATGCAGAGGAATTTGGGGCCGGGAAAGGTTCTTATGACGGTTCGAGACCCCTCCCCCTTCTGTTACGGGGGGCTCCCATACAAATGAAACAGAAAAATATATCATGCTTTTTTGAATCGGTGCATAACATCAAGCTAATATTGAATCCCGAGCAAGGCCGGGCACACTCAGCTAGTAGTATATATTTAGGAATCTCTATTCAGCAATATGAAGTAAAGATTATGTGAAAATGGAAATATAATTAAATAAATACAAGAGGAAAGATCTCACCAAAATGATCTGCCTGTCTATTCATGTTGTCGAAGCTGTTTAATGCATCAACCTCGATAATAGCACCTTTTACTCAAATCGAGGAATATTTTCAGCGTAATTTCTATTGCGAAGCACTTAATTACTTTTACTTTTCAGCAACCACCTTTCACTTCTTCATTCGAAAAAAAACCCCAAAGCGATAAGATCACTGCCTCTCAGACCTCAGACTGCACTTAATAATTGCATGTCTAAAAAAATAGAACTTGCTCCTACGGACGACCATAGTGTTGGTGTCAGCCACAACCGAACCAGCACGATTGTATTGGTGCCGAATAGCCGCCAACGACGGTCACGCAAAAAGAAATATTAACAGGAAAACTACAGAAAACAAGCCAAACAAGTGAAATTACCTTCCCGGAAGGATTCAACCGTGATTTTTCACAGGTTCCACTGCACCGCTAATAGCACTTCACTTTAGCACCGGTTCGGACCATTTTCGATTCCGCCAACACGTGTCATTTTTTCTGCAAACACCTTGCGAGATCCCTTGAAATTTGCTATATTTTTTTTTTTTCCTTTGGTTTGTTTTTTCCGTCGATCTTGTTTTCCGTGCTGAGCACCAATGCTACCGACGTGCCAGGAAGGCAGCTCCCACACCTGGACCCTACCTATCGACCCATCAACTCATGAACCGGGGACCAACGGCTTTACTTCCCATCCGAAGGAAGGCGTGATCAGAGATGTTATGCCTCAAAACATCCCGGCGGCGCCGTCTGGTATTGAACCCAGGCCTGCTGGGGTGAGAGGTAATCACGCTTACCACTACACCACCGGCGCCGTTAAATTTGCTATATAACAAGATAGAAATCGTACACAGAGAACTCCTAACAAAAAATCATGGAATTCATCCTGCGACTTGAAAAGAATTTATTTAAAATTCGCTGGAATTCTCCATAGAATTGTCATGCAACTCACCTCAGAAATACCATAAAATTTAGCTCAGAATTATCTATATTCTTCTCAAAATGCCTTAAAATTAACAATCGGATTTCCCATCGGATAATCTTATAAGAATTTTATTGAAATTGTACCCTCTCAAATCTATTCCCTTGGTGTTCTTATCAGAATCCCCTTGGAACTCTCTTCAGAATTCAATGGAAATTGTATTTGAATTACCTTGGAATTTGTCCTTGAATTATTTTGGATGTATCATGAGAATTCATTCCCTCGGAATATCATTAGAATTATCATAAGAACTCTCAAAAAATATTATCAGAACTTATTTGGAATATTAATTTGAAATGGATCAGAAATTCTTATTACAATGTCATGGAAATTTTCTCAGGCCATCCAAACAATTCAATCCCAAGTAACATTTTAAGTTTTATGAAATACTACAAAGCAACTAAGGGGCCTCCCTTAGCTCAGTCGGTAAAAGCGCAGCTACAAAGCAAGACCATGCTGGAGGTGGCTGGGTTCAATTCCCGGTCCGGTCTAGGAATTTTTCGGGTTGAAAAATTTCTCGACTTCCCTGGGAAGTATGTGATTGCACTTGCCACACAATCATATCAATGCAAAAATGGTACAGGCATCGAAAGCTCTCAATTAATAACTGTGGAAGTGCATCTAGAACACTACGTTGAGAGCACGCAATAAGCTAATATGCGATATGCAATAAGCTTGAAATGCGGAGAAGAAGAAGAAGAACAAAGCAACTATAAAACAACATTCATAAAACCCTGGTCAAAGCTATTTTGTCATTAATGCATAAACCAAAACTTCATTAAGACTAGAATATGTCTAGTTGGCCCAACCTGGAGAAGGTTCTGAAGGGTGTATTGTCGAAGCTCTTCAAGATTGATTTACTGCAAAAGGTTGCATGACGAACGCATTCAGAACCATTTGAAAGCTACAATAAAAGCTATTTAGCAACAATAAAAACCCTTTCCGATCTTATCAAAATAATTAAAAGAGAAACTGATGGTATAAAAATCATGTTGAACTTCCAAATTTATAACAATAGTTAAGTGGCCTAGTTTTAAGTGCTATATTAAATTGTATGTGGAATTTACGTGTAAACATCGAAAAAATTAAGTCCACCCTCGTAAAACGTCGATTTGACTAATTATTTAACATTGAAAAATAAAACATATTCTTCAGATCTTTTTGCAGTTAAATGTTTGCTCATTGCTAAATTTACCAAAATATAGTTATATCTAAGAAAATATAGATTGAAAATCGAAGATTGTAGAAAACACGCAAACTAATTTTAGCATGGCGGTGGCATAAAAGTTGATTTTCATGGATCATTTGTGAAAAAGTTGTTTTGCTTTCAAGAATTCCTTAACAAATTAATAAGATTTTAAAATGGCTTTTATGAAGAAAACTTGCAGGCTGCATTGTATTTATCTAAAGCCATTTTGCTTGATCCTAATCCGTTAAGATTTATGGCAGCATTTATGGAGACAAAGTAGTCTGCAAAAAGTTAAACGTCAAAGATTGTTCATCATTCAATAGTTGCGCTGTGGGACTCAGGATTCTTCCAGGTGGTTTTCTCCCGATAGATTGGGAGCAGTTACTCAGACAGTTTGCGATAGTTTAATCCACAGACAAACAGACATAACACATGGCATATTTATCACTGTAAAACATCGTTGCTAAAACATTACCGCCATCTGTCGAGTAACAGATGGTGGTAGTGTGTCAACGTCAAACGCAAGGGAATTGGCTATGCGCGCCACAGGTGGCGATACTACCAACAACGATTCTTTAAATTGACCGTTAAATGCTTGTTCAATGAACAACTTGCGAGTGTTATGTCTGTTTGTCTGTGGTTAATCTTAAGGGGGTATTCCCAATCTTTTGCCTTTTTTCGGCCTGCTTTTCAATTAATTTTTTTTCAAGGAAAATGAATAGTAATCCGCCTAACTCTTTGGGATTCTTGTTTATTGAACATTAAAGTTTACAAATAAATTTTTTTCGACATAAAAAAAGACATTATTGACGTCACAAAATGGCGGCAAACAGACCCCTGTTCGCCGCAAACGCCTGGACGGGCGAAGACTTTTCTCTGGAACGGCTTCATCTGAATCAGATTTCGTGATGAAATTAATAATCTGCATAAGATTCTCTGGAGCTTCTCCCGTTGGCAGCAAAAAATCTTGCAAATTAACAAAATTTCGGCCATATGAAAAAACAGGCGATTTTTAGCCCGCTTTTTTGCAGCTTTAAGGTGCTTCAAACAATGTTAAATGTTAATATTTTTGGCTGAAAGTGGAAGAAGCTCCAAAGAATTTAATAAGGAACAAAATGCGCAAAGATTCAAGTCAATATCTCTTATAGTTTCTGAGAAAAATCTTCGCCCGATAAAAAAAATGTGGTTTCGAGAGAAACGCGTTTAAAGTTTTGACTTTAGTTAAAACCATTTGGGGGTTCTTACCATTAGTCAGCTATGCCTGGACACCGAATTCGCTGATCGGAAAACGGCTTGGGGGGATGAAAGTATATAGTCTAAAAACAAAAAAACGTGAAAAAAAAAATTTGATTTTTTGAAAAAAAAAAAAAGATCGGGAATACCCCCTTAATGCATATATATAAGTACAATACATGTTTTGCAGTATCAAAAGCTCTATTTTGTAGTCTGTGGGAGGAAAATTACAAACCGAGTGTCATCAAAATACATGGCATGTTGTGAGGTGGTGAGAGAAAATTTTCCCTTTCAAATTTTAATTTTGGCTGGCAGGTTTTTATTTAATTGTAGCTTGTTAATCAATATTTTCCACGACAAAGTCCATGAATGATTTCTTTCGGTTGCTTTGACCTGAAAATGCATCAAATGCGTGTTATGGCCACTTTTCAAATTCCTTAATGGGGTTTTTTATTACTTACTACCAATGGAACAGCGCCATCGGTCTGCAAAAAAGTCTAGACTAAAGTTTGTTCCAGTTAGTATTTGGCCGCTTCTTTTTAATTACTATAGCGCCTCTAGTTGTCGTAGCAAGAAACTTTTGGCAGTATTGTTTATTTAGTAGTGAAAATTTCGTCAGGATTCATGTACTTGTTAAAAATTATCGAAGATGGAGCGTGAGCGTGACAGACGTGAAAAAAACTGCACACATTTTGATGGACGATGAAACTTACGTAAAAATGGACTTTGGACAAATCCCGGGCCAACAATTTTACTTTGCTAAACGTTAAGGGGATGCTCCGGATAAATTCAAATTTGTCTTTGCAGACAAATTCGCTCATAAGTTGATGATTTGGCAAGGCATCTGCAGTTGTGGAAAGAAATCAATGGTTTTCACCACTGGAGTGACTATGAATGGACAACTTTACAAGAAGGAGTGTCTCCAGAACATAAGTTTGCCGTTCATTCAATCACACGAAAGTCCCGTAAAGTTCTGGTCTGACTTATCCAGTTGCGGCGATGTCCTAGAATGGTATGTACAGAATAATGTCGATTTTATTGAGAAAATTATCAATCTACCAAATTGTCCAGATTTTCGGCCCATTGATAAATTTTGGGCAATTATCAAGCGCAAATTGATTCGGAGAAGTGATGGAAAAAGATGGTAGAGGAGGTTGATAGTACTACTGTGCAAGACATGATGAGAGGTATTCCACGAAAAGTTCAAAAATTCATCCGAAAAGCTGACGAATTATTTTTGTTGTATTTTTCCTTTAAAGATAAATAAAAATCCTACAAAATGATACAATGAATTTTTGTACTTTTTCCCCTTGGAGAAATGACCTATTTTGTATGGCCAAATTCTTAATGGAACAGAATTGAAATGACTCATCATATCCATTTCATGCAAATAGCAATTTTCAAGTATTTTCAAATGATTTACTAAGCTACGAATTATACCTTATGCTCAAGTGAATCTCATGGGAATGACTACTAACATATTCCCGCTAATCAAGTTACATCAAATTTTAAACATCCTTATCCTTGCACTGCTTTACATCCCAAAAACTTGTTATCTTCGAAGGAAGACGCATTGCCATCCCCTATCGACAGCAAACAAACCATGACGGATATCTTTCATCCGTTAACTGGAACAGCGGCAAAGTCCAAGGCACCCTTTCGAGCGGCAAGTACATTCGTATGAATAGCAGAAAAGGTTATTCCTTCCAGAAACAAAGAGACACGCAAAATCTTCGTCATGCACTCTGGGATGATCAACGGGATGACGACGTTGTCGGTTGGTCCAGTTAGGAGGACGAAGCACATACCGTGACCCTTTGTGTCGTTCGTTGCTCAGACGCATGGGCCAGCAGAAGGAGGGCAGAGGGGCAAGGGGGGATGAGTGTCCTGCTCAATCTATTGGCTGAACGTGCTGTCTTCTGTATCAGGCGAGGGCTGAAGATGATGATCGTTATTTGCCGAAAAATTATCGTCCCAAAGAATGGTCTCTTGTGCTCGACAGTCCCTTGGGAAAGTGATGAATGTTGATGACAAAATAATATTTCAACATGCCAAGCCAAGGGGTTTTAGCTATTTCTATTAGGGTGGCTCAAAATATCAGTTTTGCTCCTTCCCACTCAATCGATTCTTAATCAGGTCCTGATCATTGTCAGAAAAATTTGATCTCATTTGGTTGCTATATTATACTGACATGAAATATGTAGAGTTTGACGTCAACTGCCCTACACTGCAGCAAATCGACATGTACGGTTTATTGGATCCATCTTATAACAAAGCAATGTCAGAAGATTTGTTCATTCTATGTGATGATTGATAGATTCCATTGGATTATCACTTAAAAACTATGACTGTGAAATGATTTCAAACGTAATTTCACATACTTAGTACATGATATTCATTTGCCTTGAACGTGGTTTGCGATGGATAAGATGTATATGAATATTGTCTGATATATATTATGGTGAAAACTGTTACTATGTTATGGGTGGGAACAGACATCTAGAAACTAATGGAAATCCATATAAGTTAGCACTATACATAATAAAATCCAGTAAAATAAACCTGTTTCCGTGATGAATATTGCCCACTAAAAGATATGTCTTATAAGATAATCATTAATATTTTATTGAAGTTGCTTTTAACTATTTTTGACATGTTGGTGAGTTCTATGCCGTTAATTTTCACGAAAAGTTCACTATTTTTCTATACAGAAATTCAAAACAAAAAATTTTATGGCCGGATTTGGACAGTTTTTGACCTGTTTCATACGACCGGAAGGTGTATGCTGGTCACAAATGCCGTGCCAAACTAATTTCCTACGCAATTAATCAATCTTTGATGTGAATTACGCTAATAAACACAAGGAGCATTTCTTATAGCAAAACTTGCCATAACAAAATGGGCATAGTTCATTTTAGTAAACAAACTAACACTTCTTCCTACTGTGTCACATATGTATAAGGCGCATAGGACCGCGTTGTCCTTGTCTGCTTTAACGTAGTATACTGCTTTACTTTTCAGCTCCTTTACAATCCGAATTTCCTTCTCGTTGGTGCGGTTTTGTTCTAGTCCTGTTGTATACAAGCTGTAGGTAAAATATGAAGCATCCGATTTCGATGTTATTCGGCAAGACGGTAAAATGTGAGAACGAGAGAGTTCTGTCAGATAAAGATAGAGGGTATGAAAAAGAGAATATAGAAGTGTATAGTTTACGAATTGGAATAAACAGATCAGAAATCTTTTGGTGATAAACCAGAGCACAAGTGTATTTAATTAACTCCCGGATATCTGCCCCGAAACCATACCTACCAAAGTCTCATTTTATACATGGGCGACGTAGGAAAAAGTTTGAATACTTTTAGAAGTTAAACACCGCGTGTGAGTGAATTATAGTGGTAAAACCTCGGCGTAAGTGAATAAGTTTTGTACTGTGAATAAAATTGGCGGTAACGCTGATTTTACGTGCAATTTTGCTGTTCAGCTGCTAAAGCAGGGCCATTTTCATCATAAATATGCTGAGTATCATGCAGTGATTTTTGTTTAAAGGCGTTTCGTAAAAAAGGCGCATATTTAATTAAACCAGTTAGCAAAGGTTGATATTTTACGAATCCTCACAGCAGTGTATAGATTTTGTTTTTTTGAAATTATAGAGAAAAGTGATTAGCAGTATTTTCAGTTGTGTGAACGCCATTTTCTTTTAGACCTTTTTGACCGTGAACGACGACCGGCGCTCATTGCTTTTTCTTTTATTTTCGTAGCGCTGTGTGTGTGTGAAAGCTTAGCCAGTCATCGCAGAATTTCATCGTCATGCTCACCAAGTATTGCCTGAAGTTTTGGTTACAGCGGTGTGATTATTTTTTTTAGTTAGTGGTTGCAGCCAGTGCAGTTTTTTGTGGTCCGTATCGGCCAGCGATCGGTTCAGTGAACCATACAGAAGGGTCAGTGAACCATACGGAAGGGTCAGTGAACCATACGGAAGGGTCAGTGAACTCAGTTGGCACGAAGTGATCTGCCATTGGATTGCTGTTGAGTTGCTGCTGCTGTTTTTTTGGTAGAATTGTTGTTGCTGTACTGCTGTTGTCCTTGTTTATGTTCGATGTGATAGTCCTGACCGTATTCTGTGATGATGTTGGAAGTGTCTTGGTAATCGCTGTCTCTACGTCAATGATGATCTGCTCCACGTCTGGCTTGGTTGTAGCCGCGTATCCTAGCCCCTTGTTGAGGTGTGTCAATTGTTCTTCCGTGAATGCAGTCGTCGATCGATTTACAACCTACCCATCAATTGAGTGAACCCTCGTCGTCGTGGTGATGGTGGATGGGATCTGCTCACCCGTTTGGTGTGTCGTCCGTCTCTGTTGAGACTCGTGTCGTAGTCTGTTTAGCAGTTGGTACAGTACTTCTTCGAAACAGCGAGCCTCAACGGATACAAGGAGACAACAATCCAGGCAATCATTGATAAAAAAACGAGAATTCTACAAAGGAGATTAATTACAACCCCCACCGCAGAACCTGAACCCTTGAAACGAGTGTCCGTTCCATTTCATCAAGATTAGATTTAGTTTTCACCAGTAAACATAATCAGTTGAAATCATTGTTAGGATCCACTAAAGACCCAGTTAATGTTTTAGGTAAAGCAGGTGTATATAAAATAAGCTGTAACCATTGTAACAAAGTATACGTAGGACAAACCAAGAGAACTTTAGCAACTAGATTTCAAGAACATATAGAGGAGGTTAATAAGAAAAAGAAAAAGGCCTAACATATGATTTCTAATCAAAGGTTGCAGAACACATCTTCACAGAAGATCGACGGAGGACATCATAATTTTACGAACCATGGAAACTGGATGTTGCAGAGAACCTCGAGATCAACAAACAACGGAATTCAACTTTACTCAACAGGGATCAAGGAAACGGACACACATGGCTTTTCAAGTTACTACCTAGGACACATCAACGAGTAAGCAGCGGAGTACCTGCTCCTACAGGAAATTTAATTTAAGTTTACCTAGCTTTTTAGTGAAAATGTATCTGTGTTAGTATATATTCGGTAAAATGCGATGTTTTTCTTCAGTCGAGTATTAGTACAAGACACTGAAGAAGTCTGCACATTGTAGACGAAATACGCGTATCTGTCAAGGATAAGCAAATAAGGTAGTGGAATTAAATATAATTACTAATCTTTCTCCATCTTCTCGCCCACATTCATCAGGATTCACTAACATCATCATCATTTGGTTGCGATCTTATACTGCACTAGCCCCCACTGAAGTTTAAACGGGAATTAGTATGGGAAAATTGAACTTTTTGTTCCAATTGTCCAATCCTTTTTCCAAAGTGATTTACGGTTCAGCTTACTATATGTTATTATGTGAAATTTCATAAACTTTAACTTTACTCAAGACCTCATTTTTAATGTACTTCAAGATAATTAATTAATTAATTGATTTCGAAGCGGATAGTGATCAATCGGCTGCTTTCAGGGCGTCACTACAACTTGCACTGATGTTTTGTACAATTACACCAGTGTTACCTGCTGAGTATGCAAGAAGAATGTCATATTCGAAATGAATTAATAACTAATTACCTTGTACATAACTGAGAAAATTTCCATTAAGTACAGTTTATCCATATATCATTGAGGTAAAAGGTCAGGACAAGTCAAGCAAAAAGTTCACTTTCCCAAAAACAAAAAATCAAATTGCCAGTGCAGGCTGAGATTACAACCAACTGAGTTCAAATTTTGATTGAACGATCAGGACCTCATTTAGAATCAATCAAATTGAGTAAAGCAAATTCAATCTTTTGATCCACCCTAATATCTATACATGCCTACATGCAAACACACCCCCGCCTGATATATCGAGAGCAACCGAAGAAGGACTGACCGGGGTGTAATCCATAATGACATAACGGGCCTTGTTTTGCGTGCAGGAGTCAAAGGGAAGCACAGCTCATCTTGATTGGTGTGAGAGCGTGCGGAAGGGGAGAATGGTCCCATGAGAACGAATTATAACCCTCTAAAACAGATTGCCAGGGATTTGCCGTTGCCAACTGGTGTAGGAGGGTGTTTCCAAGGAATTAGGCCAAGAAGCAGATAAGCAAAATCGTTCAAAGTCGGAGGAAGATGGTTCAGGGTGGGGAAATATTGATAAAACCATCCAGGGTCTAGCCGTTTATCGCAAGCATGCCTACCGAAATGGCAAATATTGGAAATAAATTTATGGCTGAATATTTAATGGCTGGAAGTTTAAATCAGTTTATCCCAATTTATCTCCAGTATCCCCACACTGGGAGATGGGATGCTGAAGGCTTTGCTGGGATTAATCTTTAATCGAATGAATGTAGGTTCAGCTGGAAAGCTGTCATAGCAGTAACGCAGCAGAATGTTGTATGAAAGGTTGGATACACCCTGCCCCTCGTTCTCTAAGCTTTTGTCAATTCATTCAATTATTCAAGGAGCGCTTATAAAGTCACAAATCTTTCGAATGCACACCGGAAACAGAAGGTTCATTGTGTGGGAAAACTTTGACACCAGTTCAGCGTTGTTGGTAGCACTTGGCTTGGGTTGGAAGGAATACGAAATCCCTACGGCAGCAGTGCTTGAAACAGCACAAAAACAAAGAAGTGCAAACTTTCCCACCTTTTTCTGGTTCGCGTCGTCGTCGTCACCGTCATTCGCTAGGAAAGTTATTCCATAATGCATTTATATAGTGTAGGTATCACCGGGAAGCGTAATTCAATGCGGTCTACGCCAAAAAAAAAAGTCACACTGTACGAAGCTCTAAGTTTTCTTCAATTCCGCAGTAGAAACGTACCGAAAATCAAATTTTGACCAGTTTCATCTTCTTTCAGCTCACCGTTCAAACCGTGGTGGATGCATTCAAAAGTTCCACACCGCCTCAATATGCGGTTGTTCTCATGTTGTGAAACTATTGCTATAATTCAGCTCACATTGCACGAGGAGGGAACAGAAGCATCACAAAAATCGGCGGAGGAAAAAAGAAAGCCCGCGCTGGCGCTATCCTGACAGAGAGCAGATTGCATACTGCACCGGGAGTAAACTTTTCACGGCATTCTGTACACGAATTTATGTGCTCTTGTACTAGTAGGAGACAACAAAGGTTTATAAGACGCTCAGTGGATAAGCTTTAGAATTAATAAAGAAAACTGTGTGCTGAAAAATTTAACGCCTCGCAACAGGCATATATGCAGAACAGAGGAGGTGAAAATGCTAATAATGGCCATCCGCCACTGAATAATGGAAGGTCTTAACTCTTCAAAAGAGATGAGATTTGATCGACAATAGTTAAACTGTTGTTTCTTCAAATGAATCAAACAGTAACACGATTTGAAAGGAAAGAGAGAAGAGACAGTAGGAGATGACGGGTGAAGGCGGCCAAACTTTGGATAATTGAATCAATCCACTGCTTTGTTAGCATAGTTGATGTTGTAAATCACATTTTAGCTTGATAACAGGTGAAACGTCAAAATGAAGAACAAAAATACGATGGCTGGCTCTTAAATTTTTTTTTCCGGAATTTAATGTTTTAAAGCGGCAGGATTGACTGCATGCTGTCACTAAACAACCCAAATTTGAGTAGGATCTACTCATATTCGTCAAAAGTAAGCCTGTCCCAGTTAGTAAACAAAGTTGGAAGTGTCAAGATGATAAATGAATAGATTGATAGATTGATAGATTGCAAGTATTACAAGCAATCTAGAGTTAATGAACAATCAACAAAGCACCCTATTACACTAGCAACCCAACAATCTGATCCTATCATAATTTTCAGCAGTGTCAGGAATGCTCACGAACCCCAAAAATTTGCCAGAAAACTTATTACTAACTCAAGGTATCTTTCAAATAAGCTTCAAAATTGCATTTTTTTTTTTTATCAAATGTTTATTCAGTCCTCTATATCCGTAATACGTGCGCGAGGCTCAAACCTTTGTAGACTACTTTTTTCCTTATTTTTTATGTGTTTTGTGCTAACGTAAGAACTACACGACATTCACAAGACGCGACGCGAGACAAGACACAACACTTATCGTTCTTACAACTTTAAAATAAATTAAAATTTACCTTACTGTCGACCGGTTTCGGGCGTGATGCTGCCCATCTACGGGACAATGTCCGACTGATTACTTGGATGTTCATACGTTGTTCCGTACACGTCCAAAAAGAAGAGAAGAGAAGCTACTGGATTCTCAGATTTGTCAGGTTGAAAAGGCAGGATATAATGGGGGGGTTCATCTTCATTCATTAATGGTTCAGCAGCATTGGTGATGAATGATGATTCCCAGGCGTTTAGATGTGTAGTTTTTCTGACGGATTTAATGAGTTTTGCACCTTTCCAGTCAATGTTATGGTTTAAGCTAATTGTGTGTACTGCCACAGCTGATTCATTTGATTTTCTGTTGTCTACAGCATGTTTATGTTCCTTTAGGCGGACCTTTACTTTGCGGCGCGTTTGTCCAATATAGACTGAAGGACAATCCTTGCATGAAATTTGATAAATTCCAGACTGTTCATCCGGCGGAACTTTATCTTTCAAATTACACAACAGGTCACGCAAAGTGTTGTCGCTCTTGTGTACTACCTTTAGTCCTTGTCGCTTGATTGTGGATTTGATTGGATTCGTAATTTTGGGATAGAACGGCAGACTGATTCTTTTTACTTCCTCTCCCATTGGTTCTAGTGTGGTTATATTTTGTCGGTGCTTCTTTCGTTTGTGTTTTCGGAGAATTTTGTCCACGAACTCCTTTTCATACCCATTCACTTCAGCCGCTTTGTAGATACGAATTCTTTCCTCTGCAAACTCGTCATCCTCCATGGGTACATTGTAAACACGGTGTGCCATGGAATGAAAAGCGGCTTGCTTTTGAGCTCCAAAGTGGTTGGAATCGGAAGTAATGTAGCGATCGGTGGACGTCGGTTTGCGATAAATACCAAATTTCAGGGAGTCGTCCTCCTTTCTGGTTATCATTAGATCCAGAAAAGGCAATTTCCCATTCACCTCTTTTTTTACCGTGAATTTTATTGAACTGTGCCGGGAGTTAAGTAGACTTACAGTTTGTTCTAAGTAGCGTTCTTTCACTGGTGCAAAAACATCATCTACATAGCGCCTCCAAATACGTGGGAAAAACTTGTGTTTTTCAGCATCGGCTTCAAAGTCGCTCATGAAGATGTTCGCCAGGAGAGGCGAAAGTTTGCTGCCCATGCTTAGACCAAACGTTTGTTTGTAAAATTTCCCTCTAAAAGTGAAAAAAATCTGGTTCATGCATACCTCAGCCACAAGCAGATAAGCCTGGATGTGATTGTGTGGCGCTCGACTGCGTTCTAGATGTTGACGCAGGCTTCTTAAGCTACTTAGGCTACTTTTTTTTATTCATTCAAAGGCGGCATGTTTCTCAGAGTTTTTAACTATGTTAATCATCGATCGAGTTTCGACTTGCTGCAATTACGGCCTTCACACGCTTCCGGCATGCACGGCAGCTTCTAATAATGTAGTCTGAGGCTTGCTGTACTCGGGTGGCGTTTAGAACAGGTCTTGGCCTTCATGACGCGCCATATTGAGTAACCCAGCGGATTAAGATCGGGGCTGGAAGGCGGCCACATATCCTTCGCCCCGAACGGAAGATGTTCCTGCAACCACTTCTGAGTGCGGTTCGAGGTGTGGCCAGACAACATTTCGCCTTCTGGAATGAACACCAGGTCCATTTTTTTGCCATGGGAAGCCACCAATCCAAACACCATAACGCTAGCAGGATGCGTCTTTTACAGGAAGAGAACTACCGGTCGGTTCTGGAATTTGATACGGGATCGACGGTAAACATGCTCTCGTCGGTGAACAGGATTACCGAATTTTTTCGCTTAAGGAAGTTCAAGATTTTCTTGCATCGTTCGACTCGTAGCTCCCAGATGCGGTAGGTAATCATGTGAGTTTTTTTCCGTGCCCTCGACTTCACCCCGCAATCTTCTTTTACGATCTTGCGTGTCGTAAAGTCACTGATCCCGTGTTCCTATGCCATTTTCCTTATTGAATGCACTAGATTCACCCGAATCTTCTTTTTGATAGCAGCGATAACCCTCGGAACCCGAGCTGACATCGGACGACCTGTGGCCACCTTCGCGGATAGCTGTCCTTTCTTTTCTCGGTTTAAAACCCTTTTGACGGTCCATAGGGACACGGGCGATTGAAATATCTTTTTGCTACACTTGCGCGTGGAACAAATCACGAATACGCTGCCACTTCGTCATGGTGCAACTGTCAAACTAAGTAAATCATTTTCTTTTATACACAGCCTACTACGGTATGAACTATAGGTTACGGAAATAAAAACTTCTGGGAGAACTCTCTAGACACATTCGGCAGAAGTTTAATTGAACTTCTTGGAGAATATGGAGGAAACTTCGGCACTGTAAGAAACTTCCTAAGGTAGATTGGAAGAAATTTCTGGAGAAATTTGGAAGGCATACGGAACAGTCGGAAGAAACTTCAAGGAGTATTTGAGAATCCGGAAGAAAGAGATCTCTTTAGTTCTTTATCCAGCAATTTTCCTAATATTCATAAAATATCCCTGAAGACCCCGCAATATCCCTGAAGTTTTCGGAACATTCCGGAAATACACTTCGGAATATTCCATAATTCCTCGGACATTCCAGAGGAAGTGGAATTCCATCGGTCGAGCCCCTTGGAGCTACCATCCATCTTTAATTCATCCCGGTAATCCATCACCGGAGCTAACGGCGTCGTCAAGCCCATCATTTTTCACGCCGTCGCGTGGGTGTGCAAGTGATAGTGAAGCGTGTCGTCATCTTGCCGACCCACCAACACCAACCATCACCACCGGATAGCAGCGTGGACCAACACCAACGCACCACGTGATAGCAGCGTTTCCACAGACACGCTTTGTGCCGGTGTAGTTAAGTAGCGAATAAGTTTTAATTATTGCCCCTTTGTTTTCGTTTCCTCCTTCTCCCATCCCACGCAATTTTTTCTTCTTCTTCTTTTTCTCTTGTCCCTGTGTGTTCCCTGTGTGTAGTTGTTTTGTATCTATTGCGGTGGCAGTTGCCCCGCAATGGATGGTAATAGTGATGGCTGGGGGAATACCCTTCCTGCCCTTCCCACTGAAGACGAACTGTCCGACGTGGAAACGACAGCCACGGTGACGAAGTACACCGGAACCATCCCGAAGCGGCCCAGGCAAAAACGAGCACCGGAGCCCGTACCGCCTACCCCATACCCCGCCTAATCCATCGCCACCAACACCACCAGCACCGTCACCCCCCGCACCACCAAACCCGTTTCCCCCTACCCCACCTAATCCCTCTCCCCCCACACCGCCAAAACCGTCTCCCCCTACTCCGCCTAACCCTGCCAAGAAAACAAAAACTGCCCCCCGCCATAAGGCATACCCAGACGCCTCGACAGGCCCATGGGTTGCTTTTTTTTCCGACCCAAACAAAAACCGCTTAACGTTAATCAGATGGAAAAAGATCTATTTAAACATTTCTCGTCAGTGACCGACATTTTGAAGGTGAGGCCAGACAATCTGCGCGTCACTGTTGGTAACCGCAAGCAGGCGAATGAGATCGTTGCCTGCGAGCTTTTTACGTTGGAGTACGCTTACATTCCTAGTCGTGACGTGGAAATCGAAGGAGTGGTCACCGAAGCGAGTTTGACCTGCGATGACTTCTTGAAGAGGGGGGTTGGTGTCTTCAAGAACCCCGTTCTTCCAGAAGTCAAGATTCTTGACTGCACCCAAATGCAGTCAGCATCCCTCGACGGGACAAAAAAAAATCTACTCGCTGACTGACTCGTTTCGAGTGACTTTCTCCGGATCGACTCTGCCGGATTATGTCCGAATTGGGAGGATTCGACTTCCTGTGCGGTTGTTTGTACGAGGGGTGATGAACTGCACCAAGTGCAAACAATTAGGCCACACCGCCGCCTTCTCCGGCAACAAGCCACGATGCGATCAGTGCGGCGAGAAGCATGCGGAGGGTGCTTGTGGTGCTCCTCCTAAATGTGTTTATTGTTTGGCACCTCCGCATCCTCTCGCAGATTGCCCGAAGTATAAACAGCAAGGAAAAAAACTTGAACGGTCTCTGAAGGCGCGCTCTCAGCGTTCCTTTGCGGAGATCTTGAAGACTTTCAATCCTCCTCCCAAAATCACTCCGGAAAAAGAAAACAATAATCCGTTCAATCTTCTCCCAGTTGACGAGGACGACACTGACTCAGAGGGCAATGACAGAAGTCCTTTTGTTTTCAAAGGTCCTTCAAGGAAGCGATCCAAGAATGACTCACAGAAAACAAAAAAAAAACTGACTCCCAAGCC
Organism: Ochlerotatus camptorhynchus; assembly: GCF_037179485.1. Taxonomy (NCBI): domain Eukaryota; kingdom Metazoa; phylum Arthropoda; class Insecta; order Diptera; family Culicidae; genus Ochlerotatus; species Ochlerotatus camptorhynchus. Next base: position 3,092,539 of record NW_027040507.1, on the reverse strand, counting down.
CCCTTGGATAAATCAAGAGGTCACGGAAATAAACCGAAACCCAATCCACTGGGTTTTAAGCCTGTCGATTATGACAAAGAATTTCCGGGGCATCCGGGAACATCTAAAACCCCAGATGTCCCAGTTTCGCAACCAGAACAGCAGAACGCCATGTTCACGCTTTCTGGAATTGTGGACAGCATTCTCGATCTGTTCAACATCACTGACCCTCTACGGAGCATCATTAACATGATGCTTCCAATCGTGAAACCTTTTCTGAAGCAATTTGCTTCCAAGTGGCCCCTCCTTGCTTCATTCGTATCCCTCGATGGATAATTTTCCAAAAATTGATACGGTATCTCTCCTTCAATGGAATTGTTGAAGCATTCTACCAAAACTATACATATTCAAATTTTTACTGCATAACATACACTGTGATGCGTTTGCTTTCTGCGAAACATGGCTCTCTCCAGATGTTAACCTTTCTCTTCACGACTATAACATTATCCGTCTCGATCGTGCAGATTCGTACGGTGGGGTGCTCCTAGGGGTCAACAAACAACACTCATTCTACAGAATCGACCTTCCTCCAGTGTCAGGTATTGAAATTGTCGCATGTCAGGTGAATATTAGAGGTAAAACCTTCAGTATTACCTCGTTATACATCCCTCCGAGAACGGCTGTTTCTCGGCGAGGGCTATCTGACATCTGCTCAGTGCTACCTGAGCCGCGGTTGATCTTAGGGGATTTAAATTCCCACGGTACAGGCTGGGGAGAGCTGTACGATGACAACTGCTCAACCATCGTCTATGAGCTATGCGACGATTTCAATATGACCATTCTAAACACCGGTGAAGTAACTCGAATAGCCAAACCTCCAGCAAGAGAGAGCAGACTAGACTTGTCACTCTGTTCGAACTCACTATCATTGGATTGCATGTGGGAGGTAATCCAAGACCGCTATGGTAGTGATCATTTGCCCATCAAAATTTCGATTTCCAACGGTTCATCTTCACAGTGTCCAATCAACATCGCGTACGATCTCACGAGAAACATCAATTGGGAAGAATACGCGAACGCGGTCCGTGACGGTTCAGAATCGGTCGACGTTCTCTCTCCGTTGGATGAGTACTCCTTCCTATCGCGGTTCATAGTGGATTGCGCGCTTCAAGCACAAACGAAGCCTGTTCCTGGCACTACCATTCGCAAACGTCCTCCCACTGTGTGGTGGGACCAGGAATGCACCGACGTGAATAAAGAGAAGTCTACCGCGTTTAAACAGTTTCGTAAATACGGTTCCCGCGAATACTTTGAGCGGTATACGGAGCTAGAGGAAAAGTTTAAGACCTTGGTCAGGGCCAAAAAACGTGGTTACTGGCGTCGGTTCGTCGAAGGGCTATCGCGAGAGACTTCCATGCAAACGCTCTGGAACGTCGGCAAGAGAAGGCGTAACGCGACATCGTCGGTCAACGAGGACAAGGAGTACTCTAACAAGTGGATTTTTGACTTCGCGCGTAAGGTTTGTCCCGATTCGGTTCCGGTTCGATGCAACACTCGTGATCCGCCGCTGGAAAACGATGACATGGATTCCTCGTTTTCTATGGCAGAATTCTCAATTGCTCTTCTTTCATGCAATAACTCGGCTCCGGGAATTGATCGAATCAAGTTCAACCTGCTCAAGAACCTCTCAGAAGTCACAAAGAGGCGATTGTTGAACTTTTTCAATCGATTCCTTGAGCTCAACGTTGTTCCGGATGATTGGAGACAAGTGAGAGTTATCGCCATCCAGAAGCCCGGTAAACCCGCGTCGGATCATAATTCGTACCGTCCCATCGCAATGCTGTCGTGTATTCGGAAGCTGTTAGAAAAAATGATTCTTCTTCGTCTGGACAAGTGGGTCGAGGCGAATGGCTTACTCTCAGATACGCAATTTGGATTCCGTAAGGGCAAAGGGACGAACGACTGCCTTGCGTTGCTTTCAACTGAAATCCAATTAGCCTATGCTGAAAAACAGCAGATGGGTTCAGTTTTCTTGGACATTGAAGCGTTTGATTCTGTTTGCATCGACATCTTTTCGGACAAACTCCATGCGAGTGGGCTTTTTCCGATTATCAACAATTTCCTGTTTAATTTGTTGTCCGAGAAACGAATGAGCTTCTCTCATGGCAACTCGAAAATTGCACGAATCAGCTACATGGGTCTTCCACAAGGCTCATGTTTAAGTCCCCTCCTGTACAATTTCTATGTCAAAGACATTGATGAATGTCTGGCCGAAAATTGCACGCTAAGGCAGCTTGCAGATGACGGCGTGGTTTCCATGGTTCGACCAACAGCACCGGACCTGCAAGGGCCATTGCAAGATACCTTGGATAATTTGTCTACTTGGGCAATGAATCTGGGTATCGAATTCTCTCCGGAGAAAACAGAGATGGTTGTTTTATCTAGGAAGCTTAATCCAGCACAGATTCAGCTTCAACTTATGGGTAGAACAATCACTCACAGCATGTCGTTTAAGTATTTAGGTGTCTGGTTGGATTCCAAGTGCACTTGGGGAAAACACATAGCGTATCTGAGGCAGAGATGCCAACAGCGAATCAATTTCCTTCGTTCCACAATGAGACAGGAGATTCAAGGAATTCCAGAGCATCACCGTTCCCTGATTGTCCCAACTATTTTTGCGAACAAATACCGCCACGTCCCCACCGAGAAGAGATTTTTCACAGATGGGTCGGTGATAAATGCGTCCACTGGTTTTGGAGTATTCCACGATCTTCATAGCGCCTCATACAAGCTTCAAAAGCCGTATTTGGTATACGTTGCTGAATTAGCAGCTATATCGTATACGTTAGAGCGTATTGCATCACTTCCACCTGACCATTATTTTATTTTTACGGATAGCCTAAGCTCCCTGGAGGCTATGCGTTCAATGAGGCCGATAAAGCACTCGGCGTATTTCCTCCAGGAAATACGATCGTCATTGAGTGCTTTATCAAACAGCTCGTATGTCATCACCTTGGTATGGGTCCCTTCTCATTGCTCTATCCCGGGCAATGAGAAAGTGGACTCGCTGGCCAAGGTGGGCGCTATGGAAGGCGATATTTACGAGCGACAAATCGCCTACCACGAATTTTTCACGATTTCTCGTCAGCAAGTCCTCGCCAACTGGCAACAAAAGTGGAATGATGGTGATCTGGGAAGATGGCTACATTCTATTGTCCCACAGGTGTCGATCAAACCCTGGTTCAAAGGGTTCGATATGAGTCGTGATTTTATTCGTGTAATGTCCAGGCTCATGTCCAATCACTGTTCGTTGAACGCCCACCTCTTCCGTATTGCACTCGCCGACAGCAACTTATGTACCTGTGGAAACGGTTATCACGACATCGAGCATGTTGTTTGGTCCTGCTCCTTGTATCATTAGGCGAGATCCGTTCTGTGTGATTCCCTTAGGGTCCGAGGAAAACAACCCTTTAAGCCAATTAGAGACGTCTTGGCTTGCCGTGATATCGACTTTATGAAGCTTATTTACGACTTTCTTAAAGCTGTTGATGTATGTGTTTAATGTTTTGTGTTTTAGTCATCCTTTACGTTTAAGTTTTAAATTGGTTCAAAATACTTTCCCTTGTCCTCCCTCCAAATGATAAATAAATGTAATCCCTAATCTCGAGTAAACCGCGAGTAATCGGCCTCCGTTCTGCTAACATTAGTTGTAAGAAAATGATATTCACACACAATTATGTAAAAAATATTCGGCTCCGCAAAGCTAACGCATCTGAGCCTTGACAAATAAATGGATTATGAAAAAAAAATTCCTCGGAACTTCTTGAAAGTTCCTGCCATTTTCCTGAAGTTAATGGCGCTGTTTTGAAGTTCTCTGATAAATCTTGAAGTACTGGGAAACCACCGGAAAATCTCTTATCTTCTTTGAAGGTCTCTTGACTTTCTAGAAGATTTCAGGACTTCTTAGGGGCTGTTAATAAACTACGTAGACAGATTAGGGGAGGGGGGTTGACAATTATCCACGGCCCATACAAATTTTAAATTTTTTGTATGGACAATTGTCTACGCTCTCAGAATTTTCTTTAAATTCATAAAACATCAGCATTTTTTTTCAAATTCTCGAAACTGCCATTATAAAGGACGGACCTCCCCTTAAAATGTTCTAACAATTTTCTAATGTCCATGTTATGTACTTCCCGTACGTTTTAAAATTTTGTATGAACCTCTCTCATGAACTTTGCTGGGTATTTCCAAAAACCCCTAGAAGCCAGAAGAAGCTTCCAAAGGGAGTCGAAAAAACTTTCCAGTAGGAATCGGAAAATAGCTTACGGGGCAAGCTGGAAGCAAGTTCCAACTTCAGGAAGTGAAAAAATGAACATTTTGATGGACCTATTTGTTCACTGAATAAAAGTATTTCCCGATTCCCAGGAATTACCGAGATGCACCATCAGCTGTTTCTCGATTCCTAGTTAGTCAAAAACGGCGTGGAAATGGAAACATTAGTCGACAGAGTATCAAGCATAAGACATGTTTAGGGATGAATATGTTTTGAGCAGGCTCAAAGAATTTGAGATATTCAAAAAGATTGAAGTCTCTCACAATAGTCTCTCTAACAGTTCATCATTTTGAATTTTCCAAAAATCGGTATAAATCGGTATAAAATCTCATAAATCGGTTTTCTGAGAATCATTATCCGTAAACCGGTATCAAGTTCGAAAATCGGTATAAATACCGATAAATCGGTATATCTGGCAACGCTGAGTGCCAATAGCTTGCCGGGCGAAGGAAAAAAAAAAAATTGAACGAGAACCAGAGCTGCAGCAGCAACCGTTCTCCTACTTATCCACTCAATGATCACTACGAGGCATGCGTAGGATCAATTCTACCGCGGCACAAGCACAATTTCACACTTAATTAATCGAATATTTATCACAGCACTGCGAAATAAACTATAACGTTCGCCATTACCAATACCAAAAAAAGGTGTATTAGAGTCAAAACAAGAGAAAACCCGTGGGACCCACGTCGTAGTTTTCGAAAGATTCCCTTTCCTTTCACTTGGCAACAGAGGGCTTCTGCATCAATTTCAAATGACTTCTAGCGAGAAAACAAATTAGCGGCTGTAGTAAATCATTATAGGGGAAATGGATGTTATGTCGGCCTAAATGCCCCTAATTTGAGCCCATACATAAATTCAGCTATCGACCAAATTTTCAATAGCGTCCAAAAATATCCATTAGTACCGTCCCAATGACGCGTTCATCTAGATAAAATTGATAAATAGCAGATTTTTAGCGATGAGCCCGATCTTAGATCCATAGACCAACATTAGAGCCAATGTTCGGCCCAAAGGTATAAAGCGCAAATAGCGCAAAATCTTCTAAATATAAAATAACAGGGAAACGTGCGATATTGGTGTAACGGGTGTTCAATAAAAAATGAGATTTTTTTCAGTCATATAGCTAGTGAAAAAAAAAATTCAACGAATTCAGTATTTTTTATTAAAAACATAATGTTTATTATTTAAAAAAACGTCAATTAATATTTGAGAAGGGGCCCTGGTCAGCCGTACGACGCAACTTAGTCGCAATGCTCTCACAAGAGCGCTGGACGGCACTGAAATCATTCTCATTTTTTATCGAACACCCGTTATAAGGCTAGCATGTAGCAAAAAGATAATTCATTTCAATTCATGAAATTATCAAGTTTTTTCATGACCACCACAGTGTAGCTTTTTTAAGATCATGCGCCTAAAAATCTACAAATATGAAAACTTAACTTAACTTTTTCTTTAAAAAAGAGTTAAAACTCGGTTACTTTTTTAAAGGGATGTATCAGCTTTTGTAAACAATGCATTTGATCGTCAATTTGGCGTAACTGGTAGCTCGCCCACGCATGTTAACACTACCATCAGATAGGGGAAAAATTCCCCTACCTGCTAGTGGTGTTAGTAAGCGTGTGCGAGCTGCCAGTTACGCCAAATCGACGATCAAATGCATTTTTTACAAAAGCTGATACGTCCCTTTGGAAAAGTAATCGAGAAATGTTCGAAATTCGTCCCGAAAATAGTCAATTAATTTATGGATTACAAATCCACGGCAGATCTGGTATAGTGAGAAACCTACAATTGTGTATTATTTGTTGAATGAATGAGTTATTAACTTGATAGGCCGAAGTGAGGGGCTAGGCTGACAATCCATCCCGTAACCTTAACATGATTAAATATGCATCAATTATAGAGCTGAATCAAAACTAATGCACGCAATTTGAATATAGCTGGATGGATAACGTGGATGTGTCCTGCATTTTTAACATCTACAAGATCTATTGTTCAAAGACTCCCGTGGAAACTATGTAAACCAATGTTTTCTCCGGACGTCAAATTTTATGCATCCTCTTCGAAGAGTTATATTCATTCGATTGCATAAAATTACATCACGCTCAAATGATGAACCTGGTCTGATAGTGCTCATCTCTCTGCTGAATTATTCTCCGTTACAAACTTGCCAACAACGTGTAGTTTTACGATCCCAAGCACCGCTTGCATTCATCAAAGATTTAGCTTTTTGTTCTACTTCATGATCTCACTATTCGCTCGAGTATGCCAATTACTATTTTATGATCCCTTTCTTGTTCCATCAGAGCGCTACATACAGCCGTCACTCGACGAAAAAGAAAAACAAGGACTCTCTCATCGCACCGCGTCATATCGTTTCCGTTGAGCCAAAACTTTTTTCCCACCCACCCAAGAGCATCATGGGCAGCCTTCCCCTTACGTATCGTTATATGTAGCTCATGCAGAACAAAAGGATCAGCATCACTGGCTGCAGCTTATTTGGTATGATTCCTGCCGTCGTAATGTGTCTTCAACGTAGATGTTCGTTCCCCATCGGCTCATGCTACCGGAGGAGACAGCTTTACGTTCACTCATGCAGCATCAAAAGCAGAAGCAACAACAAACGACACACCAGTCAAACAACCAGACTTCCAGGGAAAGATTATCCTTTACTGGGATCAATGGGTGAATAAATCAAGAGAACCACTTTTGTGTTGTTCTCTGAGTTAGCTGCTACTCAGACAAAAACAACATGGCTAAAGGGCATCGATCATCGAAGAAACGATACGGATTCGATGTGAACAGGAGGAGACCTTCCAGCAATGCACGTCTCATCCCCGCTGCAGCAACATTGAGGTTTATCCATTTGTCGTCCACCAATAAAAAAGAATGCTACCGGACACTGGACAGCGAGGGACCCACTTAAAATGTTTAGGTGTGATGGAGTGCGTATTGGGCAGTTCTCTGAGGATAAGTTTGATTGAAGAAACATCAAGAAGGGTTCAGCCCTTCAGGATTTGAACTAGTTAGTGTAACCCAGTGCAGTCTTCTTCGTACCAATTGTACCGAGGGCTGCTTTGTTTGATGTTGTCGTAAAACGGTAAATCTATTGTTTGCACTACGTGAACCACTTCGGGCACATTATCAACGGGTGATACAACGTGGGACCTCCTAACTGCAGCAACATATCTACATCAAGACCGAGTGGGGTGGACGGGTATTTCTCCGGTTCTCGAGTTGAGAATATGTTCAACAAAGAAAGATTAACTAGAGTAGAATTAAGCGCTTGTGAGAAAGTTCATGAAACGTCATTCGTTTCATCAGCATTTTTCAACTCGCATACCTCACATCTAATGGTCGTCATTGAGTGAAGTGAGGGGTTTTTACGACTCCTATAGGGTTGTGAAAAGTGTACGACTTGGCAGCCGCCATCAAACCCATGACGGCGACGAGATCCGGTACCAAAAGGGGGTTATGAAAACACTCACGATTCAAGTACTGTGCATGGTTCGTACCCAGCGATAGGGTACTATTAATTTTATGGTACGTTTGGGTGCTGCTTTTCTTTCCACGATGTGTATGTGGGGCAAGAAAAAAAGATGATTGATGTGGAATCAGCGTTTTCACATGTATAATTTATAAAGGAGCTAGGTGGCATGACAAATGTTGAAGCCCTGCTTGAGAGCTGCTTAATGAGATTCGTCTTGTTTGCGTGGAACCGTTGACAATGGAACCGTGAGATGTATTACATAGGTCGTTCGCAAGAATGTTGAATGTTTTATTCATTTTTTTGTTTATTCACAATGAAATAATTGACCCGGTGCAGGGCCAAAGTAAACATAATCACGGTGAATATCGTTTCCCTGAATTTGTAATTTTTTTTTATATAAATTACAAAGATAAAAAAAATATCTATAAAATATGTTAACATGCATGAGCTCTTTCTACTGTGGCTAGTTAAGATCTGGATCAGAGCTGGCAAATGTCATTTTCAATGAAAGACCTTACGCGATATTTACAGAGATACTTCTCTCACTATCATCGGATGAGAAAACGATGATAGAGATTTACTTCAAAATCTCATCGATTTTTTTTTGACATGACAGAACGTGACAGTGCTGTTAACATCACTATTACCAGCGCATTTATTGGTATTATTGTTACTTGTACCGCGGAAATCTTAAAAAAATATTGCTTGTCTAAGCTCAACAAAATTAGTTAGAAATGTTGATGTCAAAACCGTATGGCAATTATTGTCATGAACAATGTTGGGAAAATACCAAAAAATCAAATCTCATCAACGCTCAAGATCACGATTGATTTTCGTAGACTTTTGTCAACAAGTAAACAACTGCAGCTCGGAATATCCAGCTAAAAAGTTACAATTTCTCCAAATAGGATAAGAAACTTGTGTTGCTACAATCAGATTTCTACCACGATGGCCCCTGGGCTATAGGAAGCTATCTGGTGTCCACAGGTTATTGTATAGTCAGAGGAACTCGTAGGTGCTACCTCTGAGCGGCCGAGTTTACTCGGAACGGGAAAACGATGCGGTAATAAAGATCAAGGGCGATAATCACAATAGAGCATCTCCGGAGTGATTTGAGATTTGGGCGTAATTGCTTTGTAAACAAAGACGTCAATTGCCAATTTCTCTTGAAATAAATAAATTAAACCAAATGATAGAGGAATCATTCCTCTACCTCATAGCGTTATTAGTTTTCGAGATTGAGCTTTTTTTTTCGCGAGAAATTGGTGATTGACGTGTTTGTTTACAAATGCAATTACGCCTAAACCTCAAATGACTCCGGATCTCAGGAACAAAGAAGTAAACAAAAGTAGCATACATTTTACTCACGGTGTATTCTCCTGCCTTTACCCTGGCATGCCTAATCATCCTGCCTTTCTTCATCTTCTTCTTCTTCTTCTTCTTCTTCTTATTCAGGGGCGTCCCCCTTTACCACTGATCACGTTGACGCTGCTGTTGGCTGCACGATTCTGAACGCGCAAGTATTCGACTGCGCCGATGTGTGAAAGCGCAGCTGCACACCGATGATATACACCAACACTGATAAAAGTATCCTCCTTCAAGCGCACACACCTCGCCGGGCGATTTTCCTCTACGTCGATAGTCTTTCCGCTTTGCATGGATAGCTGCTCGCGCTGGGCGCAAGCTGATCCCGACGCCATCTTGCTCTTAGATGATTCTTCTTTCGCTTTGCGTGGATAGCCGCTGATCCCGACATGATTCTCCACCGATGACACGCCGTGTAAACACTACGCTACTGGTATAGAGCACCTTTCGTTCACGCTTAGTTTCCTTCACACATTCCACCTGGGACGTCCACCGGAAACAGGCTCGCCCCGTCTACGCCTTTGTCATCCTGTGACGATGGTCGATAAGACACACTTGCTCGATGAATTAATAGGAGACCCGACCGACATTGGTGTCTTGCGATACAGTAGTCGTCCTCCGTGACACCGTTCGTGGTGGTGTTCAGCCGTGTAGACAAAAGGCCCTATTGAGAACACATACACATTAGTTCTCGTTTCCAATTGGAAAATACAATCAGATTTACCTCCTTGGAGGGCCTTTGTTCCTGCTACTCGTCTTCAAATGACCTGCCCTTTGTCCTTAGCTGGGTTGATCAATGCCTTTGCGTCAAAGGAATCGTGGTTGCTATTTAGGGGAATATGGCTTTAGAAAGGTTTCTAATGACGACTTTCAGAATAGGTTACCTCTCAACTCAGTGGATTACTTCCGGTGGTGGCGCTGATTTTTACCAACTTGTAGTTTGGCAATTTGGTGCTGAATCGATCCGTGTAATCTGCATAGATAATTCGTTGTTAGATATTTCTCACTGCCAAGGTATTACAAGATTTACCTAGGAATGGCGGATGCTCGTCCGTTCAGAATCTCAGGATGCGCATCCACTTTGCTCCACGTGATTTTTCGGAAACGACGTATTCTGACAAAGAAATGTTTCTTTAGCCGTATCCTTGTCGGTAATGATTGATGTGTACCTTTAACAAATTCCAGAGGTGAAAACTGCTGGATTTTCCTATGCAGTTTCACTTAGTCCGTGTTTTTTTCTGCAGGAATAATTACACACGCGTCCACTAGAGAGATTTGCAACCGACGAATGATGGGCAAAATTTTGATTCCTTTTGTGCGTTTGAGCCGAGGGGGGCGACTCTATCTAAGATGCGGGAAAATTTTTGCTTTGCTGTTGTGATATGCACTCGCGCTTAAGAGATAGAAACACGATTGATTATGATTTTGAAGATCTCCTGCAAAAAGGTGGAGAGCGATGCGAGTAGGTGGCTTTAGATGCAAGAGATGAAAAAAGATTTTTCGTAGATCTATTCGCTAGTGTGAAATTTTTCGACCATTTCTCGATGAACATTTCAAATGGTCCTATCTGCTTTGATCGATTCTCTTCATCGACTTTCTGTTTTCATAATCACTGCTATGCAAACAGATTTCGCGCTAATTCTACCACATAGTTTGATAAAGGAGGTTCTTATCTAGCGTCCAAAACATCAAATACAACAGGGAAAGGTTTTTCAACTGAGTTATTAACGAAAGAGAAAGTCGATGAAGAGAATCGATCAAAGCTGATAGGACCATTTGAAATGTTCATCGAGATTTTAAATCGAGATTTAGATGTGTCGCACCCCTCGGTTTGAGCGGAGATTCGCTCACTCTGCCGTGAGAGCGTTGACGCGTCGAAGATTTGAGCGATGCGAGATGGATTCAGCATTGCGGGTAGCTGTTATGATGCAGCATGAATTTCATACGAGATGTGCAGTGTTGCACGTAGCGGGTGTTTTCTGCTCATAGCAATAACTTTGAGGTGATATCATGCACAAAATATCGCACCAGCTGCAAATCTCAACAAACTGTGGTAAGATTGAGTTTCATGATTTTTGCTTTACCCCCGAATGCAACCGAAACTTCACTTCGTGTCTGCCATCGGTGATGAATAAAAAGAGATAGCAAACTATGCTTTCTCTTTCTAAGAAAACGATGTGCAACGGAATCATTTTTGTGTCGAGTCAACTCTCAGCTTGATTTTTGCACGTTGTGAATAGTCTCGCAAGAAGCTTGTAAAATCAATCAGCATGATATTTTGTTCCAATATCACACGCGATGTTGCGAGCGCATGAGAGCGGAAAAATACCAATTGATTGCTGATTTTACCAACACTGCTCATGAAAGCTTGATCATTGGAAAATGACAAGAAATCTAATGATAGATAGTTTCGTCTCGTGATAGTGAGAGGACCTGTTTTCTCATTGTCACATGACGGCCGTGATATTTACCAGCTCTGATCTGGATCTGGCGAACAGGAAAGCCAAATAGCTTGGTAAATTGTCTGATCGAAAGCTAAGAAACTGTCTGTATGTGTATATGTAAGGATTTTTCAATGGTAAGAGTTGGTGGAGTAGGAGGATGGTGTGAAATCTATTTCTGAGCATGTTTTCAAATGGTTACAATCAATGAGGGACGAGAAATTCAAACCTGCGTGGGCCAATGGCTGCCATTTTCAGGACTGTCACAATAAATTTGAATTTAAATGCAACCCAAATCCACTCGAACCTTATAAAACGTTTAAAGTCAAAATTCATATCTTTCACGAAGTGTCCTTTACCATCCAGAGATTGCATAAATTTCAATGAAGGTACCTGAACTTCTTATATCTTTGCATAGCATTTTTGAGGTTACTTGATTTTTTTTATCTCTGTGTATCTAAATTTCATGACATTATCCTCAGTAATGGATTCCAAAGCATTTTCTAAATATCCTAAAAATTTAGGAGGTTCTCTAAGCTTCTTTAAAGAACTCTAAATTACGCTATGGTTGATTCGTGCTTCACTAAAATTACTTAAAGCTTCCCTGAGTTTCATTTGAACGTCTCTGAAGAGCCTTAATGATGTTCCTAAACTTTTCTGAAATCCTTTCAAATTTATCTGAGGTGTTCCCTGAGCAGTTTTCGGAAAATCATTCTAAAAACTCATTTATTGAAACCTCCTGAGCGAATAAGCTTCCGTCTGAATCAGCAAGCAAATCTCATGCTAGAGATTCTTATGCATTTTCACGTAAGGCTTGTACTCGAAAAAATGCACCATTTTTATCCGTGTGTTACTTTTTTATCCGTGGGTAAAAATTGTAAATCAGAGTATAACTAGTTTGGAGTGAATTGTTTAAATGTTCAAAATTTCATAACAATCGGTTCAGTGGTTATTGAGATGTCATCGAAACAAGAAGAAAACCGCCGGAGAATTTTGCGTGCTGTCATGGAAAATCCGACTGCGACCATGAGATGGATCGGAAGACAACTGAGAATCACCCATACAACTGTGTCTCGGGTGGTAAAATCGTTTAAGGAGTCCCAGACGACCGAGCGGCGGGCTGGAAGTGGAAGAAAATCGAAGACAGCTGACCCTGTGAAGGCCCGGAAGGTTTTGGATTATTTCAAGCGTAATCCGAACCTTTCGATTCGCGACGTGGCTCTGAAGGCAAAGTTTTCCGCCTGGTTCGTTCAGAAAACCATGAAACGAGCTGGGCTTGGTGTATTCAAGGTCCGGAAGGCACCGAACCGGCGTGATCAACAAAACACGGCGGCCAAATCCCGCGCAAGGAAGCTGTATCGAGAGTGGTTAACGAAACCGATGTGTGTGGTTATGAATGACGAAACCTACATCAAGGCAGACGCAAAGCAGATACCGGGGCTGGAGTTCTACGTAGCCAAATCACGATTTGATGTTCCGGAAGACATAAGGAAGAAGAAAGTGGACAAATTCATCAAAAAAAAATACTTGCTCTGGCAGGCCATATGCCATTGCGGTAAACTGAGTAAACCGTACATCACAATGGGAACCATCAACAGCAAAATTTACCGCACCGAGTGCCTCCAGGCGAGACATTATTTTGGCCGGACCTGGCATCATGCCATTACGCGCGATTGACGTTGGATTGGTACAGAGACAATAACGTTGCTTTTGTACCAAAAACAGCCAACCACCCAAATTCACCAGAGATTCGTCCGGTGGAAAGATTTTGGACCATAATGAAGGCCAAAGTTTGGAAATCGTCCAAGGTGCTTAAGAACGAGCTGGAGTCGAAGAAAGAATGGATGAAAGTGACCAAAAAGGTCGGCTCCACCATTGCACAAAATGTAATGAGGGGTCTTAAGGGAAAGATGCGGGTTTTCAGCGATGAAAAGTAATTATGCCGAAACATAATCCATATGTATTAGTTCATTCGCTGAAAGTTGCAAGAAAATCCGACTTAAAATAAATTTTTGGCGAACACTTTTGTCTGGTGCATTTTTTTCGAGTACAGGCCTTACTCATACTCTCAACGTCAAAAATCATTCCAGCTCAAAACTCAAGAAAACCGGTCTATTGTCAAGCGACTTGAGTGTCAAACAATCCATAGAACTGTTTCCGCACATCTAAGGTACATGAGTCAGTGATAAGGGGAAAACACCCCTCACCATCCCTTATCAACCGATGAGTTTGGTAAAGGAGATGCTCGACCCGATTCGTGCCTTCCCTAAAATTTATGTTTTGCTCGCGTTCTACCTTCTACATACAATTTGCTTACTGCCGAACTAGCAACTCTATACTTGTATCTCCGCATCTATCGTTTAAAATGTCATCTTTAAGTCTGATATTGACGTTAATCGTCTCCAGCTATGTAACTCGTTAAATTTACGCATGAAGTAATAAAACATGATTGCTTAACGATTGTGAATGTCTCTAATAAATATAACAATGTTGTTTCCTACGTAAAGAAATACTTACAAAAGCGTACTATCAAAATGTTCAAACATTTTACCGCATGTTCTTGTTCTACGGACGTAAAGTTTTAAGCTTCCATGGTTTTAAATATTCCAAAAGTTTATATTTTTCATGAGCATTTTTCAAAGTAAAATTTATTAAAATTGAAAATGTACTTTTAGATATATTTGAGTTTGTATCACTGTTTTAAAAATTTTACTCAAAATTACAACAAAATACCGTGTAAATTTTGACCAAAAATACTTAATTTTTTTTACAACTTTGTCTCAGACGTCATTTTGATCAGTATTGGCGTGTTCGTGGTACAATTTATTGAAAAATGTCCAGAACTCCATATTCGATACGAGAAATGAAGAAACTCGCGGGCACTCGCGGGAAACTTGCGACTCCGCCGACACGGCAATCTTGTGGGCACCAAGAGAAGGCAAACGGACCGAGTCTTTCTTCCACCGAATAAAAGTCTTCAACACTTCGTATTTAGAACGATATTGTACGACCTATATTGTACGACCGATAGAAACGCGTGTACGTCCAGATCGGTGACCGGGTGGAGATCAACTGTCTTCTCTATGTATCCCGATCTCGGCTACTACAGTCTGCTACACTCTAGATGACTACCTACTATTCAGAGAGCCAGAGAAGCTGGTGCTATCACATAATAGGCTATTGTGATAATCCCGGGTCAGTGAGAGTATATGAGGCACATGTAAAAGACCGACATCGATTTACAGATAATAGGGTGGTGCGAAAAGGATTATTTATAATTGACTTTAGGATTTGGATTTTAATATAAATACTTTTAAGTGCATGTAGCTAGTGGTAAGTTTACTTTTAAGCAATGGTATTTAAACAAATTTTGATTTAAGAATTTGACCTAAACGAACTAATTAATAAAATAAATGAAAATGAAAATAATGCAGGATCAAAATGGCCGAATTTTTGCCAAAATATCAATAATGCGAAGTTTAATGCCAATCGGAGAAGGTTGAATTTCTCCGATCCACTATTTGGCGTGGAACAAACATAACCAATAATCGATGCTTGCATCCGAATGCAGGTCAAGTAAGAAATGGGTAGGACTGTGTTGACGTGACGCTCACTTTGATGGAAGCCGAGAATCTCCTTAATGTGAAAGGACCTGGGATTGTTCCCACTTTTTTCTGTTCACTAAAATGCAAAAATAATATTAAGAACAAAGAGAATGCAAGAAATTTTTGAATTGAAAACTCATCTGTGATTACTGCACAGTTGAAATTCGCAAGACAATACTCATAGTCATAGGCGAATTAAACTTCTCGAATTCGATTTGAATTTTTTAAAACACTGTCCTTGAGTCTTTCTAATAGTTTCTTAGCAGAAATGGGGTTTCATGAACTTCTTTATATTTTGCTGAATTTCTCTGAAGTTCATTGACCTTATTTTAAAAATTAAGGATGCGTATCTCCAGGCTTCTTGGAGTTTTCTTAACTCCTCTGATCTTGTTTTCCGTGCTGAGCATCAATGCTACCGACGCGAGGGAGGCAGCTCCCACACCTGGACCCTACCTTTCGATCCATCAACTCATAGACCGGGGACTAACGGCTTTACTTCCCTTCCGCAGGAAGACGTGTTCAGAGATTTTCTGCCTCAGAAAATCCCGGCGGGGCCGACTGGGATTGAACCCTGGCCTTTTGGGGGTGAGAGGCAATCACGCGTTACCACTACACCACCGGCACCGCTGTTCCTGTAACTTACAAGAACAAACTAATATGCATGTCCAGAAAATGGACCTTCACATGTTTGTCTTCTAACTTTCAACTTGTCACCAATATTTACAAAGTATTTTTGGTTCTGTTCCCAGAAATATTCAAAGGCCATCCTGTACAATCAAATCGAACGATAGGATCTCAAATGTTCTTGGAAGCCCTATCATGCAACATATCGAATCATGCCACTTAATTGAATTTTTTCCCTCTATTCCTTTCAACGCATCAGTGTTCAGCAGCCGGAACGATCGAACGTTCGCGAGAATCAATTACAAAATTGCTATCAGCACTTCATTAACTTTATATCTGCGATGAAAACACCGGAAATTTACTGTCACTTTCCGGATCGATGCGTTTCCTTTCATCTTCTAGTGGTATCGTCCTGATACCAGCTACAGCACACGTTGTATACTAGTGCCTGGCACGATGAGATGCCTGGAGCCAATCACTCATCGCATGAAAGGCACCTTTTAAATCAGAAATCTTCGTGATTGTAAAGCACGAAAATAAAAGAAACGAAAACATGGGTTTTTAAAAGGTTTCGTCAGGGAGCCTCAAGAGAAAAAATCTAGCAAAGCCACTGTTAAAATGTCGAAACTGAAATCAAACCATGTTCATATTTCCGACTAATGTTGAACAATGTAGAAGGTCAAATGTTGATCGATTTTCTATTAGAATCTCCCAGGGCCATCTCAAGACATTTCCGGCTATTTTGAGCATTAAAATCAAAAGTAAAAAATCACTGGTGAACTGACTTCCGAGCATTGGGAAAGAACTGTCTCATGTCACTCGTGCCAACCAGTGTTGGAAAAGTTCGCGATATTTCACGAAGTTAACCAAGGGAAAAGTTCGCGAGTCATAGTGAGTTTTCGCGAACTTTTCCATCACTGGTGCCAACAATAACAATTACAATAAAAGCAATTACAATGTCAAAGTCATGATGGCCATATAAGCTGGCGACACAATGCCTAGCACCCTATGTAACAAACACAACCGAAAAGAAGTAAATCGGTCAACATTACATGAGTCCTTTTGCCTTGTTCGAGTTGAATGCTCCAAACAGTGGAATTACAATCATAGGGTTACGGTATGTAATGTGGGTCTAGTCCTTTCATTCGGCCTATCACGCAAATAAATAATTAATTAAGGAATATTACACAAAAAATAAGGAAAATATTGATCACTGATGATTGATAAATGTGTACCACACACAAATCAATTTATATCACAACATTTCAATACATTTTCAGCTCTCGTAAGTAATAAAACTGGTTGAGAATATCACTCTGTTCGGAGTTTTTAGCCGCCATGACTTCTAAGGTTAAGATGGGAAGGTTGCACTGACGATCATCAAATGGCCTGATTATGGCATTTATTGAATGGAATTACCTGATAATACACACTAGACGTAAAACTCACAGTTACTGTTTGAATATTTTATGTTTATTTTAATTGTTTAACAACGTTTTCACAAGTAAATCATGGACCCAACTTTAGGGACACATTTCTTTTCTATGTTCCTAACTTTGGCCCATGAAATTCATTTGACAGCATATAGCAATAAGAGTAACGTCAACAATGTGGTTTGCATTTGGATGATAAGGAACGAACAGGAAGGGAGATTTTTTCTGCCAAATCTGTATAATGAACATCACAATGTTTTGATTTAGATATTCTGCGGTCGAAAGACGATAAGCGAAATTTTTAATTTTTAATTTTTAACTTGAGTGATTTAATGTAGCTTTCGTAAAATTTTCTCTAAGAAATGTTTTGAGGAATGAAGAGTATTAAGTTAACAGTGATAGTGATAAAAAAAAATACATAAGAAAACGTTACCAAGAGCGTTTTTTTTGAGAATCAAACAGGATAGGACGAAGTTGCATCCATAAATAGACCCAATTTGGGGACAATAGACCGATATTACATACATTTCCCTGGTGAGTTTTTGTCTTAAAAAAAGTAAGTTTTTCAACTTTTTGCGGTTCCTGATAGCAAACGACATGATAAGCATATCTAAGCATACCATTTAGCAGTAGAATATCGTTTGCAGGTAAATTAATTGATGAGTTATGATTAAAAACGTAATCTATGGCTGCATATTAGACCGAGGTTAGGGACGTATACCCTATGCGTTTCGTAAGGAAATTTACTAATCACGTGAAAACGAAGATACCACTCCAGTGGAGGATTTTGATTCTGGTTGGTATTTTCTTTTATTCTCTTCTTTCACTGTGATGAATCGACTTGTTTCGTTCAGATTTGGTATGCCGGCTGACAATGGTGCTTCGTTTGCTGAGTTGAAAAGCCCACACAAAAGCTGTCTCTTCAGTAGAACATCAACCAGTTGATGATGATTCCACGAACCATTTGCAACATGGCGAGACGCACACGTGTGCGGGTCTTCTGATATAGCGCTGGAGTTGATGATGTCAAGGTTATTTGGCAGCGCTTTCTGTCTGGGCGGGAAGTGATCAGTATAGCGGGTAAGATTGATATTTTCATTATTCAGTAATGCCCCGATATTGAACAGGTTTTCTAATGTTTTATGAAACCCATGCGCGTTTTCAGTGGGCTTATTACACCAACGTATACTTTAAACATTCACCTGGAAGATGAATGAATAAGATTTTATATAAATTATTGAAAGATAAAACTCTGATGCGCGGAGGGGCTGACAAAATCGGGCCATTACTATATGAATTTTTAAGCTAACCATCCATGCAAATGTTGCTTTTCGCTAAGATGAAATATAATCGTATTTGCTTTTATTTTTATTATGAATTGAAATAGGGGCATTAACGTATTCTCGTCCATCGAAACAGCGTCCACACTTCTATAATCAACGTCACATGCTTAATAAAGCTAAAAAAAAAAAAAAAAAACGTCACATATGACGTTTTTGTTGGTTTACATGTATATGCTGCATGCTGTTCTATCCATTGCATTCAACAGAAATGTTCAAAATAGTTTGAAAACGGGTTTTAAAAACACTCCAAACTTCTCAGTTGAAAGAGACTTTTGTCAGCAGCCTTTTTTTTTCTTCAGCAATCTTTCTAATTGAACTACGTGTTAACCAGTTGTTCCATTATCGGCATTTCGAAATCAACCGTAAAGGGCGAACACGAAATTATTGCGACACCGAAAATGCCATGCCAATTTTTTTATAATGTTTAGAATCAAACCAAAATTTTAGGGTAGTTTTATACATATATTTACTTCAAAAATCAAAAGAAAAGTTAATCGATGGAGCCTTGAGTTCCATTTTCTTAACATGTCCTTCTCGTCTTTGACTGTCTTCTTGCTCTTCCGAAGTTCCCGCTTCATTATTGCCCAGTACTGCTCCACCGGGCGCAGCTCCGGACAGTTTGGCGGATTCATGTCTTTTGATACAAAATGGACAGAATTGGCCTCATACCACTCCAGGACACTTTTAGAATAGTGGCATGATGCCAAATCTGGCCAAAATAGCGGAGCTTCGTCGTGCTGCTGCAAGAACGGCAAAAGGCGCTTCTCGAGGCACTCAGATTTGTAGATCTCGCCATTTACTGTGCCCTTTGTCACGAAAGGCTCACTCCTCAGTCCGCAAGAGCAGATGGCCTGCCAAATGAGATATTTGGAGGTGAACTTCGACATTTTCTTCTTCTTAAATTTGTCGTCCACATCGAACTTGCTCTTGCCGGTGAAAAACTCCAACCCCAGAATTTGCTTAAAATCGGCTTTTATATACGTTTCGTCGTCCATCACACAGCAGCCATATTTTGTCAGCATCTTCTCGTAGAGCTTCCGTGCCCGAGTTTTAGCCGTCGATTGTTGCCGCTCATCGCGGTTTGAGAAGTTCTGTACCTTGTATGTATGTAGTCCAGCTCTCTTCTTTGCATTCTGGACGTAGCTCTGCGACATGCCGATCTTTTTAGCCAAATCACGGCTTGAGACGTTGGGATTTGCTTTAATCATCCGCTTCACCTTTCCCTCCGTCTTTTTGTTCTCCGGTCCCGGTTTTCTTCCAGCTCCTTTGCCGTGGTCCAACGTCAACCGCTCCTGGAACCGCTTCAACACTCTGGAGACGGTTGAATGGTGAATGTTCAACATTTTTCCCAACTGCCGGTGCGACAGGTCAGGAAATTCCAGGTGTTTGGAAAGAATTTGTTCTCTCAACTCGCGTTGATTCACCTCCATTTTCGTTGAATCGAAAAACACGACTTCGAGTTTGACAGCATGTACACAATACACATCAATGAGAAAGTGTGCAAAATTTGGTTGATTTTTACCCAATGGTAAAAAAGTTATGCCCTGTTGAATGTGTCGCAATAATTTCGTGTTTGCCCTTTATTTTACAGTGCGTATATTCAATTTTTAGAAAAAAATGACATAACAGAAATCCTCAGTCGTGAATATGTAATCAGATGGAAGCTAAAAGTCTAAGGAATCTAATCTAATCTAATCTAATCTAACATCAACACAGCCAGTTCATGAAAGCATCCTGGAAAATTATAGATATACCGCCATCCTTTTTCTTGTCTATTTGGTATATTTTGTACATCAGAGATGCGCAAAATATATCAAAACAGCCAGGTCTACTGTACAGCATTTAAGGGGCAAGATGATTCAGAAACATCGGGCCTGTTTAAATCAAAGATTTAAACACGATGCTTCAAAATGCAATAAATGGAGGAAACGTGGACATCTCGTACCGTACGTTCCGTTGATATAAATGATTGGTCGTTTGGAGCATCTAATCTAAAAAAGTTAAATGATGCTCCATTTTCCTCGAGTGGTTGGGACATGAGCACTAGCTCTTGTCTTAGCCCTATATGGCTTATGGTTATAACGCCATTACTCGCTTTCTGAAAAGAAAAAAATTGAATAAAAGGCCGTAGGAGAAAGGAAAGGAGGAAGGAACCCTAGTTCTATCTTCCTTTGTTTAAAAACTGAAAAACGGGTATCTAATCAATCTACAGGAAAAGTTTGCGAAACTCACAATCGCACTCGCAAACTTTTCTTTTTGTGTGCCTATATTCTATATTTGTTGATGTAGTACTTACTCAACCAGAGGTCACCGTGACACCCTCATAAGTACTACGGAGTTGGAGTATTGGGTACGGTATTAAGTCAGGATACGCCTCAACCAGGCAATACAACCAAAAGCAAATGATTGATTTTTTTTTGAGGAATTTGATAATAAACCCACGATCTTATGCACAGTAAGCAAACGCAGCAGCCGCTAAGCTAGCCGAATTCCTCAATTTGTTTTCTTAGTACTGTATTTGTGAAATTTATATGGAACATAATGTTACGAACTAAATAAATAAAAAGGAAGGATCTCACCCGAATAACCTTTGAAGCTCCCGAATACAGTTCAGAAATGTTTCTCGGATCTTGATTAAGGAAAACCGCTATTCGTTGCCAGCCCTCGAAAAGGGATGCATCAAATGCAACAGTCCGGTATCTCTCGGCATCACTATAAGCCTGGAAGCTAAAAGACTAAGGAATCGTTTAAAAACATTTATCAAATTGTGTTGATGAGGAAATACAACGAAATATACGTTTAAATTTTGGTTGCCAAAAACCATCATTTACCCTTTGTGTGACTGTTAGACACCTTAATGTTATATTAATTTTGGTGGCGCATTAAACATTGCTACCGAAGATTTTTCTCGCTCACATTTTTTCACGAGCAGCTGTCAATGTTTCGTATTCTTGATGTTTTTTTGTGAATTAGAAAAAGGGCGGGTCAAAAAGCCAGACCTGTATCGAAGTTGGCACGGGTTGGTATCCACTAGTTGCATAGTGCAGCTCCACTACACCGTTCGTAAAATTTATGTAAATTTCTGCGAGATATAGCGCACATAAAATTAACGCTAGATTTGGCATAAATGTACACGATATTTCGTGTAAATTTAAGCGCAATATCGCATAAATTAGCAATTTGTATGCAAGCTTGTAAACGATTTCGCTGTTTATGCCAAGTATAGCTCAAAATTAAACGAAGGGAGATTTTACGCGATAGTTAAAATTCAGAATTTTTTTCTGTGTAAAACTCATTCCTTACTCTCTATTCTGCCTGGATCCCCCCGGGACCACGGTCAAGCGACTATGTACTTCGAGGAGGCTGTGCTGTCCCATGTCTGTCTAGTAGACCAGAACCAAGTTCTGCACCGTTCAAAAAATTCATGTAAATTTCTACGAGATATAGCGCACATAAAATTAACGCTAGATGTGGCATAAATTATAACGATATTTCGTGTAAATTTAAGCGCAATATCGCAAGCAATATTGTATGCAAGCTTGTAAACGATTTCGCTGTTTATGCCAAGTATAGCTCAAAATTAAACGAAGGGAGATTTTACGGGATAGTTAAAATTCAGATTTTTTTTCTGTGTGGAAGTAGCTCCTCAGAATCCTGTACAGGTAGTCAAGGATCCTCATTCTATGCAGCGCTTTAATAATTGCTTTCCAGCTGCGCTGTTGAACGCATTCTTGACCTCGATCGTTATCACGGCGCAATATCGATCTCCTCTACGCTTCTGTTTGGACGCTTTATCGGCTCTCTCGACCGTTGTCTGAATTGCATCCACTGTCGATCTCCCTTTCCGGAATCCAAACTGCCTCTCCAACAATCCAAACCAAAAGCTGATAGGGCTGATTAGGTTGAAGCATTGTCCCTTTCTAAAGACGATGTTGTTTATCTCCGTTGAACTCGAGAATTTGGGATGACGAAATCTCTTGAAAATTGAATGTCAATCAAAACTTGTATGTACAATGCAATGAAATATGTAATGCTCTTTTTTATTTTCTAAAAATAAATGTTGCTGACAATGAAGCATTGTTTCTATAACAATAGAACAAAAAAAAAAGAAATAGGTATTCCGTGACAACAATGATTTCTCCAGCAAACAGCAATTCAAAACTTATAATTCCTTGTAGGAGAATATTAAATTAATGTAAATGAATTAAAATGTAAAACGTACAATTGATGAAAGACATGTACGTTGAATTGATTGATATTTGAATGAAAAAGCACTTAAAATCGTCAATTGATAATTTTACCCCATATACAAATTTTATCCCCGCTTCCCCAAACAATCACATTTCCGCAAAGTGGTAGAATAAAAATTATTCACAGCGTAAAGTTTGGGAAATCATGTTTTACTCAAAAATTTAGCGAAATCTGCAAGCTGACAAAATCGGGGGTAGACAAAATCGGGAGTAGACAAAATCGGAAGCTGTATTATCGTTTATTCAAATATCGTCACCACCGTCCCAGGCATTTCTATCCGTCTCTTTCTTACTTCTTTAATTAATCAAAGAGAATTTGGTAAATTGCAAACATCATCAACAATTAACTATAAAGAGGTTCTGAGTTATGAATTAAAGGGAGTCTTTCGACAACCATCGAGACGTGTCTTTCAATGTGCTCCGAAAGGACACCACATTCCGAAAGCACAAAGATTCCTAGTGCTCTGGCCCGGACTCGTTTCGGCACCCAGATACCACTTTAGGAATGCCAACCAAGTTCATTCAAAGATTATGCAAACCGAGCCAAGTTTAAAGAGGTCGAATGGAAAGAAGCCGACAAAAGGTCGAACGGGCAAAAGATCCAATGGACAAAAGGTCGAAATGATCATAAAGTCGAATTAACATAACGACGAATAGACAAAAGATCGAATGGAATTAGAAGCACAAATTGCATGAACATGAACTTTAAATTAATTAAAGGTCGTAAAGACAACATCCTTTGGCTTTGATTAACCTAACTGAAGTACTTAAAAGTTATTTCTCTCTTGGAGTTAACTGAGCAGTTTTTTGTCAGATAGAAGCAAATGAACAAACCAGAAGAAAATGCTCGCAAGTTTTTTGACGTAGGATTACGTCTTTCGGCAACATATTGGAGGTGCAATTTAAAAAAAAAAACCCGAAATCGACCACGTTACGAAAAGTAGTCAGATCTTGACCACTTATAACTCTGTCAATACCGAATGGATTTTAATTCTAAACAAGCCAATCGATTGGAAAATTTTCTACAAATCTGCTAAAATGAACACTTTATCAATTTTCAATAGGTTACTATTGAAAATTACACAAATGTTCAACTGTTGCTATGGTGATCAAAATTTTCACCCATTGCCTGCAAAAAGCGCTTTCCCTAACACCGATTTCAAAATCGAATTCCATCCAGTCTCACCGAACGGTGCTTATTCAATCACCGTGGGTGGTGGTGTCCAGTTGGTCGTCATCATCAGCAGCAGAAGCAGCAGTAGTGCTTTCGGTGCGTAGGGTTGAACATTATTCTCCAGTACACAACGAAAGGCTTCCCGCAAGCAGCGAGCTGCAGCCCACTTAAAAGCGCATTCACCAAAGAAAGAGGAAGAAACCGCACCGCTACTGATCGGATTCAGATGCTCTTCGTGAATCACTGTTGGCCATCTATGTCAAGCGCGTCACCCTCGTTCCAAACAACATACGGTTAGCCAGCCTCATCTGTGTTGGACACCCTAGCTCAGCATTACTCAACCATCTCGACAAAACGGTCCTTTTCAGGGCCACCATAATTTTGTTGAAGATTATTTTGCTGGACATTTGTCAAGGTCGTGAATTGGATGTCAGTCCCCAAAAGCTTAAATCTTACGTACCATGTATTTTTAAGGCAACATAGAGTGTGCCATTTTTTAAAAGCGAAAGTGGTCTGTTGAAAAATCTGATATCCGAAATTATCGTGGGATTTGAATCAATCATAAACTATCTTCAGCCAAATAAGAGATAAAATAACAAATGCATAACACGGCTTTTTTAAATGTCGTTTAACCACAACACTTCTCTTGGAATTTGTTGATTGCTCATTAACTGCAATGGACAAAATAAACCAAATAGAAGCTCTTTACGCTGACTTCAGTAAAGCGTTCGATGGACTTGACATTCCAATGTTGATTTTTAAATTATAAAAAAAATGGGAATTGGGATGAAGATGGCTTAAGTCATATTTAGCGGGCCGTCAGCAAATTGTAAGTTTCAGCGAGAAAAAAAAAACGTAATCCAATTCAAGTCACGACAGGAGTTGCGCAGAGCTTGCACTTGGGACCTCTTTTTTTTTCATTTTGTACGTCAACGATGTCTCTCTTATTTTGAAAAATCTCAGAGTACTTATTTATGCTGATGACATGAAACTAATATTAGATATAAGAAATGATGATTATATGAATACGTTTCAGAATGAAGTTCATGTTTTTTATAAGTGGTGTTGTAAAAGTTTGTTGGAAATAAATGTTAAAAAATGTATTATTTTTACGTACAGTAGAAAGCCAATCAATCCAGATATTCGTATTTCATTAGGTTATCAAATTGTTCTAAGATGTGATAAAATAAGGGATTTAGGAGTTATTCTAGATTGTAAACAGCAGTTCCATTTCAAATGACGATTTTTTTTTAAATTTTTTGATCGACATTCTATGATTATGTTGAAATTTTGCACTGTTGTTTGTTATTTTCCAACATGCCATTTTACATATTTGGTACCCTGGTTTTGTACACGACTAACACTTGAAAAGGGCTAATGCAAAAATGATACGCATCAATAGAAAAACATATATCTTGCGAACGATTTGTTTGATTGAGATGGTGTCTTCGAAGAAGTTGCGGACAAGTATTGTGCCTTTCAAAAAATATATATACACTGTTAAAAATAATTTAAAAAAAAATCAAAATTATCAAAAAAAAAAAATATTCAAATTACGTATACACTGTGTATTTGCTGGTCAAATCATAAACAAAAAAGTTATGAATTATTGAAAAAACAAGCATTTTCCAAAATACCACCTACAGTTATCGAATATCTTTAAAATAGTGTTACAGGGCGGACTCGGTTATCCGGAGTCTTGAAAAAAATTTCACTCCGGATAATCGAGCCCTCCTTTTTTTTGGTCTTATGTGGTCTCATTTAATGTTTTTAGTGGTCCCATTGAACGCTATTGAAGGATTGTAGAATCGGACCACTGGTTTTGTAGATATGGCCGGAACAAGTTCCGGAGTTTATGGGTTATGAGGCTAAATTTGACTTGAAACGAACAAAACCCATTAAGCGACACATCAATTTAAATCAAAATTCAGTAACCAGATTAATGGTGGACAAAATTAAGTACCTTCGACCATATTGGCCACTTCCGGACAAATTCCAGGTGGCCCGGGAAAGTGACCAGAAACGAACTTGGATAATAACCTATCATGAGACACATTAAAATACATCAAAATTCGATAAGAAGATCAATGGAATTGAACCCATGGACCATCCGCTTGAGAAGCGAACGTGTAGCAAACCATGCCACTCTATGCCAGGGGTCCCTCAACTTGAGAAAAAACGTAGTCTCGCGACTCTCACGAGTGTGTAGAGACAAAGTTGAGCTTGGCTAAAAATCACGGCTACCGTGAAGGCACCATATTTGACGCGGTTCCTAACTTGACGTACTCGATCAATTTCGACCATTTTCCGTTAATATTTTTGAAATGTTAACATTGCAAATATTAGTTCCGGTGCTCTAAGGATGATAGTGTAACAATTCAACTGATGGTTGATGATAAAGCGGCTGCAGGCGAAAATGAAGACGAGAATGCGGCATTCGATGTGATGTCTGATGCTGACATAGTCAATGCTGTTCTTAATCATGATTCACATTTTTATGAAGAAGAAAGCGTGATGAACACCACTATGGATGAAACTGCAAACATTTCTACAGCACATGACAACCAAGATGAGGAGTACGAACCAGTTCCAGATCAATCAGCGCTGAACAGTATTGACACTATCATCACATGGGCTGAGGAAAACCAATTGCCGTTTTTACTTCGTGAAATCAGGGGAAATATTCTTGATAAAATAGTCAATAAGGATTTATTTATGATCAAATTTGCAATTCTCTTTGTTTTTACTGAATCACTTTACTGATGAACTACTGCTTTTACTGAAATGATGAATAAATGAATTGAACTACAAAATAAGATAAGAAAATTGATGTCAATTTTCAGTTATGAAGCCACCAAAAGTCCAATTCTCACGAAACCCCCCTTTAACCCTCCGTTACTCGCACCAACTTTTATAACACGAGTACTCGCGCGTTGTACTTTATTCAAGACAGTAACTTTCTATCTGGTCAAGAACGTGAGATATTTTATATGCAATAATTTCACATGTATACTAGTATCATGAAATGAGAAAATTCTGAACTACTGTCCACCAGCCAAAAGACCTTGACCACCTGAACAACTTTCTATCTGATCAGGATCTCGAGATATAGCATATTCGAGAAGTGTACATGTATACTAACGCCACGTGGTGAGAAAATTATTAACTACTGTTTACCAGCCAAAAAGTCTTGACCCCCTAAACAACTTTTCCGAAAAGAGCAACTTTCTAGCTGATCAAGATCTCGAGCTATTGAATATGGGAGAAAGACACGTATATACAAGCACCGCATAGTGAGAAAATTC
The DNA here is from genome assembly GCF_037179485.1 of Ochlerotatus camptorhynchus. NCBI lineage: Eukaryota > Metazoa > Arthropoda > Insecta > Diptera > Culicidae > Ochlerotatus > Ochlerotatus camptorhynchus. Next base: position 3,065,194 of record NW_027040507.1, on the reverse strand, counting down.
TAAACTATTGTCAACCAACAAAAAGATCTTGACTTCCTGAAAAACATTGCCGAATGTATTTACTTTCTATCTGGCCAGGATCTAGAGATATTTTATATGCAAGAGTTTCACATCTATAGTAGCACCGCAAAGTGAGAAAACTCTGAACTACTGTCCACCTGCGAAAAAGCCTTTACATCCTGAACAACTATGCCGAAGACAGTACCTTTCTATCTGGTTGGGAACTCGAGATATTTTATATGAGAATTTCACGTGTATACTAGCGTCGCGTAGTGAGCAAATACTGAACTATTGAGCACCAAGCAATAGGCTTTGATCTGAAAAACTTTGTGAAAGACAGTATTTTTTTTTATCTGGTCAGGATCTCGAGATATATCACATGCGAGAATTTCACATGCATACTAGCGCTACGTAGTGAGAAAATTCTGAACTACTGTCCGCCAGCGACAAGGCTATGATCTCCTAAACAACTTTGTCAGAGACAGTAACTTTCTATCTTGTCAGAATCTTGATATATTCCAGGTTGTAATCAATTAAGTCAAATCCCACGTAGTATGGTCACAGTTTTCGCGGTTTCCATTTATATTTGCCCTATTATCCGCATTTTTTAGGTGTTTACTGTAATCAAAGTTTAGCTTGTTTAGATCAAAACAAGTTTTTTGAGGAATACTCGTTGGTTTCAGATCGATTGGTAACTCAGCAACAAAATGGCAATGGAAAACTCATGTGTGTTGTACAAAGTACAACAGTGCGAGTAACGGAGGGTACATTTTTTTAAGGATCTTCAAAAATTTTGTTCGGTCGCCATTCCCCAATACAGGCAGCGAATTCAATCGAAGAATTTGAAAAAGACTGGAAAAGTATCCAACATTATAGCCAGGGAATCTGTGCTGGAGCTCATGGGCAGCGTCAGATCAAAAGTTCGCTCCTTGGCATGTGATTAAAGGAACTGCGGATTATTTTCATCCAATTGAAAGAGAATACTATAGAAAGCGTATAGTGGAAATGGATGTAATGCTGGTTTAAATGCCCTTAATTTAGGCCCATAAATAAATTCAACAATCGGCTGAATTTTCAATAGCGACCAAAAATATCCATTAGCACCGTCCCAATGATGCATTCATCTAGATAAAATTGATAAATAGCAGATTTTTAGCGATGGGCACAATCTTAGATCCATATACCAACATTAGAGCCATTTCCAAACTTGAAATCATTAACATAATGTTTTAGTTGAAGATGCTAATTTCAAATAACAGACTGTAGTGGTAATTTTTATACGATAGATGGAGTAGATGAAAGCATAGAGTTGATAGTTCCGTTAGAGTACGGCAGTGTGAAGATTGTATATAGATATTAGAATAGCGAACTAGGACAACTTTTAAGGAAGGTACAAATCGGTTTTTTCATCTCTCTTTACCAAACTCCCCCTTTGGAGAGGGATGGTGAGGGGTGTCCCCCCCCCCCGCCACCACTGGCAAAAAGAGATGAAAACCGACCCGTTCAAGTACCAACTGTGTGTTTGAAACAGTTCTACCGATTTTTACCGCACTTCAATTGTTATTTGAAGGAAGGCATCCAGTCGTAGGTTTGGAAATTGCAACTATTGTTTACCCCTACCACGATATGTGCTCCTGTCATCGTCGACTTGACGATCTCGAGGGGACACGGGGACACTACAGTCTGTTATTTGAAATTAGCATGTTCAACTATGTAAATCGTTGACTTCACGTAGAAGTAATACTAAAAACATATAGTCAAAGAACATAATGTTGTTTTATTCCAATAATAAGCTGTGTGTATACTTTCCGGGACACCCTATACTTCATTTGACGTTTGCCTGAAAATCAATTTTCAGCAAAGTTGTAGCTGAGAAAAATTGTCGATAAGAAAAGCTATCGAACTTTCTCTCGGAGTAAATGATCAAAAAGTTGGTTTTACCATAGTAATCTCCATATAATGGTTTTTGCTAAGTCAGTTTCTTTCCAAAAGGGATCAAATCTGGGAAGCTAATCAGAACCCTGTTTGAAACCGTTGGAGCACTGTGGAGCGAAACATTCAAATTTTGCGTCAGTTTAGTGTGCATGGTAAACTGCGGCAAGGAGCTGCTGGGTCTTGTTTCCATCCAGACCTAAGAGGAAAAGGAGACAATAGGGAACTCTTATGAACCAATTTTCTAATATATAAAACAGCAGAAAAGGGTTATCTTCCACTTAATTAATTTTGGTCTCAATGACAGATACGTATTTCGACTACAGTGTGCAGTCTTCATCTTCAATTCCCACTAAAGAACTTATCAAAATCTAACCCCCTTAAGTACTCATCTCCTAGGTAAAAAAAAAGTCAAGATCACAGGTATAAAAACGAAACTACAATGTGTTGAATCGGAGCCTCTCTAGTAAGAAAAATCACAAAGGTTTGGTAGCCATCATAATGAAGTAATGAAATTTTCTGTCAAACGCGAACCAGCGCCTGATTGATCGGGTGAACGTATAGAAACGCGAGAATCTCAACGCCATACTGCAAGATTCTCAAAGAAATATTAGAGCTACGTCCCTGCTATTCACTGCTTAAGCAGTTTACAAAACTAAGTAAATCCTCCATTGGACCCACAATGTCTTGACCACACTGAGGAGCAAGTTGGAGTGATGAACCTATCAAGAGAGCACTCGATTCAGGACATTTCATTCAAGTTTTACCAAACAGCCAGACCAGATGTTGATCCTCATCAAGCAAACGATTTGGACTACTGCGCTGGAACATTGCTTGGCAGCTTGATACAGATTCACTTGGTCACTCGATGAGATCGTTCTTTTTATCTTTATTTATATTTTTATACTAGCTGACCCGGCAAACTTCGTACTGCCTGTTAATAACATTGAACTGTTTTGAATCACATTTTTTTCTCCAATTTTTCAAACTTTTCCTTTCATAAATTTTGTTGAGGTTAGGCTTAGTTTTCATTTCAGTTCTATTATATTTTTCAAATGCTAAATCTTAATTATTAACAACAGTGGAATAACTATTATATGCAAATTTCATTGCAATGCTTTATGATACACGACATTTTTTGTTTTGCCGTTTGGAGCATATACATACAATGCCGATGGTTTGCCGGCACGTGAGCATGCTACGTATAGTTGGCCATGCGAAAAGCAAGGATATTCTAGATTTATTCCGCAAATTTCCAATGACTGTCCTTGGGCTTTGTTGATGGTCATGGCGAATGCAAGCCGCACCGGAAACTGCAATCTTTTGAAATCAAATGGCAAATCTGTAGGAATCATCGGGATGCGCGGAATTAGAACGACTTCACCTTTGTACTTTCCTTTTAAAATTAATGCCTCAATGACGTTGTTCATCAGCTTTGTAACTGCCAGCCTGGTTCCATTGCATAGTCGAGGGGGATTGATATTACGCAGCATAATGATTACTGTTCCCACTTTCATTTGCAAATTATGAGGGGGCAATCCGGGCAAGTCCAAAGAGTTCAAAAATTCGGTGGGATAGTTGACGATATCGTCTTGACTCGTCACTGAGTCGACCGATTTGTAAGATTGTATATCTCCAGCAATTTCACTTTGAATAATGATGTTTAACTCGTCTACATCCTTATTTTTGGCAGCCAGTATCGCTCGTTCGCTTAACCAGTCATAATTCTTGTGATTCTGTACGATGTTCGGGAATACCTGTGAAATATTTGTTTTTCTTAGAACTGGCGATAAAGTAATTGCGTTTTTTTTTTGTTTTTTTTTTGCTAAAGTATTAACACACATACTAAGTAAGCATTTTTAACATTTATGTATCGCCAATTTGTAAATGAATATTATACCTTGTCAATGAGTTCTATTTTTGATTCAGTAAAATGACAAAAATCCGCAGGAAATGAAATTTGACCGGAAGTCACATCTACAGGGATTCTCCCATTCCCAATTTCTAGCAATTGCTTTGAGAAAACCTCAGCTGAGCGGTCATTCTGCAAAGCAACCCGCATGTTCGTAGTTAATTTTAATGTTTGCACATGTGCCCATATGCTTGACGACTTCAGGCACGCGTTTAATTCATCCGCTGCAGTCGATCGTGGTATTACTGGTAAAGTTTGGCGAAAATCTCCGGCTAACAAAATCATGGCTCCACCGAAAAGGTTTCCATTGTTGCGCAAGTCCTGTAACGTTCTATTTAACGCCTCTAAACACTTTTTGTGAGCCATAGTACATTCATCCCAAATGATAAGCTTACACTTCTGTAATACTTTCGCCATTGCACTATTTCTGGAAATATTGCACATTGGATGCTCATTGACTGCCAAATTCAGTGGTAATTTAAGGGCGGAATGTGCCGTTCGACCGCCTTCCAGTAAAGTTGCAGCAATACCAGATGAAGCGAGTGCCAATACAATTTGGTTTTCAGAGCGGATAGTTGCCATGATTAACGACATCAAAAATGTTTTTCCAGTACCTGTGGGTAGAGTTCTCGTATTATTGTTCGATGAATTAATTAATGTTAAATGTTAAAAAAAATGTAATATAAACAATCATACCTGCGGGAGCGTCTAAAAAATATATACCACCGGTTTCTTCCTTCACGACTTTCATCAGCGTTTCATAGACATAGTTTTGTTGTTGGTTCAACTGAGGGACATTCATGCGAACTACATTACTCAAAGCTACACGATCGTAATATTGTTCGCGTTCTAATTCTTGATTAATTGCTGCATGTATTGAACGATTTGGTGCAATCATACCCAATTGAACTAACGGTTTGTTCGACATCTTCAAACACATGTCCTCAATCAAGATCAGTGCCTCGTTATAAATTGCTTCATTAGTGCTCACATAACGACCCATTTGATATTGCGAGACTTCATCATTGCATCTATCAGAATCAACACCGAACACAGCCATGTCACTTCCTTTAGTTACATACTTGCATATGTACTTTATAGACTTTACTGAATTGCAGTACTCAATGTTGATGTGAGCTTTGAAAGTTTTCGACAGCAGAGGGGAGTATGGGACAACCCAACGGTTATCAATCTGTTTTGAATTATTTAATTTTTTGTTAAATTGCAGAACTCAGTTTAAATAGTTTTTTGTACCTCTGTTTCTTGTTGGTTTATTTTAACTGTTGTTGTTTGTCCATTTTCCTCGGTAGATCTACGCCGATACTGTGGATATCCGTCATCGCCAGTGATCGTCTCGGCTATTAAAGCTCTGGGGTATTGTTTGCTACATTTTCCATCAATCATGCATGGAGAATTCCTATTTAACACTCCACACGGACCGTGAATCATGTTTTTCGTGACTACATCGTACAATTCGGGATCAATTGATGGATCAGGAATCTCTGCAGAAATTATGTCATCTATTTCATTTGGCCTGGGAATAGCAAAAAATATCATTTCGACAAACGAAAAAATTTGAATTCTCAAAATTATTTGATCACCTTATTTTATCAATTAACCAAATGAGAATATGAGCATGTGGCAAACCTCTTTTCTGCCACTCCACCGAATACATCCAACAGCGTGTTTCTCCAAATACATGATGCTTCACTATAAAATCGATGAGTGATTTTAATTTTTGCTTAAAGACTCTTGCTGTTATGTCATGTCGGTCGACGGGTAATTGACCAGGAAATAAGTTTTGTTTTATTTCGGTCCACTGTGGATTGCATGTGAACGTAATGAATAAATCTGGTCTTCCGTAGTGGCGTACGTATGTCATTGCATCTTGTGCATATTCGTGCATATGTCGCGGACTACCAACGTTAGTTGCTGGGAGAATCGTTAACCGGCCAACATTGTTTGCATTTCCATCTATATTGATGGCATCTCGTAGATGTATGTACTCTTCTGACCGCAGTTTTTTCTGATTCAGACGTATATATGTTAATCTCTCTGTTTCTACTTTGACGTACATGTCAACTGCATATTGGTGAAATAGTTTACGATACTTTAGTATATGTGCAAAGGCCTCAAAATCCAATATCAATCTGAGTAAGAAATTAACCAGTAATAGACCCCCCATACGGTAGGAGAAAATACACAACTTAACAGCAGCAGTGACAATGTCGCACACTTCCAAGGTCAGTTGTTTATAAACAGTTGCTACCGCGTCGTCAGCGATGCGCGCTGGCTTAACTAGGTGCTTCGCGAAAGGTCAAAGTAAACATTGATGAGTAAGCATCCTACATAGACGTTCCTACCGCGAGGAGCATTAATTCTTGTTAAAAAAACAGACACCGACTTTCCAAGAGAAAAACTATCTGTCTCGCTTTATATGTACATACTGGAGAAAAACTATTGTGTAGAGTTTAAGTAACAAATTCATGTATAAAAGGTTTCGAATAATAAAGAATTGGGGCAGTTGTTCTGATGAGTTTATTATCCGAGGTTTGCTAGGTGCGGACGAGCACAGTTCCAACCTCAGGATAACTGATTCATCAAAGAGCTTTTTCCATACAGTAGGAATGGAATTGCACTGTCTTTCATTTTACGGAGAAAGAAAGACCACGCGAGTTGTTGCTCTACGTTGGGCACTTCAACACGGGAGTGAAACATGGATGCGCAACGGAGTATGGGCGCTTCATCTGGTGACAGCGGAAACTAAACCGCTATTTTCAAGTGTTGGAACGCCAAAATTTTGACTGGCTAAAATCAGTAAGTGTTAAAAAACCAAAAAGTGACTTTGATTAAATTACAAAAAAAAGGAAAAAGTGAACTAGTGATTAATAAAGAGTACAGCACATTGGTGCACATCTGGTCAACTATAAAGATATGGGGACTTCATCTGGGAACTTCATCGCAGACTCAACAAGGAATAACCCTGATCCTGCTCCTGATAGGGTGAGTACACAGTTTAAAAAAAATGGTAAGGTTCTATTCTAGATACACATAAATGGAGCGTCTCATATCATACAAGTGAACATTAAAAATTGAGTAAAGTTCTGATACATTTCATACAATATTATAAATAGTATACATTTCATCTTTGTAAGCAACATTTCTTGCAAGATGCTTAATGCTTAATCAACCACTTTAAGGGAACGTTAAATTAATTTAAACAAATTTAAAAGGCCAACAGGCAAATTTGATTAACAAAGCACAAACATGAAAAAAAAAATTTGTCTTGAATTTACGCTGAAAGCGTTTTGTATCCAATTAAATTCGCGAAAAGGCAAGATAATAGCAATATCCATAATTTAATAAGAGACTGGGAAACAGTCGCATTTTTTCTCGTTTGCTTCGAAAAACAAACAAAAAATGGCAGAGTTCCCAACTGAAAGAGCTATTCAATGCATTCCAGAGTTCAGAGGCGCGGCCTCAGAATTACGATCGTTTTTATACCAGTGCGATTTCTTCGCTAAGAAATTGCCAGTAGAAGAATCGCATGAACCTTTAATTCAGGTAATTTTGATGAAATTGAAAGATCCAGCATCAGGGTATTTCAAACGCATTTATGCGGAAACATGGCCCGAAGTGAGAATTAATCTCGAAAGAGAATTTGGGACAAATGTTAAACTGGAAGAAATTTTCCAGAAAATCGAAACTTTGGAGCAAGGACCAAACGAATGCTTTCAAGATTACAAAGATAGGGCATTAACATTAAAAGAACACGTGGATGAATATGAAGAAAACAATGCCAAAGGCAGAGAGTCATATGCACTACGGAATTTGAGGATACATTTTTTGGGAGGTTTGAAAAATAGGAACTTGAAAAATATGGCAAAATCACAGAAAAATAACACCTTCAATGAACTAGTCAAATGTTTACAGGAAGAGTGTATCTACGAAAAACAAATTGAGGATATCGAAAAAAGACTTCAGTGTATTCACATCGCTGAAAAATCAAAATCACAAAGGAACCGAAATAATTGGGATAATCATGTTAATCAACCCAAATATTTTAACCGGTATCAACGAAAACATCAACAAAACAATTCGTTTGATAGAAAATTCAGACCTCATAGAGATTTTCCGAATAATTTCGTTAGGTCTAATCAATGGCCGTTCAATGGAAATCAAAATGGTTACAGGGGCACGAGTTACGAATACCAAGAAAATAATAATTTTAGCAGAAATATGAATAACAATAATTCACCGAATAGGTCAGACAATTACAACAGGAATGATAACGGAAACTACAACATAAATTACCAAGGTGATTACAGCAATAGATACAATGACGAAAACCGCAGAGATAATTTCAACACAAGACATAAAAAACTAAAATTCCGGAATCCTGGAAAGACACATGTTACAGATTCCCAATGTTTTCACGCTGGGATAAAATTTGACCCAATCGTTACAACAAAGCATAAATATCCAATGTTCGGTGGAAATAACGGAGATTTCTACTGGTATATGTCAACAGCAGAAAACCCGGAGTTCTTTTGCAGATACTATTTTAACACAAGTAAAACCGAAAATTTTATGCATAAAAGTATAGCATTGAAAGTGGGAGCAAAACTGATTAACCCACTTAGTGTGGCATATACAGAGATAGACGGAGAAGAAGAAGAATCATTTGGAGACATTTGGGTCAATTTAAAAATAGGCAGAAGTAACATACCAATAAAATTTAACTTAGTTCATAATTTAGCTGTACCAGCTACGATAGGCACAGCATTCGCAAGAGATCATATTGAAAGTATAGGTGGGAGCTTCAGATTTGCAATCTTCAAAAGCTTCTCTCATCTTATAAATAAAAAATATATTGATTATATACATAGAGAAAGTAGTGTGAAAGACATTAAACGATATGTGGAAATTGAACCATACGTTTTTAAAAAGGACATGGTAGGAATCACAGCGGATGAAAATATAATTGAGAGAAATAAGGAGCTCTCAAGTAAAAATAGTCATGAAATAGAATTAAATTTTCATGCAATAATGGGGAAACAAAATAAAAATAAGCAATATAATAACAGCGAATCACCCCTTTATAATATAATATCAAATAAAATAGCACTTAAAAAAATCTATTCTAGAGATAACTTATTTTTTGTCGAGATACCTACATCTAATAACCCCGCATATAGGCTGAGATGTTTACTCGATACAGGTTCATCAGTAAATCTGCTCAGATATGAAGCAGTCAAATCGCTAAGAATAGACCAAGTAAATACAAATGATACTATAACAATAGCAGGAATTGGAGGAAATACAAAAACAATGGGATCAGTTAATATAGGTTTAATCATAGGAAACATAGTATTCCCAGCAAAATTTCATTTAATGACACATTTATTAGTACCATGTATACTCGGAGGAGAGTTCCTTCAAAAACATGTAGCACAAATTGGAAGAAATTTTGAATATGCTATTTTTGAGCTTGACACTTGCAAGAAAAACTATAAAGAAGACGAGTGTAAAGATTTTACACAAGTCCATACATTCAATGGAATGGAAATAGATGACCCGTTGGAAAATGATTTTTATCATGAAGAATATAATGAAGAAGGAAGTGAATATGACGACAGAGAAATGTTGGACTTAAATGCTGACATAGACTACGATATTGTCAAATACAAAAATATTAAAATGCTTCAAGGACACGAACGATATAATAAAATCTTCGAACAGATCGAACTTGATCATTTATCACGAAGCGCTTTAGAATCAATTGAATCAATTTTAAGTAATTTTAGTGATGTGTTTTTTCTTGAGGGTGATAAACTGACCCATACAGATGCGGCAGTGCACGAAATAGAAACTTCAACGAACGTACCCATTAATAAACGGCAATACAGATTCCCAGAAGCAACAAAAAAGCAAATTAATGAAGAAATCGAAGAAATGTATAGGCAAGGGATCATCAGACCAAGTAAAAGCCCGTGGAATGCACCAGTTTTGTGTATACCAAAGAAGGACTTGGATTCAGCTGGAAATAAGAAATATCGAATTGTAGTGGACTTTAGGGCTTTAAATTTGATAACTAAGCCTTTTGTATATCCAATTCCACTCATCAATGAAATCATGGATAATCTTGGAGATAGTGTATATTTTTCAACATTGGATTTAAAATCAGGATTTTATCAAATCCCAATCGATCCAAAAGATGCCGCTAAAACAGCCTTCTCAACCCCAAAAGGACACTTTGAATTAACAAGAATGCCTATGGGATTAAGGAATAGCCCATCAACTTTTCAAAAATTAATGAATACGGTACTATACGAAATCGGAGATGTTCGAGCCGTTGTTTATCTGGATGATGTCATCATTTCAGGAAGAACAATCGAAGAACATAATGAAAACTTATATAAAGTGTTGCAAGGACTACGCAGACATAATTTAAAATTGGAACCGGTAAAATGCAAAATTTTGAAAACAGAAATCAAATATCTTGGTCATATAATAAATCAATATGGTATCAAACCAACCAAAGAAAATGTAGAAAGTATACAATTGATGAAAAGTCCATCTACAGTGAAAGATGTTCGATCATTTTTAGGTACAATTAATTTTTATGGAAAATTCATTCCCAACATTGCAAAGTACAGGAAACCTTTGAACGATTTATTGAAGAAGAATGTAAAATTTGTATGGACACGTGAATGTGAGGAAGCTTTCGAAATGCTTAAAACATGCCTCATATCTGAACCTTTGTTAGTAAGGCCTAATTATGAGGATACATTTGTCATCACCACAGATGCTAGCAATTACGCGATAGGAGCGGTGTTATCTAATGAGAAAACTGTCGATAGACCGATCGCCTTTGCGAGCAGGGCATTAATAGGTGCAGAAAGTAGATACCACACAATCGAGAAAGAATTATTAGCGATCGTTTGGGCGGTTGACTATTTTAGACATTTTATATTTGATCAAAAATTCATTGTTTACACAGATCACAGGCCTCTAATTTCAATTTGGCGGTTAAAGGAAACGTCACCCACATTAACAAGACTGCGACTTAAGTTGCAAGGTCTTAAATGTGATATACGCTACAAACAAGGGAAAGAGAACATTGTTGCAGACTTTTTGTCAAGGCTACCATGCACGAAGGAAAACAAAAACGTCAACCAGATTCAACCAACAAGTTATTGTCAGGGGCAATCAAGGTTACAACGCTGTAAGGTTAAAAAAGGTAGCGTAGACATTAAGAATCAACAACATACGTCGGTAGAACAAGAGCAGGTAGTTGCAGTCGTTACGCGACAGCAGCAAAGAATGCAGAGGCAGACAACCGAAACAAAAATAAACAACAGGCGATCAAGCGATTCCACTAACCAATATTTGAGAACTGACCAACCTCAAAGGGACTCAGTTTTTAATGAATTAGTTAACATGGATATAAGTGACAATGAAAACATCACAAAGAAAGATGATAACCACAATTTATACAATGATTTCAAAGCAAGCGTAGAACAATCATTAGTAAACACAGATGAACTTATGATTTCAGGGCAATTAACTAATGACTCAGCAGATGCTACATTAGTTATATTAAATAGTAGATCAGCCTACAAGGAAATTTCAACTCTGTGTAATCTACCACATGGATTGAAGGATTATGATAAAAATGGAATTATAAATATACCAAACGAAAAAATTGCAGGATTGATTATCGAGGGGAAAAATAACTCTTTGCTCAATGGTAAAAGTTTCCTAAAGAAACTCAATAGGAGCTTTATGGAAGGTCCTGACTATCTAAAGCAAGCAAAACATGTCCATATATTATCATTTCGCAAAATAAAACAGTTTGAAGTATTACAAATGATACAATTCATATCATGGAAATTTGATAAAAAAATTTCTTTGTACAATGCAGACTCTGAACGTATTCAAATAGAGGGTGAAGAAATCGAAACAATTTTACGAGAATTTCATGACGCACCCCTAGGTGGACATGTAGGAGCAAAACGTATGCGAAAGAGAGTTGGATCTCTTTTTACATGGAAAAATATGAGACGAGACATTGAAGATTATGTAAGAAAATGCGATTCGTGTCAGAAAAACAAAATTTGCAAGTCCAACAAAATACCAATGAAAATTACTACAACAGCTACAGAGCCGTTTGAAAAATTATTTATGGATATCGTTGTTTTACCCGAATCGGAATGGGGTAATAAATACGGATTAGTCGTTCAAGATGACTTAACCAGATATTTAATTGTCGCATGTATGGAAAATCAGGAAGCACAAACAGTAGCAAGAACTTTTGTCGAAAATGTGATCTGCAAATTCGGGTGTCCAAAAGAAATAGTGACAGATCAAGGTGCGAACTTCATGAGTAACCTCATGAAAAACATATGTAAAATTTTGAAAATTAAAAAAATCAACACAAGTGCATACCATCCACAGGCTAATTTAGTGGAACGTTCAAACAGAGAGTTGAAAACCTATTTACGACAATTTATTGGAGGGAATCAAAGAACATGGGACCAATTGATACCATACTTCAACTTTGAATACAATACAACGATAAACTCTTCAACAAATTACACCCCATTTGAGTTATTATATGGACGAAAGGCAAAAATTCCCACATCCATTTATAGAAAAGGTAATTCCACAATGGACTATCATGATTACGTTGGTGAAATGAAGAGTATTTTGAGCAACATTCATTATAACGCAAGAGAAAACTTGAAAATATCGAAAGAAAAGCGGAAGGTTCAATATGACAAAAATTCAAATCAATGGCAACCAATGTGGGGAGATTTAGTTTTAGTGCAATCAAACCCTATGGGGGTAGGACAAAAACTACAGAGTATGTGGCGTGGCCCATACACAGTAATGGAAATTCCTAGTGAACAAACCGTGGTAATACAGAATGGGAAGAAATTAGAAAAAATCCACGTCAATCGTATAAAGCGATACAATGATTAATCAATGAACAATGAAAAGTACGCGGAACAAATTCGTCAGTACCGATAAATAATTATTTATTTATCGATTATTATATACATAATATTTATATTATAATTAAGAAAAGAGAGACACACATATTAAAATAACAATTAAAATTTGGATTTTACTCCAGGAGATGGCTATGAAAATGGAAAGAATACTGCGAGCAAATAATAAAAATATTAGTGAAGTGAAAAAAAAAAGAAGTGATAAACTGTAGCTAATGTATAAGAGGGATACATGGAATGTTTGTGAGAGAGTGCGTTAGACAAGGGAAGACGTTCCCGGAACGAATGATGTATATGGTGATGATTAAATTGAATAGTAATATAAATAAATAATAAGAATAAAAATCGAATGGATATTATTGACTAAATGATAATGACCCCGGGGTATGTAGATATAAAATTAAGTATTGTTATTTGAAAATGAATATATGGAATCACCAGAATGATAAGAGACAATTGAAAATGGTAAAGAAAAAGTATATATTAAATTTCAATTGGGATTAATTAGGGATTGAACAAAATATTCAAAACATGCATATATGGAGATGGAAGCATAAAAGCGAAGCTTCAGATAAAGTTTCAAGAAAATGAAAACAAAGGTAAAAACATATATAGTTAATAAAAGTAAACAGTATTTTCTAATATAATTAGTGATGAAAACATTTCAAAGAGATACAAAAAATTTCGACCTATATGTAATGCAGTAATTGAATGATTCAGCTAATAAAACAAATGTATTCATCAAAAAAGAGCAAAATATTTTGCAGTACGATTTTGAATGGATCGAAGAGCTAAGGATTGACATTACAGCACACAATATGGGTTAAATTACTGAAAAACAGTTACAAACAGATTTATAGAATAATTTCAGAAAAAAGTAACACGTTGAAAAATAATACTTATGACAATGATGAAAAAAAAAACGATGACAAACAAGATCAAAGTGGACAAGAAGATTGTACCTACAAAGCGCTTTGGACTAACTGTGCACTAGAATCTCACAGCGAGATTGAATACAAAACAATTTTGAACGGAAAATACCGTCAAAACACAGAATTAATATACTGTAAATGATCCCAGAGTCGTGAATGATGTTATGGTTGACAATTTATTAAAGGCCGTTTTATTTTTTACAGACCGTTACAGATGTGGAGATGAACAATTGGACAATGGCATTTGGAATCAAGAATGCCCGAGAATTTATGAATGAGTCTAACTGAAATTTGAGTTTACTTACAGATACCCACCGTTTTCACTCAATTAGCGAAAACGAGCACTTGCAGCAATTTGGCCACGTACAAGACATTAATTGAATTGACTAAATAAAAAGTTAAACGTATGGCCAGAGGAACCTGGAACCGAGCAAAGATGAATCGAATTACAGATACGTGCCGTTTTAAACCTCATTAGGAGAAATAGAGTACTTGCTGCAATTTCATGACGTGGCCATTCAGATGCTTTGATTAATTGGTGAGTTACAACTACAGACAAAAAGAGTTAAACGAAGTAACAGAAAAAGTAGGGTAATAAAATAAAAATACTAGCAAAACATGATGACAAATATCAGAATAAGAAGTATGACACAAAGGAACAAAGTTAAGAGTAAAACAAGAAGTGTAATATCGACAATCAGATAAGAATGTTCAGTTAAAGTAATTAATTGTGAATTTGTTTGCTGCAAATAGATAGTATACTGATTATTTATTGTGTAGATGAAAATATAAATTTGAAAAAAATAGAGCAGCAAGCAACTAACGAAGAATATTATTAATCATATCATGTCAATGATATCAAAGTATGTTAACCAAGAAAAAAAAAATATAGTTGATTCAAAAGATGAGTAGAAAATAATTTGAATATACCAAAGTTATAGTTTAATTAATGTTTTAGAGTGAAATTGATAAAAAAAATATCCAAAAGATAATTATTGGTGATACAGTGAGAAAGGGAAAATCGATTTTGGATATCCTTGGATGTACCAGGTGGCGAATCTAAGAGACAGTCAACAGCGAAGGAAGAGTCACATTCACAATGGCTAGATGACAATCGAAAGACAAATCATGCGGAAGATTGAAGATTGACGGTGTTGGGTAGGATGATCGGAAAAGTACAAGGAACAGGAAGATGGAATCGAGTGGTTTATCGAGGATAACAGAATTGATGAGCAATCTTTGGCATAAGCTCATCACACAGCATCTAAAAAGACAAACTACTTCAGCAACGGTTTCGCAAACATCATCATAAAACTACAGAACATACAACGTAACGTTTGATATGACATCATTAAACATCAAACTCAAAAATGGCAATGAAGCACAATCAAGTACACAACTAACGCATGGTATGGCACAAACAATAAATTGACTAGCTGCATATATAAACACAGATAGAAAACAGTCGTGGATAAAATCCAAAACAAGTTTACATCTTATAACGAAAATCATCGAAGATGTGGAATCATACTACACCATAGAGAAAGTTGAAGTTCTAAATAGCACTAAAAAGTTTCCAACAGAAACATACATAAAGACGAGATGCGATCAGTACAAGACATAGATATGAAAGACGATGCAGGGTAGCCTGAATGCGGCAAACAACGAATCATAGATGGCGGGGAATGGCAGATACACCCACACCTGATATTTGATATCAACCAAATGACGAGTCAGGAACAGCTATCAATCGCATGGATGAACGAGCAGAAACGAAGGAGCTTTTACGAAAGATACAATTGTGGATCACCCTAAGGTTAGGAGAAATATGGCAACAAGAAAGCACGAAATTTTCAAATCGAAGATTACCAACTCAAGATTATTGATAATAATTTTTGAAAAATGATTCTCAAGCTCAGTAAGTAAGGGGGGATGCAACAACCCCAAATTCTAACATCAATCCTTATAGTGAATTATTCGTAATGGTTCTATACAATGTTAACATTAAATATCAATTGCAACAAGAATGGTATAACTCAACTAAACGCATAATTAACGTAAGTCAGTTAGGCAAATTAAGTTTTATTTTCCCGCACAATCTTTTGTGATCAATCTTTTCTAGATTAATCTCAAGCTCAAGAAGTATAGGGGGATGCAACGCCCCATTTTCCGTAAACCCAAGATTCACTGACTCAGCATAAACGTAAGCATAGAAAAGATTAGCAAATGAATAACCACCACACGCCAAACAGGTGAGAATGTTTTCATTCGATTATGTAAACGAATAAACATTGAAGGGCATCGTAGCGTCCATAGTGACCCTCCAAACAAGGAAGTTAAACGGGAACAAATAACAGGGCCATGCAAAGTAGCAAAATTAAAACAATATAAACAAATGAAGACGCCAGAGTATATCGCTACGTTCGAACAGGGGATATGACTCATGAGAGAGACTAGAATATATGCTAATGAATTAATGAATGACCACTATGTACTAAGAATTAAGAGGGAGAAAATGTCAGCCATGTGAAAAGTTCTATTAGCAGGCGGGTCCAGGTGACTTAAAACAGGCACAGTAGGAGTAAGAACCATAATAAGAAGATCCAGTAAAAAATTTAGCAAATATAGAATAGTTACCAACGCATATCCTTGAGAAGAATCTCCTCGATATTATTCTCAAGCTGGTTAAGTATGAGGGGATGCAAAGGCCTCAAAATCCAATATCAATCTGAGTAAAAAATTAACCAGTAATAGACCCCCCATACGGTAGGAGAAAATACACAACTTAACAGCAGCAGTGACAATGTCGCACACTTCCAAGGTCAGTTGTTTATAAACAGTTGCTACCGCGTCGTCAGCGATGCGCGCTGGCTTAACTAGGTGCTTCGCGAAAGGTCAAAGTAAACATTGATGAGTAAGCATCCTACATAGACGTTCCTACCGCGAGGAGCATTAATTCTTGTTAAAAAAACAGACACCGACTTTCCAAGAGAAAAACTATCTGTCTCGCTTTATATGTACATACTGGAGAAAAACTATTGTGTAGAGTTTAAGTAACAAATTCATGTATAAAAGGTTTCGAATAATAAAGAATTGGGGCAGTTGTTCTGATGAGTTTATTATCCGAGGTTTGCTAGGTGCGGACGAGCACAGTTCCAACCTCAGGATAACTGATTCATCAAAGAGCTTTTTCCATACAGTAGGAATGGAATTGCACTGTCTTTCATTTTACGGAGAAAGAAAGACCACGCGAGTTGTTGCTCTACGTTGGGCACTTCAACACGGGAGTGAAACATGGATGCGCAACGGAGTATGGGCGCTTCATATGGTTCTCTTCGTTTTCACGTACCATCATCCGGTACGCATAAAAGTTCATGCAACTGACTTTCTTGGTTGTTTCATTGCCTGTATATTCATTTTAAGTTTTATATATAGATAGATGTTTTATATTTGTGATATTGAACACTTTGGATCTCTATCAAACTATTTAATAAATAGATTTACCTGTTATGGGATTGATCATCTTGATTGAAAAATGGTATCCATCTTCCCCTTGCCAAAATATTAATGGATATTGCAATGCATCATATGATCGATGTGTCTCCTTCACTCGCTGTAGTTGTTCATTTCGCAGATGTAACACAATATCGCGTGACTCCAAATTGTCTCCAACAACAACTACGGCAACTTCATCGATCGTTGGGGCATTATATCTTCTCACGTGTTGTCCTGCTGGAGTTTTATCAGCTCTTATTACTATTCTGAGGTCGTCGGTTGGCATGCGGTCAAGTGCATTTTTAAACATTCTAACCAGTTCATTATTCAGGTGTAAGAAGTTTTGCAGTTGCTCCACAATGTCTCTTCTGACCGATGGATTGTTTACACATCGCTGATCTACTTCTTCACCAGAATTTCCCATAAAATATATTTGAAGAAATTTATGTTCTGCATCGGGCTGTGGCAACAATGAACCAACTCTATGATAGATTTGGCCTTGAATCTATAATTTTGAATTATAATTAATCTTTTCTTACCAAGGTTATCATATCATTTTGTCAATTTATTGGTTGTACATTGTAATAGAATTTTTTTTAACCGATTTGATCTCACGGGGCTTAGAGTGAAATTGAATAGAACTTTGTATGTAAATTTTTTTTAAAATACTTGATTATTCTTTTTTTTTGGTTCGGTATCTCCAAATTCCAGAGCTCAGTTTCATTTAATTATTTTGTTGCTTTGGGAAAAAACTTCTAAGTGATTCCGTAAACACAGTTTGAGGCGCAAAATTTTAATCTTAAAGTTATTTTTTTGTAAAATAATTTTGATCGAATCGGTTAAATGTACTGTTTTAATTATTGAGTTTTAATTTTTTTAATTCACCTTGAATGTCGGCATGAAATTATCCCTCACAATATTTGTTGCTGTCATCTGGAAGCAATTGTTGTACAACGTAATATTTTTAAGGAAATGCTTCGATTCAGTATCTGCTCCAGATAACAATTTGTGCAATGGCTCTGGACGTGGATTCAGGACTGGCAATTTAATTTTTCCACTTGCGCAACAAAATCCATTTGTTTCCTTTGGATATTTTAGAGCTTTGCAGTATTGGCAAACCACTGTCATAGATCCTATGTCCACTGATGAAACAGCAGAGTAATCTTTCGTTGGATCGTAACGAAATGCCATGCGATCTAGAGCATTCGAAGAGATTGGTCTGCCCTCTTGGTTGTTCAAATGATTTTGATTTCTAATATTTGCTGAGCTGTTTATTTCTGCCTGAACTTGTTCAACCTCATTTTGTGATGCGATAATGATTGATATTTCTTGTGAAGCATGTCGGTTTGTACGAATAATTCTTTGATTTCGGGTATTACGGGTATGACGACCTATGTTTCTTTTTACCTTTGGCATTGCTCTCTGTTGAATAATTGAATGTAATGCATGTTTTTAATGCAATAATGTTGAAGCATATAATAGATATTTAGTTCATTCTTAGGTCTTTTTCTTTGTTGGGGTAATTTACGGCATTTTTCCGCATAAAAAACACGTCATGAAGTATACAAACTCCAAGACAAACTAACCTTTTGTAGAAGTTGATGATGGGTAGCAGTGGAAGTTGAAAACGATGGTATTTGATGCTGAATGGCTGTGATGATGGCGATCGGAACCTGGTATCTGGATGGCTGTTGTTGGAAGTGGCTTTCGGCGAAGGTTTCCGGTGACTGGTGACAATTAATCGGTTCACTTTCTTCGTTATGGAAGTTATTTTCTGGCTATTTACCGTTATAGGGCTGCATTGAAATGTCTCAAAATCAATGTCTCTCTCTTAATATGTTTATTGTTTCTAAGTTATACTCACCTTTTGAAATCGATGATAAGAAGCTGCACTTTTTATTAAGGTAGGTATTGGACAACGGAAGTTGGTGGGTTTTATGCCGGTGGCAACGGCAACCGTCGATGGTTGCCGGCGATAGATTACAACTTGATTTGAAAAATGCGTGATGGCGGTAATATGTGGAACGGACGTTCGAGATTGGAAGCGGGATGGCAATTGGTTTTTTTCTGATAACAGTTGTGTATGGTTTAGGTTTTGTTTGTTGCACAACGGATGACTGATTGCTGCATCGCCTTCTAGATTGTTTCGCATTCATCCCTGCAAGCTCCCTTCTGGTTTCTCGTAAATTCGAGTTTTCACGGTTTTTCGAATGTTCCAGTGCCTTTTTCATTGCATTTGGAGGTCAGCGGAGGTCAAGACGAACAAATCCATGTAAAAATGCTTCTAATCCGTGCACCCGTTCTTGAGTTTTGGAGTGACAAAGGAAACGCAAACTCATTTATATATATATAGATAGATTTCACTTCAGCTTATCGTTTACCAAATCGAACCCTTCTGCAAACCCAACCCTCTTACCCAACATCCTAGTGATTCCTCGTTGACCTGCGTTAGGGCGCGGCCGGCGCTGGTATTGCCTAGTTTGAGATCACCAGTTTTTACACATCGAGGATGATTGCTAGTCTCATGCATCAGGATTTTCCAGTAATCAAAAGATCCCATTTTAGTCCTTGTTACTTTGTATGAGCCATAAGTCATAAAAGGCTAGGATAAGAGTGAGTGCTCATGCTCCAACCGTCAGAAGAAAATGGAGCATCACTTAACCTTTCTAGCTTTGATGCTTCCAAGGACCAACCAATCATATCATTACCAAAATTGAATCGTACGGTACGAGATATCCACGTTTCATCAATCCAATAATTCTGAAGCCCAATGTTTTCTGAATCATCTTGCCCCTTAAATGCTGCACAGTAGGCCTGGTCGTTTTGATATGTGTGACGCATCTTCGATGTGAAACATATATCAAATATACAAGAAATATAGGATTTTTTATCTAATCCTACTAAGCACAATCTGCGTTTTAACTCTCTTTTCTGAACGAGTTTAAACAAAAAATGGGATATTTCTGTCAAAAATGGCTTCTAAATTTATCCACCTTTCCATACGTACCGTTGGATTTGATAAAGAGTCACAAATTATTGAGATATTGTTTAAAGTCTAATACTGCTTCTTGATTCTAAATTCGTCCTACGAGTTTCAATTCCGTCCAAACGCATTGAAACGCCATTAGATTTTCTTCGTCCTACGGATAAACAGAGAAAAAGGGGTTGCGCTAGGAGCGCTTCTTTTGTTTTGAGAACAATGAGCGTAAATATTCATACAATGCGATCTAATAGGATTCATGTTGTAGCTAATGAACTAACGCATCGGAACAAACCTATTATTGATTTGTGAACGGTGAAATCATTGATATTATTGATCTTTTCTGATCGATAGAACGGAAATGAGCGATTACGATGAAGTAACGCTCTACCCTATATTTGTGTAAAACGAAAATAATAATTTCCCATTTGATGCTCAAAATCATCCCCACCAGGATGATTATGAATATTGATATGACAACAGAACAGGCGATAATGAATACGCATCTTTGAATGACCAAATTCTTCGATATTCAGCGAATATTGAATATTATCATGTCAAAATTCAAGTTCATGCAGGTAGTTGGTTTATCTTTCAAGGTTGCGTTCATTTTCAGCTTATTTGAGTATAGAAGAAATGTCAGCACTGGTTCCATGGCTCATGCTTCTCTATTGATGAAGCCGTTAACTACTGTGAGTTAGACTATTTTCCTTGGTTTCCGGAAAAAAAAATGTCACACAAATTTTAGGGGTAAATGGCTCTAATGTTGGCCTATGGATCTAAGGTTGGGCCCATCTCTAAAAATCTGCTTTTTATAAATTTTATCTAGATGAACGCGTCATTGGGACGGTACTAATGTATATTTTTGGTCGCTATTGAAAATTCAGTCGATTGCTGAATTTATGTATGGGCTCAAATTAGGGGCATTAAGGCCGACATTACATCCATTTCCACTAAATTTTCTCTCGCCAAAAGCGAAAATTAAGAGCCTCCAATACAACCCTAGTCATGAACGGAAATGCTTTAAACCTTCGGTTTTCTATTCCTCCATGCCGCCTCGATAACCTACATAGAGTAATTGAAATTTGATTCCACCTTTGCGATACAGCATTCTTCGGTATGTAAGTTTTTCATAGAAATGTAAAAAGTAACATCAGGGTGCTTCATTTGAATGATAAATTTGTTATAGACCACCCTTTAGTTTGATTAAATACCTTAAAATATGAGTATATGAAAAAAATGGTAAAGATTTAAAGGGTGATACGGTCAAAATTTGGTCAAGGGAAAACGCGTGTAAATCGGTGAAATCGTTTATTTAAAAAATCAAATTAAATTTCTTTTTCAAGTTCAATTAGTATAAAATTCAGGAAAAATATTCAGTTAGGCTTCCGCTTTTCCAAATCCGAATTGCCGGGCCTTACGCTTGACCCCTGCCATCAGATTTTGTACAGCCACCTTGTCCACCTTCTTCGCCGCAGAAAGCCAGTTTGCCTTGAACTGCTGCTCGCCCTTAGCAGTTTTTTTGGTCTTCTTTAGGTTCCGCTTGACAATAGCCCAGTATTTCTCAATTGGGCGGAGCTCTGACGTGTTGGGAGGGTTCTTGTCCTTGGGAACCACGTGCACGTTGTTGGCGGCGTACCACTCCATGGCCTTTTTACCGTAAGTGCAAGATGCCAAATCCGGCCAAAACAGTACGGAACAACCGTGTTTCTTCAGGAAAGGCAGCAGACGTTTATTCAAACACTCTTTCACGTAAATTTCTTGGTTGACAGTCCCGGAAGCTATGAAAATGCTGCTTTTCAAGCCATAGGTACAGATGGCTTGCCAAACCAGATATTTCTTTGCGAACTTTGACAGTTTCATGTGCTTGAAAACATCTGCTACCTTTCCCCTTCCTTTTGCCGTATAAAACTCCTGTCCCGGAAGCTGCTTGTAGTCGGCTTTGACGTAGGTTTCGTCGTCCATTACCACGCAGTCAAACTTCGTCAGCATCGTCGTGTACAGCCTCCGGGATCGCGCTTTGGCCGTCGTATTTTGTTTATCATCGCGATTTGGAGTCACTACCTTCTTGTAAGTCGATAGTCCGGCTCGTTTTTTGGCTCGATGCACGGTTGTAGACGATACACCCAGCTTATTTGCGGCATCTCGGAGAGAGAGGTTAGGGTTTCGCTTGAAACTACCGGCAACTCTCTTTGTCGTCTCAGCGGCTTCCGGTTTTCGATTTCCCCCCAATCCAGACTTCCTGGCTGTCGACAAACGTTCCCCAAACACTTTAATTACATTTGTAACGGTTGATTAGGCAACTTTTAGCGATTTTGCCAACTTTGCGTGCGAGTAGCTCGGATTTTCGCGATGCGCGAGCAAAATTTTGATACGCTGCTCTTCTTGCTTGGACGGCATTTTGACAACTGAAGAGTGAATTCCAAAATCAAAATAGGAGCAACATTCTACACACACACACCTTCAAAATGAGGGATGTTCAGGTTTTTTAAATGCAAAATTGAAAGAAATACGTCAAGTTGATATTGACCAAATTTTGACCGTCATCACCCTTTACAACCTCAATGTGAAGGTGTAGAGGTCGCGCCAATGGATTGCAGTTTGCATGGAGTTTTCGGTGAATTACCATGGGAAATTATTGAGTGCACTTACATTACTCTAATTTTGGTTGTAGTTGCCAAAAATTTTGATATATGGTTGTCATGACAATGATTAACAAGTCTGTTATTGTTGTTATGAAATCGGTGCTGTTGTCGTGCACATTTTCATCCTTCAATCTACCCTATTTTGTAATGTTATCGCATTTATATCTCTTTTGATATGCTGTACAACTTATAGTTATAACAAGAGGTCATTGTCATAGCAACAAATTATTACTTATTTTCATCATTTGAACCAGTAGAACCAAAGTTAGTGCGATACTGTAATTCCCATGCAAATTTCAAACCTTCATCTTTTGCACAGGCTCATATTTTGAAGTTATTAATCGATCAGGAGGATGGCCTATAAGAAATCCAAAACTTTTCTTTAAGTGAAGCACCCTAAATCATCCATACACATAAGCTGCACCAGGATGCCTCATGCTTCAAGACCTTCCTAGTAAAGCGAAGCGCTGTGCAGAAAAAGGGCACGGTGCGTGGTTCAGCACTGTTTCCGTTGCTCCGGCAGATGCAGCTCCGTTTCCGACACAGCACGAGGTCAGACCGATCCACATCTAATAAGTGCAATTTGCACGCGCTAATTAAACATCTCTCGTACGTGATGCTGCATTTTGATGGTGCTTTTAGGGTGAAGATGGTTGAGAAATTAATTTCTCGTGGCGTGTTTGGCACTGCCGTAGTGTTTCAACAGTTTCCGACAGTCAGGCGTAATGGGGGTGAAGAAAAGTGGAGTGCTGCTGAAAGTGGGTATCCGTTTTTCCATCCCCGTGCGAAATAACTATTTACGTAAGTTCGGGAAACGTCATCATGCTGCTCGGCTGAAACCACGAAAGGTGGAAGGTATATGAATAGAGAACCGAAGAAACATCCTTTGCCTGAGAAGTTGAGCAATGGATGTAAGTTTTTTGGTGGTTGAAGCGGAGAAGCAAGGGAAAATTTTCATTACGAAAGTTTCACTGTAAATTTTTCATTAGAGATAACATTGATATAAAGTTATGTTGAATAAATCTCAAGTAGGAGATCAAACGTGAATCGTTGAAATGGAGTAAAGTTGTATGCAGGGCGTATGGTTCTGCATAATATTGCGGTGCAGAAATGAGAACGGAAATGTTAATGTTTAAATTAGTTTCTTTTGTGGCTCAGATTCCGTGGAGCAGTGTTTCTTTTTCTTTTTTCAACCCCTTTTGATAAGAGGAGAGTATTTTTTGCATAAGTGCACCGAGGAGGCAATAAATTAAATAACTCACTGTTTTGTATCATCAAACCGTGGGAAAATCTCCAACCACCACGGTTTATCCTTCGAACTAGTGCTGACTTTTTTTTTCCAAGGGGTATATAATCGAAAATATTGAAGTATTTTCAAAAATATGGATCTTTTTAAGCTGAACAATGTTTGTTATTCGGATACTTTTGTTTTTTAAGTCCATGTCAAGAAAATGAAAATAGGGGAAATGGCTCTAATGTTGGCCTATGGATCCAAGATTGGGTCCATCGCTAAAAAGCTGCCATTTTTTTGTTTATTAATTTATTTGATAAGGCTCAATCAAATTAACTTTACAGAGCCGAGGATTCTTATTCTCTTTACAAAACATCGTAAAACTATAGTCAAAAGGTACAACACAATAAACACTTTATCTTCCACTATCCAATAAGCCTCCTCCATCAGAACGGGATCCGCTTCCAGTGGTTTCATTGTATGGCAGTATCGCCAACGAGAGGCAGAGCGCTTCCATTGCAGCAATGGACGCAAAACGTGGTCAGCACTCACACACTCATCACGAAATGGTTGCTTTCCAAAGCCGACGACGCATTGACTGCAAGAACTGCTGACGAAGAATAATGAGGAGGACCACACAATAGTTGCTGCCGAGTAAGCAGACCAAAGGTTGACTATTCAAAGTGATGTTATTAAAATTTGAGTTAGTTTCATGCTCGAAGATATCTTAAAAAGTGAAGAATTATAAATATTTGTTCTTTAAACTTTCCACCCATATGATATGAAAATTTGTTGTTGTTTCAGTCTCGAGATACAAATATTATAAGCCGTAAATTACCTTAAAAACATAAAATTAACTTGCAGCACCTCTAAATCATCACCGATTTTACAGAAAATTTGCATAGAAGTTCAAATTAACATGACGAACAGTAATCACGGTCAGGGTTGCTTCCACTCATTTGCTATAAAAAACTGTTTTACGGAATTATGAAATCATTAGACGTTGTAATGATAATTAGAACTTGTAAGTTACAGGAACAGGTTATGAAGTATGTGTTTAACACTGATTCCGACGCTCTGAAAGCGAATTGACAGATTTTAACTGTCAAACAAACACATACTTTACATCCTCTTTTTGTTACTTACAAGTTGAACATATCTTTATATTATGCAATGATTTCCTAATTCCGAAAAACATTTTTTATAGCAACTGAGTGGAAACAATCCTGATCACGGTTGACCCGGTGCATCCCGAACGGTTCAGTTAAAATGAACAGGGCTAAGGCACAAGTATTGTTAATTTTTGTTACATATGATTCATATTAATGGAGCGTTATTTATTATACAATTTTACATTATAGATCATATACAGTTATTAAATACTTCATGAAATATTCCAAATATTATATGCAAACGTCCATAATGGCAAGCAACATTTCTTGCGTGAAAATAAATACAAGTTTACAGGAATTAATATTTGCACTATCGGTAATATTCACATTTTATTTTTGTTTATCTATTGATATGGTGGAGGGTTATGGACTTAAAACACTACACAGCAAAAATATTTTTTTAATATTACATCTAAGAGGATGCATTTCAATGATGTTGAAAATCTAATGCAATTTTTGTGGCCACAAAAATTAACAAATGCAGTAAAAGCAGCATAATGTCAGTTCATGCACTTTATTTATGATAATTTTGTCTCATTTTGGAAAGTAACAATACACCATATTTTTGAAACGATTGAAGTGCATCCACTTTGATGTGATATCGAAATACTTGTTTTGCTGAGTAGGGTTGAAGATGGTGGCCAGGATCTCGAATTAAGCGGTTTTTTTTTATAATACGTTTATTTTTCCAGGCTTTGGAGATCGAAAATTGAACTTAAAATGAGAGATCATTGAACAAAACATATTTGCATGGTTTTTTGGGGGTGTCCTTGAACTTATGATCGGTAATGTATCTCATATGCGTAGTGGAGGGGGGGGGGCGGTGTCACTCATATCAATAGAAATAAAGTTTCATACTGAAATTACTTCGGAGTTTCTTATCTTATCGATTTGGTATGTTCAAATGAATTATTGAAAAACAATTTTTTAATCTCATAGGTATATAAAGATATGAGGGGGGGGGGTAACTATACCCCGCCCCCTTAACTCATATTAATGGAAGTAAAGCTTCAAACTGCAATAACTTCGGTGTTTCGGATCTTGTCAAGTGGGTATGTTCAGATGTATTCAAAAGCATGTGCTACATTTAATAGGTGTAGTTAGATACGGGGGGGGGGGGGGGGGGGAGCTTACTGTATCCTTTCCGCCCCTGACTTATATCAATAAAAGTAAAAATAAAGACTAAAATAACTTCGGAGTTTCCCATCTCTCGAGTTATTTTGATGGGTTATTCAACAACATTTGCTCAATCTCATAAGAGCAGTTTGAAATCGAGTACCCACATTCCCTTCCCTACTCTTTTGGTGCAGTATACAATGTCAGATATACTCACAAAAATGTCATAAGATTGTAATGATTATATTTCATTTTATTATATCCTACGATTTCTCAAGGTACTCTTTTCGATGTTGTTCCATCTCTTGAAGCAAATATTGCTGTTGAACTAGGTCTCGGGTGAATTTCTTGATAAGTCAGAAATTAGTTTCACACCTCATTCAGCCATATCGTTGACAATCATCAAGGAAGCAACTCGTTGTATCGCATTGAAATAATCTGTATCATTACTCCACTCGTTTGCCGGTTTTTGCATGAAGCCGGTCGAAATTTCGAAAAAGAATCAGCACTGTTAGAAATGACATTTGACTTGGGAGCCCAACTGAAACGTAGCCCACGTAAAGTTAGCCCAACAAGCGAAATCCGACTCTACCTGTGTCTGAGACGAAACTGGTGAAGACAGTTTCCGTTTTTTACTATTTTTGTTTTGTGTTTGACGTACGACTACTTCTGTGTTTTCTATATGCGGGTGGCCCGAATGGTAGTATAATTTTTCAAATAAAAGCTTTATATAGAAATAATATAGCAGCTGGACATTCAAACAACATCTCCTCACTAACAAATGAACGGACAAGTGGATATTAAATATTTACACTCCAACAATTTTCGTTTTAAAACTTATTATAGAGTACCGGGGGGGGGGGGGATTTCTAACTACGCTTATGAGTTTGAGCAAATATGTTTGAAGAATTCATCCTGAACATACCACATCGATAGGATAAGAAACTCCGATGTTATTTCAGTTTGAGACTTTACTTCTATTGATATGAGTGAGGGGGGCGGGGTATATTATTACCCCCCCCCCCCTATCAAATTACACATATGAGATAGAGGAATTGTTTTTCAATGATTCATAAGAAACTCCGAAAATATTTCAGTTTGGAATCTGACTCCCATTGGTACACCGGCAGTGTTGGCAGAAAAAGGGATTTTTGGTGTTTAATTCAAATCATAAATATTTGAATAGTTACAACTTTTTTAAGATACGGGGGCGAACCCGGTGTAGTGGTTAGCATCCTTACCTCTCACGCCAAAGTCACGAGTTCAAATCTCACCCCCGGACAAGTCACGAATGACCCAAGAGTGTTAAAGTGACTATAATAAAAAAAAAAATTAAGATACATTATAGCTTCAAACTTCCTTTGGCAAAGTTGTTAGGCACTTTCTGGAATATATTTATACATACTTAGTTGCACGGTTCATGCAAAATTATGGTCTCTAGAGATAAAAATGCAAAACAGTTGATTTTCCCATACTAATTTTGCATACAAATTTCAAACGCAATGCGGAATGCCGAGTTACAACCAATCGTCCCAAAATTTTGCATAATTTTTTGGGACACCAAATGAAATTAAAAAAAAGGTTGTTCTCGATTGGTGAGGAAAAGTTTGTGTTTTTCCATATAACGATGATCCACTCTACTGTTTATAACTCTATTGATATGCAGTATTTTTCCTGAAGTGCTATGGGACAGCTCCGGATTTTCCATGTGAGGGTACACATTTTTTTCAGGTGTCATCAATAGACTCACTTCCATCTTAGCCGCATCGAAACAGACAATAACGCAATTTACAGGATGAAAGTAGTACACTTCAATGAGAAACTATGCAAAGTTTGGTTAGTTTCCACCTAGTAGGAAAAAAGATGCAGCCAGTTGTAAGTGTTGCAATAATTTCGCGTTCACCCTTTTAAAGCTCATCTTTATAAAAAAAAAATGAATTCATCAACAGTAAAATAATTCAGTTTTAAACAATTTTAAATTTAACCAAAAACCCCATATTTAAAATGTCAAAAACCATAATTGTGGGAAGTAAAACAAAAATACCAAAGGGCTGCCGTTTAGGTTCAAGTAGTGTTCAAAAAATGGAAATCTCTTTTCAAGCATTCGGCCAAACGGCATTCGGCCAAACGGTTTTCGGTCAAATGGCATTCGGCCAAATGACATTCGGCCAAATGGCATTCGGCCAAATGGCCGGACACCGAAAAAACGCGTATTAAGTCTCGGCTCACGTTCAACCCTTTGAAGTGTGTAATTTTGTTTCGTCAAAAATTCATACATTTGAGAACACTGTCACTGTAGGTTCTAAATCTTCGTTTGTGACCCTTTCATCATTATTGTACCAGTACTAAAACTACATTGTCATGATGTTAGTCATGCTTAAGGGACATAATTATTCACGGTGGGCTCTCATTTTAATTATTATTACGGGTAATTAAATTGTAGAACATCCATTTCAATTAAACCTCCAGATCTTTCCCCGTCGTGGTCTCATTAATCCGTCCGACAAAGTGTGCAATTTCTTAAGTACCGCTCCAACTGCCAACAGATGGAGATGTCACCGGATTAAATTAGCCATAATCCAACTGGACACGATGGTGAGGCCGGTGCCTAATAAACTTTCCCGTGCCGAGTTCGAATATTATAAAAAAAAACTTGTCTGCATAAACTCAGCGACTGTTTTTTTAGAATTCACTATTCGGAACCAAACTGTTCAACAATCAACCGTCAATGAGGCAGCAATGTTTTAATCCTAGAAGTATCGAACAGATAAAGAAAAAAAAAGTGCTCGCAAAGGTTTATCGAAACGAAAAACTTCACCCATCCCACTGTCCGTGAAGTTTTACTGTCTTGGAGGAAAAGTTTTCATTGTCACAAATGGACCCGTTTCTTTGTCTGAGTCATCCGCGGGTCGCCAAAATCTTCCCTCACCCCTCCCTGACGCAGTCACACAAACGTAGCATGAAGAAGCAAAACAATTATTTCTGTGCGAAACTTGGAAATTAATTATCCCGAAACCTTAATTAAAAAGCTTTTGTCTAACGATGTGCGTGTTGCAGTTTGGTGTTGAAAGTTTTCCCCTTTGCGGTAGGTATTTCAGCTGGCAACAAAAGTGCGAACGGTAAATCTTGTCTGAGGTGGTAGTCTTTCAAATTTAACGGGGGTTGCCTTTGTTTTTGCGGCTTTAGATGAGGACATTTTTACGGCCTCGGAGATGTAGAAATAAGAACCTATAAAATGGAATATTCGGTTGAATGATACTCATCATCTCAAACGGATATGCGTTTGCAAATGGAACTTCTCTCGTTCGTTCGTTTGCTGGCTCGCAGCGCTTGACTATAAAAGCCGCAAAATATTACCCATTTTCATAACTTTATATCTTTAATTTTGGTTAGCATTTCTCATTCCTAAAACTTGGCATCACCCACCCTTCACAGATCGTGCACATTATATGGACTGAGCCGTTGGTTGTATTAGCAGCACATCCAAATAAACTTTATTGGTCTGTGGTCTTTGATGTTGTTTCGGACATTTCAAAATTTCCATTCCTATTCCCTTTTCAGCAGAAAGCCAAAGTGTGGGGATTCTACAAAGGAAATCAACCCACCATTGGCGCAGCGTTTTTCATTTAATTCAACAGCCCAGGAATAATGTGTACATTATTCTCGTCTCGCCACCTCTCAGTTCACCCGACTCCGCATCCACAAAGCATGGTTGTCACCGGTACTTTTATGACTGTAATTTCACAGAACAAAACAGTTTACGACGCATGTTATCGGACAAAATCATCTTCTAGGTAGCAGTTTACAATAAGATGAAACGAAAATTTCCAACATGAATGAGTCGGTTGATGGGTACTACGATCTTTCTCTTATGTGAAGAGGGTTTGATTTGGAAAACTCCCTTTGAAATAATCAAGTAAACCCTGCGGGACGCATGGTTTAATTAATTGTAGTATATGTAGTTTTGCTCTTTGAAATTGTGATAATAAAAAAAGCCATTCCATAACTGAGTCTCACCAGCATGCTATACCACGAGTTTTATTATCTCCCCTCATGGAACATGTTGTCGACTGCAGAACCAATACTCGAAACGAACTTATTCTGCTGATGGCATTTACTGGAAATTTTACCCTTGGAATAAAAAAAAAAACGAGCTCAAGAGAAGTACACAACGCAAACAGAGCTAGGAAAATGAAGTCACTGCCCTGCTAAAAGACATCGGCCGCCGTACACGTGTTGAATGCATCGTTCAGATAAAAAGTAGAAAAAGACATGGAAACTGCCATCTCTCGTAAGGCACTTACGGGAAAGTGGCGAAAATGCCTTTATGCCTCATTTTCCTTTTCGTTGGGATGCTTTTCACCAATCTCGCTCAGTCCCACTCCAAGCTCTGACTGCTTGGTGCACATTTTATATTCATTTGCGTTCATCCGGTTCTTTCAAATGATTACGAATGATGGTGCTGACGATGATGGCGACGACAGCCGCCGAGCAGAAGAGACTTCACGTAGGTTCCAACTAAGCGTGAAGTGAATGCAACTTTTCCGGTGCCATCCTCGTGGAAGGAGGATGCACTGTTAAAATTTATCATTATATTTGTTGTTTTAAGATATCCGTTTATTTTGGTTTTAAACGGACTAGCGTGCATATTTTTTAAAATTCCTTTTTTGTTTCAAATTCAATTTTAATTACTGTACTTTTGCCTTAAATGTTATGATATATATCTAAGTGTGTTTACATTGTTTTGCTCTGGAAATTCAGTATTTTAAACATGTTGTCTAATTTATTTGGTTATTGATTGTTTCAATGATTTATCTGACATGTGGTTGCCTTAATGATATGAAAGAGTATAATTAAAACAAAAACAGGACACGTTCTAATTCAGGACAGTCTTCTAATAAAAACGGTTATTTTTAAGCCGTTTATTTTTCCAGGCTCATTTGCCGTAGCTTTGCGGAGCCGATATTCATCGTTTGGGTTACACAATTACTTAAAACTAACTTTAGTAAAGCGGGGGCCGATTACTCGCGGCTATCTCGAGGTTAGGGGTAACAAATTGTAACAAATGGATGGCAGGGTAGGGATTGAAAACACAAGGTTTTTTCGAGCAATGTGCTCTTAATCTAGAACTAACTAGAACTAGAACGTTTTAAAAACACATAAATTAAATTGCAATAGTCAAGATCTCGGCTCGCCAAGATGTCTCTAACGGGCCGCAAAGGTTGTTTTCCTCGGGCCCTGAGGGATGTGGATAACTCGGATCTAGCAACACAATGTAGGGTGCATGACCAAAGCACGTGGTCGATATCGTGATAGCCACTACCACAAGTGCACAAATTGCTGCCTGCGAGCTCGATTCTAAAGAAATGCGAGTCTAACGAGCAGGGATTGGACATGAACCTTGATATGACACGTATAAAGTCACGGCTCATGTCCAATCCTTTGAACCATGGTTTGTTCGACACCTGTGGGAGAATATAATGTAACCATCTTCCCAGATCACTCTCATTCCATTTTTGTTGCCAGTTGGTGAGGACGTGCTGACGGGTAATTGAAAAAAAAATCCGCAAAAGCGATTTGTCGATCAAAAATATCGCCTTCCATAGCGCCCACCTTAGCTAGCGAGTCCGCTTTCTCATTACCCGGAATTGAGCAATGAGATGGGACCCAAACTAAGTTGATAGTACATATAGGAGCAGTTAGATAAAGTACTCAATTTAGCTCGGATTTCGGTCAGGAAATACGAGGAGTGCTTCATCGGCCTCATTGATCGAATAGCCTCCAACGAGCTAAGGCTATCTGTAAAAATAAAATAGTGATCAGATGGTAGTGAGGCAATTTGCTCTACTGCGTAAAATATGGCTGCTAGTTCCGCAACGTATACGGAACAGGGTTTTTGCAGTTGATATGAGGTGCTATGTAATTCGTTGAATACTCCAAATCCAGTGGAAGCGTTTATAGTTGACCCATCTGTGAAAAAACTCTTATTGTTACTGACATGGTGGTACTTGTTTGCAAAAATTAAGGGAACAACCATCGACCGATGGTGATCTGGTATTCCACGGATTTCTTGCAACATGGTCAGATCAAAATTTACAGAGGAACTATAAAAGTCTTGGAGGCAAACACGAGAGGAATTGAATGAAGAAGGGCCAATCTCCAGCGTCATGTAATCGTAATAGAGACTCATCAATCTTGTTTGAGGATTTCTGTCGGGCAGCTTCTCAAAGTTTTCTATTACCAATGGGTTCATTACTTCACAACGGATAGGAAACCGAAAGGACAGTTCAGCGAAACGATCTGTCAGTGGGAGAACACCCGCGAGTACTTCGAGGCTCATCGTATGCGTCGAGTGCATACAGCCAAGCGCGATTCGGAGGCAACGGTATTGAACCTGTTGCAGCTTCAGGATGTTTGTTTTTGCCGTGGATTGAAAGCAGAAGCTACCGTACTCTAGAACCGACAAGATGGTTGTTCGATACAACCTGATCAGATCTTCCGGGTGTGCTCCCCACCAAGTTCCAGTAATTGTAAGAAGAAAATTGATTCTTTGTTGGCATTTTTGTTTCACATACGCAATATGTTTTCCCCACGTGCTTTTGGAATCGAACCAGACACCTAAATACTTGAAAGATATACTTTGAGTGATTGTTTTACCCTTTAGTTGAAGCTGTAACTGTGCAGGATGATGCTTCCTAGAAAAAACAACCAACTCAGTTTTCTCCGGAGAGAATTCGATACCCAGCTTCATAGCCCAAGTAGAAAAATTGTCTAAGGTATCTTGCAATGGTCCTTGCAAGTCCGGTGCACTTGGCCCTATAACGGACACAACCCCGTCATCTGCAAGCTGCCTTAGCGAGCAATTTTCATCAAAACAACCATCAATGTCTCTTACATAAAAATTATAAAGAAGGGGGCTTAAACATGAGCCCTGGGGGAGACCTATGTAACTAATTCGTGAAGTTGCCGAGTTTCCATGAGAGAAGCTCATATATTTCTCAGACAACAAGTTGCTCAAATAGTTGTTCATAATTGGTCAAAGTCCACTATCGGGGAGTTAATCCGAAAGGACGTCGATACAAACAGAATCAAAAGCCCCCTTAATGTCCAAGAAAACTGAACCCATTTGCTGTTTTTGCGCATAGGCCAGTTGAATTTCAGTTGAAAGCAACGCAAGACGGTCGCTCGTTCCTTTGCCTCTCCGAAATCCAAATTGCGTATCTGAAAGTAAACCGTTCGACTCGACCCGTTTGTCTAGACGAAAAAGAATCATTTTCTTCAACAATTTCCGTATACAGGACAGCATCGCGATGGGACGGTACGAGTTATAATCCGACGTGGGTTTACCAGGTTTTCGAATGGCGATAACTCTTACTTGCCTCCAGTCATCCGGAACAATGTTGTGCTCCAGAAATTGATTGAATAAGTTCAACAAGCGTCTCTTCGTGACGTCTGGGAAATTTTTAAGCAATTTGAACTTGATTCTATCCATTCCTCGAAAACGGGGAATCTATTTCGTTATTACCCGACGGACGATCACGAACGTTGGTTTGAACCGACACCGAATCCGGGCAAACTTTCCGCGCGAAGCTGAAAACCCATCTGTCCGAGTACTCCTTGTCTTCAGGGTTACTTCCACTCACTTGCTATAAAAAAATGTTTTTCGGAACTATGAAATCATGATATAGTATAATGCTAATTACTACTCGTAACTTACAAGAAGAGGTCATGAAGTATATGTTTGTAACATAAAATCTGTCAATATCGCTTTCAGTGCGTCACAATCAGCGATTTTACGACTCGTGAGCGCTCACTCTGAGTGAACGCTCACGAATCATAAGATCGCTGATTGTGACGCTCAAAAAGCGAAATGAACAGGTTTTATGAGTCAACCACATACTTTACACCCTCTTCTTGTTACTTACAAACAAGTACAACATAGCAGTATAACATCTAATGATTGCATAATTCCGAAATATATTTTTTATAGCAAGTGAGTGGAAGCAACCCTGCTGGTCTTCATTAATCGGTGATGACGCGTTTTGCATTCTCCTGCCGACATTCCAGAGTGTTCTCATGGAAGTCTCTCGCGACAAACCATCGACGAACCGACGCCAGTAACCGCGTTTTTTGGCTTTAGTCAAGCCCTTAAAGGTTTTCTCGAGGTCGGTGTACCGCTCGAAATCCTCGACCTTACCGTGTTTGCGGAAGCGTTTAAACGCGGCGGACTTCTCGCTGTTCGCGTCGGTGCAATCCTTATCCTACCACGGGGTGGGAGGTCGCTTGCGAACGGAAACACCCGGAACACGTTTCGTCTGTGCTCGCAGCGCGCAATCGATGATGACACGCGCGAGAAAGGAGTACTCGTCCAGCGGAGGAAGTACGTCAACCGATTGACTGGCATCAAGAACCGCGGTCGCGAATTTTCGCCAGTCAATGTTTTTCGTAAGATCGTACGCGATGTCGACCAAGCGAGTAGAAGATGAACCATTGATAGTAATGCTATCGACTGGTGGACTGTTTGTAAATGAATTTTATCGGCTTTCAGCCTTTTAGCGAGTAAAACCAAATATGAATACTAAGATGAAACTGTCGGAAGAAGAACTTTCAATTTTAGTGTCCTCTTTCATGGTCTTAATCCATCAGTTACTTGAGTCAGTTCCTTTTTAAAAACGTATCCGCGGTCCCCTAACTCCCCTTTCATCCAATGAATACCCCCGTATTCAAGGTAATTTTGTGGTTTTGTTGCCCCCTCGGTAGAGATGAAATTTTGCGCTCATTTTGATCAAAACAAACACACCAAAATCGGAGGTGTCCCATTTTTTAATTACTCGATTAACAACTAATCGATTTTTTTTGTTCGTTGTGCTGCCATTTTTCCACCAATGAGAGTGCAGCACATGTTTGAAACGATCGGTGATGATCCTCTGGAGAATTTAATGCTTATATCGGCATGATATAACCGATTACAAATATTTTACTTTTCGGTTCGTTAATCGATTAATCGATAATTCGAATGAAAATCGGCCATCACTAGATGAATGTGAAACGTAATTTCAAATATATGGACCGTACATAAATAATGATACGATTTGAAAGGGACCGGGGCTCATCACAAATTACGTCCACACGGTAACTGAAATAAACACGAGTGTTCACCGGTTGGTAAAACGATGTTTTTCCTCTACTCACAACGTTTCAATGGTATATTCCATCTTTTTCAAAGGTTCTACAAAGAATTGTTACATAGCTTAACTGCCGTTCTACGCATAA
Source organism: Ochlerotatus camptorhynchus (assembly GCF_037179485.1). Lineage (NCBI taxonomy): Eukaryota > Metazoa > Arthropoda > Insecta > Diptera > Culicidae > Ochlerotatus > Ochlerotatus camptorhynchus. The sequence goes on along the minus strand of NW_027040507.1, from coordinate 3,029,489 downwards.
GAGTCTCACGGTGCATAAGGATTACATAGAACATGGGACAGTTATGCGTATAACGGCAGTTAAGATGTTTCAAAATTTATAAGTTTGGTGACTTACAGAAAATATCGTTTTTTGTCAGGTGGTCTGTGATTAACAGTGATTATCGTCACTTGATCGAAATCTGGCATCAATTTACCTATAACTAATCGTCAATTAGTTGTCGGAGTCTAAATACAAATTCTACAGTCATAATTACTATCAAACAGGAAAAACGAAAAACCGGAAAAGCTATCGGTCACTACTTTCTTTGCGATAGTTGGTTTTAAACCGTCTTTTTGTATCGTTCTAGTCAAGTGGGTAACATTTGTGGGTCTAGTTGTCTGTTGGGCGTAGGTTGGTTGGTATTTGTCAATCTATTTGTTTGGTTTGTTTTCGTTTTCCTTAGTGTGTGTAATATTCCTGCGTAAGTTGTACTCAAACTGTCACAATCGCTTCGCTTGTTTACCGCTATGTCTGTGTTGATGATGTGCAAACCTTCAGCACGGGAAGCGCCGATCATCGTCGGTGGCAGTAATCGGCCGAATGATGCAAGAGAGCAGTTTTCTCTTTTAGTCGGCCGAGTTCATAGCTGTAGTAATCATCACCACTACTACTGGATTGTACCACTTGGCAACACTACTAATGGATTGTACTAGCATTTTCACCAAATGTACTAGAATGTTTTGGTTCTATCTCTTTCACTGAAACATAAAAAAATGCATAAAACATGACAAAATGATACACTCTTTGCACACTGTCAAAGATCATAATACACAAAATCAACTTAGTTCAAATCAAAATAAAAATACTAACCCATCTGGTGGATGATGGTAAGAAAATTCTATTACAGTGAACCACATTATTTTAATTAATTTATTCGCCAGTTAGTCGTCTGTCACCTCGTTTGTGATCGTATCGAATGCTTAACCATAGATGTGCTTTTGATTGATTTTTGTAAATTGGTTCACAAACAACAATAAACATTGGTTGGAAATGCACTACTGTTGAAAATTAAAAAGATTTTCGAAGTTCAGTAGCTTATAATATACTTACCAACTTCTAGCTGGTAGTTTCGCCTTTGGTAGTTCCTTAGCTGTTAAATTTTCAACAGTACCGTGGATCCGCGGTAATCTGACCGTTCTTAATTTGTACGCTTTTTAGTTCTAGCCTCGCTGTCATCTAGCGCATGGAATAGAGTAAAGGCCTAACCGCAATGTGGGTGGAACGAAAACGGCAAGTTTGACAGTTGTCGCAAATGACATCAAGATGCCTAACCAGAGTCGATTTGGTTCTAAATAGTTTTCAATCCGAAAAGTAGGCTTTCTCAGATTGGGCTCCACAACACTCAACTTTATCGTTTAGGTCAATCATGGTTTTGAAGTATGATAGAGAAAGCTAGTACAGGGTGTCTACTCAATCCAAGGAATCAAATTCCCTGAGTTTTCCAGGTTTTTCCAGGTCGGATGAAATAAAAAAATCCAAAAATTATACACATTATTATTTTATCTATTTATCCATCTGGAATCCGATTTATGTACTTATTGATTTATGTTATTTTCGATTGTTCAAACTTGGGCTTTGGTACTTATAAGTCGGCAGATGTACTTAGGTTGTTTTATATTAATTTGTACAATTTATGTTTAGTTAATGCACGAATAGTGGAGGTACGTTAGTGCAATGTACTTCTATAGTGACTTAGGGAGACTCTTTAAGCCACCATAGGAACACATTGCACTTAAGTACTTCCACTATTGGTACATTTATCCTACACAGAATTTGCGAAAAGAAATTATATCCATGTGTAGGGCTCCATACCAAATAAACACACCTTATATATTAACAACCTTGCCTTTAAATATAACATACCTGATGATTGAGAGAACCTTGGTTAAAAAAAGAGCGGGAAGATGACAGCTGGGGAGTTTTGGAAGAAGAACGGTAAAAAAGGGTAGAGAAAGGAGGACTCGGATGGAACAGGACGCGCATTCGATAGTCGGAGCTAACTAATCCCAATAGAACTCAATACCGGTGCCGGACGGAACCTAGGACAGAACTGAAGGAACATCCTTAAGGAAGTGTGCGGATCTAGGCAGAGCCTCTACACCATGGGTGTAATATTGTATTTGGTTTTTGCAATTACATTAGTTATTGATACAGTAGCATGCATTACGTCGATCAATATTACATTTTTTTTTGGTATTTATGTAGTACTTTTTTAAATTCAAGAATATAAATATAAGTAAGAAACCTGTGTTTTGGAAACCTTATCTATACTATTACGATAAAACGGTATATCAAAATTGGATATGTTTTCAAAAACAAAATATCATTTTGATAATATGTTTCAGTCCAACTCTGTTTGGAAGATCATGACAGAAGAAATCATGGTTTCACAACTCTTAAATCTCTTATTAGTTCCCCAATCAACAAAAGTTGCTCTGAGATACATTTGTTTTTATTGTTATTAATTTGATCGATTTAGAGAAAGTGGTAACTAATAAAAAGCAAATTATTTACTTTTTTAACGAATTAATTTTTATCCACCAGCACATTCGCTTCGTTTTGCGCATTTTCAAGTATTTTTCGCCTCTTTTGTTCTAACTCCCGAGCTTCAGCGGCATGCTTCCTTCTGACGGTTGTCTCTCTTCTTCGACTGTTTTCTTTTTACGACGATGTTGATCCTCCACATACAAAGAGTGCGCATTGCGCGCCCGAAGCAATAGAGATTTTGATGTATCAAGATTAGCCATACCGCCTTTCTGTGCCACTGCATCGTACACTTGCCGTCGGACTACCAGGGATTCCTCCATCAGAGTTTCAAACAAACATTCACTGTTTATTGAAAACCCCCTCTCCACATTGGCATTCCCATGTGATAAGCAGCATACGATTTTTACGACCACGAGCAAGTCTTCGTAGTTTTCGGCAAGCATATCTCTCCAGAAATGATTCAAACGAGTTTGGCGGCGATCGTATGGTTTACAGGAATCTGTAACTTGTGATTGTGTCGTAATGGAACGGTATTGTCTAGCTGCTGAGTCACCTGTCACAAGTCTTTCAATGCCTTTTTAGTATCAAAACCTATAATAACATTTCTTGACGGTAGATGGTTTTCAGAACCCTTAACTGCTTCAAGAGTTATGCCATGCATTTTCATGGCTTTTAAATTTTTTTCTCAAAGATTCATAATCAGACCGTTTAATGAACCGTGCAAGAAGAGCACCATCGGATTATCCGTTTGTAGCTCTCGCAAAAGTGGTTATATTGCGGTAGCAATGGATCTGAAGAAAGCTAGTTTAGCACAAGCTAGAGGGTCGTTCACGAATTTCACAACATCACTGTATGATTTACACTTCGGCTCAGCTTTATCTTTCTTCACTCCGTGCAAAAATTTTCGAATACTGCCAACGCTCTCTACTGCTCTCTTCGCCATGTCTGCATTTTCGAGTCATCTATGACCGAATAATTTCAGTGGAAACACATCACTTCCCGAATATTGCACATTGCACACTATTGAAAATTCAAACCGAATATTTCCTACATTTTTGACAGTGCCGTTCGTAATGAAGATCTCTGCCGCCAGCGAGAAAAGGAAAAACACCGGCTAAAGTCTCAGGACAAAGACTTTGGAGGTAAAAGTGCCGGTTCTTTCAGTTGCAAATCACAACTAGTAGTCGTAAAGCACGGTCTTCGAACGAAGGGAAACCCCCAGTAGGGGCACGCGGTGAAAAGTGGCCTGGTTCAGCACTGATGGCCGAGGCGACAGCGTGGAACGGCAGAAAACAGTAGCAAGCAACTATCAACTTCGTTCGCTGCCAAGGACCAAGAGTTCGCAGCTGCTGGCTGGTGTAACCTATTATGAGATCTTTTTCTCCCTGACTACGTCGTCGGTGACAACGGCGCTGACGACGGTGGGTGCCTTTTCTTGTTTCTCCGGCTCTGACAACCAACGAAATGAACGCAACGACCAAACGGTTCGAGGGTTGGAGGCGGAAAAAGTGTCATCCTTTTGTACGGACGCGTCACCGATGTAATAAAAATAATAACAAGCGAGCACTGGAACGACCGGCAGGGATGAAAATGAAGGGAAAGGACATGCCATTTCCAACTGTGGCACCACCAGAAAGAGCAGAAAGCTTTTTCAGTTCGAAATCAGGGGGAGTTCTTCTGTGAGTTGGCTTTGTAGGTTTGTTGCCACTGTTTCGACTTAAACGGGACTGTGAGTAGGATTCGTTATAATGAATGGTTATTTTCCGGCGGAAGCAAGAGTGCCACAAATGGGGATGGGAGATGGATGGATATGAGATGGACCAGTCAGTTACTGCGGTGCAGGGCTTCGTTTTGACGTGCTTTTCGGTTCGGTTTGGCATAAAGTTGAATTTAATCAAGATGCTGTGGCATTGAATTCAAATTTATCATTTTCTTATCTTTGGCCAGATTTCATTTCGGCTGTGGTAGACAGAGTTTTCCGACGGAAGTGAGGAAAAGTTATTGAAACAACCATTTTTCTTGCCTTATTGAATTTACCCATCCTGGCATCAATTTTCATCTCTGTAATCCGATTAGGTTCAATTGAGCGTAAGACAAAGTTGTGACAAAAACGACGTCGAATATACATATATTTCTGCTAGCTCGGATTCCAACTTCCGTCGTCGGTTAGTTCTTGCATCCTCCCATCTTCCTTTACGCCTGCCCACAACAACATCCTCCGGCATCCAATTTCTTTGAATACATTATCATAAACTTTGCTTATTATATGATGCCTTTATCTACTGGTGCCCGTCACAATCGACGCTTCCGGGAGACTAGGGTTTGAAAGTTTCAGGCTTGTTATTTTTTTTTTAATTTTTCAAGACCAAGAACTCGACTCTGACGAGACCGAACAAGCTAAGCAGTTCTGCAGCTTCTCTCCCCGCAATGGGTGATTATTTTCTTTCGGTCCGTTATTTCAGAGCCTTACTTAGCCGTTCTTCAGCATTCATTAATTTTGGTTTCAGATCCTTTTTAGGGCTTCGGAAACCCCGTCGTCATTCAACCGGAATTTGCCGATGGTGGTGATGGTGGTAATATATGTAAATCTGGGATTAAAGGAAATGAATATTCCTAAGCACAATAGAATCCTTCTTTTCCAAGTCATAAGTAATGAGGTGTTTAACCAAAGCAGAAATTACCTAACCGGTAGACCGTGAAGGAGGCACAACCATATGAAATTAAATCCTTGCAATGAATCTGATTTTTCTGCCTTCCAACGTGACAAATAGGACAAAGAAAGTACCCCAAAGGGGCCAGCATTTGTCGAAAATTGCACAATCGATTGAAGTAAATTACATTTTATAGTCGATAATTCTGAATTTATATCTTACACCTTCTTCCGGAAGTGGCAACATCTTTCACCTGCCGGTAGTAAATCTCACACCCACACGGTGTAAATTTATCGCAACTTCCTGGAGAGTGAACGTTAATACACTCTTACCACCGCACAGCACTCTGATCTGATCAAGAGTAGCTACCCCAAGCACAAAAGGAGCGCACTTTATCCGAGAGCTTTGAGCAGGTGTGTGCGGTTGGCAATCCGCACCCTCTTCTGGCCGAGCCTGGCACAAGAGGTGCAAATGTAACTCTGTGTTGCGGTAGAAGTGCATTCTAGCAGGTGTTGATTCGATTTTCTGCCAGGATACTTTCCGCAGACCATACGAAAAAGATGCCCTCGGTCACCTGATGGGTTTAGCACGAGCTGGGGATAAATTTACCACCGAGCACACGGTCCGAGGTTAATTGTATTCCGGAGAAGGTGGCGGCGGTGGTGGTGGTGCAATAAAGTCATATTTAGTTGAAAATTCGAGATGCGAACATGTGGGGCATAAATAACGGTGGGATTAGAATTTAAATTAAATTCATCCGGTGTGGAATGATATGTAGTTTGAATTTGAATGTTTGATTGTTTTTTTTTTTGCATGCGAAAACCCCGCTTGTGTTTAGCCAATGGTTTCTTCTTGAATGACGCGTAGTATTATTTTTTTTTTGTTTATTAATTTATTTGATAAGGCTCAACCGAATTAACTTTACAGAGCCGAGGATTCTTGGTTACTTTACAATACATCTTAAAACTATAGTCAAAAGGTACAACACAATAAACACTTTATCTTCCGCTATCCAAAAAGCCTCCTCCATCAGAACTGGAGCCGCTTCCAGTAGTTTCATTGTATGGCAAATTGTTGTAGGTACACCAACGAGGGTCAGAGCGCGTCCAAAAACGCGTAGTATTATGAAAAGTTTAAATTTAAGAATGGGATTATTAGTAGAGCATGAACAGAATAAAGGTAAAAGGGTAAGTGAAATTTTATATTTTTCCCTCAAATCACTGACGTTTGACTTTTATTTTCTAAAAATGATTAAGCAATTATTACTTTGTCCTTTGCGAACTGGTTTATTTGCAAAGGAAAGTCTACGGTTGAATTAAATCTAATAATGATTAAATAAAATGGCAAGATAACCTGCATTACATGCATAAGAAGTAGCTCTTAGACCTCGAACTAGGTTTTCCGGGTGATTCCAAGGTTACTCTTATGGCCAAAGACGTAATCTGGCCACGCACAGTGGTCCAGAACTTTTAAAAGTCCCTCAAAAGTCATCATCTCGTGAATCTTGCATTTCAGACAAGCGGTTTCGGGATATGAAAAGCCTCTTCTTTAGACATTGACAGATCAACCATTAATTTCCCTAGAAAAGAGATCTTTTAATTACCTTTTACGACATTTCATATCCAGAATCGGTGTCAGCAAAAAAGGTTGTCTTCCATTTAATTCCACTTAATTAATTTTGGTATCTATGACAGATTCGTATCTGCAATGTGCAGTCTTCATCAGTGTCATTCCCACTAAATTTTTACCTAGGGGATGAGTACTTAAGGGGATCAGATTTTGATAAAACTTCAGTGGGAATGAAACTGATGAAGGCTGCACATTGCAGTCGAAATACGAATCTGTCATTGATACAAAAATTAATTAAGTGGAATTAAATGGAAGATAATCTCCGGCAAAGTTTTAGAAAATATCAAATCCAGAAAGTTTGCTGAAAACACTAGGTGGCTATTTCTTCATCTTATTGAAATATGGAATGTTTTTGGTGGAAAACCTCGTAATAAAAGTTTCAACTTAATAATTAATTTCATTAAACTTCTACTGGTTTGAAATGTTCAACAAAATTGTTTAAAATATTAATACACATAAGTTTGATGATTATCATAGCACACTAGATCGCTAAATAGGTGAGTTATTATTGGTTTTGCTCCAAAAATATAATTTTTAGCCACATAATAACGATTTACTACTATTTCCCACCACATCCCACAACAAAATCAATGGGAATAGAAGTATTTAAGTGTGTTTTCTTCAAAACATTCAAAATTTCTTGCAGAAACATGCAGAAACATAAATTAAATGTGAAATACTGCATTATAATGCATTTTTTATGGAAAACCCCTTAAATGTTTTATTTTCCTGCTTCGAAGTAGGGTCCAAAATTGATCAAAACATTAGTATACACACATTTTCTGAATATACACTGCACTGCATTTTAAAATAGGCAAGTAATTCTTGATTTTATAAGAAAAATATAGATTTTTTTTAAATATAGATTTGATAGCAGTTTGTATTTGTTTAGTATTTGTAATACTTTATTTTGTGTGCTTTGCTCAATCGTGGTTTTATAAACGTACAGATTAAGACCATGATCGCGCACGGAACTTAGTTTCCCTACGTTGTGATATTTTTAATATATAAAAACAGACCGGCTGTTGGGCCATCCTGCCATGGCGGAGGCATACGAACTATATGCATTTATTCATACGGCTGACAAATAATAACACAGTGACAATTATACATGGACAAGTGGTGACATCTATGGACAGGTAGTATTATTATGTTATGCTAAGGGTAAAGGCGGTAAACGTCGCTTGCACGAACATACCGGCCCGGCAAAACTAACGGTTTTAAAATAATATAATGATTTCGATGATGAATTCACTGGTCATTCTTCATTCTTCGTCGGTGGATGAATATTGATATGAAAAAGTACACTGATGCAATCACGCAGGCAGATGAATATCCAACGTAGACACTTGCCCGTTGTCAATGAGCATCCGCCTCTAGCCAAATACTGAGCCGTTTGCAGCAGTATCGAAGGGTGAGCTAGATCCGAGCGGGATGCACTGCTAGATGGCTACTTGAAAAGCCACACCATCGTAGCCGGTAGCGTAGTTGAATACTCCATAGCACACTGGTTTGATCGCACAAATATACAAAGTTCTGGGATTTTTAACTTGGAAAATCACGTCACTTTCATTACGGTTCGCGCAATCCTGGTCACGGCACCATTATGATCGCGCACGGAACTTAGTTTCCCTACGTTGTGATATTTTTAATATATAAAAAAAACAGACCGGCTGTTGGGCCATCCTGCCATGGCGGAGGCATACGAACTATATATATATTGTTTGTTTTTACATAAAAGAGCAGCACATTACAGTAGATACATAATAAAAGTGAAAATTATAGATGGACAAGTGGTGACATCTATGGACAGGTTCAATAACTGTGTTATGCTTAGGGTAAAGGCGGTAATCGTCGCTTGCACGAACATACCGGCCCACCAAAACCAACGGTTTTAAATTTAATTCGATGGCTTCTATAATATCAGACCCCCTTCACTCTTTGGAATTTATAGAGACAGATAACAGCGCCAATAGGTCTTTGACGATACAACGTTGAACTGCAGCGTTGGATGAAAACACGCACACCATCATCTATACATGTACGAACCCACACCACTGAGCCGAGGGTACAGCGCAAATCAAAACACGCAGCGGTGTCATCACTCAGCTTCGGCAGCTTCAGTTTACGATTTGATTCGCCGTCATTGAAAAATACCTTCTTTATAAAATAGAAAAGTAATCATTATTCCAACGTAATTTTTGAATAGCCAATAGCGTGCAGCGTTGGCCAAGGAAGACGGCATATTTTATTACGTTTGTTTAGCTATGATTTCGATACGTTGCGTTTTTTCCATGTATACTTCTATGCAACTTCTATTATGTTGAGCAACAGCTTCATAAATCATCAATTTTCGATTACTTTTTCGAAGGGACGTATCTACATTTATTATTGTTTTCTCAAGCTTTTCTGATGCGTATAACGTGGTTATGATTTAAAATGGATGCAATCATAACGAAGTGAGAATCTTGCTATCGCAATATATTGATGATGACATCGATCATCCTCTTCCCTCGGCTGATCATCAACGTCCACGCTGGCATATGTCTGACACCTGACACCTGTCATTTATTGAGCCCTGGTAGTAAAGTTGGCGGGGGACTCTTAACAGTTTCAATGTGCACTCACGAGATGGCACTGCGATCACATAAGGGTGGTGTATCCACTGCCTTGTTCGAGGAATTGATTTGTGGGATATCTTGTTAATGAAATATATTTGATAATATGCTGGTGATTACTATCGGCAATATATGTATTCTTTAGAAGATGTGATGAAAATACAAGTGACTCGCTTCTTATTAGTAACCGAAGAATAAACAGTGCACTGTTGTTTGTTGCAAACACGCAGTACGGTGGATATCCAACGTAAGCACTTGTCCGATGAATGACCATCCGCTTCCAGCCAAATACTGAGCCGTTTGCAGCAGTACCAGAGGATGAGCTGGATCCGAGCGGGATGCTCTTTGTAAGATGGCTTCTTGAAAAGCCACACCATCGTAGCCGGTAGTGTAGTGGAATTTTCCATTGCACTGGTGTTGAGCTCAACAAATATTTCCCGTCACTTGTAAAACGGTTCGCGCTATCCTGGTCACGGCACCATTATGATCGCGCACGGAACTTAGTTTCCCTACGTTGTGATATTTTTAATATATAAAAACAGACCGACTGTTGGGCCATCCTGCCATGGCGGAGGCATACGAACTAAATGCATTTATTCATACGGCTGACAAATAATAACACAGTGACAATTATACATGGACAAGTTGTGACATCTATGGACAGGTAGTATTATTATGTTATGCTAAGGGTAAAGGCGGTAAACGTCGCTTGCACGAACAGACCAAGATATCAAATACAATAAAAATAATGCCTTGTTTAATTTTAAACAGTCTTCTGTATTTTTTATAATTTCTACAAATTTTGCACACCATCAGGAAATGTTTGGGTTAGTTCAGATTTCATTGGTCTTCTCATGGACAAAAGGATGTCACATATAAAAAAATATTAAAATATTTTAATTGTTATTAAATTGATTATTTTTTTTCAGTATATTACCTACCCGTTAAAATTAACCTATGCAGCAAATCCATCATTGTGGCTTTGAGAGAAGTCTTTCGGGTCCAATGCTCTTGAATTGACCTTACATTTTTATTCCGTGCTTCCAAGTATATACCTATCGCAAGCTCTAGTAACTCCATTACATCAGCACCATGAATTAGTACAAAGTGTACTGATGATGGGTAGTTTCTAGTGCGTTTATTCTGAACTTCTCGGTATTAATTTCGCTTTGATTTTGTCAAGATAGTGGTGGACAATGGTAGCAAATTGCTATCAAATGGCAAAAATATGTATTTCATAACAAAACCAAGAATTACTTGCCCATTTCAGAACCTATTGCGGTGGAATATTCCGAAAATGTGTGTATACTGATGTTTTGATCAATTTTGAACCCTGCTTCGAAGCAGTAGAGGTTAAAAAATGTTTTATCTAGGAAAAAAAAACTGTTAAGGGGTTTTCCATTAAAAAAATCTCAAATCATGCAGTATTTCACATATCATTAATTTTCTGCATATTTCTGCAAGAAAATTTGAAAGTTTTGAAGAAAACACACTTAAATACTTCTATTCCTATTGGTTTTGTTGTGGGATGTGGTGGGAAATGGTAGTTTATCGTAATTATGTGGCTAAAAATTATATTTTTGGAGCAAAACCAATAATAACTCACCTATTTATCGATCTAGTGTGCTATGATATTCATCAAACTTATGTGTATTAATGTTTGAACAATTTTGTTGAACATTTCAAGCCAGTAGAAATTTAAAGAAATTAATTATTAAGTAGATACTTTTATTAGGAGGTTTTCCACCAAAAACATTCCATATTTCAATGAGATGAAGAAATAGCCACCTAGTGTTTTCAGCAAACTTTCTGGATTTGATATTTTCTAAAACTTTGCCCAAAACACCGAAGCGGAATATGGAATTTTCAGAAAAATAAATTTTTAATATCACTTCTAGGATGATTAATCATTGATTTGTAAATGTCAAAATAAGAGCCTTTTTATATCCAGAAACTTTCCTGAAGACACCACTAGTCTAAAATGCATGATAATGACTTTTGACCGTCTTTTCACAGTTCTAGACCACTGTGCGATACCACTCTAGAACTTCTCCGCTGTAGTGGCAGCTTTCCAAATCAAACCAACACTTTACAGGTCCACTGTGAGCTTTAATGAACGGAAGTGTACGTTTTTTCAGGCAATCCTGCTTGTACATTTTGGAATCCATAGTCTTGTTTGTCACGAAAATCTGGGTTTATTTGTCCACAGCTGCAAATACCTTGCCAGATCATAAGCCTTCTTGAAAATTTATCGGGAAAAAACGAATAAGAACTTGTTAGGGACATCATCTCGACCAGTGGTTTTATAGAACTTTTGTCCGGGAACCTGCCTGACCAGTACCCACTAGTTATAATGAAAACTAATTTTGTAAATATTGTAAATACGTAATCCTAATCATAAGTATAAAACTAAAGCTAAATCCTTAAACCATTGAAATTAAAACTAAATCGATCCAATGCGACTAACAACAACAAATATGACCCACCCTAATGAGGATCGTCAATTCTCACGCGAGAGAGATTGCTCAATCCAGTGGTCACTCAATTGCACTTGACCACACACCAGAAATGTGTATAGGGACATTGTAGATCAGTAGCAAATATACCGCGGTAACGTTCGCAGCATCCCAAAGCCGGTCGTTTCTGATTTGTCCACTTCCTATTGTGTCTCGCTATCCATCCGTCGGTAACAATAAATCAATCAAAAGTGGAAATTGAACTTTTTGTATGTCCGAAAGATAGCCAACGGTCGTGTACGTGCGTGAAGGTGGAACATCAGCAGTGTTCCAGCGTGCCAACTTCCTCAGTGGTTTCTGTGCGCCGTTCGAAGGCCGAACGGAAAGAAACACCTCCGAATCCCGGCAAATACAGAGCCCACGGCTCGAACACTGCCCATAATCCATCTTCACGTACGTTTTGTCGTACTTTGTAAGAACCTCATTGTACAACTTCCGGGCACGTCCTTTGGCCACTAGATTCTGCTTCAGTGTCCTGTTTGGTTGCCCACTGGCCCGAAAAAGATTGAAATCCTTCTCGCATCATTTATTTGTAATTTATTTGATAAAGCTCAACAGAATTAACTTTACAGAGCCGAGGATTCTTGTTCATAGTCAAACATCTTAAAACTATAACCAAAAGGTACAACACAATAAACATTTTATCTTCCGCTATCCAATAAGCCTCCTCCACCAGAACGGGAACCACTTCCTGTGGTTTCATTGTATGGCAGATTCGCCAACGGGGGTCAGAGCGCTTCCATTGCAGCAATGGACGCAAAACGTGGTCAGCACTCACATATTCATCACGAAACGGTTGCTTTCCAAAGCCGACGACGCATTGACTGAAAGAACTGCTGATGAAGAACAATCAGGAGAACCACACAATGGTTGCTGCCGAGTAAACAGATGATCGCGTGACACACTTCGAGAGTGGTCTGAGCTGACGAATCCTACTGACGGTGTTTTGGATGGCATTGGGTTTGCCCTAACCATTCTCAACACCTTCAAATGCAGCTTCCGATCCTTAGTTCCACTACGACGCTTGCTATGATCCTGCCGATCGATAGTATGCCGCTCACGGAAATGTTTGAGAACACTGCACATGGTCGATTTAGCCAATTCCAACGACTTCGCGATTTTTGAAGCTGACCACGTCAGATTTTCCAAGTGGGTATCCAAAATTAATCTACGGTTCACGGCTTGCATCAAGTATAACTTCTTTGAAAAAAAAAAATTAATCGTGGCGAACTTTTCGGCACTGAAAGAGGAAATATTTTGAAACAAAAATGTAAACAGTGCAATTAAATAAACAGTGCGTCCAGATATTAAATGACTCACGCTTTATTAATCCAGAAATTCTTGTTTGACGCTGGCTTCCGGTTACATACAACCTGGGAAATGTCCCAAAATATAGGTATTTATTAAATCGGAGTGTAATGTAGGGACCGAAAATCGATGTCTGACGTAATGTTTAAATCCAAGATGGCAACTAGACTGATGCAAAAATTGAAATTATAGGTCCATGGTGCTCAAACGATTCCCAATTGGTTCCTGATTAGCCTCCCAAATTATGAACTCATTTATTTAGAAACTATTTTGGCATAAACCGTATGAAGTTTATATGTAAATTACTATGGAAAAAATATATTTTTCGTTCATATCTACCGTTTGCGTGATAATGTTTGCACCATCGTACAAATAAGGTTCCCGTTTCACCTGTGCATACAATGCATTGCAATGCCTTGGTTTTCTTTGCATGCACGTAACCTATAGCTCATACCGTAGTAGGCTGTGTATAAAAGAAAATGATTTACTTAGTTTGACAGTTGCACCATGACGAAGTGGCAGCGTATTCGTGATTTGTCCCACGCGCAAATGTCGCAAAAAGACATTTCAATCGCCGTGGGAGTGTTCCGGTGGACCGTCAAAAGGGTTTTAGACGGAGAAAAGAATGGACAACTATCCGCGAAGGTGGCCACAGGTCGTCCGAGGTCAGCTCGGGTTCCGAGGGTTATCGCTGCTATGAAAAGGAAGATTCGGGTGAATCCAGTGGAAGGAAAATAGGCAAAGGAACACGGGATCAATTGCCAATAAGGAAAATGGCAAAGGAACACGGGATCAGTGACTTTACTGCACGGAATATCGTAAAGGAAGATTGCCGGGGTGAAGTCGAGGGCACGAAAAAAAAAACTCACATGATTACCAACCGCATCCGGGAGCTACGAGTCGAACGATGCAAGAAAATCTTGAACTTCCTTAAGCGAAAAAATCCGGTAATCCTGTTCACCAACGAGAGCATGTTTACCATAGATCCCGTATCAAATTCCAGAACCGACCGGTATATTAGTTCTCTTCCGGTAAAAGACGTGGCCGACGAGTACAAGAACGTGTATCTGACCAAGCATCCTGCTAGCGTTATGGTGTTTGGATTGGTGGCTTCTGATGGCAAAAAAATGACCCGGTGCTCATTCCAGAAGGCGACAAGGTCAACACGGACGTCTACATCGGGATTTTAAGTAAGTATGTTCTTCCGTAGATCAAAGAACAGTACGGTCCGAAGCCAAATGTTGTATTTCAATAAGATGGGGCTCCGTACCACACCTCGAACTGCACTCAGGAGTGATTGCAGGAAAATCTTCCGTTCTGGGCGAAGGATATGTGGCCGCCATCCAGTCCCGATCTTAATCCGCTGGATTACTCAATATGGCGCGTCATGAAGGGCAAGCCTGTTCTCAACGCCACCCGAGTACAGCAAGCCTCAGACAAACATTAACCCGTACCTGGAGAGAAATGGGCCCAGACTACATTATTAGAACCTACCGTGCATTCCGGAAGCGTGTGGAGGCCGTAATGGCACCAAGTAGAAACTCGATCGATGATAAACATAGTTTAATACTTTGAGAAACATCCCTCCTTTGAATGAATAAAAAAAACTCGAAAACGAAATTTTTGAGATTTTTTTTTTTAATTTTGACATTGCTCAATGGTGCAAACATTATCACGCATACGGTATATCAAAATTCACCATTTCACTCTGCTTTTAAAAATGATAACTGTGCTTGTAGGAAGTTTTCTCAGCTAAAACTTTGTTGAAGATAGCATAGCCTAGCATAGCATAAACCAGGTTGCACAATGTGGTAGGTGGTACGAGCTCCAAACTGTTGTTAAGAAGGAGACCCACCTTCATCCGTTGCTGTTAGATAGTAATTTGTGATTAATTACTACCTCTTAGATAAAGGATGTGTCTCCCTCTAACAGACCAGAGCTGTCCTGGCCTCGTCCTTGCATCTGGTGGGGAAAGGGGAGGAATGTTAGTCCGACACTTACTTAAAAGAGATGCATAGAACTCTACGACCCCTCATAAGTATCACGGGAAGGGTGGATTTTTTGTTAGTAGGGAGGGTAATCGTTATATCAAGCATTTAATAAATAGAAGCTGTAAGTAGAAACGTTATCAGCACGATCCTGTTTCTCCTTTGCGCCTGAAAATGTTGGTTGATCTTAAACATATGCACAATTCATTCTGATGTGTAAAAGGTTATTAACAGTATGTGGAATCGTAGATTAGAATGAAGATTCGCCGTTGGCCTAACTCCCACTGTCTGGCAGTGGCATTATGGATTATAAATGTAAGAAGCTTGAACCCTGGAGTTAGAAGGCGACAGCTCTACCGCAGCTACAATAGCCCATTTTAAGAACGCAAGCATTCCGAAGCTATTTTCACACATGATAAGCCCTGCTCCAATACATTTTCGATGCAAATATACACCATTGATAATGTACTGAAACTTTCAATCAAGCAGTAGTGCAATACTTGATTGACACGTATTTAGTAAGTTTTGAAATAATCGTCTTGAATTAGATGGATATTTCCTATCGAGGACAGAGGAACGAAAAGGTAAATAAACTTAGGTGAGCGAAGCTACGCGTAGGTTAGAACAGTCGACACCACATGCAACGGATAGGAATTTGAAAATTTTCACTTAATGCACTTTTCAACATCACTTCTGTACTCTCAAATTAACACTTTTTAAAAATGAAATTGTAAATTTATCCTCAGCTAAAACTTTGTTGAAGATCACTTTTTAATCAAATGTGATGTCTTATGATTATGATCAATCAACTGTTCAGTAGGCACCATTGGTGTTAACTTGAGAACGACTGGACTTAGGAAAAAAAGTTTATAATAAATTATTGAAAATTATGCGCAAAACTCAAATAAATAACTATTTTACTAAATTTAATGCAATTTCATATAATTTTAGAAATTATCAAAAAAAAAAATAGATTTATTAGAAGAAGTTACCAGCCAACACTTTTCTCCAATTTTTAGAACAATTCTTCAGTTTTCTTGATAAAAAAAATTAATTATGATAGAAGGGGGTGTTCTGAGCGTTTTATATTTTTTAATATTAATTAACTTTGTTTTTTATTTCACTGTATTTTTTTCTTAGAGGTAATAACTACAACTTCTTTTCAGATGTCATCTTGATCAGATTAATAGTTTTGATGTTATGATTTTTTTGAAAAAATATAATCATTTTTTAATGCGCCCTTATCAAAAGTTACTGGGAAGAAAAATATCATATGGGTCATTCTTGCTCAAGTGGGTACACCACCTGTGTTTGATGTCACCGATTTGAGCCAAACTTGGCCAAAATGCTTATTTTAGTATTCTGAACAAACGCCTTTTTGAATCCTTCTGGGCTAAAACCCTGTATTTTCAATATTTTTAAAAATTCCAACTTTCAGAAGAAATTACTCCACAACCAAATAAGCTATTCGTGATCTTATAACGTCAATTTGAAGGTGTTTTAATGTTTATTCTTATAGATGTACAAACATTTTGGTTTTGTCATAGTAACTACAGTTAAAAGACTGATTACAAATTGTGAAAAAATGGCATATTTTCACCATGGGCGGGATTTTTATTTCTTAATTTTTCTCAAATTTTCACCACACTTTGGAAAACTCTTCTACTAGATGTATTTCCAAGTGTTAATGATTTGGACAAATAGTTTTTGTGATATGACCCGATGAGTGAGTGGTAGTTTTGAGCTTTTTTGATGGAAAATCATTTACACATAAACTTCAAATGGTTTGTGTCAAGTAAATTTCTTACCAAATGAGTTTACATTTTGGGACATTAATCAGGACCCGATTTGAAACTGATTGAGCACTGTGGAGAAAAAAATTCAAAATTTGCGTCAGTCTTATTGCGGCTTCTGGTTACATAAAAACTGAAACATACTGTAAAATACCCCACAATAATAGTATTATTGCAACATCCTAAATGCAGTTGGGTTTGAGATAATTTGAACGTAACGTCAACAATTTTATTTTCATGAAAATATCCCTTTTTCATAAATTAGTCGTGATTCCCCATCTTCAAAAATAAGTTTTTCAGGAAACCGCCATCTTGGATATCAATATGGCGTCAGAAATTGATTTTCGGACCATACACGTCATCCCATTTCCCAAATTTCTGTATTGTGTGGAACCGGAAACCGCCATCTTGAATTTCAGGATGGTGTTAGACGTATATTTTTCAGTTCCGACTCATCACCATGGTTTCAAAATTACCCTTATTGTGGGATTTACTGCCTTATCCAGTTTTCTGATACCGGAGACCACCATTTTGGATGTCAAAATGGCGTCCGACATGTATTTCCGGTTCCAGCACGCTATCCCGATTTAAAAAAAATGCTCATATCGAGGAGTGTTTTACTGTTTTTCGCAATTTCTCAGAATAGCAAAAAAAAAAACTCGTTATTTGGAATTTCCTTCGTTAAAAATACCTTGTTATTTGGGATTTGCATTGTTAAAAAGTGACTTCACCTGAATACTGCGTTAAAAAAGACTTCGTTAGTAGAGGGTTCACTGTACAATAATCTAACACTAAATTTTAAAATAGCAGAACAGTAATAGCGAAATTTATTGTAATTTCGTTACATTACCGTGGAGTAGGGGTGACATTAGGCCAAAAAATCAAAAAAATTCGATCCCTAGACATTCCGACGTTGCCAACTTGACGTTCAATAGCTTACCCGTGGAAACTGTAGTGGACGTTTGCAGACAGGTCAGGTGGACAGCTGGCCAAGGTGGTTATAATTCGCAAGGTGTTCACTTTCACCAACATTCCCCGCCTTGCATTGCTAGATGTCTTCGTCAGCCCTACCTCTTCTCAACACATCGAGCACCGCTAATCTTGCAACCGGCCCTTGGAATATTCCTATGGATGGCTGTACTTCTGCACTGTTTATCCTTTCGTCCTTTCCACGATGCACTTCCAAAACCTTTTCCCTAATCCAGCTGTTCTTAATACCTTCATCCACTATGTATGTATGTAAAGGAAACCACTCATTGTTACAGGCACAACCATAAGACAGTGGACTGTCCACGTACGACTTGATCAAGTACAACACCTGATTGTATTTAATTTACCATTGTATGAAGGGCCCAAAACGGAGGGAAAACCTGTAAGCAGAGAAAGTAACGCTCAGTTGGCGGGATCAATATCCAATTTCCATCAATAAAATCCTACAACCCAGTAATGTACAACCCATGTCCCAATGAGTGGGGAAGAATAGCCCGCCTTCAATTCACGATCTGTTAACGACAGGAAGTTGGCAATTCCACTCTCCCCATCCAAATCGCTTCAATCGGGTGCCATGCTGGACCTTCTCATACCCAATATAATGTGTCATATAATAATGGAATGAATGTTAAGAGAACAGTAAAGGAAAGATCTTGGAATCTGTTGCAAAGGAATCCATGATTTCACGGCAATTTCGAAGAGCTCCCATAGATTAGAGAACGATTTATATCATTCTGCAGTTAAACAAAAACTATCATCTCTAAAAGACTCTCGGTAGAACTACACGATGAAAGCATGACATCCGAACATGGTGAACCGGCCTCCCAGGAGGCAATGCAATTCGCAGGCTCACTTACAACCGCTGGTTACAAAAAGACACAGCCGTTCAAAGAAACGAATCCAATAAACGTCACTCTCGCGAAAGCATTCCCGTCGTCGTCAAACGAAAAAAAAAGCCTTAATACCTATGATGACCAAATCTCCTGGTGCCACTGGTTTGATGTCGTTGGAACACTTGGTTCGTCGATTGATAGTCGACAGTTATCCTTTGATCCATTTCGTCCAGAATTGATCCAAGAGATACTGGACGTGATTCCAGTTTGACCTGAGGGCTCTCCCTCCATCAGTTGGCATCTTGACTGGTTGCACAACTCCACTAGAGCTCAAAAGCAGGAAATGATTAGGTGTTAGTGCGTCATCTTCCTGTGAATCTAGTGGAACGTATGTCGTGAATTGACAATGGAATCCACTTCCGCCAAGTACGTGCGAGACGTTTCTTCGTGAGGCTTCCGTGACGTGGAGAGAGTTTCTAAAGCGGCCTTCACTGAACGTACCATACGTTCCCAAACGCCACCCATATGGGCCGAAGTGCCACTGTGTGTCGTAGTTAATAAACGTTCCCGCTAACTAACGATTGATGCTGCCAATCTCCTTCTTTAGTTATCTACTTGCTCCTAAAAAAATCGTGCCCTGTTGCTGTAGATGTCTTGAGGCGCACCCCTCCTTGAAATGAACCTCCTGATAGCCATCTTGCAAGATTCCGTCGACAGTGTGCTATTTGGACGCGTTCCAACTACTCGCGGAAAAATAGCCAGTCTCAAACCATATCATATTGTTTATTCAATAACTTTACAAATATCGAGCATTAATCCATTGATTCAATCAACATAAGACATAAATCCGATACTGCCGAGGCTTAAACAGATCATATTACACCGCCACCGATGAAATGACCGGCGCACAGGTCTACAACGGACTAGTCATTGCATGATGATGCTGTTCGATGCTTTGAATGATCGGTCTCTACGGTCTCGAAATAACCTGCTGAGCCACCGAGAAGCTCAACCACTTCCTCGCTCCGGTATAGAATACCTACGTACGCATCGTATTCGGCCTTCTCCCTTCTACGCCTGCAGACGCCGCTTGTGTGGAAATCGGAATCCTCCCTATCTACTATTGATCTGCTGCAGACATTGCTACGAAAGCCGCTGCCCTCACTGCTAAGGCATCCGGGAACGAAAGGGTCTTTCTCCTCAACGAGGGGAACAGAGCCCTTCGCACTGCAGCCAACAGTGACCTCCTCCCGGTGGCCAGGGTCCACTGGCATGGAGAAAAGAGTTGACGATCAAACGTCGTCAAAATAGATAAGCGGATTAAGAGTGTATTCCAAGCCGGAGATAACTCTGTAGCTTTGAGACGTCCTGTTGCAGAGCTTTTCGGGTCGGTTTATCCGGGGCACGTTCATCGCTTTACGGACGGATCGCGGTCGCGGGCTGGAGTTGGACTCGGAGTGGCAGGACCGAACACTGCAACGAGTCAAAGTCTACAGGAGGAGTGTTCCGTCTTTTCCGCTGAAGCCGCAGCTATTCTAGACGCAGCCATCACTCCGGCAGATCAACCGATCGTTGTGTTAACTGACTCACACAGCGTCATCCAAGCGCTGGAAGCCGAAGCCCCGAGCCACCCCTGGATACAAGCGGTACACGGTACGCCCCACCTTCAACCGTCTTTACGTGGATCCCCGGACACTGCGGTGTTCCCGGAAACGAGGCTGTGGACAAACTGGCGGGATATGGTGCATCCCGTCTCCGCTACACCAGGAAAGTACCCCTCCTAGACGTCATTGTGAATACTATTATGGAAGCTTGGCAGCAGGAATGGTTCCAGTCACGGACCAATTTCCTGAGGAAGATCAAGGAAACCGTACGCTCCTGGCTGGACAGCCAAAAGTACAATGACCAATGACGTACCATCTCAAAACTCCGGACCGGCCATGCGACGATTTCCTGTAATTTCGGCACGACACCTTTCTGCAAGGTTTGTTCAATTTGCAGCATCCCCGCCTCGGTGGAACACGTGCTGTGTGTCTGCCCGAAGTTCCAGAAGCTACGCGAACAACATGGTCTCCCGGAGAACGTCGGTAAACTGCTTGGTTACGACCCCTCAACGTTGCTTGCGCTGATCGCCTTTCTGAAGGACGCCCACTTGTATAATCAAATCTAGCCCCCGTCGGTGGCTGCACTGATCGTGTTTTCCTCACCTTTCGGGGTTTCTCCGCCGGACGGGACACTGTCTCCTACGGTGAAGCTCTACCTTGTTCGCGCACCCAGTCCTCAGCACAGCCCCGAAGTAATCCTCACGTCACATAAAGTTTTTAAAATGCTGTCTGTCTCATTCGTTGGGTAATCAGGGCCAGTTATGCGTCACGTTAATGTCAAATTGAAACCTATTTTTTTTGAGGCAGGATCTAGCCTGACCATCTGCTATATAACGTGAAAAACTAGCCTACGGCAAAAAATCACGGTATTAAAGAAAAAAAACGATCGGCTTTGGTTGGCTGTGGTACTATTCAAGCTCTAGTCACTTTCTCGGGGCATCTGAAAAAAGTCTAAATGCATCCAAATGTTGTTACAGAGGTCTTATGATGTCACCAATGGATTAGTTATTGAATGCTGATGCAATCGACTGTTTCACCAATGAATTACTAATCAGTCAGTTCAGGTCGCTTTCCCAGGGACCATTGGTACCTACCACAAAGTGCCCAAAGTATTAAGTTCTGAACATGCTTTCATTAACACCACAATCAAGAAGTTTTTTTTTTTTTTTTTTTTTTTTAACTCTTTATTTGTTCCAAATTCAAAATAAATTACATTTCATTTTAACCTAGGTGCTCCAGTTACTGCAGTAACGTACCAGCCTTAATTGTTATGATATATATCTAAGTGTTTTTACATTGTTCATGTCTTGGCAATTCAGTATTTTAAACAGGTTTTTTAACCTGCATGTCAGTATAACAATTGATATCTTAAAACTAAAAACTAAAACTAAATCTTATCTAAGTATAAAGGGAATTAATCGTTGCAATTGAGGATTGCAACGATTTTTGCCTGAAATTATTAATTATTTTGTTGGACATTTGTGCTAAAGTCTCAACATTCGAAATTCTATGTACTTCGGTTGTACTGTACCAGGGAGGCAACTTCAAAATCATTTTCAGAATTTTGTTCTGAATCCTTTGAAGTGCTTTTTTCCTGGTAGTGCAGCAACTAGACCATATTGGTACAGCGTAAAGCATGGCCGGTCTAAAAACTTGTTTAAATATTAGAAGTTTATTTGTCAGGCAAAGTTTAGATTTCCTGTTTATAAGAGGATACAAACATTTAATATATTTGTTACATTTGGCTTGAATGCCCTCAATGTGATCTTTAAAAGTTAATTTTTGGTCAAGTATTAATCCAAGATATTTCACTTGGTTTGACCAGGAAATTGGAACTCCGTTCATAGTGACTATGTGACTACTACTAGGTTTCAAAAACGAAGCTCTAGGCTTATGTGGAAATATTATAAGTTGAGTTTTGGAAGCGTTGGGAGAAATCTTCCATTTTTGTAAATAAGAAGAGAAAATATCTAAACTTTTCTGCAGTCTGCTGCAAATAACACGAAGACTTCTTCCTTTAGCGGAAATGCCTGTGTCATCAGCGAACAAAGATTTGTGGCAACCCTGAGGCAAATCAGGGAGGTCCGAAGTGAAAATGTTATACAATATAGGCCCAAGAATGCTACCCTGAGGAACTCCTGCCCTAACAGGTAGTCGATTAGATTTGGAATTTTGATAATTTACTTGAAGAGTTCTGTCAGTTAAATAATTTTGAACTAATTTCATAATATAAAGTGGAAAATTAAACTTTTTCAATTTAGCAATCAAACCTTCATGCCAAACACTGTCGAATGCTTTTTCTATGTCTAGAAGAGCAACTCCAGTTGAGTGGCCTTCAGATTTGTTTGAACGAATTAAATTGTTAACTCTTAAGAGTTGATGAGTAGTTGAATGCCCATGGCGAAATCCAAACTGCTCATCTGCAAAAATTGAGTTCGTATTGATGTGAAGCATCATTCTATTCAAAATTATCTTTTCAAAAAGTTTACTTATTGAAGAAAGCAAACTTATTGGACGGTAGCTAGAAGCTTCAGCTGGATTTTTATCCGGCTTCAAAATTGGAACAACTTTTGCATTTTTCCATTTATCAGGAAAGTATGCCAAATGGAAACATCTGTTAAATAATTTTACCAAGAAAGACAAGGTACTCTCTGGGAGTTTTTTGATGAGGATATAGAAAATTCCATCATCACCTGGAGCTTTCATATTTTGAAATTTTTTAGTTATAGACCTTACTTCGTCCAAATCAGTCCCCCAGGAATCATCAAAAATATTTTCCCGAGAGAAAATATTCAGAAAATCCCGAGCAACCTGATTCTCAATAGGACTAGTAAGACCCAAACTGAAATTATAAGAACTCTCGAATTGCTTAGCAAGTTTCTGAGCTTTTTCCAAATTTGTGATCAAAATTTTACCACCTTCTTTAAGCGCTGGAATAGGCTTTTGAGGTTTTTTCAAAATTTTTGTGAGTTTCCAAAAGGGTTTGGAACTCGGGTCTAATTTAGAAATATTATTTTCAAAAGTTTTGTTCCTCAGGGCAGAGAATCGCTTTTTAATTTGTTTTTGCAAATCCCGCCAGATAACTTTCATGGCAGGATCGCGTGTTCTTTGATATTGTCTCCTACGGACATTTTTAAGACGGATCAAGAGCTGAAGATCATCGTCTATTATAATTGAATCGAATTTAACCTCGCATTTTGGTACTGAGGCAGCTCTTGCTTCAACTATAGAAGTAGTCAGAGATTCAAGAGCATAATTAATTTCATCTTTGGTTTGCAAAGGAATGTTTGGATCGAAGTTATATTCCATAAATGTTCGATACTGCTCCCAATCAGCTCTATGGTAATTGAAAGTAGAGCTGTTGGGATTACAAATTATTTCTTGGGATATTTCAAAAGTTACTGGAAGGTGATCAGAACCGAAGTCAGCATGGGTAACCAATTGGCTACAAAGTTGACATGAATCAGTTAAGACCAAATCAATAGTGGAGGGATTTCTTGCAGAAGAAAAGCATGTTGGGCTGTTTGGATATTGAATAGTGTAATAACCTGCAGAACAATCATCAAACAGAATATTACCATTGGAATTGCTTTGAGCATTATTCCATGAGCGGTGTTTTGCATTAAAATCACCAATAATGAAGAATTTAGACCTATGACGGGTAAGTTTCTGGAGGTCACCCTTGAGAAAATTCTTTTGCTGGCCTACGCATTGGAATGGCAAATAGGCAGCTATAAACGTAAGTTGTCCAAATTTTGTTTCAACAGAAACCCCCAAAGTTTCAAAAACTTTGGTTTCAAATGAAGAAAGAATTTTATGTTTGATTCGTCTATGAATAATGATGGCAACGCCACCACAGGGTCCATCAAGACGATCATTTCTATAAATCAAGTAGTTTGCGTCCTTCTTAACCTTATGGGCAGGTTTAAGGAACGTTTCAGTTATAACGGCAATATGCACGTTATGAACTCTTAAAAAGTTAAATAGCTCGTCTTCATTATCTTTAAGAGATCGAGCATTCCAATTTACAATATTTAATGCTTTAAAATCCATTACTGAATTTTAAAGTCATGACAATATTATTTGCAAATTTTACTCCAGTTTGAATAGCATCAAACATGGAGTTAGATTTAAGCATATCAGAAATCATGTCAATTAATGAATTCTGTAAAAATTCCATTTTGGGGGCAGTAATGCTTCCTAAGTCAAAATTGTCAAAATTTCCGTTAGAACGTTGGTTAGTATTTTGATTTCTACCCGCTGCAATAGCAGCATAGGTAGCTCCATTAACTCGCTGAACATTGTTAGCAGCGAGGGGAGTAGGTACAGATGAAACATTTGAAGCAGGGGAGATATTTGTACCTACGGGTACGAATGTAGAATTTGTTCCTCGCTGACCGTTGTTAACAGCAGAGGAATTTGTACCTGGTCGGAAACGTGGAGCGTTTCCTACCTGACGGTTAGAACGAGATTGTAGGATCGCTTTGCGAGTCTTACATTCCCAAAAATTGGATTTGTGGTTTTCACCACAATTTGAACATTTAAATTTCTTAGGATCTTCCTTCACAGGACAGTCGTCCTTTGCGTGAGAGGAATCACCACAATTCATGCATTTAGCTGGCATGTAGCAATTTTTAGTTCCGTGACCCCATCCCTGGCACTTACGGCACTGGGTGAGGTTTTGTAAATTTCCTCCAGTCTTCCTGAAGTGTTCCCACTTCACTCGGACATGGAGCATAAGGCTAGCTTTTTCTAAGGCCTTAAGGTTGTTTAGTTCACTAGACTTGAAGTGAACTAAATAAAAATCATTAGAAATCCCGTTGCGCGAATCGCCAGGACGGGATTTCATTTTCATTTTGATTACTTGGAGTGGCACAACTCCAAGTAATTTTGCCAGTTCATCTTTGATCTGATCCAGGGATTCACCACTGGGCAGTCCTTTCATGACAACCTTGAACACACGTTCAGTTTTGGTGTCGTAAGTAAAAAATTTGTGCTTCTTCTCAGTAAGATACTTGAGAAGACATTTAAATCCGTCCAAGGTTTCAGCCAATACACGGCATTCACCCCGACGTCCAATTTGTAGTGAAAACTTAACTTTCACGAAATTCAAAAGTTCCATGCGAAGAGCATGGAAATCGGTAGTGGTTATCACAATAGGGGGAATCTTTTCCTTCTTGGCATTAAGCCGGGAAAGTTTACTAGAATTTTTCTTGGATGATGGATCATTCTCATCATCCGTGAGCAAATCAAATTGATTACTCAAATTAATTTCATCAGAAGGGGGGTCAAGAGTTTGCCCCTTTCTTTTGCGTTTAGGCGCCATGGCGGCAGTAAATTTTTATCCAAATCGACTTCCAAGCAGATTACTATAAGAATCTGAAGGATCGAAGAGGAATTTTCCAAATCGATATCCAAGAAGGATTACCTCGGGTAGGGTCCAAACAAGGATCGAAGAGGAATAAGAGTTGAACAAGGTAGAAAATTTTTACAGGTTGAGCACTGAAAAGTGCTGTTAAAATTTGTTGTAGCTTTAGGTAGTAGTAACACTTCCTTCAGCAAAAAGCAAATAGATCCGCACGGCAAGAGAGCACGATGCGGACTGAGAAATCAAGAAGTTTGATAATCACATTGCAAGACAGCCGTATCTATGTTAGAATATCATTAAAACATTCGAAAAATCGAAATTTCGAAATCTTCACTATACAGGTACACTTTTAAAATCTACGGAAATCAGAAAGAATCCTTACCTCAAGAATTTTCCTTCTCCAATATCCCATTACTGCTGCATGCTGCAATCCAATCATGTGGAAGAGAAGAAAATTCAACCATTTCAGTTCTGCTCTAATGCCATAATTGCAACTTTTATACCTTTTTCCCCATCGCTCCTGGAGCAGAGAAAACTCAGCTCCGCATTGCTACAGTCCTTATCAGCAACCACTTGCCCTTTTCCTCAAACCTGGCCCGTTCCAGTTGCGGCTAGGGCTATTACACGTAGCCACATTGAATTAAAATCATCAAGCGTCGCTCGGTTGGTTGCATTTGGGAATTCAAGCTCGAATGCAGCCTAATGAGGTCGAAAGTGCACGACGGATGGGAGCGAGCGGGAGAATCGACAATCGAGTCCACTCCACTACCTATGCGCATAGGATATTTTCGGGGGGTGTTATGTATGATATATGACCCGGCACAAATTTACATCGATAGGGGAGCTTAATGATGCGGACAAAATTAGGGCAATTCAGGCGTGCTGGCCCGCTCGGATCGGTAATGGTTCAGGTGAGTGATTGGAATGAATCGAGTGGCGGTGCTGGGTTCGAGTTGGTTGATGGATTTGGAGTTGGTGTGATACTCGTCGTGATTTGCGATGCCAATATTGATGGATGAAAAAGAACGATCAGGCTCCCAAGTAAGCTCCAGTTAAATCAGCTGAAATTGATTTGTGACCTTTATGATAGTGAAGAGAATTGCGTATCACCAACCAGCGAGTGCACCATTTATTCAATTCATGGCTTAGCTTCTGAACTTGCTAGTTGCAGCTAAATTATTAATATTTCATAGTGTGTCGACCGTGCGAGATGGGAAACGAATACATCACAGAATAATTTATTTCAATCTTATCTTTGACAAGAATGACCAACAACTAATTGTAAAAAATTATCTGGGTTGGATTTATTTTACTCATGAAAATCAATTTCCAAACAGACAGACGTAACCTTAGCTGACAATGACAGTGAAGTATCATCTCCTCGAGCACAAAAAATAATATTGGTACACCTGTTGTCCAGATCACAGTTTTAGTGGTCTCCAGGCTGTATGAACAGTGTTTTGAGCTATCTGACTTTCTTCTTCACCATTCGGTCTAACAGGACAGTCCATTTCAGGGTATGCACAGTAAAAATATTTTTGAAAGATTGCATAGAATTTGTATAGCAAATGGATTATTCAACTTTAAAAATATGTCATAGTTGAATACGAAAAGATCATCTTTTATGATAGAAAAATTTACCCACATTTTCGTACTGTCAATAGGTATCTTTGTAGCTGCAGCGTTAGACAGAAATTCCGTCAGTGTTCATGACCGACTCGACAGACTGCCGCTGGACATTTAGTCTCGACCCAAGAATAAATACCAGTGACATGCGGTGAGCCTATGCTGAACACAGGTATGTGAGCTCAAGTAGTGATTCAACTTGATATTGCCGTCGGAGGAAAGTGATGTATTAATTAACGGAACATGTTGAGCGCCACTCGACGGAACAACTTGTCTGCATGGTTGCTACTGTCCAATATATTATTATGTACCGTGAGTGGAATTCAATCTATTGCACGCTGTTGCGAGTAAGAATGTTCATCACTAATAGCTGTAATTGTTTATTAGTAGGAATGTACGTAGGCGAACCAGCCTCAGGCTGAGAGCCTACACAATAAAGATAGCTTAACTTATGAGTACACAGTTTGAAAAATTAGTGTAAATTTCTGTTCAATATGACGCACATAAATGGGGCGTCACATATCATATACGTTTACATTATATATCATGTAAAGTTTTGACACATTTCATGCAATGTAGCAAATATTGTATATAAAAGTCCATCTTTGTGAACAACATTGTTTGCAATTTGATCAGTTGCGTGAAATGAAATACAAGTCTACGTGAATGAATGCTTACATCACAATTAAAATTCAGAATTAGCATATTTGCGAATTGATTGGCTTTCGTTTATTTATAATTGAGCTTTAAATTATATTTTTAAAACCTGAATCTATCCACCTCACTACGAAAAAATCTTGAAAATTTCGGAGTCTGAGATCGACACATGCAAGTGTCTACAATGTGCAGCCTTCTTCAGTGTCTTGTACCAATACTCGACTCTTTATACAGGTATTCCACTAAGATACCCACATTCATCAGAATTTAGGTTTCTTTATTACAAAATCTTTTAGCCATGGGATGGTTCACCTCTTCCCAGCTCGGAAAATGAAATAGGGTAATTTTGATTTTTACGCAGCCCTTCTTTTATTGGAACACTTCCAGATTTGAGTTTTAGAGAAAAATTGGAATGATTTACCGGTGAATTCCGTAGGAACAAACCAACTCATCTGCACCGATTTATTTGGAAATATTGACCGTATCCGTGATAATGTTTGCACCATTCGTTTTCTTTTTTTTAATTTATTCAAAGGGGGGATGTTTCTCAGAGTCTTAAACTATGTTTATCATCGATCGAGTTTCCACTTGCTGCAATTACGGCCTCCACACGCTTCCGGAATGCACGGCAGGTTCCAATAATGTAGTCTGGATCCATTTCTCTCCAGGTACGGGTCAATGTTTGTCTGAGGCTAGCTGTACTCGGGTGGCGTTTAGAACAGGCCTTGGCCTTCATGACGCGTCATATTGAGTAATCCAGCGGATTAAGATCGGGGTTGGATGGCGGCCACATATCCTTCGCTTAGAACGGAAGATGTTCCTGGAACCACTTCTGAGTGCGGTTCGAGGTGTGTCACGGAGCCCCATCTTGTTGAAATACAACATTTGGCTTCGGACCGTACTGTTCTTTGATCCACGGAAGAACATACTTACTTAAAATCCCGATGTAGACCTCCGTGTTGACCTTGTCGCCTTCTGGAATGAGCATCGGGTCCATTTGTTTGCCATCGGAAGCCACCAATCCAAACACCATAACGATAGCCGGATGCTTGGTCAGATACACTTTCTTGTGCTCGTCGGCCACGTCTTTTACCGGAAGAGAACTAATATACCGGTTGGTTCTGGAATTTGATACGGGATCGACGGTAAACATGCTCTCGTCGGTGAACAGGATTACCGGATTTTTTTCACTTAAGGAAGTTCATCGTTTCTTGCATCGTTCGATTCGTAGCTCCCGGATGCGGTTGGCAATCATGTGAGTTTTTTCCGTGCCCTCGACTTCGCCCCGCATTCTTCCTTTACGATCTTCCGTGCCGTAAAGTCACGGATCCCGTGTTCAGGTCCTCTCCAGAATTATCTGGGCCTCCCAGAATTTCGGATTTATTTTTTGATATACCGGTAATTTGTGAAAACCAAAAATGGAACATGTAACAAAATTATGAAAGATTTTGAACGTTAATAAATCAGCTGCCCCTGAACCAGTTTCAATTATTTTATCATCAACCTATCAGAAATATTCCTACACATCTTTTTATGTCAGGACTTAATCCTTTTTTTTCAAATGTCACTACTGAAAATTGCACCAATGTGCAACTGTGGCTAAGATAATTAAAATTATCTCCGATTGCCTGCGAAAAGCCATTTCCCTAACATAGATTTCAAAGTTGAATTTCATCCGGTCTCACCAAACGGTGTTTATTCAATCACCGGCTGGTGAACGTTGGTGTTCTCCAGTACACAACGAAAGGCTGCCTGCAAGCAGCGAGCTGCAGCCCACATGAGCATCCATAAAAGGAGGTAGAAGCTGCACCGCTATTGATCGGAATCAGAAGCTCTTCGTGAGTCGCAGTGGGCCATCTATGTCAAGCGCGTTATACTAAAGAGTATAAACAGAAAGAACCCCGCTGAAATTCCTATTCCTACACAAAACACAAGCTCCTGCTACAGTTTAAAAAGTAGAATTATTACATAAGACCACGTAGTCCTACGTCACCATTGCGTACAACCCCATTGGGCTGTCCCTTGTAGTTTTTAATTTATTTTCTAAAAGTTCCGTTCAAGTTACGCCAGAAGCTGCTAAGAATGCTCTTCAATGATGGTACCGGAACTTTCAAGTTCTTATAACGACATAAAAATGAGGCTGCTTAGAATTCTATAGACTACCTTTAGCCAAGCTGCTTAAGCCACAAATAGCCTTTTATCAGAACTTTTGGTTACTTGGGTGGTTGCGCAGGAATTCTTCTAGAATTTCGACCAGGATTACGACGAGGTGTTCGTTCCTGTCGTCCGTCAAATGACCCTTTGGACCTCGTACTGGCCAGCCAGCAGCAAAAGTTATTCAAGCACCTGGACGTACGAAGCGCCTACTTTAACGCCGATCTGGAAGAGGAGGTGTATATGAAGCAACCGCCTGGCTTCGACCGGAACGATGGTATGGTATGTAGCCTCAAACGCTGCATTTGTGGGCTCAAGCAGTC
Organism: Ochlerotatus camptorhynchus; assembly: GCF_037179485.1. Taxonomy (NCBI): domain Eukaryota; kingdom Metazoa; phylum Arthropoda; class Insecta; order Diptera; family Culicidae; genus Ochlerotatus; species Ochlerotatus camptorhynchus. The sequence continues at coordinate 2,998,923 of NW_027040507.1, read as the reverse complement.
CACCCGAGCCTGGAACAGGAAGATCGATAGAGTGTTGAAATCCGTGGGTTTCAAGCCAGCGGATAGTGAGATGTGCCGAAATTGCAACGGCGTGTAGAACTACATCCTTGTGTACGTAGACGATTTGCTCGTCGTCAGCAACTCCGAGGCCGAGTTTGAGGAAATTCGTCGGCAGCCACAAGACAAGTTCAAGCTTTCCTGTCTCAGCGAGCTCAAGCAGTTCCTTGGATTAGCACACTCTCGACCAAGGCATCTACATCGAGAAGATGGTACGACGATTCGTACACGACGACGCGAAGCCATCAAATGTACCAATCGACCCCGCGTACCTCAAGAAAAAGGAGGAGACCGGACTGCCTACAAATGCGTTGTTCCGTAGTTTGGTAGGAAGTTTGCTCTACGTCGTGGTGAACACACGTCCTACTTGGCCGTCTCCCTGCTTGGAAGAAAAGTCACCCACCCACCCAACCGATTGATTGGTTTAAAGCAAAGAGAGTTCTCCGCTACCTCAAGGCCACGAAGATTCATCGTTTGCCCCCTAACTTAACAACTTTTAATTTCAGGACATTTCGCAGTAGTTCGGGGAATTTAGTTAACGTTTAGGGAACGTTGTAGAACTTCAAAAAGTTTATTAATGGCTAGCTAGATGGGTTAGTCCAAAGGGATTCCCTGATCTCTGGTCTTGCCACGGAGATCGTCTAGGGTGGGCTAGACTCGTCTCTTTTGTTGGCTAGCTCGCGCTCGAAAGCCTAGAGCTTCAAGGTCGGCTCCTGGTTTGTCGATACTGATCCAAAGCACAATACACCTATTAGTCACTTTTAACTCATTTATTATATTAATTACTCACTTTTTGTAATGGCTGTAGTGTGGGTGTGTGAAATGCTGACCAGCGATCACGGGATTCTGCAACGTAGGTTGCTTCGGTGGCTTTCCGATCCACGCTTGCTAAACGGGTCCTAGCAGTTTAGCATTCACCCTCGCACTTTTCAACCAAAGTTTTTGGACGGATGACAATGGCTTTTTAGGTCATGAGGGGAATATGAGAGGTGGTCTTTGGACTGGGAATTTCGCTGCTGTGTTAATTAATTGGGTCCTACCTGTCTCTGTATTTGGCGATATTAGCCGGTATTTATTGGGAACTCTTTTCACTTCACTGTAAAACGGCACAAGTTCTTAAACTCGTTTCTAATTCAGCAGATCATTATCTGAAGTAAAAGAGAACTTTCTATTCAGTTTGACCCAGTAGCTTCTCCCTTGAGCTAAGCTCATGTCCACCTTCTTCCCACTTTTCCATCATCCTCTTGTCCACTTCCTTCTCCTGTTTCCAACGCCAACCTTCATCATTACTCCTTCCTTTTATGTGTTCTGTGTTCTGTGTTGTTGGTGTGATTGGGTTACAATGTTTAGTTTGACCGTTGGTGTGGGAGAGGGTTTCCATTATATAATATATGTTTACATACAAAACAATACAATATTGCATACAAGAAACTCATATACAAGGCTTAGCTCCAATGAACATGATCGAATTCATAACGATTTCATCTATTCACCCTATTCGTCGCTCTATCTGTTTCTTTCGCTCGAATCGGATATGTAGGGTACAGGATTAAAAACGGTTACAAGTTTCGCAGATATTCAGGACACTTTGCAGGACGCCAAAAAAATCTGGAATCTTTCTAGAAGTGCAGAAATTTTGTAGAAGTTCAGCGAAATTCGTTAGTATCCAGTGAACTTTATCGAACTTTATTGAACTTTGTACAACATTTACCAAACTTAAGAGAAATTTATTGGAATTCTGTGAGGCCCTGGGATTTTTTCTTTTTTTAAATAACAGCCTTGATATTTGTCAGCTCTGTCCAGGATATTTTGGATGGCTAAGACCATTATAAAAACTCCTTGCTATTCTAGATAACTGCTTTAATTGTTCCATCATATATCAGAACCTTGACATTTGAAATCCATTATTTTAAAAATAAGACCAACTTAAATTATAATCTGATTTTTCGTTATAGATCTATGAATGAGAATTCAAGATTTTTCGAGATTTTTAATCTTATTCCTTGCGAAATTTCCGCTCCAAAAATGCTGTAAGTCACGGAATATAGGTAATTCTGACAAGATCTTGAATAAAGATATAATTTGAAGCCCACGAGTTTCAAGCTTGTCTACATAAACCCATGAGCTTGGAAACATGTTTTAAATCCCTAATTTTTTTTTGTCAAAGCAATATATCTTTGATTATTTTCATCCTTTTGTCATAGATTGTCATAATGTCATAATTTATCTCTCCCAAGTGAAATTATATAACCATTCCATTTTATAGTGTCTATTACAATTGCTATTCAGATAGTGGATCATCACCATCTATGCACGCTATCCGTGATAAAATTCTTCGAGCTAACACCAACTATTTCAAACTCTCTTTGATTACATGGTGTCATGTATTCATGGAATTTAATCAACGCTCAAGTATCAAGCTCGGTAGCACTAAGTGGCCAGCCACTTTACCGCAGAGAATGAATAAACATAGTATAACATTCCAACCCAACTAACCAAGTTCAAACAAGCGACGGCAATGCGATGAAACAACACAACCACCGTCGGACGAAGGGGAATACCAGCAAAACAGTATAAAATAATACTTATTATCGGACAATAAATTTAAAACAGACCTTTTACGGGCTTTGACCTACAGAGTTGTTTCTCCATTAGAGTGGTTGTCCATGCATTTCAAATGAAGGAAATTGCACTTTGCATTTGAAGTGTTGCAATACTCTTCCATTAGTTCAAATTGCATATGGTACACACTTGGAACTTATCGCCGACTTCAGAAATGTTCACCAAAATCTCAAACGCTGAACTGTTCGGTAAAATTTGGGTAATTTAATGCAATTTTATTTAAGCTGCGTTAAAACAAAATGTTCACTACAGTTACAAGATTTTTGAACGAAATAAGCTTTCAAATGTAGCTCAAAGTTTTATCGAACATAAAGCTGTAGAGATTTTGGTAAAAAAAATAACCGAACACGACAATACAATTAATTAATTTAGCTTTATTTAGGAGGCTTTCAGCCTTAGGCTGGTTCGCCTCCGAACACGACAATACATTCTGAGTGTGTACGTGAGCTTTATTGGTACGATTCCGATGTTGATGCACAAACAATGTGTGAAATAGTTTTGCATAGATTGTGATGCTTGCATTGGAATGTACCAGCTGTAAAATTTTCATGGGAATGAATTTCGCTTTGCAACATTTCCATTTCTCTCTTTTAAATTAAGGGTGAATTGGATCTATGACAGCGTGCTGAGTGCTTGCCAACGATGTTGGCTAGGAATGTTACTTGTGTGTTCCAGTGTGTTTGAAATGCATTTTGTTAATTTTGTTGCTGATCGTTTGAATTTATATTATTCATTTGTCACAATCAGAATGTTATTGGTTTTACGGGGTATTTAACTGCATTGATTTATAGAACTAACCGACACATTACCGTCATATCTTTTTTTAAACAATGATTCAAACTTCATTTAGTCTAAACTGTTAGCTCTTCCACGCAAGCTAACACCACCATCAGGCTGGGTAAAGTTTCATCGAAAAAAGTAATTTCAGTCACAATTAAGTTGTTTAAATTTATCGTGACATATCTGTGCTTGAATATGTCTCAGATTCCAATTGAACTTCGTCACACGGGCTAAAGTTAGGAAGAGAAATAGAACAAAACATTGAACTTCTTGGGTGTAAAGACATAATCTACACACTACGAAAAAGTCATGTAAATTTCGGTTTTTGACCTAAGAATCAGTTGAAAGAAACTCAATTCAATCAAACGTTCTCGTCGTCGACTTGCATATGTTTCGGTTTGAGAACACTTGATTTTACATGAAATGTTTTATATACGTTCCATGATTTACGTCCAATGTGGATTACGTCTCGTGTCATATTAGTTATTTCGAAGTGTGTACCTTAGCAACTTGTTCTCCATAAAAAATAACATAGAATATACTATTTGAAAAAGGCTGCCATTTACCAATTTTATCTAGATGAACGCGTCATTGGGACGGTACTAATGGATATTTTTGGTCGATATTGAAAATTTAGTCGATAGCTGAATTTATGTATGGGCCCAAAATAGAGACGCAATAGTAATGGAGTAAAGTGATATGCAGAGGGCACAAAAGTGAGGAGGGGCTTTACATGATAAGTATGGAAAGATGTGTGACAGAAGAGGGGGGTTAACAATTTGAAAATATTGTGCACGACATATCAGTGCTAACATTTGAAAACGGCACAAAAGCCATTTGTAAACAAATGGTTTGTGGGCCCTTTACTCACTACTTGAAGTACACTCAGCAACATCAAGTAGGGGAAATTTTCCCCTTCCTGACGATGCTGTTGGTTTGCGTGGGCGTTCTTCGGGTAGCGAGTAAAGGGCCCACAAACCATTTGTTTACAAATGGCTTTTGCGCCGTTTTCAAATGTTAGCACTGATATTTGAAACGTTCTCTATACTAAACGTCAAAGTTCGTCCGCTTCTTTTTTCAAGGTTTAGTAGAATATTGTTTTATTTTTTTTTTATTTATTGAACCAAATAATCAAATTCATATAATTATGAACATCAAATAACCAGGAGGCGAATTAGTTATGGGATTAAATCACGATGGTAGCGAATCATCAAAGCGTCGAGCATTTGTGGTGACATTCGCAATCTATGTTGCTCCAATATTAGCTTGATTGCCGAGAAGCACCGCTCTACTGACACCTGCGTAGCTGATGCAGACAAAGCAATAATTGCTAACTCGTACATCTGTGGATCTTCGTATTGCCGGGATTCCCAGTATTTTACAATATCTGTATTCACCGGGAGCAGAATTTTAGTGTTAGCCAAGTCCAAAAGCTTCAACTTAAGGTTCAATTTACTTTGATGCATTTTCGAAAAATTCAAATGCAGTTTTTTCTGACGCATCATTTCAGATTACAAAAAGCTCGTGTCAATCTATTCTTTTTGCTATTTTACACAAAATGACGCGAGCTTTTTGCAATCTGAAATGATGCGTCGAAAAAAACTGCATTTGAATTTTTCGAAAATGCATCAAAATAAATTAAACTTTAAGGTCCACTTGCGAAGGACACAGCTCGGAAGTGGAAGCTTGATGGCACTCTTCTTCAAGCAAGGCTTCCAAATCATCCTCCGTCAGATTCCGTGGTTGCTGATGCGATGCTCTGGGTTGCTGTTCATCAGATTGGTTTGTCTTGCAGGTTTCTGAAATATTGCTCACATTGAAGAATTGAATAATGACGAATTTAATACTCATATTTAATTAATTAATCTACAAATATTTTTTTTCCTTGATTTGTTTTCCGTCGATCTTGTTTTCCGTGCTGAGAACCAATGCTACCGGCGCCAGGAAGGCAGCTCCCACAGCTGGACCCTTCCTATCGATCCATCAACTTATGAACCGGTGGAACAACGGTTTTACTTCCCTTCCGAAGGAAGGCGTGATCAGAGATGTTATACTTTAGAACATCCCGACGGCGCCGACTCGGATTGAATCCAGGATTGATTTCTTTATTAAAGAGACTTATACTTAAAATTGCAGTTAGTTTGTCGTCTGTCTTTACATACGGTGAGTCGATGAAACACCATCGGTGATCAAAGAGTATAGGCCGGCTCACAATAGATACGTTTTCGGGTTTTTTGACAGTTAGCCCATGCATTATCTGTCAAAAAACCCGAAAACGTATCTATTGTGCGCCGGCCTTATGGCAGCACGGAAGGCGTTATTGTCCATCATCACTTGAGTTCGATTGCTGAGTGCATCAAGAATCTTTCCGGAAAATCTGTTGCCTGGAGGAATTTGCCGCAGTTTCAGTTGACACATTTTGAGCAACTTGAAAACATCTCCCAGAATGAGTTCATCTGACTGTACACTCTTTGTCAGAGCGTATACTAGTTCGAATGCTGTATTAAATTACTCCACGAAAGTCCAGTCTGCTTCAACAAGACGAAGTTCCTCGAATTTACTCCCTCAATTTACTTACTTAGTTTTACAAATCTTTGTAAAAGCCGCCATTACTTACTAGACAGGAAACCATGTCGTATAACATGCCCCATCTGGTTTCGGCATCAATTTTGGGAAAGTGGTGCTTTGTTCAAATCGAAAAAGAGTTTGTACTCTGTTTTTCGGCATGATTACACAATCTCTCGGATTTACTTTAATGATTCGTTAAAACACGTTAACAGTTTGAAGTTTTAAGATAGAATGATATTTATTTTTCGATATTCAAACACGAAAGCTTAAGTCTAATTTTACATAACTTCATTATTTACTGGATAAACTTTTCACACTTACATCTACTTAAACTTAGGAGGAGCTTCAGTAGTCAAATACATTGTTGCAACCAATCGTAATGAGTCTATCAATGCGCTGTTCTAGTGCATCGCGTATGCGCGTAGAACAGAGAGAAACATATTGTCGTAGGTCGGTAAGTACATAGCGTAAGCGAATGACAATAAAAATATGGGTCGCGCGGTTGTTGTCCGGCGATGTAATTTGAATCTTTGTTTTTATTGCTTTGGGTTTTTTGTGAATTTGTGAGTTTAGTTTGTTTATATCGATAAATGTTAATGACCTGAGGGAAATCACTAGTTTGGATTGGAAGTTTAATTGAGCTGTGGGAAATGATGAGTCGGTATGAATGGAATGCATTCAAGTGTTGAAACACTTGTGGTATGTGAACAAACTAGGGTTTCGCAATTAAGTGCATTTTCTATGGTCTCTGTTTAATTAAAAATGGTACTGCATGGGAAAGTTAATTTGTATCCTGTCTCACGATTTGGATTTGTCAACTGTGAAATTAGAACTTGATTGGTTTTTTACGGGTTTATTTTAATAAGTCAAGATGTTTGTTTTAATGATAATTCGGTATGCTACATCGTCCTGTACACTAACCGCATATTTTACGACAAAATTAATCGTATGCGCGCAGCACACTTCAACAACCAATGCAGGACTCGTTTCCATGGAGTAGAATTCATTCAATTGTCTCTACCATCCCATCTATCTCTTCATCAAACGTTTCAACGTCATCCATCAAGGGTTCATCATCTTCGTCTTCGTCAACTTCCGCGATTTGGTTATCGTTTTCTGTAGTTAATCCAGTTTCTGTATCAAGGACTTGTTCAGCTCAAATCCACATTTAAGCACGTTCTTGTCATTGTCCCTAGTACAAGCATACATATGCATCACGTTAGTGTTGTACACTTTCAACACATCTTCGATTCGATTTTTAAAGTTCTAAGCTGTCTGTCGGATTCTAATTTCTATGATTGACAGAGTTCGTGTTTGGAATTTGCCGATAAATAGAATTTTCTCATTGATTCCAATTTTTTCGGTTGTGTCTTTGAGCAGCGTCAAGTTCCAAGCAAAAAAAGCTACTGAGCTCCTCAGAAATCATACTTCTTATGATGTTGGCTATCGTCGGGATAACCAAAGCAACTGCTTGACCATATGCTGGTGTATTAATGGCTTTTGCCAGAACTCCAATTGTGGATCGAGAATCTTTTGAATTGAAAAAGTTGAAAGGAACTGAATTGAGTGCAACCATTTCAACTAGTCCACAGAGGAATTCAAGAGAATGAACATGAACTGCTGAAGCTTTCAGGTGCTTAGCTGGAGAGGGCTGTTGTGAATCCACTTGTGATCTCCCTTTTTCTTGTACCCAGTGATTTCAATCTGTGCTGCAATGTTCGGATGTAGTTGAACTTCAAACTACTTGTGCGATCTTTGAGCTTTCCACAGCAGCCTTCAACTTTGCAATTTAACAATCTTTCTTGTTCGTCATAGTAAAAATTCCGTGCCTTTATTTCTGCGTTTTCTATTCTGATTGATGTCAAGGAGGGGGAGGGGGAGGAATAAAAAATAAAACATTTAAAATTCGTTTGACATTACATCTAAACCGTATATTTAAAACGTTTACATTACTTCTTACCCTTCGCTTCAGCCTTATATTTCTTTGAACCCTTGATTTTTGACACTAATGTATAACAGGAGCCACAAATGTTGACTTTATTGTGTGTAAAACTCGGGTTATCAACAAGACATTCCGCGCATAAGTTTTTGTATCCTTTCAAGCAAGAACATTGGAACTAGGATGAATAGGATCAAAGCAACTGATTTTCGGGTTTTGATAAATTCCGGGTAAACCATCAAGTGGAATACCACAAACGTAATAGTTCTTATCAAAAAAAAAAAACGTTCTGTTTTCAATAGTTCCTCCTTATTCAAACCGTATCGGTAATATAGAATACGAGGAAATTTGCACTCGGTGCATTTTACTATCAAGCGTGCTCTAGTGGATGCTAAAGCAAATGAAGGAAGAGGCAGATTATCCTCTTTTACAGGCACAGCCTTGATCTTACTTGGTTGGTGATCATCATTTGGTTCGGTACCGTATACTTCATCGAAGTCCTTGTACTTTTCACCTTTGAGTTAAGGAGTTGGCAGCCAAACAATATTGGTGCTTTCATCTAACCTCTTTGGTTTGTGGAATTTGCAATTCGCTTCATTGCACTTCATGACCTGAAATGAAAATCAAATCCAAACATTTAAATACATTTAAAACGTATTTCGTATTCCCTTAAGGCGCACCGGGACGTAGAACATTTTGCAAAAAATCAAAAGCAGTTTGTTCAAAGTTAAAATTCTGTTCATGACAATGTTTTCACTATTTTCCATTAGCAAAGCGGAGCACAATGGATATATTTTCATGAACAGAGATTGGATTTATACGAAAAAACTGCTTTTAAATTAAGAAAAACGTTCCATCTTTGATTTCTTCTTACATAAGTTGGAGAACGGCTTCAAACCCCCCGAGAACTTATTCCAAGGACACTCTTTGATGAGAAGCATCATACTGCAAAAATGAGCGTGGTGAGATAATATTTACCCTAGTATTTACCCCATGCTTAGAAAAGGAACTCGGAGGGCCGAAGCCGTTCTCCTCCCAATACACATACACTTTAAACGTTTTGTAAATCCTACCTGAAAAGCATAAGATGTTGCTTTAACATGTTTCCCGAAACAATCTTTGAAGGATGGCACGTTCATGGCTTCTGCTTTTGAAATTTTATTCAAATTTATCTCAGGCCACTTGTCTGTGATCTTTGCTTTAATCAAACTTATTTCTGCTTCGGTTGCAGCAGGAAACACGACTATCTTTTCTCCTTTGTAGCGCAGTGATTCAAATCTGGATTTCAGTTGCTTTCGAGTGTTTTCGGTCCCGGCTAGGGCCAGGTGAGGATAATCGATTTTGGGGTTTTTGTCCTGAGCTTCACGCCACTGCTTTTTGGACAGTAGATTTTTTACGAATTTTTCATTTTCGCCCAGATGCTTCCTTGACAACGAAACTCCAATCAAAGCTTTGTTAGCTGTTGCCATGAACCGTTCTGCTGGATTTATGAATGAAAAATTTGGTGGCGTACGCACTGCGCACAGGAAATACAGATTGAGCTCAAAAAATAACGCAATGTAACTCAGCATCACCATGATCTAGGTTAGATTGTGGTCAAGTCCTCCATCCGATCCGATAAACAACATAGGTATTTCTAGATCATCTTCTGTACATCGAGAAAGAAGTTCTGAAGCGTGTCTGAACGCTGTGGAGTGTTCGAAAATGGCATCTTTGAGAATGATACACGGCTCTCCAGCATATCAAGCATTGGACAGATCCGAAGGAGGAACCAGTTTGATGGATACGGAAGGAGTCAGATGTTGTGGTATGTTGTCATGGTCTAAGGCGTTCAATCCTCTGCTGTCCAATCCCACCTGAAGAACAGGTCGCTGCCTCCGTGTAGCACTGACTGGAGCACCTTCGAACCCCACCGGAATCGCTGCTTTATCGTCCAGAAAGAAAACTAGACTGGATGCTTGAAAGCGACCTAAAATGAAGTTAGAAAAATAAATATTTACTGCCGTTTTATAACATGAAGCAAATGTAAATTTTACCTGCCATTACTTTCATGTATTGGAACTGCCATAATATTGATCAGGATGCGATTTACGCAGCGGACGCACTTGAAGTCCATATTTTATATCAAAGCGACTGTAGTACCGCTCTGCGGTAAGAGTGCGTGAATTTCTGGGTGTGAATTGCAGGCGAAAATATTCGGTTGAAGGCACGTTATTATTCGGACATCCTGGGAAAAGTTGCTCTATCTTTTCTTCGCATTTCTGATTCAAATCACGTAGGGAAACACACAGGGGGGAAATCCAGCTTGTTGTACACTGCCGCTTTTCCTGAGCGACTGCCAGGTCGTTTTCTGAAATAACGGCTTCTGTGGCTTTCCAAAAGTTGTCGAATTTCCCTTGTTTAGATGCCAGTTGTTCACCTCATCGATCTCATGACCATCGTTAATTAGGATTTGAACTCCATCTAAGACATCTTTTGACGTAGGACTACGTCTTTGATTTCTATATGGGGGTACACTTTGTGAAAACCTAAAATGGAACATGTAACAAATTAAGAAAGATTTTGAACGTTAATAACTCAGCTGCCCCTTTACCAATTTCAATAATTTTATCACCAATCGATCAGAAATATGGCTACGCATCGATAACAATGTTGATTTTCAACAAGAAACTATTGAATAACTGGTAAATGTCTAGCGTTTTCCAACAGCGTCGAATTAACTAACAAATCCACCACTTACCTACATGCATATGCTGCTTCCCCAGCACAGTCGTCAGAGAGTAGTAAGTAGACGAAACAAGTCGAAGTGGCATTCGCCTCCGATCCTCGGGTGCGTGCAAATAGGGAGGATGGAATTGCGTAATATTACGCTCCCAACGACCACACCACTGTGTGGTGGTGTTCGATCGTCGAAATTAGTAGCAGCAGTAGCAGCAGTAGCAGCAGTAGCAGCAGTAGCAGCAGTAGCAGCAGTAGCAGTGCTTTCGACGTGTGGCGTTGAAAATTGTTCTCCAGTAACAACGAAAGGCTGCCTGCAAGCAGCGAGCTGCAGATCCCACATAAGCAACCATCAAAGGAGGAAGAAGCTGCACCGCTATGCTATGGATCGGAATCAGTAGCTCTTCGTGAGTCGCTGCGGGTCAGTCATCTATGCCAAGCGTGTCACCCTCGCTCCAAACGACATTCAGCTCGACAGCCTCATCCGTGTTGAACACCCAGCTCAGAATTACTCAACCATCACTACAAAACGGTCCTTTTCAGGTCAGCAAAGATTTTTTTTTTACTTTATATTTCACAATATTTCTTCGAGTGTTAAGACATCGTCTCCCGCAAAGTTAACATTTTTCCCTCTACCAACACATACATCAGGGCTAGATAGATCTCCACAGGATCCACGCAATTTAAAAATAAAATAAAATGCACAGCATTACGAAAAGAGGTCAGGTTTCGACCAATAGCAGATAGATTTTAATTCTAAACAAACCAAACGATTGAAAATTTATCTACCAATCTGCTAAAATGAACACTTAGTTAATTTTCAATAGGTCACTATTGAAAAATACCAAATGTCCAACTGTTGCAATGGTGATCAAAATTATCACCGAATGTCTGAAAACAGCACATTCAATAACACAGACTTAAAAATGCTCCTTCAATCACCGTAAGTGGTGGTGTCCAGTCCAGTAGCAGCAGCTGCAGCAGGAGTGCTTTCAACAACAACAACAACGAAAGGCTGCCTGCAAGCAGCGAGCTGCAGAGCTCATATGAGCAACCATAGAGAAGGAGGAAGAAGTCCCACCGCTAGGCTAGGATCTGAATCAGTAGCTCGTCGTGCTCAGCTCAGCATTACACAACCATCACTACAAAACGGTCCTTTTCAGGACCACCATAAATTTGTTAAGAGTATTATTTGGACATTTGTCAAGGTCATCATTTCCCGCAAGCAGATAGCTATCAAGGCTCAACCTGGTCTCTATATAAGGTGTGGAATTGTAGACCCGAATGTATTGGTGATATTAATCATCGTCCGACCATTTTCCAGAACACGCTGGTAGGAAGTGTTAAAAATCCATATAGAATTTGAGAGAAGTGGGAATAATTCGCTTTGGGTGTATATTCAGTCCACAGAAAGCCAATAAAATCAAATTTGTGAGAAAATTAGCTCTCACGAGTTCTATCTCTCGAAGTCCCTCCTTTTTACATATTCTGCACAAACGATACTTTCCGCCCCGTCCCATTCATATAATTCGGAAGGAAATCCTGTGAGGGATGAATTGAATACACTTTAATACCAAAATGCACAAAACTTAAAAATTCATAAATAACAAAACAATTCAAAATACACCTTTTAAAGTCGGGTAGATGAATCGAAAATACTCAAGTTGACAGTCCCTTGGATTCTCTTAATCAACTTTCTCTTTGAAATAAATACCACACATTTGATACGCTTACAAATAAAAAACGGAAAGTTAAGTTAAGATAATTGATGATTGATCAATTAAAAGAACAAAATGTTCACATTTGCTCCGTCCACTAGAGGTCCTACGTCAAGCTTCCGTTCGTGTCCCTAGGCACAGACCCGCCTACTTTTTTTTGCCTCCTTTATCCACATCTTCATCATCTGAAATTTAAGACAAAATGATTAATAAAAGTTGGTTGCATTCAATACCAAATTAACTACCTGCAGACAACAATAAAAACTCCTCCAGCTTTTTCTCAGTCCACGACGCTGTTCCGCCAAAAAGTTCTCTTGCTCTTCTGCATTTATCGGCTTTCACGCGATAAACGATATCACTTTCTAATCGAACGATTGTGTTTGATAACTTTATTTCAGACCGTTAATTAGAACAAGGTAATCTCCATATAAATGTAGCATTTGACTTGAACGAACGGTAAACTTGGACATCACAATCGAAAATTACACCTTGGATATATTTATATCGTGCCTTGCGTTCGGAAGCTGCAAAAAGAATTACATTCACAGGAGTGTACGGTTCCTCCACGGTTAGCTGCTGCTCCAGGTCCTTGTACATCAGCTTCGTCAACGATGACCTCGATGAATTAGCCGTTACTGTCTAGAGAGACCGATTCTCTAGGAGAGTACATTGATGAACGGTTTGACTTTCTAGTCGATCTTCGGTTTGATTCAGATAGTTGATGTATCCGGCGAATGTGTCACGCAATCCTTGTACGTCCATCAGAACTTCCTACCAACCTTTCGTTTTCATGATCTTCGTAACGCACATTCCGTCTGCGTTCAAATATGTCGATTATATCAGTCCGCATCATTCGAGGTACTGTTTTCTTCTTCTCATTGCCATGAAAAATTACACGGAATGTTTCCCTATCTTTTGGAGTGAAGCAAAAACTTTTCGGTACCTGTGGTACAACTGACGCCGATGCAATTTTTTTTCTGATTGGCCATCTAGGTACCATACCGCCGATACAATTACATTCATGAACCCCTACATTTCATCGTTTTGGAGCTGGCTGAATCCTGCCTTCTTGGACGCCAAATACCAAATACTGTACAACACAGTTGTAAAGTTCAGACCGACCTGTAGTGGTTAGAGTGTATATCAGAATTATATGAATAAAATGATACAAGTGTGCAACTCTTCGAATGCAAAATATTCAAACATATCGCACAGATCTTAGTTCGAAATCGAGAGTCGAGCTCTTGCTCGAACAGATAGGACTACTGGAAATCCGGCACGAAGGCCGAACAGTAACAAGCTCGTGGAGCGTGGAGTCATGATGCAGAAACTTCGGTCTAAATAATGGAATTGGGAGAATAGGTTGGGAGTGAGAAAGAAAGCCGGAGAGAATCAATTGTCGATACCGTTTTAAAGAGAACAGGAGATTCTTGTGCTGCGATAGTGTGTGAGAGCCCCGCACGCAAATCTTGTAGGCAGAGGGAGATAGCGAGAGAATCACGAAAAGAAAATGGAGTAATGTCGCGTGGATGGCTGTATCATCAAGGTAGAACTGTTCATGTGAGATCATTCAGTTGGTTATATTCGAAAACTACGGACGTTTGAAGATGGCGAACAAGCGACGTGAGCACGACACGACCGTCTCTTTCTTCCTTCTTTTCAAGATAATCAACAGCAGCGGCACTTTTCATCATGTGGTGAAACGCGTTTACAGGTTGTTTAGGGGGATCAAATGTTGGTTTTAGTCGACACAAAATTTTGGTGCAAGCTCCAATAGCAATCACAGCATCCTGCAGAATTGTTGATGGATCGATCTCGAATAGATCAATATGATGCATGCTCCCAGTAAATATTTTGTCGATCTTCTCTTTTTTGTCCAGCGTTCCACCCATCACTCGATCAACAATTGATTTGAAGTCGGAAGTCTTTGAAACTGATACAATAGCCTGTGCTATTTGTTTTCCTTCCTTCTCAACTCGAACCGCAATTGGAATTTGATCCATGGTGATATGTCAACGAAATACTGCTTTTACTGATTACACAGGTTGTTGCTGCATACGCTGCGCAAAGAGTATAGCTGTATTTGTGAAACTGTCAGAAAATAAAATCGAAGGTTCTATGAAAATACGTACTATTGTGGATTTAAACTCGGTTTTCTCAAAAACAGCACGAGATCACACCGCCATGAAATCTTTTGACACTTTGTATAGCTGAATGACTGTTCTGCATGCTATTTTAAAACTACCTAAATTTGAATAGGATCCACACAGATCGGTCAAAACTGAACCTACCCAAAAATGGGTGAACTAAGTTAAAAATGACAAGTTGACAAATGAACAACATTTACCTGAATTCGAACGAGAAGAATGAGAATGAGAAGAAGTAAAAGGATAATGTTTTTGAGCTGTTTACCCCTTAAATTGTAAACTATGATTTAAAAATGTACAACCAGCTATCTTATTTCATGGACAATTTGCTAGTTTCAGCGATACTTATTTTTTATATTAATTTTATTCTACTAGGGACACCGCGACAGAGTATTTTTAACGAATAGGCAAAAGTGTGTTTCGGGATAATAAATTACAACACTTGTGCCAAATTTGGGGCGTACAAGAAAAAAAAAAATCAACAGTGAAGGGGTAATTTTATTTGCGTTTATATTGAAGATGATTTTAGGAGTATCGGAATTTGGATACGTCACCAGGAAGCTGGAATTAAATTGCAAATTTTTGTCTCATTTCTGAATAGAACTTTTGCTCAACCTATGGGGAAAAAGTTCGTTCTGAACATTCAATCGAAACAATTTTTCTAGCTACGAATGAACTGAAAATTCATCATGGTTTGCTATGCTATGCCGCACCTTTTTTTTTCCTTGGTTTGTTTTCCGTGCTGAGCACTAATGCTACCGACACCAGGGAGGCACCTCTCACACCTGGACCCTACCTATCGACCCATCAACTCATGAACCGGGGACCAACGGCTTTACTTCCGCCAACTTTCTAGGCGTGATCAGAGATGTTATGCCTCAGAACATCCCGGTTTGGAGGCAAACCAGCGTCAGGCTGAAAGTCTCCTTGATAAAGGTGAATCAATCAATCAATCAATCAGAACATCCCGGCGGCGCCGACTGGGATTAAACCCAGGCCTGCTGGGGTGAGAGGCAATCATGCTTACCACTAAACCACCGGTGCCGCTGTATGCTGCACCTTGAAGGTTAGTTAATTATCATGTTCATATTCATCTAACAATTCCCCATATTGCTCTGCGTTAAAAAATTAAACCTACCCAAGTAACAATTCTACAATCATTTGGCATTCACTCTGATTTATGATGGTTTTATAATGGAAATGAATAATACATTTAGTTTAAATACAGCATTTCACAGTGTAAAACGTTCCTGCTTATTAGTTCACCTTTTTGCTGTTTTAAAAACCTTTCACAGTCTGGCAAGAGGTAAAAAATTGTCTTGTTTTAAAATTAAATTTAAAGTAGTTCTCAATCCCACGATAAAACTATTCTATAAATCAATCATAAACTTCATTACCAATGTTTTATTAATGTCTTGATGAAATACTCTATAAACCTGTTCTATCATTATAAAAGCAGTCGTACAACCATTAGGTTTTAAATGAAAGCAAAAGGCCTATATTGTTGCCTGTTGGGCTTTTAAAAGTGTATCATAAAATCTCCTCTGTTTACAAATTGAACTTCAAGGATGGATCCTCATAGTGAATAAAAAGCAAATTTATGACAAGGATATCTCGAAGGATAAACGAAGTTGAAGGAAAAATTCAAGCGATGCTAACGACCGAAGGGAAGTCGATTTCAGTAAAATTTAGTTTATTTATTAGTCGTCAATCAGTGTAGACCGTTTTACAGTTTTACTTAAACGCTAATTGTTACAATTTTACTTCAATTACTTGCATAGCATTTATATTTTATTATTGATGCCTAGCTAACCTCGTGAAGAAAGTTTTTTTAAGCGTACTTTTATTCATTGTTATGTCAATATATTCACAGTATGTATTATAGCAAGACATCATTCTATTCAATGGGCTGTTTTTGGCATAGTCTGTTCTTTGATTGTTGATGCTAAACAAATTTCTATTCCGCAGTGAGCGAGTGGGAGCATAAAAATTGATATTTTCCAAAATCTCTGGACTGTTAACTCTTTGCGAAATCACATCGTTTATAAAAGCAATCATTGCGAACTCTCTTCGCTTTTTGAGCTCATCTAAATTAATTAGCATACAACGCGATTCATAAGATGGAAGTGGAAAACTCGTCCAACCCAACTTTCTTAGAGCGAACAACAAGAACTGCTTTCATAAAACTTTAAATGTTACTTGGGTATGCATATTGGAAATTTTTACAGGTACAACCTTGCCAAAGGCTTTTCGATTAAATGTAAGGAACGCAATTTATTTATGATTCTGGTGTCTTATGCTCTGAAGGTGTGGATATTTTGAATATTGTCAACTCCAGTTTCTAAAACCTCGATATTATCATCAATTCAGCATGAGGCAATAATTTTCTATCGATCTGTGTGTAACAATCAACACAACACTTTCGTCAGCGATGTAGGAGAAATGGGTGTAATGCCCCTAATTTGGGCCCATACATAAATTCAGCAATCGACTAAATTTTCAATGGTGACCAAAAATATCCATTAGTACCGTCTCAATGACGCGTTCATCTAGATAAGATTGATAAATAGCATATTTTTAGCGATGGACCCAATCTTAGATCCATAGGCCTACATTAGGGAAATTGTGGACCAGCCAAAAAAACTCTCGCCAAACTTTGAACTAGCCAGTGAACAACGATCGAACACCAATTTGGAGCTCTGTACTGCGGACGGTTGAAACCCTAGGGTTCCCATCACAGGCGAGTATTGTTTTGTAAATTCGTCTCCTCAGACATTCAACCGTTTTATGTTGCAGCCTGGTGTATCCCCAGTCGATCGTGTTTGGCTTTACTACCAGAACGTCCGAGGTGTTAGGACTAAAATTTACGACTTGCTTTTGGCTGTTATGGAGCGCAATTACGGCATCATCATACTGACAGAGACTGGATCAAATGACTGCATCGATTCTCTTCAAATTTTCGGATCATCGTTCACCGTATTTCGCTGTGATCGCTGCCGCAGGAATAGTGATAAACCGAGCTTCGGAGGTGTACTGATTGCAGTCCATCACCGTTACCGTTGTATTCAAGTTCAGACGCGCCACGGTGAACCACGGTGATGCTGTTATTGGTCGTAATCGATTACTGATTGGTTGCTGTGTACATCCCTCCTGACCGTAGCCGTGATGCAGAGCTGATAGATGAACATGTGGCCTCCGTGCGTGAACTGTGTGACAGCGCTTCGTTTGATGACCAGGTGCTGATATGTGGTGATTACAACCAGCCCCGCCTACAGTGGTTGCAGAATGCAGACGGCGAAGTGTTTCTGGCTGCAACGGCAACTGTACCTCCAGTAAGTGCTGCTTTGATTGATGGATTTTTTGAATTTGTATCAAGCTAACTGGATTCGTAACCATTCTGATCGAACGCTTGATCTAGTGTTTTGTTCGACCAACTGTGGGGTAACCGTAAATGAGGCTGCTGTTGCACTGTTGCCTATAGATTTGCACCATCCTTCCCGTTCAAGCCAGGTGCCAGATTGATGATCCGCACCATGCTGACTGTGAGCCTACTCTTGATTTTGGCAAGATTGACTACGGCATGCTTCGAGAGTACCTTTCTACGATTGACTGGGCTTGTCTGAATTGTGAGGATGTTAATGAAATGGCTTCAAACTTCTGCTCTATTATTCAACAGTGGTTGCAGAGGAATGTTCCACCCACTAGACGTCCATTTTCGCCTGCCTGGAGTACGCCACTGCTGCGAAAGTTGAAACGTGAGAAAAATGCCAAACAACGTAAGCATCGTGCTCTACAGTCGTCTGACAGCAAGCTTGGATTCCAACGTGCTAGTAAGGCGTATCGCAATTTGAATTCAGCTTTGTACAAGGCTCATGTCATGAGAGTGCTGACTAATCTTCGGAGAAATCCAAAAAGCTTTTGGAAGTTCGTCAATAGTAAGCGGAAAAGTTCATCTGTACCGATCAACGTGATTTTTGACGACGTCGAAGCGAAATTTTCTGTGTTTGACCAAACTCCTGCCTCTGAAATCGAAGCTGAGTCTGCTGCTTTAGACATTCCCATGGACTTCATTAGTCTGTCGACATTCGTAGTTACTCCTCCAATGATCATATCTGCTGCCAAAAAGTTGAAAAGTTTGCTTTCTGCTGGTCCCGACGGTATACCATCAATTTTGTTTTGCCGCTGTGCTGTTGACTTAGCTGAGCCACTGTCTGCAATTTTCACCCGGTCACTCGATGAAGGGGTTTTTCCTGAGGTATGGAAGCAGTCATTTATGTTTCCCGTCTTCAAAAATGGTGACAAGAAAAACGTCAGGAACTACAGAGGAATAACGAGCTTATCAGCTGCGTCAAAGCTGTTTGAAATAATTGTCAGCGATATGATTCTACGCCAGTCGCACAGCTATATTTCTACCATTCAACACGGTTTTATGCCTGGAAGATCGGTCACGACGAATCTACTAAGCTTCACCAACACTTGCATAACTGCTATGAAAAGCAAGGTTCAAGTTGAAGGCGGCTTTCGACAAGATCGATCACAATGTGCTGTTGGCCAAACTGTCACGTCTCGGATCATGCTCTAAGCTAGTGTCTTGGCTGAACTCTTACCTAACGGGAAGGAAACTCCGCGTTAAATTTGACTCCTGTGTTTCTTCGACCTTCTGCAATACATCCGGTGTTCCCCAAGGAAGCAACTTGGGACCATTATTGTTCACACTGTTTTTCAACGACGTTGCTTCGAAATTAGGCTTGGACTGCGTGATCATCTACGCCGATGACCTGAAAATATATTTGGTTATTCGCTCAACTGAAGATTGCCACCGTTTGCAACATCTTCTAGACCTATTTTCTGACTGGTGCCATCGGAACAAGTTAATTATTAGCGTACCGAAGTGCTCTGTTATGACCTTTCATCGTTCAAAACAACCGATATTGTTCGATTATCGCATCAAGGGTACTTCACTTAAACGAGTTGAAGTGATTACTGATCTCGGAGTTGTGCTGGATCCAAAACTGACGTTCAATTCTCACTAGACTTCGATAATTGCCAAGGCGAATCGACAGTTGGGCTTTATTTCGAAAATTGCAAAGGATTTTACGGATCCATATTGCTTGAAATCCTTGTATTGCGCGCTGGTACGGCCAATTCTCGAAACCGCTTCTGTTGTTTGGACTCCAAATGAAGTTTCCTGGACCTTAAGGATTGAACGTGTCCAGCGACGATTCATCCGGCTAGCACTACGTCATCTACCTTGGCGCGATCTGTTGAATCTCCCTGCCTATCCCGATCGATGTAGACTGTTGGGCATGGACACTAGAGTGATGCAAAATTTGAAATTTTCGGTCCACAATACTTAAACGATTCCAAATCGGATCCTGACTAACCTCTCAAAATTTGAACCCATTTGGTGAGAAACTGAGATGGCACAAACGATTTGAAGTTTGTATGGGAATTACTATGGTAAAACCAAGATTTTTGTTCATTTATATTTAATAATTCACCATATCGGTCTTTGTCAAAAACTTTCAACTGTACTTGCAGAAAATTTTCCCAGCTACAACTTTTCTGAAGATCACTTTTTGATTAAATGTAAGGATCAAAAGTTATCAATGGTTCAATGCGCTGATGTCTTATGATCATGCTCAATCAACTGCTCAGCAGGCAACATTGGTGTTTCTGTGGCGTTGAATAGGACACAAAAATCATGGCTACTATGTCACACTGCAACTTTTTTTGCCTACAGAGCAGCTGCTTGATCATGTCATAAGTTTACCAATCTCTTAAATAATTAATAACTTTTTCCTGTCTCGTTTTACATAGAAACGATTTTCAGCAAAGTTGTAGCTTAGAAAATTTTCTATAAGCATGGCTATCGAACTGTTTCACAGCTCAATATGGAAAAACACTAGAAGACGATGAACTGTGGAGCAAAAAAGTCAAATTTTGCATCAGTCTAATGGACACCCTTGAAAGAAGGCGAAGACTACAACAGGTGACATTCGTGGCGGAGTTTCTAAATGGTGAAGTCGATTTTCCCCGGCTACTTTCTATGTTGGACTTCCGTGCTGCTCAACGTCCTCTTCGGCAGCGGTCACTACTACAGGACAGATTTCACCGTACTTTGTTTGAATATAATGAACCAATATCGTCGATGATTCGAGCTTTTTCGGTGGTGGAGGATCTCTTTGAGTTCGGCGAAACTTCTGGTCGTTTTAAAAATAGAATTACTAGTTTGTTAATTTTGTAGCTGTTTTGAAAATGTATTCCCATATTCATTAAGACCACATATGTCAGATGAATTACAAATAAATAAATATATAAATAAATGAATAAATTAGAGTCATTTCCCCTATTTGTATAAAATGAAAATAATCATTTTGCAATTACTAGATATAGCTGGAATTAGGGCGTTACAGCTTTTGTAAACAATGACATCTTTCGATGATTTCTAGAAAGTTAAGGCTCGCCAAAGCAAATCGACAACACCATCGGGTAGAGGAAGTCTTCCCAATTATTGATCCTCCAAATGAATGCAGGTAATCGGTCGATCTATTGAGGTTGTCTACATTTTCAGCTAAGTTGAGTGTAGAAGAAATGATTTTTATGAGTACAGCTAGCGACTGATGACGACCAACGACTGTGATTCTCAGAACTAGGGAGAGTGATATCCCACCCGAAGCACTCAACCTACCCGACGGATCAAGCTACACTCCGAACGTAGTTTGGTGGTTTTGAAACCTTGGCCCAATATTGCTTTAAACTAGTAGTTCAAGCAATATCATACCTTTCCATTCAAATCTTTAATGAGATTAAAATTGTATTAACTGGACTTGAAAAAAAAACATACATCTAGCTTTAAAACCATTCCAACAATCTTGTATCGATAAAGATATGTTTTCGTTCTCAAACAGTTCAACAAACACAATGTCATTTTCGAGTCTTTATTTATTGCCCCGGCAGGTTATTCCGATGCCGCTGTCTGCCAGCATGCGTTGTATTTCATTCAAAGACTTACCTTTCGTTTCCGGCACAACAAACGCTACAAATACCACTGACAGAGCGCTAAAACCGGAGAAAATAATAAACGTTGCTCCATTGCCGATCGACTGCCGAGCCAAGGGGAACAGCAACGACAGGACGAACGACATGGCAAAGCTAGTCATGTTTGCCAAAGCACTGGCCGGTCCTTTTACGTCCGATGCGAATATTTCGCCCAACATAAGCCACGGCACGGGTCCAAATCCGACAGAGAAAAGCGTCACATAGAGGCACAGTGCTGCGATGGGAAGCCACCCGGCACGGGAGGCCACCTGGCTTGAGTCATCGGAGAGCAGCAGTTGGTAGACTCCTAGCGTAAGCACACTGACGCACATGACGCTGCCCGATGTCAGTAGGAGAACTCGTCGACCTAGGCGATCCACCACCAGCGAGGACAGGAGGGTTCCAAACACTTGCATGCCTCCCATAATGATGGTTGCCAGTTCCGGTTCACCAGCAACGTTGGCCTCCTATTTCGTTGAGCACCGTGGTAGTTATTGGAAACGTAGAGGATTCGTTCGTTAGTGGAAATTTGCAATTACGTGCACGCATAGGTGACACCATCGCGGTACTGGATTCAGACAAGATTATCGAAATAAATAATTCTGCTTCTTCACAAGCAAACCTTATAAGTACATACCTGGAAAATCGAGGTGGAGTAGAACAGCACTGCATTAACACCGGAAGCCTGCATGAAGAACATTATTCCCAGCATGATGACCAGAGCTCGAACAGTCGCTGGTTGACGAAAGGACTTCCAAACGGACATTTTATTGTGGGAAAAACCATCGTCACCGACTGCCATGAGCTGATGCCGCTGACTTTGGATATCGTTGATTTCCAAGCTTGCATCAAAATGCGATCCTCGTAACCAGTGTATTGCAGCGATGGCCTCAGACTCTTGCTTTCGGTGAACCTGACGGACAAAAACGTTGGATGGAAATATAGGAACAAACAAACAACTAAATATTCGAGGCTGTTTCATCTTGAAATCCTGAAATAAGATCCAATTTAAAACGATGAAGCTTACCAAAAATGTTGGCGTATTTGGCATGAAGAAAAATAGCACTCCATACAACACCGGGACGAGTCCACAGGCAACGCTGAGCCAGAATACATCCAGCCGCAGTCCCAGGGCATACGTAGAGACTAAGCCTAAATTAATCATCTGCTGAAAGAAGCTACCTACGGTGCCACGGATCTCTTTGGATGCCATTTCCCCTATGTAGATCGGGACGACCATACAGAATGCACCCGCTCCAAAGCCGGTCAACAAACGGCCCACCAGCATCATTACCACATTGTTCGCCCATATGATGCAAATCCAACCTGAAATGATTGCCCGGAATATAGTTATGAATTTATGACTCTCGGCAAATCCCGTTGCATAATCGCACCAAGCACCGTTGGCAGAACAGACATCAGCAGTGTATTCCTGGCACCGAAGGTTGGCACAATCAGACCTATGGGTAGACTTATGGCGGCGCCACCGAGACCCATCAACGAAACAATCCATGCAAATTGAGACTCTCGAATGTCGAATCCCGCTTCACTATTTTTCACCAACCCGAGCTCCACCGGGGAACTCCATCCGAAGATAGTTCCAATCGAAAACGCTCCCAGCGTTGCTGCAAGTACGAGTCTGATTACGGGACCACATACTTGAAAAAATCACAAACTAAACGCACCTATCACAGCGGCAAGGTACTGCTTCCGATAATGAGGCTGCTCGCTCTGCATAATTGATAGCTTGAACCTTCCCACTCGTGAACACACTTAGCAATGAAGATATTTTCTTTTTTTTTGCGCTGATAGTCGAACTACTCTCAATTGATCTGTTCCAGGCCGAATAGGATAAGCAATATAAATTTAAGACTCGACCTTCTCCGATTTGCAAGGAGCATTGCATAATTATGTGTTATGAGCAATGATTCACATTTTTGCATTAAATTGGCCATTTTGGATCTTGTATTTTCAAAATGGCATCTTTGTCATTTTTCAATAAATTGTAGCCAAAACGTATCTTCTAATTGAAGTGACGTCTGAGACAAAGTTGTGTAAAAAAGTAAAGAAATTCTGGAAAAAATATACACGGTAATTGGTTTTAATACCTTTTAGTAAAAATTTAATAAAAAGTATGCAAACTGAAATATCTCAATATTTTCAATATATGTATATATTTTTTAAATAAATCTCATGAAAAATGCAATTTTTTTGAGTATTTAAAACCATTGAGACTTTTAAATTTACAAAATCGGTTGGCCATATTGTTAAACTTCTTGTTAACAAGCTTGTTTATGTAATTTTTGCACAGATACGGGGTCTCAACTATTGTTTCCTGTGTATAATTACACAACAAAGCGTACTAGTAAATAGTTCAAATATCTGATCAAAAGTTCTTGTTCATCGATTTTTGTCAATGTTCAAGTGTCCATGATTTTAAATTTTGCAGAGGTTTTCATTTTTTATGAGCATTTATTTTTAAATTTTAATAATTGAAGATATGCTTCTTGAAATATTGGAGTTTTCAACACTTTTTTTTCTATAATTTCTATACAAAAATGCTATAAAATTACCATGCAGGTTTTTTTTTCTCAGAAAGACTTAATTTTTCTCAACAACTTTGTCTCAGACGTCATTTCGATCAGAAGTGACCTTTTCTTGCAACAATTTATTGAAAAATGACAAAGACGCCATTTTGAAAAAAAAAACCAAAATGGCTGATTTTTTGTAAAAAAGATGTGAATAATTGCCCCTAACACACAATTATGCAAAGTTTCATGCAAATCGGAGAAGGTCAATTTTTTTCCGATTCGTCATTTGGCGTGGAACGAATTGATTGAGAGAATGCACCAAAACAACACCGTCATCGTTGAGATAACGGAATACGAGTCATTGGAATAGTGAATGGCCCCACTAATCCTATCTGATAACGGACAGAGCTGTTGCGGAACGATGGCATTAAATAGTTCCAGCAATCAACAAAAGTTACAAATGACAGAACAAGCTAAAAGTTTGGCACAATGTTTTCAGCAGAGACGATGTTTAATAAGAGACGGGCGAAGACTGAAGCCAAAAGTTTCAATCGAACCGTCAAACACGGTTCCAATCGAGCAATGTAAATAAACACGAGCGCTTCGCGAGGAAAGCGTGAGAAGTATTGAGATGGCGGTTGGAATTTAATTTTTGAGATTTAAATAATAACAATAAAGTTTGCGTATGAAAAGTGCAATTGGATGCTCTTTTACTTTTGGAAAACAAATATAACACAATTACAATCTTTTGAGATTATTTTTATATATAACGGGTGTTCAATAAAAATGACAATGATTTCAGTGCCGTCCAGCGCTCTTGTGAGAGCATCGCGACTAATTTGCGTCGTACGGTTGACCAGGACCGCTTCTCCAATATTCATTGACGGGTTTTTTTTGTAGAATAAACATTTTGTTTTTAATAAAAAATGCTGGATTCGTTGAAATTTGTTTTTTACTAGCTTCATGACTGAAAAAAATCTCATTTTTTTATTGAACACCCGTTAAACATCAATGCCAAAAAGCTAATATTTAAAAAAAAATTACAAAGCCGCTGATCGACTGTCCAGTTTTTAATCTCTGGATATTTTGAACCTCCTACATAGCATCATCAAGGTAGCTAACGTACCCCCTTCTAGTCGAAATTCTACTTCTACACAATGTTTGTTTTGATTCACTATGAAAGTTTGACAGATAAAATGAGAGGTTTGTGGATTTTCCTATGTTTCGAAGGGTGAATCGATTAGCTTGGGACCGAAGACAGTACCAGAGCTGAGCCAAAAAGTTGAGCACGCTATTTCGGGACCTTCTAGTCTTATAGTTACCTCTATGAATCCAGTAGTAGTGTTGCCATGTGGTACACTGAAAAATTGCAATCGCAGGTTCGTCACCAAAGTTTTCGAGCCTTTTCGTCTGTCACTTCGTTTGTGGTTTCACTGAAACCTCCGTTTACGAAGTCTTTTTTTTTACGCAGTATTCAATTTACGTTCCCGGTTACAGAAATACTGTCAAATACCCCACAATATGGGTTTTTTAAAAATCGGATTGACGTGTAGGGACCGGAAATTCATGTCTGTCACCATTTTGATGTACAAGATGGCTTCTTCCGGTTATAGAACAACTTGGAAATTCTGTCAACTACTCCACAATATGAATATTTTGGAAGTGAAATGGCGTGTAGGGGCCTTCTGTTGATGCTATTTTTAAATGCTAGATGGCGGCTTCCGGTTACAGAAAAACTTAGAAACTCCGTCAAATTCCCCACAATATGGGTATTTTTGGAATCGAAGTGACTTTTAGGGACCGAAAATTGATGCCTGATGCCATTTTTAAATCCAGGATAACCGCTTCCGGTCAGAGAAAAGCTTGAAAATTCTGTCAAATACCCCACAATATGGATATTTTTGAATCGGATTTACAAGAAGGAACCGGAAATCGACGCCTTACTCCATTTTGATACAAAATGGTGGTTGGATGTCACCCAGATTAAAAAAACTACCCACATTGTGTAGTATTGGACAGTATTTCGTAGTATTTCTCAAACCTGATGCCGCCATCATGGGTTTCAAAATGAGGTCGAACATGGATTTCTGGTTCTCACACGTCACCCCGATCCCAAAAATACGCATATTGTTGAGTATTTAAAAGTATTTTTCTTATTTGCTGTAACCGGAAGCCGCCATCTTGGATTTAAAAATGGCGTCAGACATCGATTTCCGGTCACTACACGTCTCCTTAATTTCAAAAATGACCATATCTTGGAATATTAGGCAGAATTTACAAGTTTTTCTGTAACTGGATGCGACCATCTTGAATTTCAAAATGGCGCCAGACATAGATTACCGGCTCCTATATGCCACTCCGTTTCCAAAAATACCAATACTGTGAGGTCATCGACCATTTTTTCAAAAACT
This sequence comes from Ochlerotatus camptorhynchus, assembly GCF_037179485.1. Lineage (NCBI taxonomy): Eukaryota > Metazoa > Arthropoda > Insecta > Diptera > Culicidae > Ochlerotatus > Ochlerotatus camptorhynchus. Next base: position 2,972,391 of record NW_027040507.1, on the reverse strand, counting down.
TCTTCTTACGAAGTAAATCCCAAGTAACGAGTTTTTTTACGAACTAAGGGGCTGTTCATAAACTACGTAGACAGTTTAGGAGGGGGGGGGGGTTGTCAATTATCCACGACCCATACAAATTTTAAAATGGACAATTGTCTACACAGGGGGAGGGGAGGTCAATAATCCCAAAAAACTGTCTATGTAGCTTATGAACAGCCCCTAATTCGATCTACGAACCCCCGGTTTGGTTCGTAAATGGAGGTTCCAGTGTATTAACGTGGCTTCACCAAGCTCAATCGATTTCAAATCAGATCCTTATAATTAGCGGCGCCGCGCCGGTGGTGTAGTGGTAAGCGTGATTACATTTCACCCCAGCAGGCCTGGGTTCAATCCCAGTCGGCGCCGCCGGGATGTTCTGAGGCATAACATCTCTGATCACGCCTTCGGAAGGGAAGTATAGCCGTTGCCCGGTTCATGAGTTGATGGGTCGATAGGAAGGATCCAGGTGTGGGAACTGCCTCCCTGGCGTCAGTAGCATTGGTGCTCAGCACAAATGATCCTTATAATTATCCAAAGTTTTGAGCTCATTTGAATGCAAATTCATGCTGCACTGGCCATTTGAAATTATATATGGGAATAACTACGGGAAAGCTGAACTTTTTATTCTCATCGTTCTAGCTCATCACCGTAATGGTTTATGGAAAAGATTACTGATTACAGATGGTTGAAATACAGACAAAGTTAAAGAATTAGTTTGCACCTACGGTATCATATGAAAGTTCTATCGTTCCTAATGGGACCTATGGGCCTAACGGCAATCATCAATTTGTTGTTTTCTTTATAACTTGGTTGAATTAACGCTTATCGTTGTGTTTTGTGTTGATTTTGCTAACTAATACTACCACCGGTTGGTAATGAAAACTAACGATTTTAAATTGGCTCACTACTTGACTGGCCAATTGGTCCCAACCAAATCGATTCACGTACCCCATTCCAGTCGAAATTGTACTACTACATTATGTTTGTTTAGATTCGCTATGAAAGTTTTACAGATGAAATGAGGGGTTAGTGGATTGGGCACGTTTCTTCGGGACCTACTAGTCTTAGAGTTACTCAGAACAGACATCAGCAGTATGATAACCTGGAATTTATTTAAAGTACTAGAATGGTTATGAATTACATGTTTGAATAAATTATACAAAGGAAATAACTTGTTAGCATTGCTGGAACTCTTCACAGGATATTTTCACCCTTTTTTAGTTCCATTTGAATCATCCTAGAATTCCATATTATATCTTTTCTATATGCCTCTACAATAATCTTGATAATATCCAAACTTTTACAGTAACATTCAAAGAGTTCTTAGCATCACTCTCCAATTCCACAATTCCCTCAAACTGGTAATAATTCCCATGAATTTGCACAATTTTGTGTCTATTTTTCTCTATGAATTTCTGAAAAAAAAAAATCACAATAATTTCCTTGGTACACTCTTCAGAATGACCGTCACGCTCTTCTCAGATTCATCCGATGATTTCCTTTATACTGCGTGGTAGTTAAAAATTGTTTTGAAATTCTCTTCAGTATTTTCTAATTATTTAATTATTCCGTTGAAATGTCTTAAAATTAATCTTTATAGGACAGAATTCCATTGAAATTATTCTCACGATTCGTATCAGCATATTCCTTAAATTTCATCAGAATAATTTTCTATGATTTCTCTTCCGGATTGTATTTCCTGTATTCACAAAATCTCCATGCAATTTTCATCAGAGTTGATAAGACAATTGACACCGTCTTCAACCAGAGGTTGCACAGACTGTATATTTAACACAAGAAAACGGACCACACCACACCACACTGTAGACTAGTAGGGAAATTTTCAGGTAGTAAAAATTTGCACCGGCTGGAGCGGGATCGAACCCTCACTTCGTGGCACTCACAATACGCCTGAACGACGGGTGAAGTCACACGAATACGAAGCCCACAAAGATGGATGAAATTAGCTTGAAATTCTTGTTTGATTTCACAAGGAATTCACCTCACACTTCACTGTGAACTATTTTCAGAATTACCTGAATTATGTAATGTCCCAAGTTGATAGATTTATATCAATTGCAGTGATATATTTAAAGCAACCTGTTTAAAAAATCTAGGAAAATCTGGCACATATTGAAAAATTTAGGGAATATACGTGGTCTGTCTGTGTATCTGGCAAGACGACTAAAAATCTGGAAAATCCAGATTAATCTGGAATCCTGGCAACGCTGTTAGATAGTATTAAAATTAATCAATTATTTCGATTAATCGATTATTTCATCTACATTATCGATGCCGATTACTATTAATAAAAAAAAAGTAATCGATAAATAAATAATCGATAAGTTGGGAAAATTGGATATCACTAGTCCCAAGCATCCCTTCCATTCATTTTGGCGAAAAACTTGTTTTATGAAATTATGGAATAATAAGATATTATGATAATATTTTGTATGTATAAGTAACCAGAAAAGATTGTAAAGTTTATGTTTGACACACAAAACATGTAAATTTAGCTTTGACAGAGTCACAATGATCGATTTTCTGATCGCCTCTTCGCGAAGAGTGAAGAGCGAAGAGTGGGTGAGATAAATGACAAAATCGCTTATTGCGACGGTAATGTAGCAAAATTGGCAGGTATTATACGTCAGACACAAACTCCACAATATTTTCTTGTTGCTTACACAAACAAAATATTAGCATATAATCTTATTATTCCATAATTTCATAAAACATTTTCTTAGCCAAAATTAATGGAAGGCAACCTGGTCCCAAGTACATCGATTAACGTACCCCATTCTAATCGAAACTCTAGTACTACACTATCTTCGTTTTGATTCGATATGAAAGTTTGACAGATGAAATGAGGTGTTCATTGATTCCCCTATGTTTCTAGAGGTGCATTTATTACCTTGGGACCGAAGAGAGTACACTCAAAAATATTACAAAACGAAAATAGATTAAAAGCATTATATGGTTTTTCAAAATTTATACATTGGTTCGATTAAAATTTTCGTCAAAATGTGTTAACTAAAATGATAGAAACTGACAAAATCAAACGCGCTCGTAGTTGTTTTTCAGTTCGTATTCATTTAGTTGTTAATATTATATCGCGTCGCTGTCGTGCGTTTGGTGTTATAAATGCAATTAAAAATATGTACACGTGATTTCCTACTTCTTATCCTGCTGGTGCCAGTAGAGATAAGCCGCTTGAACGACAGTCACAACACGTCCACGAATAAATCCGTCACGTCACAATTCGTTTGGAAATAGAACATCTGGATTCTCTTCGGAGCTTCGTGCTGGTGAAGAGCTTCGTCCCGGAGGAGCTAGACTCCATGAGCACGATTTCATCCTAATATAATCATCGAAATTGTAACTGTTTTTTGTTTTGTTTTTTTTTTTTAATTGTAAGTATATTTCGATTTTATACTATGGCACGCATAAACCATTCTTATACTAAATTGGCATTCGCTTACTTTATACCAACCTTTGTGTCCGTATGGAGAGTTGCGACTTAGCGTAACTTTTGTACTATTACTATTTCAATATTTTTTTAGTGTACCAGAGCGGAGCCAAAAAGTTGAGCACGTTTCTTCGGGACCTTCTGATCTTATACCTTGTACAGACATACAAAGTTCACTGTTGTACTACCGTTATACTGCTTCAAGCTAGTACTACAAATTGTACTTTTTGAGGTACTAGATTAAATGAGTACAACCATAGAGTTAACTCTAAGACCAGAAGGTCCAGAAGAAACGAGCTCAACTTTTTGGCTCAGCTCTGGTACTATCTTCGGTCCCAAGATAATCGATTCACCCCTCGAAACATAGGTAAATCCATTAACCCCTCACGTTATCTGTCAAACTTCAATAGCCAATCAAAACAAACATAGTGTAGTACTGGAATTTATACTAGAATGGGGTACGTTAATTGATTTGGGTGGGACCAATAGGCCAGTCAAGTAGTGAGCCTATTTAAATCGTTAGTTTCGTATTGATTGTTGATACAACGGTACTAATTTGTATGTCTGTCTGAGGTATTAGAGTTACCTCTATGGTTACACGGTCGTTGAATCTACTTGACATTTGAGTTCTGTTTACTCAAACAGGAGTATATGTCACTCACATTTGAGTGGCATTCAATCATATACGAGTGAAAATAATTCATATTTGAGTGAAAATTTAGTCAGTCTATGAGTGACCTACACCGTTTGAAAAAAATCATGTAAATTTTTAGCGATATAAAGCGTAATTACGCTAGATTTGGGTAATTTTACATGTAATTGCATGCAAGATTGCAAACAATTTCCGCTTGCAAACTATAGCTAAAAATCAAACGTTGGGAGATTTTAGGCGAAAGCTAAAATTTAGATTTAGATAGTAAACGGAACTCAACAATGAGTTAGAGTCAACGGCCGTGTAGTCGAGTGAAACTCATCCTGAGCTGCATTTATGCCGCATGTCATTGTGATGCCGCCAAATGATGTAGTTTATAATGATAAGGTGATAAGTTTGATGACTGGGTATCTCCGTAAGTAACGTACACCTAATTGGAGATAAATAACGAAATCAATTCACTTGTTTTCTCATTTGCTCAATTGACGCGTTTTCGCTTATCTGTTGTGGCGTGAATTTACCACTGTTTATGATGTCTAGCGCAGTTAAGAAAGTATTTAGATAATACTCAGCACCAGGGCGTCACAGCATCAGCTTCAGTCGAAAAAAAAACCGATGCGATGAAGAGAATGCCAGCTTTTTTTTATGTTGAAGTCGAGCAGCTTCACATCATTTTTCCGCTCAGTCGGCGTTTATAAATACATTTTCAATCGTTTGTCTGTCTTTCTCCCATCGCATCATTTGTGTTTCTTTCAAGCCTCGGTGATGCGGACGAGTGAAAGAGCAAGTGATGCGGACGAGTGAAGCCCATCAAGTGAGTTCAGATGGATAATTCATCTGAACATACCAAATCGATAAGATCAGAAACTCCGAAAATATTTCAGATTGAAATCTGACTTCCATTGCACAGTGGTCCAGAATGCAGATTTGGGTGGAAGGATATATTTTGAGCCTGATATTTAAACTTTAGACTAGAAGTCTCTTGGACAAAGTTGTTCCTTATAGTTAGGCCCTCATTTTTATGACAATGAATTCTAGGGTGGTTCTTATTATCATTTAAATCAAAAATCTAACTTTTTAGTTTGTAGAAATTAAGGTATACATTCTTCGGCAAAGTTATAGCTGAGCTAACTTCAAGCAACTAGAAAAGAAAGAACTTTTTAAAACTCTTAAATTGACTGATTTAGAGCTATTTTCTTGAATTGAGTTAGGGTGTCTCTAATAAAACAGTTGTTTTGCTCTAGTTTTCTTATTTCAAATTTCTCAGCAAAAGTGTCTTGCAATAACTTTTAGATCTTTAGAAGGCGTTGGAGGCGAACCAGCCCAAGGCTGAAAGCCTCCCTAATAAAGTTAAATAATAATAATAATCTTTAGAAGGCACAGGTGTCTTCCAATAACTTTTAGATCTTTAGAAGGCGCAAATTTTTGCTGCACAAAGCTTGTGGATATCTTTTGTCGACCGTGTACTACCTTTGCTGAGAAATTTGAAATAAGGATGCTAGGATGCAAAAAACTGTTTTTTAGAGACACCCTAACTCAATTCAAGAAAATAGCTCTAAATCAGTCAATTTAAGAGATACAAAAAGGTCTTTTGTACAAAGTTGCTTGAAAATTAGCTCAACTATAGCTTTGCCGAAGAATTTATACCGTAATTTCTACAAAGAATAAGAACCACCCTAGAATTAATTATCATAAAAATGAGGACCTAACTATAAGGAACAACTTTGTAGAAGAGACTTTTAGTCTAAAGTTACAATTTTAAGCTCAAAACACATCCTGCCACCTAAATCTGCATTCTGGACCTCTGACTGTGCATTGGTATACCGGCAGTGTTGGCAGAAAAAGTAATGTTTGGCATTTAATTCGAAACATCGATTTTTGAACAGCTATAACTTTTTTTTTAAAGCATTCTAGCACCGTATATCTTTCGGAAAAAATGTTACACATTTCCTGGATTATGTTTGTACAATATCAGATTGTACATTTGTAGATGATTAGAAAATTGTGATCCATAGGAATGATAATGCATAAAGGTAGGTTTTCACATACTAATTTCTATACTAATGTCAAACGCAATGCCGAAACCAGGCTGCCATTGACACATGGTCTTTAAATATTTAAATAAATTCGCTTGATTGGTTGGAACTGAGGAAAAACTGAGGTTGCCACTTCTTTAGCTCAATTAAATGGACCCCCAGCTACAGTTTTCAAAATAAAATGAATATCTAGCAATTCATGACATACCCTCCGCTAAAAAACACGTTATTAAGAAGAAAAAAAGATAGGGCTTTCATTCGGAATGGCGTTGGTGGCCATCTTGAATTTGGCCACCATATTGGATTTTATAAGAAAAATGTATTTTTCACTATGTTCGCAACCACCGATTTTGATTCACCGACACCATCTGAATGCTATTAGATACACTCAACAGACTAAGTGAGCAATGACATTAACACTTTAAAACAACAATTTTTCAATAGCGTGGAGCACTACTTCGTCGTAATCGCCCATTTCCGTTCTATCGAGAAGAAATCATAAATAATATTCATGATTTCACCGTACACAAATAATTAATACGTTTGTTTCGATGCGTTAGCTTATAATCTACAACTCAAAGCCTATACGAGTGCGTTGTATGAATATTTAAACTCTTTGTTCTCAAAACTAAAGAAGCGCTCCTAGCAAATCCATTTTTTCTATCTTCATTTGTAGAACGAAGAAAAACCTAGAAAAACCAATGGCGTTCCAATACGTAAGGACGGAATTGAAACTCGTAGAACGAATTTGCAATCAATATCAATATCTCAATAATTTGTGACTATCAAATCCAACGGTACGTATAGAAAGGTAAATAAATTTTAAAGTCATCGATAGTAGAATCATTCCATTTTTGAGTTCATATTATATCGATAAAGAGGGTTATGCTTAGTAGGACTGAAATTAGATTCAAACCCCTATTTAGATTCACAATTTTCCACGCATGCCGCGCCATCAAAGTCAAAGCAGTGCCAGCGTTCTGTGCGCGTGTGTTGTATTTTTGTTTGCCTGGTTGTGTATTGTTGGCTCATTGTTCGCGTGTATGAATGTGTTCATCACAATGATTTTGACGTTTGGTTTTTCTCGACGGAAGTTTGTTCTGTGTAGTTGTTCTGTGTTGGATGTTGAAGAATCGTGCAATTCAGGTATCTAAAAAGGTAATCCGTGCTAAAAACCGCTTATGTTCTAACCCTTTTGCATAAACAAATCACACAAACTGGAGAAAGGCTTCGAAACTTTCGAAAGTTGTTACTTGTTGTACCTGTTGTAAACCTCTTGGCTTATTTTAAATCGATCGGATCTGCGACCGTTCCCAGTCTCGGAGACAAAATATGTGCAACCTGCCGTTTGGAAGCGACTCGCCTGCAACATAATCATCCTTTTCAGCCTATGGAGGTTTTAGACTAAGATGAGATTAACGTGGAGGAAGTACAGATGTTTGAAAACCTTGGTGATAGAAGCTACCATAGCACGGCATACATTCTATTGCGACTTGGAATGCAGAACGTCGTTGTCAGAGAGCTTTGACCGGATGGCTTCCACTATTGAATATTTAACCTAGCTGTGGGAGTGCTTAAGCAAATGTTGAAGATTGATTGCCCCGTGTATTTTCAAGACACTGCATACTGGGCAAGGAACACAATCTAGAGGAGCAAAATTAATAACTCCGAAACGAAGCATTTCCGCGACTTGGTGTTTTGCGCAAAGTTTCTCATCATAATAAGGACCATCTATTGACATAAACAAATAGTTCAAAACTCTTTCGCAATGATGGCGCCACAATCTACATTCTTTCTCTGACGTTTTGAAGACTTGATGTCTTGGGCAAAGCTGTTTTGACAAAATAAACAACTCTTTTGAAGATGTAAAATTTCCACAGCCTACTGGTTCCGAGTTATATGGAGTTAATGGGATAATATGCTTTTTTTCTGTTTTGGTTTTTTGCTGACAACCATATAATGTTATATTTTTCTCCTATGTAAATGCATTGAATAAATAACTTTTGTGAAGAAACATGCTTCACATTTTAAATATATTGTTGAAAAACCCGAAAACAACAACAATTTTCGACCTTCAATATCTCCCAAAGCGCAGAAAACCGCAAACTGACATTTTCATCAAAAATTAAGCAATACTGGATAAACAAAATATCAAAATTTGAGAGGGGTACATTTTGGTGTTTTTGAGATTTCTTCATTTAAGTAGAACATGTTTTTTTTCTATAACTTTTTTTAATGCATCGACATGGCGTTGACAAAGTTGTTAATCATGATAAAATAAACAACTCTTCTTAAGACGTCAAACTCCACATCCTACTGTTTTCGAGTTATATACATTTAAACAATATATTTAAAATTAAAACCCTTATACCTAAATATACCTCTCTCAAATTTTGATATTTTGTTTAGCGAGTATTGCTTAAATTTTAATGAAAATGTCATATTGCGATTTTCTGCGCTTTGGGAGATATTGAAGTTCAAACATTGTAGTTTTTTCGGGTTTTTCAACAATATCTTTAAAATTTGAAGCTGAAACCAGCATGTTTCTTCACAAAAGTTATTTATTTAATGCATTTGCATAGGAAAAAAATAAAATATAACACTATATGGTTGTCACCAAAAAAAAACCGAAACAGAAAGAAAAAAAATACATTTTCGACATTTTTTTCTTCGAAAGAGTTGTTTGTTTTGGTTAAATAAACAACTTTGTCCAAGACATCAAGTCTCTAAAACGTCAGAGAAAGAATTTAGATAGTGGCGCCATCTTTGCGGAAGAGTGTTGAACTATTTGTTTATGTAAATAGATGGTCCTTATTATGATGAGAAACATTATCCAAGACACCAAGCTTCGGAAATGCTTCGTTTCGGAGCTATTAATTTTGCTCGGCTAGATTCCATTCCAGGCCCAGTGTGCACTGATGTACCGGTTATCAAAGATATACCTAATTGATAACTATAAAGCATCAGCAAAATCGGTACAATTCCAAATTTTTACATTTCTTACGCCCTCTTGGAACAGGTAGAAAATGATCAATGAAACCGTAGTAAGTATGTCACTGTTTATCTTCTCTACGGTATTAACTTAACATAAATTTGCAGGTAAGTGGTTCGCTGAAAAAGCTCTGAAGGCTCGTGATATCAAGGGAATTTTGAAATTACCCGATGCTAGTACTTCGATGTCAGAATCAGAAAAGGAAGCTCACGCTGTAGCGAAACAATATTTCTTTGATTCCAGTACAACGATGCCCGGTATTCGGGACAAAATCAGAGTCAGAATAACAAATGGACGAGAAACTAATTCACAAATTGGGTTTCAAACTTTAGCCAAACTTCAACCTATAGGATTCATACTTACCGGATGCCCTGGCACGCACACAGTGTGCATTAGACTGATGCAACATTTGAAATTTTCGCTCCACAGTGCTTAAACGGTTCCAAATTGGGTCCTGCTTAGCCTCCCAAAATTTGAACTATTTTAGTAAGAAACTGACTTGGCACAAACCATTTCAAGTTTAGATGGGAATCACAATGGGATAACTTATGTTTTTGTTTATATCTATCTAACAATTCACCACATCACTATGCTTTTAAAAAAGATAACAGTGATTATAGCAAATAGCTACAATTTTGTTGAAAACCACTTTTCAATCACATGTAAGGAACAAAAGTTATTGATGATTCAAGTCCCTGATGTCTTATGATTCTGCTCATTTAACTGTTCAGTGGGCAACATTGGTGTTTCTGGTGCGAAGAATAGAGCACAAATATCATGGCTACTATGTCACACTGCAGAATACAGTGTTGCCCACAGAATAGCTGCTTGATAATGCCATAAGATTATCTATCTTTTAAACAATTAATAACAATTTAACTTGACATTTGGCTCAAAACGATATTCCGCAAAATTTTAGCTTAGAAAATTTCCCGTTATAGAAATTTTCGAAAAAAACAATATGGAAAATGGGTAGAAGACAACGAACAAAAAGTTTTGTTTAACCATAGTAATTTCCATATAAACTTCGAATAGTTTGTGCCATGTCAGTTTCTTACCAAATTAGTTTAAATTTTGGAAGGCTAATCAGGACCTGATTTGAAACCGTTTGAGCACTGTGCAGCGAAAATTTCAAATGTTGCATCAGTCTAGTGAGCATGAGGCACGATGAAAGACAGATCTCTGAGCCAGTTGATTCAAAATTCTCTAATATGCAATAATAATACTTTTTGGAATGTGAAGAATGCTCTAATTTGAGTGACTTGGATAAATTGCTAAATGAAATCGAAAATTTTCTAATCTAATCTAATCTAATCTAACACCAACACAGCCAGTTCATGAAAGCATCCTGGAAAATGATAGATATACCTCCATCACTTTTTTTTTCTATTTGGTATATGTTGCACATCATAAATGCGCAAAATATATCAAAACGGCCAGGCCTACTGTGCACCATTTAAGGGGCAAGATGATTTAGAAACATCGGGCCTGTTTAAATCCAAGACTTAAACATGATGCTTCAAAATCCAATAAATGGATGAAACGTGGACATCTCGTACCGTACGTTCCGTTGTATTGTTACTTATAAATCATTTGTCGTTGGGAGCATCTAGTCTAAAAAGGTTAAGTGATGCTCCATTTTCTTCTAGCGGTTGGGACCTGAGCACTTTTTTTTCCTCTGTTCGGGACCTAACACTACTGCGACCAGTAAATTGATCTATTGTAGTATATCCCGTGTCCTTAGTTTAGTGCATGACCTGAGCACTAACTCTTGTCCTAGTCCTATATGGCATCAGGGTTACTTCCACTCACTTGCTATAAAAAATGTTATTCGGAACTATGATATCATGATATAGTATAATGCTAATTAGTACTTGTAACTTACAAGAAGAGGTCATGAAGTATATGTTTGACACATAAAATCTGTCAATATCGCTTTCAGTGCGTCACAATCAGCGATTTTACGACTCGTGAGCGCTCACTCTGAGTGAACGCTCACGAATCATAAGATCGCTGATTATGACGCTCAAAAAGCGAAATGAACAGGTTTTATGAGTCAAACACATACTTTACACCCTCTTCTTGTTACTTACTAGTACAACATAGCAGTATAGCATCTAATGATTGCATAATTCCGAAATCTCGATAACTTTTTCAAAGGGACGTATCAGCTTTTGTAAACAATGCATTTTATCGTCGATTTGGCGTAACTGGTAGCTCGCACACCCTTACTAACACCACTATCAGGTAGGTTAAAATTTCCCCTATCTGATGGTAGTGTTAGCATGCGTGGGCGAGCTACCAGTTACGCCAAATCGACGATCAAATGCATTGCTTACAAAAGCTAATACGTCCCTTCGAAAAAGTTATCGAGAAATATATTTTTTTATAGCAAGTGAGTGGAAGCAACCCTGTATGGCATATGGTTATAGCGCCATTACTCGCTTTGCTAAATGAAATCGAAAATTTCCCGCTTGAAGCTGTTAAGTATAAAAACTGGACTCAAACTGAAAACCATTACCAATCAGTTGATATTAGAGCAAGTTCACTTGAGGAGTTTGTAGATAATTTCAGCAACTTACTCAATGATTGTTTGCCACATTTCTACATCCCAAAGCTACGTTATAATTAGGATGAGATCATACATTTATACTCCCTTATGGTATCAGCAATACGATGCGGAACCGAAATCCTGGGTGTATGTATCGAAATCCGTTCAAATGTATACTTTTTGTATGAGGTGTATACACTTCACCGTATACCGCCCGGCACGGTAGCAGCGTAAACAACACCAGAACCTGGATCACATAGGGTTAATGCCCCTACTGTCGACCATTCATAAATTTTGAAAGAAAACATTTTCGGATAACGTTTCACTGGCAGCCAAACATGTTCATTTGAATTTTCCATACGACGCATTGTTCTACGAAAATTTTAGCAACAGGAGATTTTTATCGGTGGGTTCAATCTTGAGAGCCATTCCCCCTGTAGAAATTAATTCCCTAGTTCATCTGCTAGTGTGTTTCTCTTATCGTGTTGCATTCCGGAAGGAGCTCTCAAATCGTATCCATTGAAGCGAGTATTTCGCTGGGTCAACAATTTTCCACCCGCCCGCATTAACAGAAAGCTTCCACGCTCCCAAAACGGTGTGGGTCAAAAGTCAGAACCTTTTGGAATGGTTATACAATCATATCATGTATGTGTGTGTGTGTGTGTGTGCAGGCAAGAATGGAGCGATAGTGCACTGCAGTTAGGAAGTGAAAGGTCAGAAAGTCAGTCGAGTTAACGGAGGCACACCAACACACCAACACATACACACATTTTCACATTTAAGCCTCAGAGATGTAAAGGATATTGTGCTTCGTCAGCCGCGTTGAGCCCTTTTATATTCCGTTTGGTCTTCTGGTTTCCCTTTGCTGGCTTGCCTTGGTCGGAAAGATTTTGCTGAACTGGCAAGATCTGCCCGGATGGAGAAGACACCCGACAAAGGGGTAAAATGTGGCACTTTTACTCACCGTACTCGGAGCTGTTGGCTGCCATAACTTTGCCTGGAACTGGTGTCTGGATTCAAGGGACTTTCTCTTACCTCCGTACGTTTCGAAGAAAATCTCCTGCCGGCCGGGGTGAGGGGATCCATTCGTATTCGGATTATGTGGCCTTGTGAAGCAGGAGTAATATACGGCTCCCCGGAATGATGCTACATACGTTTTCTACATCCGGATTTGAGATGCTTGTAACGAGCGTATTCAACGTGTTTGTTGGAGTATAGATCTCCGGATTTTGGGCTCATTGGAGATGATTTTTTGTCGTCTTTCATTGATTCATGTGCTATAAATGATTGTAAAACATTTAATTTATTGGAATTTTCTCCAATGCAAGGAAACAAACCAACTGATTTCCAACTTTGCTCAAATTATTTTGTATTGGATGTAATAGAATGGTTCCAGGTTATATGGTACCTGTGCAAAAAGTTTAACAACTTAATTTTTTTATTCAGTATTTACATGTGCCCTAATGCTCTACGTAAGCGTACAGGCGTAAGTTAGATCAACGGGTTTGCGCTCAGGATGCCTTATTAAATGCTGAATACTAAATTGCTAATTACTTAAATCGATTTGCAGTGTTTGACAAATTTATGTCAACAATGTAAATTAGTGTATTCTCGATGAGAAAGGAAATGTATTCTTCTTCTTCTCTTACTTTATCATAGAGATGGATCGTCCCTTTAAGAAAGGAAACGTGTTTTAGCTTTAGAAGTTAATTATATTTCTGTGGTTGGTTTCAAACTGATTTAAACCATGAATTTTGTTACTTTCGTACTTTCAAATCGTAATGATGTCTGAGACAAACTTATAGGGAAAAACAAAATCTTAATAAACTCTAAAATAACATTAAATGTTTTTGTTCAATATTTTTTATTTATTTTAAATAAAAAAAAACTCATCAAACTTATAAAATAGTGAAAACCTTGGACCACCTTGGAATGATTCTCCATAACAAACAATAATATGTAATGCAGTTGTGGACTCAGCAACACTTTTTCCTCTCGGTGCCGATCGCCTTATCGACAGTTGTTTACTCGGTCACGGTATTCATTTGGTGGCTTTGTTCTTTGCTTGCCATTTGGTCAGTGGTCTTTGCCATCGCCGTAGAAAGCAATAATTTCGATACAAATAAAACACAAAGCATGTGATGGAAGAAATAGCCAATTTCGTTAAATTACTGCACGTGAATCCTGTTGACATGATCGTCACATACCGCATTGCGGAGGAAAAGTCAATCTTCATCAAATTTAAATCGAAAGCAAGTAGGGTAGAGAACTACTTCGGCCTAATCGCCCATTTTGGGCCTATCGAGCAGAAAACATAAAACAAATCCATGATTTCAGAGTTAACAAGTAAACTATGCGTTTGGTACGATACTTTAGTTAATAAGCTACGGAACGAAGTCAATGAGAACGCGTTATATGAAGGTTTGCACCCATTATTCCCAAAAACAAAATAAGCGCTCCGACCAAATCAATTTTTATCTTCATCCGATAGGCCGAAGTGAATTCATTTTCGTTTCATTGGCGTTTCAATGCGTTAGGCCGAGTTTAGAATCCGTAGGCCGAGTTTGGCGTCAAGAAGCAGTGTTAGACTTTTGACAATATCTCAACGATTGGTTTCTCTTTATCAAATATTACGTTACATACGGAAAGGTAAAGAAATTTGGAAGCCATCTGTGATAATAACATTTTGTTTGGTGCTAAGCTGCGCTAAATTAAGAAAAAATAAGTGCGGGTTGTGCTTAATAGGCCGGAAATGGGGTAGTTAACCCTATGCAAGTGATTGGTTCTGGCCTTCGGCGGGGACCGGGGAGGCGTTTAAAAAAATAAAATTAGAATTACGAACTTACTCGACGGAAGGTTTGAATAAGAATGATTTATTATTCCAAAGCATAAAGCTACAACCTGGTATCTACTAAAGAGTTTAATGAAAAACGCTAAGTGCGCGAATTATTACTTGTTGTTGTTGTTGTTGTTGTTGTTGTTGTTGTTGTTGTTGTTGTTGTTGTTGTTGTTGTTGTTGTTGTTGTTGTTGTTGTTGTTGTTGTTGTTGTTGTTGTTGTTGTTGTTGTTGTTGTTGTTGTTGTTGTTGTTGTTGTTGTTGTTGTTGTTGTTGTTGTTGTTGTTGTTGTTGTTGTTGTTGTTGTTGTTGTTGTTGTTGTTGTTGTTGTTGTTGTTGTTGTTGTTGTTGTTGTTGTTGTTGTTGTTGTTGTTGTTGTTGTTGTTGTTGTTGTTGTTGTTGTTGTTGTTGTTGTTGTTGTTGTTGTTGTTGTTGTTGTTGTTGTTGTTGTTGTTGTTGTTGTTGTTGTTGTTGTTGTTGTTGTTGTTGTTGTTGTTGTTGTTGTTGTTGTTGTTGTTGTTGTTGTTGTTGTTGTTGTTGTTGTTGTTGTTGTTGTTGTTGTTGTTGTTGTTGTTGTTGTTGTTGTTGTTGTTGTTGTTGTTGTTGTTGTTGTTGTTGTTGTTGTTGTTGTTGTTGTTGTTGTTGTTGTTGTTGTTGTTGTTGTTGTTGTTGTTGTTGTTGTTGTTGTTGTTGTTGTTGTTGTTGTTGTTGTTGTTGTTGTTGTTGTTGTTGTTGTTGTTGTTGTTGTTGTTGTTGTTGTTGTTGTTGTTGTTGTTGTTGTTGTTGTTGTTGTTGTTGTTGTTGTTGTTGTTGTTGTTGTTGTTGTTGTTGTTGTTGTTGTTGTTGTTGTTGTTGTTGTTGTTGTTGTTGTTGTTGTTGTTGTTGTTGTTGTTGTTGTTGTTGTTGTTGTTGTTGTTGTTGTTGTTGTTGTTGTTGTTGTTGTTGTTGTTGTTGTTGTTGTTGTTGTTGTTGTTGTTGTTGTTGTTGTTGTTGTTGTTGTTGTTGTTGTTGTTGTTGTTGTTGTTGTTGTTGTTGTTGTTGTTGTTGTTGTTGTTGTTGTTGTTGTTGTTGTTGTTGTTGTTGTTGTTGTTGTTGTTGTTGTTGTTGTTGTTGTTGTTGTTGTTGTTGTTGTTGTTGTTGTTGTTGTTGTTGTTGTTGTTGTTGTTGTTGTTGTTGTTGTTGTTGTTGTTGTTGTTGTTGTTGTTGTTGTTGTTGTTGTTGTTGTTGTTGTTGTTGTTGTTGTTGTTGTTGTTGTTGTTGTTGTTGTTGTTGTTGTTGTTGTTGTTGTTGTTGTTGTTGTTGTTGTTGTTGTTGTTGTTGTTGTTGTTGTTGTTGTTGTTGTTGTTGTTGTTGTTGTTGTTGTTGTTGTTGTTGTTGTTGTTGTTGTTGTTGTTGTTGTTGTTGTTGTTGTTGTTGTTGTTGTTGTTGTTGTTGTTGTTGTTGTTGTTGTTGTTGTTGTTGTTGTTGTTGTTGTTGTTGTTGTTGTTGTTGTTGTTGTTGTTGTTGTTGTTGTTGTTGTTGTTGTTGTTGTTGTTGTTGTTGTTGTTGTTGTTGTTGTTGTTGTTGTTGTTGTTGTTGTTGTTGTTGTTGTTGTTGTTGTTGTTGTTGTTGTTGTTGTTGTTGTTGTTGTTGTTGTTGTTGTTGTTGTTGTTGTTGTTGTTGTTGTTGTTGTTGTTGTTGTTGTTGTTGTTGTTGTTGTTGTTGTTGTTGTTGTTGTTGTTGTTGTTGTTGTTGTTGTTGTTGTTGTTGTTGTTGTTGTTGTTGTTGTTGTTGTTGTTGTTGTTGTTGTTGTTGTTGTTGTTGTTGTTGTTGGTTCGTAAATGGAGGTTTCAGTGTACCAGATTAGGATCTAATGATGGTACCAGAAAAAAATGGGAAAGTGAAGCGAGTCAATCGGGAAAAATTTCTTGTTGCATTGGTGTTCACAGGAGTGCGAGATGTTTACGTGGACGTGGAAAAGAAATTCCCTCACCGCTTAACTTCCTCAATCGGAAGGGGAACATATTATATTCGGGAAACAAGGACAACTGTTTTCTCTGTGAGGCGGAGGAAAACAGCAGCTGAAGCTTGGAAAACAACCGAACAAAAAAAGGACGATTACGTACGCTGGTGTAGTAGCTGATGCATTGTTAGACAGCAACTGCCAGGAAACAGAGGTAGTGAACATGGACGTGGTGACCCCGGACACCAAAGCTCAACAGTCTGAACCCGAACTGATGGCAGAACATTGAGCGGATCTGACGGCATATCAAGCGATGGAGAAGAAAAGGAGATTGGATGAAAAGAAGCTCGGCTCCGTTTAGCTCCAGGAGACAATGAGCATACCAAATAAATACCAAGGAAAAAAATATGCAAAGTTTCATGCAAATCGGAGAAGGTTAAGCTATTTTTTTTTGTTTGGCCTCAGAAGTCAAATTGATTTACAGTATTTGACTAAGTTTTTAATAAAAATAAGTAATATTTTAGTAGTTCGAAGCCCACTTTATCATAATATCTAATGCTTGTTATTCCATTTGAAATTTTGATCACTTGGCGTACCAGTACGTGGATTGTGTCTTATAACGGTTCACCCTACTTCAGTACATTCGGAGAGATCATTTGCTGTATCTGGAAATTACGCAAATTAAATTCAATCTCGTATAGGAGACGGGCAGAAATTCAACTGCGCAATAATCACCGATGAGTTTTTTTCCGTTCAAAAATTCATTATTTTATATTCTCCCACATGTGTCGAACAAACCATGGTTCAAAGGGTTGGACATGAGCCGCGACTTTATACGCGTTATGTCAAGGCTTATGTCCAATCACTGCTCGTTAGACTCGCACTTCTATCGAATTGGGCTCTCAGGCAGCAATTTATGTGCGTGTGGCAGTGGTTATCACGATATCGAACATGTTGTTTGGTCATGTACCTTAAACCGTGTTGCCAGATCTGAGTTATCCACATCCCTCATTTTCATCAGAGTATTGCTTAGTTCGAGATCAAGAGCACATTGCTCTCCAAACCTTGTGTTCACAATCCCTACCAGGGTTGCTTCCACTCACTTACTATAAAAAAGTATTTTTCGGAATTATGCAATCATTAGATGTTATAATGATATGTTGTACTAGTAAGTAACAAGAAGAGGGTGTAAAGTATGTGTTTGACTCATAAAACCTGTCAATTTCGCTTTCAGAGCGTCACAATCAACGATCTTATGATTCGTGAGCGTTCACTCAGAGTGAGCGCTCACGAGTCGTAAAATCGCTGATTGTGACGCACTGAAAGCAATATTGACCGATTTTATGTGTCAAACATATACTTCAAGACCTCTTCTTGTATCTTACAAGTACGAATTAGCATTATACTATTTCATGATTCCATAACTCCGAAAAACATTTTTTTATAGCAAGTGAATGGAAGTAACCCTGATCCCTACCCTGTCATCCATTTGTTACAATTTGTTACCCCTAACCGTGAGTAATCGGCCTCCGCTTTACTAACGTTAGTTTTAAGTAATTTTGTAATCTAAACTATGAATATCGGCTCCGCAAAACTACAGCAAATGAGCCTGGAAAAATGAACGTATTATAAAAACAAAATTATTGCTTTATATTTTGACGTTACTCGTTGTTATAATTGTTAGTTTTGTAATATTCGTTGGCAAACTAACAAAACATTGATGTGCATGCCATCGATTGACGTTTTTTATGAGTTTTGAGCTTCAATGCACTTTGTGTTAAGTCAGTTGTGAGTGCGTGAAAATGTATGAGATTTTTTTGCAATATCGATCGTGAATTTATTCTCTTAGGAGTGCTCAATCATTCTCCAGTCCCAGTTGTCCGAACACTGCTTTCAAGTCACTTAAATGTTGACCACCACATTTCAATAAACTTGCCTATAACCAGGTAAAATCTTGAAGGACGTTTGGACCAGCAAAGGTAAGTAAGGGTGCATAATCAAAACAGTGATAACGTTTTTCTAAACGAATTAAGTACCTGTTTATTTTACAACGCCCCCATTCCGCTTCTGTCCATTTTAAGCCATCCACCACTATGTATGTAAAAGGAACGAACACATTCTACCAGCCATTCAACCATCAAGAAAAACCACAAAGCCACACCTTAGTTGAAGCTGTAATTGACACATAGCCTAACACAAAAGAGAGATAGAGATAGATGAAAGCCATCAGAGCTGTCTTCCCAGTAGAATGCATGCATTGCACGTTCACATTCGCATGCTGCAACTTGTGACGACGAGCCCTCCGGAAATGTCCCAAAGGAATGCAATAATGAACTGCAACAGCGCCACCATACCAGTACCCTTTGCGACGCGACGTAGAAATGTTCATACAGCCAATGAGAGTTACTCAATATTGAGTTGAATTTGACTTAAAATTGCAAAAAGTGCGGTTCTCAGTGAATGAGTTAAATTTTTCCTGATTGTCCAGGAAAGCTTTGTGAATAGGAGGAAAATCGATTTATTTATTAGTACTACTCCTACTCGGTCGAATTTCCTCATATTCAAGCAGATTATAATATTGCCCATCATCCAGCAGGCATAAAACACCATCTCATATTTTCTTATACCTTTACAATAGAACACATTAAATAACACTAGTCTACAGCATATTTGAAATTTGTACGCAGGTGGTTATTTCCCATGTAAAATCGTGTGCTGAATCCAAAAATGTGTTCAGAAAAAATCTCAGTAGGATAGATTTCACTCAAAAAAAATATTGTTGGTATTGTTGGCACAACCACAACAAAACAATATAGGAAATTCTAAGACCAGAAGGTTCCGAAGAAACGTGCTTAGCTTTTTGGCTCAGCTCTGGTACTATCTTCGGCCCAAGCTTATCGATGCACTCCCCAAAACATAGGAAAATCCACGAACCCCTCATTTTATCTGTCAATCTTTCATAGCGAATCAAAACACACATAGTGTAGTACTAGAATGTCGACAAGAATGGGGTACGTTAATCGATTTGCTTGGGACCAATAGGCTAGTTAAGAAGTGAGCCAATTTAAAATTGTTAGTTTCCACCGGTTGGTATCACTCTCTCGGAGTGAGATTGATCGACCGTGTGAGTAACCCCATTTGTTTGCAATTTGAAGTTCAATTCGGCTCAGCTACTGAGTAACTCTCACCGGCCGTGCACTCACTGCTACAAAAGTTTTTTTTCTACATTGTTTTGTTTTCCATCCACCTGGGGTGACGGGAGGGAAAAAATGAACAACAAACAGAAAACCACCAACAGTAGCTAGGTACTTTGTCACAGTGCCAGCGGTGTGTTATCTGAAGAGAACCTCCCTTCCAGGTGTTGTTGTTTCCTCAGCGAAACATGCTTGCCTTTGCTGGCAACTTTATGCTCAGTGGTTAAAAGAACACCAACTGTGAAACTGATATGGCTTTAGAGATGCTAGCTTCGCTGTGAACATTCGCATCAAGGTTCTTATTTAAATCAATTATTTTTTTTAAATCCACCAGTGCTTGAGGGATAAGCACCTCCATTCGTTCTCTTTGCATAATCTCCTGCTGGGAATGTGTTATTTTCAGGAAAATACTAAAAGTCCTGGCATGTTAAATCAATTGCTCCATAGCTGCCTTCCGAATAAAAGAAAAAAAAAACTAAGTGTGCAAGCTCTCGCATTGGCATTGCATCAAGACACCGACGTTATATGTATAGAGGAATGGTAAGATCCTAGTCTATTGTCTCAGTGTAGCCATACAGTACAACCCGCTATTCAAAAGTGAATGCATTAAAACTAGAGCTTCCATACCGGGATGTCCCGGGATGAAAAATCCCGGGATTTTTTCATTTCCCGGGAAAAAAGTTTTTTAATCCCGGGATCTCGTTCATCCCGGGATTAATTTTTTTAATTCATTATTTATACACAAATTATGTTCCACTGTAGAACAATTATTCGCAAATGACGTGGAACAAGTCATTATTTAATTATTCGTTTTCATTTGTTGATTTGATTCTTGATTAATATTGGACAAAGTTACGCATGCAAATTTGAAAATAATACAGTTACAGACAAACAAAAACCATGCTTCCATTGATTTACTGGATTTTTACTTCATTAATAAAAATAATAATATTGGCAGTAATAAGAATATTTGCAATTCTCCAAAGAGAGAATGAGAGTATATTGAATTCACCTTTGCGAATTCTGATTGGTTGAAGTGGAAAAGCCATCGGCTGTTTAAAGAGGGTGCATATTCCATGTGGGTCATCCAAAACAATCCCATAAAGGGTATCCTGTAAATTAGCAATAAACGCAATCATCACATTAGAATAACCAATTAACTAGAACAAAGATGAAGAGCCAAAGGCTAACCAATTGAAATGTTAAATCAAATGTTGAAACATAAAAACCCAGAAAATAAACGTAAATTTTACTACTACTACCATGTGGGTCATTCTCCAGTCTGATTCTGTAAAGAACGCAGCACCGTAGATACCAGTGAAAATCATCAGCACGAGCTAGCGAGCCCTCTTGTCATTCAACGGTTACCAAGGGAACAAGCAAAACCGGCAAGCGAGACTAATCGCCTACTACGATCGAGAATGTGATTTAGAAGTGAAACTCCGAAAAGTTAGACCTCGAAAAGATCCAGTTTTGCTGTCGTTAAATACGACAGTAAAAAGTTCCAAATCTGTTTGAAAACGGTAAGTTATTTGTTTTTCATATCCAGTAAAAATACTTTTTTATTTTTTTTTATTTTGATTTGTTTGATTTGCAGAAATGACGGACGTTTGGCAATATTTTACGAAGCTTTCCGCTGATGGTGAAAAAGCACAATGTTCCAAATGCCCACAGCAACTTTCCTGCAAAGGATCATCCACCAGTGGATTATTACGCCACTTGAAAAATAAGCACAAAATTACCCTAAAGCGACCGACATCTGAAGATCATCAACCAACATCTGCACCAACCCTAAGTAAAGTATCGAGACCTGGAGGATCACTGTGATGCAATTCATTAAACGTCAATCTTTGGAAGAGATTGTAGCACGGCTTGCTGCGCTTGACGGATTTCCAATCCACGCTATAACGAAAAGTGAGTTTATCCGCCAGTCAATTTCCGCTCGTGGCATGCAACTCCCAAAATCAAACACAGCTGTGATGAAACTGGTACACGATTTTTGGAATAAAGCAAAAGATCTCACCAAGAACGAAATTGCAAAGCGAGTAGGTGGGAAAGGTTGTTGATGAGTTGGGGGGGAGGTTAGGATAGGTTGTTCAGGGGGGGAGAGATTGTTGTGAAGGGGTAGGGGAGAGGTTGTTATGAAAGGGAGAGGGGATTTACATCATTATTTTTCCTCATTGTGGTCACGCCGTGATCCACCTTTAGCCGCTGATTTGGTCCTGCTTACTGCAGGACCAAGTGCCACGCCGTCCGAAGCGACAATGAGCAAACGCATGACAGCAGCGCTGTTTTATATCTTTCCAAGTTCAGGATTTCCCGCCGTTTTTTATGAATGAGGCGGAGCAAAAAGTTTCTTTTGCGCAGAATATGTAAAATTGGATGGACATTGGATGTTAATATAATTGCATATATAGAGGTACCAGATATGTTTTACAGTCAGTTTCAGTTGTTGGTTATTCATCCAGTGTATGTCTCCTATTAAGCAATATTTTTTTTTGAAAATGTTGGCTCTTTATGTAAAAATTAATTATTCATACTTCATTAGGCATCCAGCGGCTGAATAAGAAATGCTGTATTGTGTCAGCTAAATCTAAGATGGCAGCCCCATCTACACAATAACTGAGCGTCTGTCCACCATGGAGGTGCGGCTCAAACAGCGTCTGCCTGGCATCCAGCGGCTGAAACAAGAAATGCTTATCCCCGAAAGCTATACCCAAGATGGCAGCCCCATCACGGCGGATAGGAGACCTTAGGCTAACTACCTACTGTCCCCGAAACTTTACAACTGTTACAGAAACCAATAGAGAAAGATCACGGACTGATATTACGGCAACGACTTTTAGCGCAAAACAACGGACAAGAATTGGAACATGGAATGTACTAACGCTAGCCCAACAGGGGAAGCTGGCACAACTCGCCAGCGAGGCTCGACGCATGAAGCTCGAAATCCTGGGACTAAGCGAAGTCCGTTGGCCAAACTTTGGAGAACACAAGCTGCCGTCGGGACAGGTACTACTCTATTCTGGTATTCGAGGTGAAAACGCTCCCCGCCACCGTGGAGTTGGTTTCCTGCTTAGCGCCCAAGCAAATGCGGCGCTCATCAAGTGGGAACCTATCAATGAGAGGATAATCGTTGCCAGATTCAGAACGCGGGTTCGTAACCTAACCATAATCCAATGTTATGCGCCAACCGATGCTGCCGAGTTACAGGACAAAGAGAACTTTTACAGTCAACTGAATGCAGTCGTGGATAAAATTCCGAGAGGTGACATCAAGATCTACATCGGCGACTTCAATGCGAAGATCGGCTCCGACAACACGGATTATGAGCGTGTCATGGGGCGCCATGGTCTTGGCGAAATGAGCGAAAACGGTGAGCTGTTGGCAGAGTTTTGTGGCAATAACGACATGGTGATCGGGGGTTCGCTCTTCCCCCATCGACCAGTGCACAAAGTCACGTGGGTTTCCCGTGATGGACATACCGAAAATCAAATCGACCACATCTGCATCAGCCGAAAATGGAGAAGGAGCCTTCTTGACGTTCGGAACAAACGCAGTGCCGACATCGCGTCTGACCACCATCTCCTCGTTGGAGAGATCCGCCTTCGTATCGCGCGGGTCCAGCGGCGGGAGGAGCGGCTCGGACGGCGATTCAACACACGCCGATTGGAAGATCCAGCAGTAAAAAGGTCATTCGTCGAGGAACTGGAGACCAGAGCTGCGGATATTCCTGATGGTGGCAGCGTAGAAGAGCAATGGACGGCGATCAAGGATGCCTTTACTGAAACGAGTGAAAACAACCTGGGCGAGCTGCGCGCTCAGAGAAAGGAGTGGATCACGGATGACACCTGGAGGAAGATAGAGGAGCGGAGAAATGCAAAAGCCGCGATAGAGCGGGCGAGAACCAGAGGAGCGAAGAACCAGGCCCGCCAACTGTATTCGGCTCTCGAGAAGGAAGTGAAGCGCTCGTGTAGGCGGGATAAGCGAGCGTGGGTGGACTCCCTAGCCGATGAAGGTGAGAAAGCCGCAGCAACAGGCGATATCCGTCTCCTCTACGATATCTCACGACGCCTGAGTGGAGCAAGGATGAATCCTAGGATGCCAGTGAAGGACGCGACTGGTCAGTTGCTCACCGACCCCACTGATCAGCTGAAACGCTGGTTTGAACACTTCGAACAGCTTCTACAAGTTTCGTCGGTCAACCAGCCATCAACATCTCGGCATGAACCGCCAAGAGTGCGACGCATCACTCGCGTCAATTCTGAGGCGCCATCCCTACCGGAGATCGAAGCTGCTATCCGAACCATGAAATCCAACAAGGCTCCCGGGGTCGATCGCATATCAGCAGAGATGCTCAAAGCTGACCCCATGCTATCTGCACAAATGTTGCATCAACTATTCTGCAATATCTGGGACACCGCGACTTTTCCGGCTGACTGGATGCAGGGCGTCTTAGTGAAGGTCCCAAAGAAGGGGGACCCAACTGTATGCGATAACTGGCGTGGCATTATGTTACTGTGTTGTGTTCTCAAAGTTCTATGCAAAGTTATCCTCAACCGGATACAGGAGAAGATCGACGCGACTCTCCGACGGCAGCAGGCGGGATTCCGTGCTGGAAGATCCTGTGTGGACCATATTGTCTCGCTCCGCATAATCTTGGAGCAGGTCAACGAATTCCAAGAGTCCCTTTACTTGGTTTTCATTGACTACGAAAAAGCTTTCGACCGACTCAACCACGAAAACCTGTGGGGCGCCCTAAGGCGCAAGGGAGTTCCGGATAAAATCGTCAACCTCATCGAAGCTCAGTATGAGGCTTTCACGTGCAGGGTGCTGCACAACGGAGCCCTATCTGACCCTATTCGGGTAGTCGCTGGAGTGAGGCAAGGATGTATTCTATCACCGCTACTGTTCCTCATCGTAATCGACGAGATAATGGTTGGTGCGATCGACCGTGTGCCGAACCGTGGGTTGCTCTGGCAGCCTATTACAATGGAGCATCTAAACGACCTAGATTTGGCGGATGACGTTGCTTTAGTATCACAACGGCGTTCTGACATGCAGAGTAAGCTCGACGATCTCGCCGAACGCTCCTCAGCGGCAGGTCTCAACATCAACGTCAGCAAGACTAAATCGTTGGATATCAACACGGGAAATCCATCCAATTTTACGGTAGCTGGTCAGGAAGTGGAGAAGGTTGAAAGTTTCCAATATCTTGGCAGCCAGATAGCGTCGGACGGCGGAACCAAGAGTGACATAGGTGCACGGATCAAGAAGGCAAGGGCTGCTTTTGCAAGTTTACGAAACATCTGGAAGTCAAATCAGATTAGTCTCCGCACGAAGATCCGAATTTTCAACTCTAACGTGAAATCTGTACTGCTGTACGCTAGCGAAACATGGTGCGTATCAGCGGAGATCACACAGAAGCTGCAGGTGTTCATCAACCGATGCCTGCGGTATATAATTCGTGCTTGGTGGCCTCACAACTGGATTTCGAATGCCGAGCTCCATCGACGGTGTCACCAGAAGCCGATATCGACAGAAATTCGGGAACGTAAGTGGAGGTGGGTTGGCCACACTCTACGGAAGAGCGGAAATGAAATCTGCAAACAAGCGCTGGATTGGAATCCAGCCGGACATCGCAGCAGAGGCAGACCCAGGGGCTCATGGCGGCGAAGCCTAAACAAGGAGATTAAGCAAGTCGACCGGAATTTGACCTGGGCCCAGGTCAAGGCGAAAGCAAACAATCGCCCAGGATGGAGATCTTTCACGTTGGCCCTTTGCGCCAGGGATGGCGCTCAGGACACTTAAGTAAGTAAGTATTAGAGTTTGCTTAAAATTTATTTCCCGAAAAAAAATGATCGTCAAAGTCCATGTCTTTTTCGGGTTATTGTTAAGGGGGAGGGGGTTTTTAAGCGGGAGGGGGTTTTACATGCACGTTTTTTCAAGTCTCATTCCTCATTGTGGTGGACACGCCATGATCCACCTTTAACCGTTGACCTAGTCCTGCTTGATGCAGGACCTAGTGCCACGCCGTCCGAAGCGGTAATGAGCAGAGGCATTAGAGCAGCGCTGATTTATATCTTTTCAGGATCAAGCAGAATGATGTGCAACCAAGTGGTATTCGTTTATGATGACTAGGTTTGGGAAAAAGGCTTATTTCATGAAATCAGTGATAAAATTATCATTTGTACAGTTTCAAAAGTTTAATTACAGAAGAGTTGGAAAAATATTTATTTCAACAGGTTCGTAATGCAATATCCTATCGATTGGTGAATTTGAATTTAAATTTCATCTATAAATGACAAAGTTACAAGCGTTCAAAACCTAACTCTCCTTCACCACACATATTTTTTGATTTGCACCCCAGTATAGTCGACAAAGATGTAATTCTACGTCAAAAAAAAAAGAAAGAAAAAAATCACGTCGACTTAGGGTGGTAACCTCCAACTAGGTCGGCCAAATGTTGTAAAGGATCGTGATCGGATTTACCGGGAAATACCGATTGGAGCTTATGACCATTAAGGACAGGTAAGTAGTTGGTCCATCAAAGGTAAGATAAATTAATGGCAGCACAATTAATCATCAATAAAAAAAGCGAAATGAGCAATAAAAAATCTCAAATTGGCCACTAAATACTACAGGGGTGCACCAATAAACAAAAAACAAGTTGCAATAGAAATGAAGAAAAAGCCAATAAACAAATAAAAAGCTTCTTTTAATAATTTGAATGTGAATCTCCACTAAATTAGGAAATTTGAGCACTAAATAACTCACTTTCGTCACCTGCAGTTGAACATATTTTCCCATAAAAGTGGCAAAATGAGCAATACCATATTGAATAACCGCAATAAATAAATCTAAAATGTCCCACACAAAGCGCACAGTTATCACTGTTTTAATCGAATTATGCTGTAAAATCGTGATTATTTCCCCAAGAAAAAAAAATGAAAATATCTTTTAAAAACTGAAAAAGTTCCAGGAACCAGGAGATAAATGTATGCTTGAACATGAGGATGAGCCATCGTAAAATATGAATCGTTCTTGAAGAAAAGAAAATAATTCATGCAGGAAAGTAAAAATGAGCAATTAAAAACGAACACTGCGCAATATAAAATAAAACAAAATTCCAATGATATTCAGGAAATATTCCTTTAAATTGAAAGTTTATGAGCCAATAATCCAGATCAATTTCCATATGGTAAAGGGTGATACGGTCAAAATTTGGTCAAGGGAAAACGCGTGTAAATCGGTGAAATCGTTTATTTAAAAAATCAAATTAAATTTCTTTTTCAAGTTCAATTAGTATAAAATTCAGGAAAAATATTCAGTTAGGCTTCCGCTTTTCCAAATCCGAATTGCCGGGCCTTACGCTTGACCCCTGCCATCAGATTTTGTACAGCCACCTTGTCCACCTTCTTCGCCGCAGAAAGCCAGTTTGCCTTGAACTGCTGCTCGCCCTTAGCAGTTTTTTTGGTCTTCTTTAGGTTCCGCTTGACAATAGCCCAGTATTTCTCAATTGGGCGGAGCTCTGGCGTGTTGGGAGGGTTCTTGTCCTTGGGAACCACCTGCACGTTGTTGGCGGCGTACCACTCCATGGCCTTTTTACCGTAATGGCAAGATGCCAAATCCGGCCAAAACAGTACGGAACAACCGTGTTTCTTCAGGAAAGGCAGCAGACGTTTATTCAAACACTCTTTCACGTAAATTTCTTGGTTGACAGTCCCGGAAGCTATGAAAATGCTGCTTTTCAAGCCACAGGTACAGATGGCTTGCCAAACCAGATATTTCTTTGCGAACTTTGAACAGTTTCATGTGCTTGAAAACATCTGCTACCTTTCCCCTTCCTTTTGCCGTATAAAACTCCTGTCCCGGAAGCTGCTTGTAGTCGGCTTTGACGTAGGTTTCGTCGTCCATTACCACGCAGTCAAACTTCGTCAGCATCGTCGTGTACAGCCTCCGGGATCGCGCTTTGGCCGTCGTATTTTGTTTAT
The DNA here is from genome assembly GCF_037179485.1 of Ochlerotatus camptorhynchus. Classification (NCBI taxonomy): domain Eukaryota; kingdom Metazoa; phylum Arthropoda; class Insecta; order Diptera; family Culicidae; genus Ochlerotatus; species Ochlerotatus camptorhynchus. The sequence continues at coordinate 2,944,707 of NW_027040507.1, read as the reverse complement.
CATCGCGATTTGGAGTCACTACCTTCTTGTAAGTCGATAGTCCGGCTCGTTTTTTGGCTCGATGCACGGTTGTAGACGATACACCCAGCTTATTTGCGGTATCTCGGAGAGAGAGGTTAGGGTTTCGCTTGAAACTACCGGCAACTCTCTTTGTCGTCTCAGCGGCTTCCGGTTTTCGATTTCCCCCCGATCCAGACTTCCTGGCTGTCGACAAACGTTCCTCAAACACTTTAATTACATTTGTAACGGTTGATTTGGCAACTTTTATCGATTTTGCCAACTTTGCGTGCGAGTAGCTCGGATTTTCGCGATGCGCGAGCAAAATTTTGATACGCTGCTCTTCTTGCTTGGACGGCATTTTGACAACTGAAGAGTGAATTCCAAAATCAAAATAGGAGCAACATTCTACACACACACACCTTCAAAATGAGGGGTGTTCAGGTTTTTTAAATGCAAAATTGAAAGAAATACGTCAAGTTGATATTGACCAAATTTTGACCGTAACACCCTTTATATTCAAGACAGCGATAAGTAGTGATACTGTGTCTTGGCTAACAAAGTCGATGTCGATAAAGAAGATTAACGAATGTGGGTCTCATTGAAAAAGGTACCATTAAACAAAATCAAAAGAGCACTAAAAACAGCTGTTTGAGCAAAATATACGTCACAAAAGAGCACTAGAAAATGCCATTTGAGCAATATAAAGGTAAAAAAGACACAAAAAGCACAATGAATGTCCCAGGGAAAAATTGAAAAACGCTCAACAAAAAATAAGAAATGAGCAAGAAACGTATAAAATTAGCACTCTGAAAAATAAATTGAGCATTTTATAGGCCATGAAGGTCACTAAGAACGAAAACAATATCTCTTGAAAACCTGCAAATCTTCATCGAACCATAGACAAACAGACATAACACTCGCATATTGTACATCGAACACGCATTTACCGGTCAATTTAAATATGTGTTAGTTGATAACACCTCCGCCGGTGGCCCCCATAGTTAATTTAATTTTGTCTTCATTTGATTGTTGTTAAAAAATGAGGCGATACTTCGATCACAGTCAAACAGACATAACACATCGAATAGTTTCCACTGTAAACCATCTTCACTAAAACATTACCGCCATCTGTTGAGAACACTGTCACGGGTAGCACGCTCAACAGATGGCAGTAGTGTGTAAACGTCAAACGCAAGGAAATTAACTATGGGCGCCACCGGCGGAGGTGTTATCATTAGTTAGTATCACATATTTAAATTGATCGTTAAATGCGTGTTCGATGTACAAGATGCGAGTGTTATGTCTGTTTGTCTATGGTTCGATGAAGATTTGCAGGTTTTCAAGAGATATTGTTTTCGTTCTTAGTGACCTTCATGGCCTATAAAATGCTCAATTTATTTTTCAGAGTGCTAATTTTATACGTTTCTTGCTCATTTCTTATTTTTTGTTGAGCGTTTTTCAATTTTTCCCTGGGACATTCATTGTGCTTTTTGTGTCTTTTTTACCTTTATATTGCTCAAATGGCATTTTCTAGTGCTCTTTTGTGACGTATATTTTGCTCAAACAGCTGTTTTTAGTGCTCTTTTGATTTTGTTTAATGGTACCTTTTTCAATGAGACCCACATTCGTTAATCTTCTTTATCGACATCGACTTTGTTAGCCAAGACACCGTATCACTACTTATCGCTGTCTTGAATATACCATATGGAAATTGATCTAGATTATTGGCTCATAAACTTTCAATTTAAAGGAATATTTCCTGAATATCATTGGAATTTTGTTTTATTTTATATTGCGCAGTGTTCCTTTTTAATTGCTCATTTTTACTTTCCTGCATGAGTTATTTTCTTTTCTTTAAGAACGATTCATATTTTACGATGGCTCATCCTCATGTTCAAGCATACATTTATCTCCTGGTTCCTGGAACTTTTTCAGTTTTTAAAAGATATTTTCATTTTTTTTCTTGGGGAAATAATCACGATTTTACAGCATAATTGGATTAAAACAGTGATAACTGTGCGCTTTGTGTGGGACATTTTAGATTTATTTATTGCGGTTATTCAATATGGTATTGCTCATTTTGCCACTTTTATGGGAAAATATGTTCAACTGCAGGTGACGAAAGTGAGTTATTTAGTGCTCAAATTTCCTAATTTAGTGGAGATTCATCCTTATTTAATTGAGCGTATTGTATTTACTATTGCCGTTTTTGCCATTTTTACCGCTCACATTCAAATTATTAAAAGAAGCTTTTTATTTGTTTATTGGCTTTTTCTTCATTTCTATTGCAACTTGTTTTTTGTTTATTCGTGCACCCCTGTAGTATTTAGTGGCCAATTTGAGATTTTTTATTGCTTGTGCTTTGTTAATTAGGGTACGTATATATTTTAGTCATAAATTAATAAACATATAAAGTATCCGTTCGATTTTGGCAACACGTCCTCAGTATATTTAAACTGCTTGTGCTCTGCAGTTATATTATTAAATTCTGTTTAATAATTTTCTTAGATTTTCAGTAAAATTGTGGAGCTTTAAACGTCACCTGCAGGCCTGTTCTGCGAGTAGTATGGCTCTCTGTCACTAGTAGGGTGACGGTGGTCGCCTCGTGTGAGGTGACTCTTCATTTGATTGCACGGAGAGTCACCCCACTAGTGCGTGACTTTTGTTGACTCATTGGTGGTGGAGATTCGCACGACTCGCGAAATAGGTCAGATGATAAGATTTGCATTTATTAAAGATTTTGAAAAGCTAAGAAGTCAAAATTGTGTTGACAAAATCTAACGGGTAATGCCGATATAAATATATATATATATATATACACAAATTAAATGCAAAGGGGAGGGATGGGACCACCAGGGCACCGCATTGAAGCCATTTGGATGGGGAGAGTGGAATTGCCAACTCCCTGTCATCAACATTTCGTGAATTGACGGCGGGCTCTTCTCCCCACTCATTGGGACGTTCCCTCGTATGATGGCTTGTACTACATCGGGTTGTAGGATTTTATCATTGGAAGGCGATTCTTCTGATGCCGCGGATTGCACGTAAGTGTATCTGCTTACGGGTCCGCCTCTCCGTTTTTGGCCCTTCTTACAATGGTAAATTGAATAAAACCAGGTATCGTACTTGATCAAGTCATACTTGGAGGATGATCCACTGTCTAATGGCTGTGCCTTGCAACAATGAGTGGTATCCTTTACATCACATCACATCACCACGGACAAATATTGCTGCTGCTACAACTGACGGAGCTGCCGTAATGGTGAAGTTTGGAAGGGAGTCAGAGTTCTGTCACCAACTGTGCTACAACCATGGGCTTCATTTAGCGGTGATGGATGTCCTCCGGAAAGACAACTCTGCTATGACTGATTCCACAGACGATACCAATGATGATTGCAATTATGACGAATATTCCCATGAAGAAACTGACACATCATCTGGTTTGTTATTTTTATGTGGCTTAATGTACTTCACTTGAAAATTAGTTGTACTTTTATTTTTTTAGCGCTTTATCGTACGCTGAAATTCTGAGGCATGTCCGAAAAATCGTCCAGATTTTCCGGAAATCGCCGACGATAAATGGGATCTTGCAAGATAAGATAATCGCTGCTCATACAAAACCGCTGCAATTGATAATTGACGTCACGACTAGGTGGAACAGCACTGAACAGATGGTCGAACGATTCCTACGTGTCTATGAAAGCATCAAGGAGACACTAACCGAGCTTGGACAGCCCAATCCACTGTCTGACAATAACGTGCATAGTCTTCAGATACTTTTTGATGCATTGCAACCAATTAGATTGGTATCTGAAGCAATAGGCAGACGAGATGCGACTCTGCTAACTGCTGAAGGGAGTTTGAGTTTTTTACTTTCGAAACTAAAGTAGCAGCACAACGCAATTGCAAACGAGTTGCATGACGCCATTTACGACAGGATTTGTTCGTGACGAAGTAAGGAACTGGCTTCATTAATGAAGTTTTTAAAAACTAAACACATGGGCTCAACCAGCGAAATGCCAACGTGCTCCAGGTCGCAGTTGATGAAATTTATGAAGGAATCTGATTGGTTAATTAAGATGGTAGAACATGGGACAGAGACAGGAAAATCATCTAACTCTATCAATTCATCGATGGACCGGGAGAACCTCACTCTCCAGCAAGAACTAGAATGTGCTATTAAGGAACATTCCTCGTTGATCAACTCCATTGAAAAACGACGACAAGTTGATGCGATCTACGTGGACTTCAGTAAGGCGTTCGATAGGGTTCCACATGTGCTTGCAGTGGACAAAATGAGGTGTATGGGATAACCTAATTGGGCCACGAAGTGGCTACAGTCTTACTTAACTGACCGCTCAGCCTATGTGAGCATTAACGGTGTTAATTCGCCTAGTTTCGAGATACCCTCTGGTGTTCCCCAAGGTAGCCATTTGGGGCCTTTAATTTTCATCCTGTTCGTGAACGATCTGTGTAGTCGACTGTGTTCTTCGAAACTTATGTTCACCGATGACTTAAAGATCTTTCGTACAATTAAGTCAAGACTTGACTGTTGCGCACTCCAAAAGGATATTGATTCCCTTTTGCGCTGGTGTACATTGAACGGTATGTAGGTTAATATCACAAAATGCTACGCAATATCTTTTAGCCGTTCACGCGAGCCCTTACGACATGACCATAGGATAGGACTCAGCAGTTTGCTCTTCGTTTCTTTAGTTAAGGATTTGGGTGTTATCATCGACTCTAAAGTCAGATTCAATGAACACATCTCCATGATAACTGCTAAAGCATTCGCCACATTAGGTGTCTTGAAACGAAACACAAACGCATTCCAGGACATCTACGCGCTGAAATCACTATACTGTGCTCTTGTCCGCAGTATGCTGTTGTTGTGTGGGCACCCTTTCACGCTATTCAAGCTAACAGAATCGAAGCCATTCAGCGAAACTTCGTAAGATACGCTTTACGTGTTCTGCCCTGGAACGATTCGGTAAATTTGCCGCTTTACGAAGAACGGTGCAGGCTGATTGACCTGGACACGTTGGCAGCAAGGAGGAAACTACTTCAGCGACTCTTCGTGTTTGGATTGCTTAACGGTGACGTGGATTGCAACTCTCTTGTGAGCCAAATCTGCATCAATGCTCCTCAAAGAGTTGTACGTAGTTACACGCTTCTGTGGCAACCTACCCATCGGACCAACTATGGATTCAACGAACCGTGCACTTTGTGCTGTCGTGTGTTTAATGAAACGTTTGATGTATATGATTTTAACATTAGTAAGTCTACTTACAGACATAGAACTCGACACCTAGCCTAGAAAATATTTGTACAACATTATGTTGAAGATTTAATTAAATAAACTACACAACGCATCAACTGATTCAGTAGACCATGGGAAAAATATCCAAAAGGAGGTGATACTGTATGAGCTAAGCGGAAAACTGTCTAACAACTTGCAAAAACTGTTAGAGAACTTAACATCCATTAAGCCTACCTCTACCGACAGCAAGCGAGTCTTCTCGGATTCATCAAATTTTTGTAACAAGAAGCGTTCCTCTTAGTCTGATGCTAGCATGAATGTGCTTTCATTTTTGAAGTCATATTTTAAAATAATTGAATAATTGATCAGTAGAAATGTACGATTCTCGGGATGCTGAGAACCGTCGGGATATGGAAGCTCGAATTAAAACGATAGTGTCGGAAATGGCTTCAGTGATTTCAATTGTTCGAATTCAACCATAAACTACACAAGTTGGTAAACGGAATGTTTTATCACTGAAGTAGTTTGTAGTTTTATCCTGGTTAAACAAGTTGTGGTTTGAAGGAGATTTTATCGTTAAAAAATTATGATGCGTAAATTAATTTCCATCAAAACTCTTCGGAAAAACTCTTCACGTGTGGAGAATCACTACAAAAATAATTAACACATATTTAGGATTTCGCTACTACCGCACTACCCACCCACACCGGTCATTCAGTATGCCACACGTATTCTATGAAGGTTTCCAATAAAAATTCCTCTGGCAACGGGTTTGCATGGAGTGTGGTAAAATTGAAAAGGTATCCGTTGCCGCGACACAATTTTTAATTTAACTCATAAAAGCCCGGAGTGCATCACACATCCGGTCAGTAGACCATGAGGAGGTGAAGCAGACCCGATTAAAAAAAATCCCATAAAAATACAATTAATATTACTGTTATTGTAACCATACTATAATAAAATTGGATATATCTAACCACTATAACAAAAATTCAGCGAAGTTAATGTTTCTCAACAATAAAAATATAAGAAATTCGCAGTAAAAATGGCGGGGGGTGGGGTGGTAGATATTTATCATCACGTAGAGAAAACCAATTCCTCCCGAACAAATTTGGTACCATAACAATAATTTTAATTTCTAGAGCATAGTTTTGTTGAAGACCGAAATGCATGTTTTCTCCGGTACAATATATTTTATTGAACTAGAAAATCTACAGTGAAATACATTACAATTTCGTTAGTTATTTTTTTTCGGGGGTCCTGAGTGGGTTCAGTGGCTGTTTCGCTGTAACCCAATGTATTGCCTAGCAGCACCATTCATTCTGGCACTCTCTGGGGGTGGTTATGAATGAACGAAAAAAAAAATGTCCTCGCAGCTCTCATAAACAACTGCACCGAAATGTAGGATGTGGGAGGTGAACATTAAATTATGCATCAATGATTAATTATTATTATTCAATTATGGATCTTTGCACGGAACGGTGAACCTTGAGTGAATAAAACTCAATGTTTCATACAGAATCAGAAGAATTATTTGAAAAGATGCACTTGTGTGTGATTGTTGACGGATGGGCCAATTTTTAAAATGGGTTTGTGCTGCGGTACAGTTAAATGAGATGGACAATTTTCATCCGCCGGGTTCGATGGTATTGTTCTGACTCTGGCTTGGATTGGATGAACATTCGTTGGTGGGTTATCTTTACAACTTCCTGTTTCCCAATACATTTTCGATTTGTATTGAGTTATCCAAAAACTGTGCCAAATTTAAACGAATTTGATTGCTTTATGGATTTGCGGGAGTATTTAAAGTTTGTATGGAAAATAGATAGAAAATCATTTAGAAAGTATTAAGATGAAAAAGTTTTGCCAGCTTTTATATAATTACAATAATCCAAAAGCAAAGGAAGTGGCATCCCTATCTTTACTAATAACAAATATTTTCATGCTGGCTACGAGAAGCTAAAAGCGTGTCAGGTCCTTGCCTTGCCTGGTCGATATGAGTAGTTCCACGCCAACTGACAAATCGATTTTATTTTTCCCTAGGTAAGTGGCGACAACTTGCTTCTAACTCTTTAATCTCTATCTCTATCTTACGCACTTCAAATCGGCCCATCACGCAGTGTTGCCAGATATACCGATTTATCGGTATTTATACCGATTTCCAAACTAAAAACCCAAATTGATCCACCGGGCAGGTGAATAGAACCTTTGTTACCCAGTATAATCTCGTTTATGATATTATCCATAGATATATGTACGAGCCCTAATGGATATTTTTTATTGGTCTCAGTTTCTGCACTACTCAATTGCTGCAAACAAAACAGCAATTGCTAGTTTGAATTGGAGTCCAAAACATAAATCATAGCCTAATGACTTTTTACTTAATCTGCTTTATTGTGCTCTACATACTTTAATCACAATCTTATTACAACAATATTTGACGAACCAATAAAGTTAAATAATCAATCAGCCCGATTCTCTTCATTGATTTTCTCTTTCGCGAATAACCCAACTGCAAATGAATTTCCCCTTCAGTGTGTTGGATCAGGCACAAGCTAACTATAGTCGCTATATTTATAGTCTGGCGGATAGAATTTCGATCTATCAAAGAGCGGAACCAATTCAATATATATTTTTTTTTCCTTGGTTTATTTTTCGTCGATCTTGTTTTCCGTGCTGAGCACCAATGCTACCGACGCCAGGAAGGCAGCTCCCACACCTGGACCCTACCTATCGACCCATCAACTCATAAACCGGGGACCAACGGCTTTACTTCCCTTCCGAAGGAAGGCGTGATCAGAGATGTTATGCCTCAGAACATCCCGGCGGCGCCGACTGGGAATGAACCCAGGCCTGCTGGGGTGAGAGGTAATCACGCTTACCACTACACCACCGGCGCCGCTAAATTCAATATATTGTAGACCAACAATTTAAATGGTACTATCAAGTTTTATAAACAAAACTTTGATTATGCTTTCATCATCGGATAGGGGAAATTTGAGTTAGTTTGCGTAGGCGAGGCTTAAGTCACTAGAAAACGGCTTTCGGGAGTTTTGTTCGTAATAGCTGATGTGCTTTTTTCCGAGATCGAAGTAGGCAGCGCTGCGAAAATGACGTGTTTTGTTTTGCTGCGTCGTTTTCGTTCTTGTGAAAATGTGGAAAATTTACAATTTCAGTGTTAAAAAGTGTTAATTGAATGTACAGAAGTTGTGTTGAAAAGTGCATTAAGTGAAAATCATCAAATCCTTCCCTTTCCATTGCATGAGGTGCCCTCCGTTCCGAATAAAGCGCAGCAACGTTCAGCTAAGTTTATTTGCCTTTTAGTTCCTCTTTCCTCTATAACAGCACTTCCCAGCGTGCGGCCTGCGGCCCGGACGTGGTCTCTGGATCTCAGCAATGATATAACTCTAGTGGAATTTTGTTCATCATTATGAGTTTTAGCCCAGGAGGAATCAGAAATATTCAAAGATGCAGCCATTTAAAAAATACTAGATTAGGAAGATTGGACAGGACTTATCCCTCTAAATTGAGACGATCATTTAAATTACTAAATACCCGTCAATCTTTTATCTAGAGGCTATTTGAGCTACGGTCTAACTCCCGGGTCTAAGCTTCTTGCGTTCATAAGAACTTATTTCATACATAATGCCACTGCCAGACAGTGGGAATTAGATTGTAAACAAACACACGTGGCATGGCAGCCGTTTGAAATGTCATTGACCAATTCAAACGGGGAAATATTCCGCCAGAATTAAGGAGCGAGCTTTTCCATGATTTCTTGGATTCTCAGGACTATCCCGCACGGCCAATGAGATCAACTTAAATTTGAGTTCAGTAAATTTGAGTTCAGTTTGCTCATAATCGCAAAGAGTGCAGGAACTCAGCGATGAGTAAATTTGCCTCATGTTTTCCGTTGGAAAAACTCAAAAAAAAAAAATGGCATAGTTTTTCTTAGTCTATGAAGACTGAGAGAATCCAATCTTTACTTTTCTCATGTTCGGGAATTTTTTTTCCTGGAAATCCTGCAAAAACATGAGCAAATTTACTCATCGCTGAGTTCCTGAACTATTTCCGATTTATGAGTAAACTGCACAACCGTTTAAGCAAACTCAAAATTCGCTTCTTCTCGTATACAGGTAGATTTTATACATAATACCACTGCCAGACCACTGCCAGACACGAGTGTGATTGTAGATACATACAGTACATACAATAAATGAACGAATGAAACATTGCATCAGTCAAATGTGTCAAAATTAGTCTGTTTTTTTATAAAATCTTTATTCTAATCCTAACATATAAACATGTCTTACAAGCTAAGCTATTCTAAACTAATTACAGGCATTTATTTCTAAGAAGAATTTGAAGCTAGGCAAGGAGATCATATGTCATTATGTTTCCAAAATATATTGACTAAACTGAACAAATTTTCTTAGAATCATAATTTTGTCATCCCTGCTAAACTCTTCTAAGGTTGGAGCTATCAAACTGGAAAAGGTTAAGAAGCGCATTAAACGAGGATCAAATCTGTTTAGTAAATGTCTAATAAAATAGTTCCATGACTGATTGACCGAAAAACGTTTACAAAATATATGCTCAAGATCTTCGAGGAATCCGCATGATAAGCAATTAGGGTTGTCAGCAATACCTATGCGATACAAATGAGCTCTGTGATCAATTTTCCTATTATAAAGTAAATTAGGAATAGATTTTTCATTTGAGTTCAGGTTCTTTAAGTTAATATTATTCCAGACACGTGGCCAATTGTTTTGTTCTTTAGTTTCAATAGTTGGTCTAGGCAATGATCCAATTTTATCAGAATATAGTTTTGTCATAGAAAAAGGTTGTGTTAGATCATGTTCGTAAAACAAATTCATGAAAGAAGGATACATATGTGGTAATATAGTAACAGGTTTCCTAATGACTACTGACTACTGATATTCGGCAGAATATAATTTTTCAACAAACACGTGTCGGTCGAATTAGGATTTATCCGAGGCTACTATTGTAGAAAAACGTAATTGATAGATATTGGGCGGAACGCGTCGGAATGTTTAGAAAAATAGGGCGCACGCTTGATCCGGTTTAAGATACATTGTTGACTGCTTTCGGGAACATGATTTCATTTTAATAACTTGTTTACTTGTTTAACCAGGGCTTAAGCAATCGTCACGTCGGTCATAGCTTGTTATGATAGCCTGAACAATGCGTAAAGAGCAAACCGCGAAACATTGAACGTCGCGTGAAAGTGGAACTTAATGAAGGCCTAAGTGCTTTTTCGTAACTTTTAGTTTTCGGATTAGAAAAATCATCGGTTGCAGGACAGTGTTACCGATTTATATTGGATAATCCAAAGCTATGTTGATCATTATAACATTAAATTTTGAATAACAAATGATAAGACAATCTTATTCAAATGTCGTAATAATACCTCTGACCAAGGAAAAATGATTTATATAGTTTTCATAAAAGTTGACGATACAAATACTAATGAGGAAAGGAATTCCGCATTTCCTTTTCCCAAGTCCTTTTCCTCTCCTTCCCTTCCCTTCTTCTCTTTTCAGAAAGCGAGTAATGGCGCTTTAACCATATGCCATATAGGGCTAGGACAAGAGTTAGTGCTCAAGTCCCAACCGCTAGAAGAAAATGGTAGCGAGCAAGGGCGCTATAACCTAGGCGAATACAGCATTCCCTCCGTATAGGTTACGTCCGCACACCGCTCTCTGTTGTCCTTCGACTGAGGTCGGTTGGATCGATTGAGGGATGGCAGTGGGTTGGCGGTGCCGTCCACGCTTGTACGGAGGAAGGACTGTACGCTTGAACACAAGGGGTAAATACCTGTGTTCCATCCCAGGAGATCGGACAACCAAGGAGTGTACATTAACTTTCTTAGCTCTGTCACTCCCAACGATTTATATAGCCTATTTTCAAATCCTGCATACGGAGCGGTTGGTACGGTATGTCCCCGCTCTTTGATTACCTGTGGATTAAATGTTAACCACTGTCTATACTTATTAAGTAGACATGGTAAACATTCACTTCCACAAAAATTAACTAAACGCTACACAGTAGGCCTGGCCGCTTTATTGTTTGTTTCACATCCTTGATGTGCAGCAGGCATTAATAATGACAAGAAAAATGATAGATGTATCATTTTCCAGGATTCTTTCAAGTACTGGCTGTGTATGTGTAGACTAGACTAGACTAATAGCTGATGTGCTTTTTTCCGTAGTTGGTCGTGAATTGACAGCTTAATTGGTCAAACGACTATTTGACAGCTCAATTGGTTCCCGAAATTCGCTCCGCCAGGCTATGAATATAGCTACTATACAGCTAACTTCATCTTGTGTTGAACTGTCCTGTGAGCTTAGCGAGAAATTCGTTTATGTTGCCGTGGTAAATCAAAAAGAGAGGCCGAGGATAAGCCCTTTTCAAATGTTCCGCAAGAATACAGAATAAAATTCGAAAACATGTTGCACCATAGCCTGCGGCACCTCCAACAGCTGCGCTAACGGGACTGATCGCATAGTAGTAAAATTCTTCTTTATTTTTGATTTGTTATGTGGTTTACATATGCTAATACAGGGCAAGAGGTTAGCCAGAAGGGCTCTTCATCTTTGGTGAACTTTTTGATTTTGTGTTGTACATGTTGTGTTTTACTGTGTAATGTTTTTCAATTTTCTTCTTATGAAGTATGTTGTTTGAATGTTTTAATTCGTTATTCTACCTACTTAACCTAATTTAACCTAACGTGCCAGATCCCTGACGATCTGTTGGTCGGATCGCCTACAGCAATCTCTGAACCTTGCGATTGAGGCAGCTCTCCGTAACTCCAGTGTCTGAAGACCAGCCAGGCGGTGACCTTAGAGTTTCTAGTCCGTGGTGGACTGTTGAGGATCATTCTCAGGATCATTCTCAGGATCATTCTCAGGATCATTCTCAGGATCTTGTTCTGGATCCTTTGAAGTTTAAGATGGTGACTTTTTCCGCAACTCTCCCAGATTGACATCCCGTATTCTATTACGGGAAGGATGATTTGTTTGTAGACAGCAAGCTTATTTTTCAGGGACAAGGTAGACCGCCTGTTGATGAGTGGATACAACGATCTTATCAAGATGTTGCACTTGGTTTTGGTTTTGTCAACGTACTCCCTGAAAAGAAGCTTGCTGTCTAATGTTAGCCCGAGGTGGGGCTAACCGACATGCACGTATCAACCATATTGATCGAATAAGCCATCTCGAAAAAATCTTGCCTAGATTAAATTGGGAATCGATTGATCTTTATATATTGGGAATGTTTTATACAGGTGAGATAGCTTGTGTGGATGGCTATCGGGCGCAGACGGCAGTACGTGTGAAAATCGATTCTAATACCTATGTTACGCTAGTAACAAAGGTAATACCGATATACAGGTTCCTCAGAATACCGATTTTTATGATTTTATACAGATTTATACCGTTTTTTTTTTTAAATCAAAATTATTATTGCCTGCCCGTGCTCGAATTTCGGAGAAAATTTTTGTGAGACCCATCAACTCATGAACCGGGGGCCAACGGTTTTACTTCCCTTACTTTACTTCGTGATCTGAGATGTTATGCATCAGAACATCCCGGCGGTGCCAACTGGGATTAAACTCAGGCCTGCTGGGGAGAGAGGTCATCACGCTTACCACTACACCACCGACGCCGCTCAGAGCTTCTTTCGTCTTCTCTGGATGTTTTTCAGCTCCTTTCAGAAGCTAATTCAAACATTCCCCGGAGTTTTCTTCCGGCATTTTCCGATCATAGCTCAAAATCTAAAATTTTGCTTTGATTAACGGCTTTCTCAGTCTTGAAACAATGCAACGACTACGATGCAAGCTGCCCGAAATTTCGGCCATAGATTGTGGCTTTTTTCAAGGAAAAATATTGTTTGTCGTCATTGTCAATAGTTAAGTCGTTGTTGTGACTGATTTTCCATATTTTGGTTTCATTTAATGATGTTTAATTGAAAAAAAACACTACTTGGTCACAATTTTGATCACCACTTGAGGACAACAATAATTTTAAAAATTAAATAAAATAAAATTAATGAGTGTTTTAAGACTGAGAAAGCCGTCAAACAAAGCAATTCCCCAATGCCGATTTTTGTTTATACCTTTGTTACCGATAAGCATTAAAACAATCTGGCAACGCTGCTATCACGAGCTGGTTCGCGTTTGACAGAAAATTGGTTCGTTTTCGCCCCCGGATTGTCTACTCTTCTCTTAGATTTTTCCCTCTTTGAATTTCCTGAAACTTTGCATAATTGTTCACAATGAACCAAGATTGTGCCGGCATTCGGCCATTTTGACTCACGCCTAATATTTCAAAATGGCGTTTTTTAAATATTTTTTATGTAAATCATAGCACGACAACGGCTATTCTAATCGAAATGACGTCTGAGTAAGAGTTTTAGGAAACCAGATTGATTTCTCAGAAAAAAAAGCACACTAGAAAAGTAAACGTATTACAGATTTTTGCCATTAATTAAAAAAAAAATGTCAAAATCATCATTAGCACAAAACTACATTTTTTCTTTTGATTTTAAACTTATGTTAATTTGAAAGCTAATCAAAAATGCTAACTTTCGTTAAATGGCCACAATGTTTTATGAGAACTAACGTTTAAAGGGTGGTAAATGGAAAATTGAGACAGCTGCACAGTGGATTAAAAGAGTTGTAACTTGCGATATATTAATTATACGAAAACGAATTTGTCAACTCTCCATAAATCGATAAAAGGCCTGAACCTGGACTTTGATCGTGGAGGACCAACGCGCCCTTGGTGTTTTCGAACGGAAGGTGTTGCGCACCATCTACGGTGGAGTGCAGATGGATGACGGAACGTGAAGGAGGCGAATGAACCAAGAATTGCACCAGCTGCTGGGAGAACCATCCATCGTCCACATTGCAAAAATTGGGTGACTACGGTGGGCTGGGCACGTCGTAAGAATGCCCCACGTGAAAATGGTTCTAGAAAGCGACCCAACAGGAACAAGAAGAAGAGGCGCGCAGCGGGCAAGGTGGATCAACCAAGTAGAAGGTGACCTGCGGACCCTTCGCAGACTACGAGGCTGGCGAAGTGTGGCCATGGATCGAGTAGAGTGGAGACGACTTCTTCGGACAGCAGAGGACAACAAGGCCTTAGCCTGATTGGTAAGGTAAGTATGTATGTATGTAAAGGATACCACTCATTGTTGCAGGATACAGCCATTAGACAGTGGAATTTCCACCTCGTATGACTTGATCAAGTACGATAAATGGATGTCTTCAATAAACCTTTGGGTTTAATTGTCATTTTCCGTTAATTGTCATTTTGTCAAGCTTCTGCATTCATGTTCCATCAGATGTCACTGCTGTTATTTGCAGTGACATGTATCGGAAACTGCACACAATCTGTTTTCCGTTAATTGTTCACAGAGGACACTGCAGTGCAAAACATGTCTGGTACCTCTATATATGCATTTAGATTATTATTCGAAGTCTCCCCTTTTTTACACATTCGCACACAAAATAGCTCACCCCTTACATAATTTTTCCGCTGAATTTTATTATGGGGCGGGGCATAAAGTATCTTTTGCGCAGAATATGTAAAAAGGAGGGACTTCAAATGTTAAATCAAATGCATGTATAGAGGTACCAGACATGTTTTGTAGTAACAGGTACTCTATTTTGTAATCTGTGAAAGGGAAATCACAAACCGAGTGTCAACAAAATACATTGCATGTTAAGAGATTGAGGTCGTGAGAGCAAATTTTCTTTCTCAAATTTGAATTTTTTGGCTCTCTGGGAGCTGGTAGTAAATCAGGTAAAAATGTATGGGGAAAAATCATTTTTATTTAATTGTAGCTTGTTTAACGATAATTTCCGGGGAAAAACTAAACTACAAAGTCCCTGATTATTTTCTTTAGGTTGTCGTTCACTTTTTTTGACCTGAATATGCACCGAAAGCGAATATTTCCCACTTCTCCCAATTTCTATATGGGGATTACTATCACTTCCTACCAGCGGAACAGTGCCATCTCTGTGGAAAATGGCCGAACAAAATGATTAATTGGCCAAAACGGAGGGATGACCTGTAAGCAGAGACACTTACATGTAATCTACGGGAGCAAGTAGAATCTCCTTCAAATTATAAAAATGTTCCAACCCGAATCAGCACAAGCCATCATACGAGGGGATGGCCATATGAGTGGGGGAGAAGAGCCCATCTTCAATTCACGAAATGTTAACTACATAGAGTTGGAAATTCCACTCTCCCCATCCAAATCGCTTCAGTCATGCGCCTTGATGGTCCCATCCCTTCCCAATGAACTTATATATTTATAGGAGCATATGTAAAATATACTGCCCATAATCGCATATCAGTCTCATATGGATAGGAAATCAAGCAAAGATGGGACTGATATGCGATTATGGGTAGTATAAGAATGTAATACTACCCATGATTTTCTGCTCAGTAAGCAAAAATTATCCCTTCAAGGAAATCTAGCGCAGTGGTTCCCAACCTTTTCAGCTCCACGACCCCCTTTGTGAGCATTTGGGTGTTCTGGGGCCCCCTGGAAAGTACCTAGTATAAATTACGCTGAGATGAATAAAAACCATTCATTTGATCTGTTAGTTATTCGTTTTATTTCAAAATAATATGTTAACAACAGCCAATAACTCGTGCAGTGTTGTAGATCTCAAGTCGAGTTACGATGCTCCGTTTGTGATAATGCCAATCTCATCTTCGTCAACGTTCAATCTGTTTCTTATCATTGTTTTAATGTGAAGAAGAGTTGAAAATCCGCTCTCGTACGTTCGTAGGAAGATGCAAATGGGACAAGGATCTTCAATGTCTGCTAGCAGACGACTTTGGGATACAACATAGCACTGGTTCAAATCTTATTCACGGAACAAATCACGAGATGAGGAATCTTTTCTCAGGTCCAAATATGTATCCTGTGCTTCTTCAAGACTTCCACATCCATTGAAGAAGAAAAAGGATTGCGGACTACATCAGCATTTTCTTATATCAGCTCAAAGAAACACAGCGCACATTGGTAATCCAGTGAGTGAAAATGAGCAAAATTTCTGATTAAAGATCCAAATTCAGCTCGTTCGCTCTTTTGTCAGTAATACTCCAGAGTCAATGGAACATGGCAACATTTCCAATACTAACCTTTCGGGGTCAGTTTTGCTTGAATGCTTGAAGATCGCCTTGGAAGTGAATTAGATGGGTTTCCTAGTCCTCTGAGATGAACCAGTCTTCGACTGAAATCTCATTGATAAAGTATTTAAAAAAAAAGCTTACTTGCCCGTAGTTTCAAATCCAGCGAATTTTGATGCACATTTATTGACCAAGCGAGTCGCTTATGCCAACCTTCTACACTAAAATTAGCAATGAAAATCATTTTTCCCTTGGACTTCCAAGAACATTTTGATTTCTTCCATCAATGTTCAGCGCTCCAGATGTGACATAGTTAACAATTTTGATGACAGAATCAAGTACTTTTAACATTAGTTCCGGCAGAGTCTGGGCTACAAAATGGTGAGTTGACAACCTGGAAGGTGCGGAATACCTAGCCCTGGTCCTCACAAGTTCCTACTTCACGCCCCCTCGAGTCATATGATAACAAAAGACTACCAGCTGAAACATGGACACAGCTGAGTGGCGTAGCCTGGGCAATGTTGCCAGTCCGGCAATAGCAAAGTGAAGAGGTGCGACGCGGACACTGGCGCGGTAACCATAGTACGGTGATAGAGGAAATGCTTCACCAAACCCGAGCGTCTGTTCACCATGGAGGTGTGGCTCAAAACGGCGTCTGTTCTCCATGGTTGATCACCGTCCTAGTGCCAGCGTGGGACTCTAAACATAGCTGTGCACGATGGTCTCCCGGCGAGACAAGGGGTTGGGGCAGGTCCAACAAGCCGCCCTGGAAAAAAAACAAAGTTGCAAATACCGAACAAAGAAATACGGATCGGAACAATCGACACAGACCTACGCGACGAAATAAGGACTACGATTGGAAACTCGGAACATGGAACTGCAAATCGCTCGGCTTCCCGGTATGCGATAGATTAATCTATGACGAACTTCAACCACGCAACTTCGAAGTCGTAGCACTGCAACGTGAGGATGTGCAAGTTGAGGATTAAGGGCCGTTTCTTCAACTACAGTATCATCAACGTGCACTGCCCACACGAAGGGAGACCTTCTATGCGCAGCTGGAGCAAGTGTACGACGGCTGTTCGCAACGGGACGTCAAAATCGTCATCGGCGACATGAACGCTCAGGTAGGACGGGAGGCAATGTATAGACCGGCTGAGCTGGCATTCGAAGTTAATAACACTCTGACTTGTGATTGTAGAATAATGTATATTTCAGTTTCAGTTAGTTTTATTAATTAACCAATTGCGCAGATAGAATTCAATATTGTTTATGCTGAATCTTTCCCAAGTCCTATGTTGATATGTTGCTTCCTGTTGTTTACGAATTGACCCGATACCATGTGGCAAAAGTCACACGCAATCGATTATGCTTATTGCAAGTATGCTTAGCTATGCAAACAATCATTTCATTCATTGCGCCGTCTGCGTGCGTTGTTGATCGTCTTGCGCTTGACCTAGTAAACATGTTTATTGCATTTGGGATTTCTTAGGAATGTTTATTTGAGACCCAGTGGAAATGCTTGGTATACATTAATGTCATTTTGATTTACAAGTTTGTTTTTCGTTTATGTTGCGCATCGACACTTTTAACGGAAATGATTGCGTCTTAATCAAACTGTTTTTCAATTGGTTTGCGCATCCACCACACGGCAATCGGGCCAAACAGCCTGCATGCCGTATCGAACGACAACGGCCAACGATGCGTGAGCTTTGCAGCCTCCCGGGGTATGGTAGTTCGAAGTACCTTTTTCCCCCGCAAGGATATCCACAAAGCCACCTGGAGATCACCTGACCAACACACAGAAAACCAAATCGATCACGTTCTAATCGACGGGAAATTCTTCTCTGACATTATCAACGTCCGCACGTACCGCAGTGCGAACATAGATTCGGACCACTACCTAGTTGCAGTATGCATGCGCTCAAAACTCTTGACGGTGCATAACACACGTCGAAGCGAATGCCGCGACCCAACATTGAGCAACTACGGGACGCCGGAGTTGCCCAGGACTACGCGCAGCAGCTGGAAGTTGCACTACCCACGGAAGAGCAGCTTGGCGCAGCTTCTCTTGAAGATGGCTGGAGGGACATCCGTTCCGCCATAGGTAGTACTGCTGCAGCGGCACTAGGTACTGCAATCCCGGACCGAAGAAATGACTGGTTTGACGGCGAATGCAAGCTGTTAGTAGAGGAGAAGAATGCAGCACGGGCGAGAATGCTGCAACACCGCACGAGCTTGAATGTGGAGCAGTGCAGACAAGCGCGGAACAGACATACTCCAAAGGAAGAAGCGCCAGCAGGAAGACCGAGATCGCGAGGCGATGGAAAATCTGTACCGCGTAAACGACACACGGAAGTTCTACGAGAAGCTAAATAGTTCGCGCAAAGGCTACGTGCCGCAAGCTGATATGTGCTAGGAATTGGACGGTAACCTTCTCACGAACGAGTGTGAGGTGATTGAGAGGGGGAAGCAGTACTATGACGAGCACCTCAACGGTGAAGCAGCAGAAAACGAAGGTGGCACGGCAACAGACCTTGGAGCACGAGCAGAAGACGACAGGCTACCGACCCCTGATCTTCAAGAAGTTGAGGAGGAGATCGGTCGTCTGAAGAACAACAAAGCAACTGGTATAGATCAAGTACCATGTGAGCTATTAAAATACGGTGGTGAAGCACTGGCTAGAGCGCTGCACTGGGTAATTGCCAAGATTTGGGAGGAGAAGATATTACCGGAGGAGTGGATGGAAGGTGTCGTATGCCCAATCTACAATAAGGGCGACAAGTTGGATTGCTGCAACTACCGCGCGATCACACTGCTGAGCGCCGCCCACAAGGTACTCTCCCAAATTCTATGCTGTCGCCTGTCACCATTTGCAAGAGAGTTCATGGGGCAATACCAAGCGGGATTCATGGGTGCCCGCGCTACCACGGACCAAATTTTCGCGATTCGGCAGGTTCTGCAGAAATGCAGCGAATACAACGTGCCCTCTCATAATTTGTTCATCGATTTCAAATCCGCATACGACACAATCGATCGAGATCAGCTATGGCAGATTATGCACGAGTACGGACTTCCGGATAAACTGACGTGATTGGTCAAGGCGACGTTGGGTGAGTTCAGATTGACGGTGACGAAATCGAGGTGGTCGATGAGTTCGTGTATTTGGGCTCACTGGTGACCGCCTAAAATGATACCAGCAGAGAAATTCAAAGACGCATTATGGCAGGGAATCGTGCCTACTTTGGACTCCGGAGGACGCTTCGGTCGAATAAAATTCGCCGCCGCACGAAGTTGACTGTCTACAAGACGCTGATTAGACCGGTGGTGCTCTATGGCCACGAGACCTGGACTATGCTCGTGGAGGACCAACGCGACCTTGGTGTTTTCGAACGCAAGGTGTTGCGTACCATCTACGGTGGAGTGCAGATGGATGACGGAACGTGGAGGAGGCGAATGAACCACGAATTGCACCAGCTGCTGGGAGAACCATCCATCGTCCACATTGCAAAAAATGGGCGACTACGGTGGGCTGGGCACGTCGTAAGAATGACGCACGACGGCCCAGTGAAAATGGTTCTAGAAAGCGACCCAACAGGAACATGAAGAAGAAGCGCGCAACGGGCAAGGTGGATCGACCAAGTAGAAGGTGACCTGCGGACCCTTCGCAGACTACGAGGCTGGCGAACTGTGGCCATGGATCGAGTAGAATGGAGACGACTTCTTCGGACAGCAGAGGACAACAAGGCCTTTTCCTGATTGGTAAAGTAAGTATGTATGTATGTTAAGGATACCACTCATTGTTGCAGGATACAGCCATTAGACAGTGGAATGTCCACCTCGTATGACTTGATCAAGTACGATAAATGGATGTCTTCAATAAACCTTTGGGTTTAATTGGCCAAAAGCGGAGGGATGACCGGTAAGCAGAGACACTTACGCGTAATCCACGGGAGAAAGAAGAATCTCCTTCAAATGATAAAAATGTTCCAACTCGAATCAGCACACGCCATCATACGGGGGGATGTCCATATGAGTGGGGGAGAAGAACCCACCTTCAACTCACGAAATGTTAACTACATGGAGTTGGAAATTCCACTCTCCCCATCCAAATCGCTTCAGTCATGCGCCTTGATGGTCCCATCCCTTCCCAATGAACTTATATGTTTATAGGAGCATATGTAAAATATACTGCCCATAATCGCATATCAGTCTCATATGGATAGGAAATCAAGCAAAGATGGGACTGATATGCGATTATGGGTAGTATAAGAATATAATACTACCCATGATTTTCTGCTCAGTAAGCAAAAACTATCCCTTCAGGGTAATCTAACATCTCAAAACCACAACACTCCATGATTAGTAATTTTAATTATACTATTGGTACTGCCAACGGCAATAACCTGTGTTGTGATACTTCCTTCAACGAAAATAAATTTTCTTGCAGTGCCATGGTCATCTGGTCTGAAGTAGCTGGTCAATCGCGCACTCTGGATGAGCGATCCGTACATCATTGAGTTAATGTAAAGATTAGTATGGGATGGTGTTATATCCAAAGTGCGAAAAGGGAATGAAAGAAATACGAAAGGTATTAGTTTCAAAAAGTGACCCCGACTAACCATACTCAAGCAAAGTAAGTACAGTAAGGATTCCTATAGTACGGTTAAAAGGGATCGCACAGTAGGAGCCGGCATTAGAGATTATACGTAGCGTAAGGTATTAGAACTTATTGGAGACAAACACTTATTGAAGGGTATTTTTAAGAGATAGCTTTCTGGTGTCTTCTGAAAAGTTATTAGCAAGGTAGATGACCTCCTTTTGGGAAAATTTTGCATCCGGAAAGTCAGAAGTCATGTCCTCCGGAAGATCCAAAACATCCGTAAAAGTGGTCAATTCATGAAAATGATCCTAGAGCTATGTGTTTTTTTTTTCTAAACCACTCATAGGCGTCTTATCAGTAACTGTGACAGAAAAATGAGCCCTGAGGACCACGGGATGGTTCATTGGAAGATCCGAAACATCCGTAAAAGTGGTAAATTCATGAAACTGATCCAAGCACACCGTGTTTTTTCGAAGCCGCTCATAGACGTCTTAATACAATTATTTCGGAGTTTTCACTGGAATTTGAACTCTGAAGACTACAGGATGGTCCACCAAAAGATCCGAAACATCGTAAAAGTGGTAAATTTATGAAACTGATCCTAGAGCACCGCGAAATTTTCGAAACCACTCATAAACGGCTTACCAGAATGAATCCAAGGTTGTGACCGGAATATGGACACCGGGGACTACGGAATGGTCCACTAGAAGATCCGGAACATCCGTGAAAGTGCTCAATGCATGAAACTGATCCTAAAGCTCCGCGTATTTTTCGAATTCACTCATAGACGTCTTATCAGTATAAATTCGGAGTTTTGATAGGAATATTGATGCTTGGGACCAAGAAATGGCCATTCAGAGGATCCGAATCATCCCTAAAAGAGTAAAATCATGAAACTGATCCTAGAGCTCGTCTGATTTTTGTATATCACTCATAGATGTCTCATTAGAATAAAATGGGAGTTGTGACCGGAAAATGGACCCTTGTGACCAGGAAGATGCGGAATATCTATAATTTTTTTCAGTTCTTGAAACTGAGCTTAGAGGCCCGCTTATTTCAAAACCACTCATTGGCGTCTTATCATAATGAATTTGGTGTTATGACCAGAAAATTAACCCTGGGAACCAGTGCACAATGATTATATTAATACAAAAGCAGGTTTTAGCGCTTTTAAACCATTGAGCGCTGTCTAGCGTCCTTTTCCTGATATCGCTTGTTTCTTCCTGAGCCACAACGAGTGGCAACGTTATTTTACTCATTATGCTTACCCCCCTTATGCATGTTCCTAACATATTTAAAATTTTCCAACTAAATGTAATTAAATTTATGTTAATTAATGTTTCCAACTATGCTGCTCCTTGTTTCCCGGGAAAATTTCAAGCAAATCCAACGAAGCAATAATTTTCATCCGATGTAGGAAACATTGCAAACCCAACGTGCCCCGTGGTTTTGATCTCCCTTATTTCGCTGCGTGGGATGTAATTTTCTCAATTTCTCATTCGACATACCGAACCCGTTTCCCAGCTAGCAAGCGAACAAAAAAGCTATCAGCGAACAAGCATGAGATTACTTTTGTACTAGTGCTGTTCTTTTTTTTTTGTTTCTTTCGTCTGAAATGGTATGGGGTAATGTGTGCTATCGATTCAAGGTCGCGGCAATCCCATGTAGATTCATGCTGACGACGGTGGCGCCGTCTAGTCTCTATTGCGATTCGGAATGCCTTTTAGGCTGTATGTTTTTTTTTTCTCCTGCAGTATCTTGTTTCCGTTCAATGTTGGATTTTATCTATTCGAAATCCAAGATTTTTCTAATTTGATTCGTTTTTTGGCGGAAATGGCACAGAATTTAACTATAGCAGTTCCCAGTACCTTCTTCCCTAGTGGTAGCAACACGGGAAGCTTTTTAATAAGTTTCAGTGGAAAACACACCATGATTATTTTGCAGTTTCCAGCCATCTGTTATTTGACGGAATGAAATCACAACAGGAGACGACTTTTGAGCAGCTTCGCACAGCAGTTACAGCGAAATGTCTATCAAATCTACACCTCGACATGAAACCATCCGAATCTGTACCCCACTAGAAATGGGGGGTGCGCACGTGCAAGCTACTGCCGTTCTCACGCGCCAAATATATCTATGTCATTTTCCAAGGCGTTCTCATTTCACTGTGAAGATGTTTACCGAAACCACCGCGGCAAAATGAACATCCGCCGCGTTCATAGTGATCTTACGCTGGCAAAAATAATTGCTTTTTCACGTTATTTTCCCACTCCTAGGTTGCAGTAGAGCAAAACCGTGAAGGAACCCCGCGTGCGTGGGTGGTGGAGTGATATTCCAAGGCAGCGTGAACGGAGTACGCTTATGATGAATTTAATTAGGGTATGCTTTTTGAAGGTCTGTCTTCGCCTGGTAGTGCCGATAGTTGCTCGTTTAAATAATTGTGTACGGAAATAATTAATGGCAGACAGAGATTCCCTCACGAAAAGCCACAAACCCAAATGAATTCATAATTTCCTTCTTAAATGATAACAATTGCTGGCACGATTCGGTTGGTAAGACATGATGAGTTTCCTAGCTGAACAGAGGGGGAAGTTTGAGTTTGTGCTTTCTTGCAACGGCAGTTCATTTGTGCGAAAACGAGCCAATGGAACCATCCTTGTGCAAAATTAACATGAATACAATATCTTCTTGGCAGGAGATCCCTCCGAGGACATGGGGTTTTCCTAACAACATACACATACACACACACACAGCCAAGAATCCAGGCATTTTCTTTTCCATGTTGAACAACAGAATTACCACTGCTAGCCCTGGACTGGAGCAAACATGTTGTCCCGGATGTTGCTCTGAAACTATGCATCGAAAATTTAGTTATTTTAACTCGATTTCGTCACGCTCTAGATGATTGTTGGCACCGATTGAGCAGATGTGGCAAACAAGGGGCCATGCATGGCATGATTCCTGTGACGTAGCGTGTGGTTTGCGTAGTTGCTTCCGGAAAATTGTTTTCTCCTGTTATCTCTGAGCAGTTTCCTCAACCCATCTGGTGATGTACGTTGGTAGTTTTTCGTTATGTTATGAATTCTATGTCAGGCTTGTTTTGTGCCTCAAAGTTCAAGGAAGAAAAGAGATTTTCATAAACCAATTAAAAAAAAAACTATTATCTTCGAGCTAGGGAGAGCGGTCATTGCTGTAAGAAGAAATATCTGCTTCCGGCTGCTGTAAAATTTCCAGCTGAAAACCATCGAAGTTGTAGGGATATGGGTCGTAGTTTGCACTTCTGTACTCCCTATTACTATCCTTGCCAACCATTGCTCCAAACAAGACAACATCATTACCTTATTGGTATCCGGCCAGTCATGCTGGTTACTCATGGTTACTTCATAAGAAACCAGCTCCGAAGAGCAATTATTATTATTTTTACTAAATGTAATTTACGTTCTGGCCTTTCGAACAGAGGTTTTAAAAACATAGTTTTTTCTGACTGAAGGCCAAACTAAGAATGATTTTATTCAGTTATATTGGTTGCATCGAATAGTCTGGTATTTAGCTATGTAGATAAAGCACACGATGGGACTGTTACTATGTGTGGATGTGGGGTGTCGGGTATCTCGCGTTGTTAGCGTACGTGTGGTGCCGGTGGATCGCGTGGTCGTCGTCGTCGTCTTCGTCATCGTCGATGTTGCTAACTGCTGGTTGCTGACTCTGGGTGTTGGCAATGTTGAAGAAATGCTGAATCTGCTAGTTTCGATAGCCATCGTAGGTGAGGCTAAGTGTCTGTTGATTGGTGATGGTTGGATCCGTTTGGTAATTTATATAATGGACGCAGAAATAAGTTAATTGTTATGCGTCTATCTAGATTAGCAGGCACTCATATGAGCGGATTGTTTTTATTATAGTCACTTTAACGCTCTTGGGTCATTTGTGACTTGTCCGGGGGTGAGATTTGAACTCGTGACTTTGGCGTGAGAGGTATGGATGCCAACCACTACGCCGGGGTCGCCCCTATGAGCGGAATTGCGCTGAGCACATAAATTGTGGATGTGTCATCTAGACTTAAGTTTAAAAAAAAAACACTAGCTAACTCTTCTGAGGTCTACAACCAACTGAACACGATTTATTGAATTCTGGCGTAGCTAGAAAATTTATCTTGAGGGGGCCTAGGGGGTCCTGTTGCATTTTTTTAAATTTTGCTAAACTACGGTTAAATAAAAACTCGCGAAGATGCTCTGTAATCACATTGCGTCAAGGCAAAATGTTTTTGGGATGAACAATAATATGACATTTAGGCTTACTATTAATATAATGGTGATACAATAAATTTGATTATATTTATTTCATAACAACGATTGGGACCTCGAATGGGGAGCCTTAAAAACTTACTGATTTTGAACAAGCAATGATCGTTTGTTCATACTTTTTGTAATAAAATCATACATGATGTCATAAATTTATGAACCTCAATTTCAATCAAAATCTCATAGTAAGGTAGTTTAATAAATTTTGCAACTAGCTTTTTTTTAAGATTTTGAATATTTTATCATCAGTCAAATCTCAGGCATAGGAATCAAAATCAAAATTAAATAAACTAGGAGTAAAAAAAAACAAGGAAAATGTTCAAGATACCTATATGTTTATGTACAATTCTTAACATTTTGAATGTTAAAACAAAAATAGTTTTGAAATAAAACTGCAAAAGAGGGTTATCTTCACTGGGGTGACACTAAAAAAAAAGGTCTTAGACTACAAAATTTGTAATTCAAGATCTTGCTAAACTTACCTAGATTCTGAGAATTACAACTTTTTTCGAGAAGAAAGTTCTTCTAGATAAGAAAGTAAGAAAATATTAAAAATTAAACATTTAAAAAAAATTTGACATCTAGTAAAAATGATGAAAAATCAATTTAAAATTTGTCATGATTCTGATATTTGAAAAAAAAAAAGTGATAAAGCATTTATCCAGAACAACTTTTAATTTGTAGCATCGGACAAGCTAACATTCGGAGCTATATATAAAATCAAGAAAAAACATTTATTCTAACCGAAAAAATTAATGAATGATGATGTCTCTGTTTGTAACTAGATCATATTTGAATTTATTTTTACACAAGTTTTGGAGTAAGTTTTGGAACGGATTTTTTTTATGTGCTAACGCATTCAAACTATCCTGCAGCTGAATTCCGGGCATAAATTTCAACTTTCTTTTCGTAATATGTGAAAATATATTAACTTAGGTATATTTAGAAATTTCCATCTCTTCGTTGAAATGAGTGCTCGGAATCAGGGTTGCTACACTCACTTGCTATAAAAAAAGGCGGGAGTAGCCGTCAACAATGCTGATGATGGTACAGCACGCAACAACCACCCTACTGCTTTCTCTCTGAGATGATCACGTTGGTCATGACGAGAGGAGCAACACAATAGTTGGGTAAAGAAGAACTGCATTATAACACACCATCGACTGGAAATGCTCTCGCAAACGTGGGGCTTTTGGTAGTGATGAAAACGTCGCTAGAACTATTCCACAGCCGCAGTCAGTTTATCAGCAACAGGAGGGACGCACATTTTTGCCTGTGGACTTGGAGACATACTTCAAGTCCCCGCGTACATCGTACGGGCTAGGCAAAAATGTGCGTCTATCTTGTAAACTGTCGCTTTAATGGCCCTTCGCTCATTTTCAACTTCTATTCAATTTTCATACTGCCGTACTCTAACGGAACTATCCACCTACCCTCTTCCAAAGATCATTCTCTAGCTAATAAATCATCACACTAAAGCTTCATGTTAGCATTTCCAACCAACTCTATAAAAAAATATTTTTCGGAATTATGACATCATGATATAGTATAATGCTAACTAGTACTTGTAAGTTACAAGAAGAGGTCATGAAGTATATGTTTGACACATAACATCTGTCAATATTGCTTTCAGTGCGTCACAATCAGCGATTTTTCGACTCGTGAACGCTCACTCTGAGTGCACGCTCACGAATCATAAGATCGCTAATTGTGACGCTCTCAAAGCGAAATTGACAGTTTTTATGAGTCTAACACATACTTTACTACCTCTACTTGTTACTTACAAGTACAATATAGCATTATTGCATCTAAAGATTGCATAATTCTGAAAAATATTTTTTTTTATAGCAAGTGAGTGGAAGTAACCCTGCTAGGAATTCAGCTGCTGGAGTGCTAATTCTTGACAATGTAGCTAAATCAGTGACTCCAATTGCATCGAGCTGTTTGAACCACCCTCTGCAATTATGAAAGTTGATTGTCACCACAAGCCGTTGGTTCTAAAAGTTGACTCCCGTTCGAGAGATCATCCGCTCCCATACCCAGCAGACCGCAGTGAGTATAATTTCGCACAATGTGATTTAGATGTTGTGAACACGAGGATTGCCGCCTTGGATTGGGTACAAGTACTTGACCAACCCACCATTTATGCCGCCGTCTCCGTATTCTACGACAACGTCTATAAAGTAATCCAATATACTGTTCCGGTGAAGACACGAAAATCTTGTTTGCAATTCCAACAACCTTGATGGATTTCGCAATTGCATAATCTGCCTAACCGTCTGCGTAAAGCTCGAAAACGTTACTTTCGTTCCCGGACTGCAGCAAACGAGTATGCGGTGCAGCTAGTAGAAGCAGAGTATACTAGTTTGCAGGAAGCTCGCTTTCGTGAGTACGTCGACAACCTCCAGAGGGGTTTCAAGGAAAATCCATCGTCGTTCTGGTCTTTTATCAACTCTCGGAAAAGATCAGCTGGTATTCCCGTGGACGTCACCTACGGTAGTAGAAGCTCCACCACCGACACCGCTTCTGCTGACCTTTTCGCTGACTTTTTCCGAAGTGTCTTCGAACCCGATCAAACTCCTCCACCGCAGCAATACCAAGATACGACATTCACCTGCAGCAGCTCATCTTCAGTCAAGACGCTATTCTCAAAGCCCTTTGTTTCGTCGATCCATCGAAAGGTCCAAGCCCAGACCGTATTCCACCGTCTTTCGTCAAGAACTGTGCAGCATCGTTGACCACTCCCGTTATGTCTATTTTCAATCGATCACTTAAGGATAGCGTTTTTCCGGATGCCTGGAAGCTCGCCTCAATTACACCAATCTTCAAGTCCGGCAACATGCACAAAGTGGAAAATTACCGACCTATCTCGATCCTGAACTGCTTGTCCGAAGTTCTCGAAAATCTTCTGCATGAGAAGTTGTATCCAGCTGTTCAACTCATAATCTCAGAGTTTCAGCATGGATTCATGAAAAAGCGCTCGACAGTCTCTAACTTGATGACTTACACGAACACTCTTATAGGTAGCATCGAGAAGCGTCAGCAAGTGGACTCCGTTTACATCGACTTCTCTAAGGCTTTTGACAAAGTCCCTCACGACCTAGCCATTATGAAGCTAAACCGCCTTGGTCTTCCACCGTGGATCGTTTGTTGGCTTTCGTTAAGGTACGTGATTTCAGATCCGAGGTATTCCATATAACATCGGGGGTTCCACAAGGGAGTCACCGAGGACCTTTCATTTTCGTTCTGTTTATTAACGACGTGTGTGATATGCTAAGTTCATGTAAGTTGCTATATGCGGATGATCTTAAGCTGTACCATGTGATCAAATCGATCGTTGATTGTTGCGCACTACAAGCTGATACACTGGAACCTCCATTTACGAACCAAAACGGGGGTTCGTAAATCGAATTAGTGCGTAAAAAGAAAACTCGTTATTTGGGATTTACTTCGTAAAAAGAGGTTTTTGAAAATATTGTCAAATACCCCACAATATGGGTATTTTTGGAATCGGAGTGACGTGTAGGGACCGGAAATCGATGTCTGACGCCATTTTGAAATCCAAGATGGCGGCTTCCGCTAACAAAAAGCCTTCGAAATTCTATCAAATACCCCACAATATGGGTATTTTGGAATCGGAGTGACGTATAGGGACCGAAAATCAATGTCTGATGCCATTTTGAAATCCAAGATGGCGGCTTCCGGTTACAGAAAAACTTGGAAATGCTGTCAAATACCTCACAATATGGGTTTTTTTTAAATCGGGGTGACTTATTAGGACTGAAAACCCATGTTTGACGCCATTTTGAAATTCAATATGGTGACTTCCGGCTACACAAAAATCATGTTAAATAACCTACAGTTCGGGTATCTTAAGAATCGGGGTGACGTGGTGGTATTTGGCAATTTTTCTTTAACTGGAAGCGGCCATTTTGGATTTCGAAATGACGTCAGACATAAATTTCCAATTCTTACACGGCACTCCAATTCCAAAAATACACATATTGTGGGGTATATGACAGAATTTCCAAGTTTTCCTGTAACTGGAAGCCACCATCTTGGATTTCAAAATGGCATCAGACATCAATTTCCGGTCCCTAAACGTCACTCCGATTTCAAAAATACCCATATTGTGGGGTATTTGGCATAATTTCCAAGTTTTTATGTAACCGGAAGTCGCCATCTTGGATTTCTAAATGGCGTTAGACATTGATTTCCGTGCCATATACGTCACTCCGATTCCAAAAATACCCATATTGTGTCGTATATGGCAGAATGTCCAAGTTTTTCTGTAACCGGAAGCCGCCATCTTGGATTTCAAAATGGGGTCAGACATCGATTTCTGGTCCCTGGTAATCACCCTGATTCCAAAAATACCCATATTGTGGGGTATTTGCCAGAATTTCCAAGTTTTTATGTAATCGAAAGTCACCATCTTGGATTTCAAAATGGCGTCAGACATTGATTTCCGTTCCTTTTACGTCACTCCGATTCCATAAATACCCATATTGTGGGCTATTTTACAGAATTTCGAAGTTTTTCTGTAACCGGAAGTCACCATCTTGGATTTCAAAATGGCGTCAGATATCGATTTCTGGGGTCTGCACATCACCCTGATTCCAAAAATACCCATATTGTGGGGTATTTGGCAGAATATCCAAGTTTTTCTGTAACCGGAAGTCGCCATCTTGGATTCCAAAATGGGGTCAGACATCGATTTTCGGTCCCTTCACGTCACTCCGATTCCAAAAATACTCATTTTGTGTTGTATATGGCAGAATGTCCAAGTTTTTCTGTAACCGGAAACCGCCATCTTGGATTTCAAGATGACGTCAAACATAGATTTCCAGTTCCTACACGTCATCCTGATTTCAAATATACTCATATTATGGGGTATTGAAAGTATCTTCCAGTTTTTCATGAACCGGATGCCGCCATCTTGTATTTCAAAATGGTGTCAGACATGGGTTTCTGGTTACTACATCTCACTCCGATTCCAAAGATTCCCATATTGTGGGATATTTCATAGTTTTCCCAGATTCCCATAATCGCAAAGAAAAACTCGTTATTTGGAATTTACTTCGTAAAAAGAAAACTCGTTATTTGGGATTTACTTCGTAAAAAAAAACCTCGTTATTTGGGATTTACTTCGTAAAACGAAACCTCGTTATTTGGGATTTACTTCGTAAAAAGAGGGACGTAAATTGAATACTGCGTAAAAAAAAGACTTCGTAAACGGAGGTTTCAGTGTATAGAGCGATTGTCATCCTGGTGTCAGATGAATGAAATGCAAGCCAATGCTGCCAAATGCAAAGTGATTACCCTTACCCGCTCTCACTCTCCGATCATTTTTGATTACTCTATGAATCAATCGCCGCTGGAAATGGTTAATGTTATTAAGAATCTTGGGCTCATCTTGGACAGCAAACTACGGTTTAACAAGCACATATCTATGACAGTTGCAAAGGCCAACTCCATGCTAGGATTTTTGCGCCGCAATACTGCACAATTCGACGACGTGTACGCCCTTAAAGCGCTGTACTGCTCTATGGTCCGCGGTGTTCTTGAACATGGAGTACGTATTTGGGCTCCATATCATGCTGTTCATGTACTGCGCATTGAGAAAATCCAGAAACAGTTTATAAAGTTCGCATTACGACGTCTGCCATGGACAAATCCAGATAGCTTACCTCCGTACGAGCAGATGTGCGCTTATTGGACTGCAAACACTAACAAATCGCCGAGTCTTTCTCCAGGGGATGTTCATATTTGACATGATTTGTAATCATATTGACTGCTGTTGTTTGCTCGGGAACATCAATTTCCACACTCCAGCTCGCCGTCTCCGCAACTATTACTTTCTGTGAACTCCCGGACATCGTACTGCTTACGGTTATAGCAATCCTCTCGATAGATGTTGCAGACTGTTTAATGATGTGTGTGATGTTTTTGTTTTTAATATAAGTAGACCAGTTGTAACGATCAGGAATTTTGTATAAATTTGTATATAATTTGATGATGTTAAATTGTTTGAATAAAATTCCTTAGGGTAGGCAGTAGGAAGACACAAGCAATTTTGCTGAAATCTTTCCTAAGACGGGTCCATTTAATTTATGGATAAGGTAGGAAAGGGACAGTCGCGCAATTAAACGAGCCAAGTTATCTTTCGTGTTTTTAGATTCACGATAGGACACGAAGGGTTTCGGGAAATGATGGACTTCTGGCTCGTCCGAGTTTTACTTTCCTTTATCTGAGGATTTACGGTCTCGATCATTTCGTCCGTGACTTCCCAACGTTCTTGAAGTGTGCGCGTTTGTTCGTGGTCGTTTTCCCTAGTTAAAGTATGTAATTTAAAGTGGTGTCTAGTGTTTAAAATTAATTAAAGATTTTTGTTCGTTCCTTTAGCTAGTAGAATAAGTGTGCGTTTAGAGAATTGTGTGCGATCTGGAGAAAGGCTAGATACATCTACAGGTAATTTTTGATGTGCTCAATATGTGCTGTCCATGTCCGTGCTCGTGCTTGTGCTCACTGTTCTGGTGTAGTCGTGTTAAATCGTTCGCAGCAATTCACCGTGCCCAAACGCAGCAACTTCTCCCCAACGGACGGAATTTCCCGGCAATCGCCAACCGGCCGGAAGCGGACGGATCCGTCACGTAATCGGTCCGAGGAGACTCAGGGGATCTCCACGTGGACACGGTCCACCCGCCGGTTCGTCAACCTACCGGCACGGCAGAGTAACCGCCATCGCATCGGCGTGTGAAACGCCATTGTCAGCGAAGCACCTCCATTCATCGGATCACCATCGACGATCACTAAAGAGTGCGTCGAACCCGTCGATAGGTCATCGACTGTGACAACATTATCTGGTGAGTCAAGCTTTTTCTATTTTTGGAGTGTGGCGTCCGGCGAGGGCGCCACGGAGTGATTTTTTGCCAGTCTAAGACTGATGAGCGAGTAGCGCCGAGTTTCCGTGACACGCTTTTCCGGAACTCGTAATGTGGCATTCCCGCCTTTGAAAAGTAACGTTTTTCAACGCCAACGTCGTTGTCACTAGGAGCGCAGACTCGTTTGGAGCTGAGTTGCCGATAAAGTGACGTCACACACATGATTAAGTAGAGCACATGAGCCCGTTAGTTAGGGAGAGAGAAATCGCACACACATAGGAGATAGGAGCGAACACACACAAGTAAACCAAAATCGATTGGAACATGTAAAGAAATATACGTAGGATAAGTAATGTTATGCACTAAATATACCGCCTGAATAGTTCCGTGATAATAAATGTTTTCGTAAAATGTCCATCTCCCTAGCTTTAATTAATGGAATGTATTCGGCATCATTTTGCGTTCTCCGTTGTAGTTTTCGTGTCCCGTCCTCATGTTGAGAGTTTGAATGTTCGGGAGAGTAGTCCACTTCCAGATCGAGGCGACGTCTAGTGGCAAGTGACGAGACTGCCGATGACGATAAATTCTCTTTTGTAGAGGTTTTTAGGTATGGGTGAGCTCTCACCGACTCTATGAGTGACTATCGTGTTTGTGGTTTTATGGAGATAATAGGGTTTTCCCGTTTTGGACGTTTAGTTGAAAGCCGGCTTGCCTGATCCGTAAATCCTTTCTAGGAAATTTAATGGACTCGCCCTTAGGAGAGTCTCAACCGGGTAAATTTACATTGGGCGTGTGGTCTCCCTTGTGGAGTGGCGCTTAAGCCACATGTTTTTAGAGACGGATCGCCCGGGCTGGCTACACAGTTTTTAAGAATAGGATGAAGTCACTTTAAACAGTCTGTATGGCTAAATAGTCAAAGATGGTGGTTAAATAAATATAAAATATAAATCACCAAGGCACGGGTAGTCCCTATAGAGAATGTACAAATATGTCTTAAAAATCTAGATTCATTATCTAAAATTCCATCAGATTAAATTAGCTGGAAAACTATTGAAAACTTCCTGAAAAACCTACAGTCTTGAAAGAACATTCAATTTATAAACAGTTGGAGATCCTTAGAACTTGATCAACCTGAAGTCTTGGTTAAATAATCAGAGAACTTTACATCTTCGTTCATATGGAGATCTTTTGAACATTTCCTGCTGCCTATCAAGGATGTATGAAAGAATATCCTGTAACTTATGCAACGATTCCTGAACACGCATATTTCGTGTACTTCTTGCAGGCTTCATCAGTACCAAGTACTCAAGTAAGAGGTTCGACAAATTTAACGGATTGATGTTTTCAGAACTTTTCCAATTTCCTTGTTTCTACGAATTTTTCTAGATCAATGAAGCTCCCAGAGTTTCTACTAAGTTACCTCAATTTCTAGAATGTTCTCTGATCTTATTAGAAATCCTTGAAGTTTTACAGAGTTTCCTGAAGTTAAAGAAAAATCCCTGAGCTCATGGCCAGTTTGTAGAGCCTGAAGACGTTTTATTATGCAATCGATATAATACAATTTCTCAAAATTGCTTCTTCTAGTTCAGAACATACAAGAAGTAGTCAACATAAAGGACTTAAAAAAATCGTTGTTCGGTGTTCAATTTTATTAATCGCTGTTCAATAGTAACATTGACTATTCAATAGTAACATTGACTTGACAAAATACCGGTGAGTAAAAAAAAACACCAACAATTCTGGGGGGGGGGGCAGATAATTCTTGAGGGGTCCCCCCCCTTGGCACCCCCATTAGCTACGCCAATAGTTATAACCAAACCTACCGAAGCCCTATCAATCAGCTGAATAAGATAAATTTAACAAGCTGGCGACAAAACTGCTGAGGTGTCTTCCGTCGTTACACAGCAAAAAATAAATTTTAATATGCACTTCAATTCTGTCGAAAATCTCATGAAATTTTTATGGTTTCAAAAATTAACAATTGATTGATATTAAAATTAATTTTTTGCTGTGAAGGGTTGTTATTCGCTAACCGTCGATAGCGTCAGCGTTAAAGTCTACAATGGAGAATTTTCAGACGTGGTTAAAGCAGACGTTATCGAAGGTTATCGATTAACAACCCTGAACGAGACTAACACGTCAGACAAATATAGGACAGTTACGCTTTTATAGGAAGTACATTATGCAGTCAACTTACATATTTTAGCTGTGTGCTGCGTCTTTTTGTTTTGATTTTCAGTAGGTGCCAAATCCAGATAAGGGAGTCAACATTCGATAGTCTGGACATTATATTGTAGGATTAGCCCCCCATTCCTGTAAAGTTAACTCATTGGATTTTCAAAATCATGTGCAAAAATCAACTTGCAGCTCAATGCAAAATTGAATTAATTGACCATATGATCTAAAGTGGATTTCCGGATCAACTGACGTGAATGGTCTAGGCGACGATGAATCCAGAGATGTGCGTTGTTTGAGCATCGGAGACGCTCTCGAGACCTTTTCTTTGAATCTCGAAGGGAGCTACGCCAAGATGATGGACTTTCGTGTCTGCTATTTAACAACGCGTTAGAAGGTGTAATCGGAAGAGCTAGGATGGGAACTGGGACACGAGTGGTACGATGTTCAGGAAGTCCATCTAGCAGCATGGCTTAGCCGATGACATCGACCTCACGGCACGGAACTTTGAGACGATGGCGGAAACGTACATCAGACTGAAGGCTGAAGCTAGGCGGATTGAACTTGCCATCAACGCATCGAAGACAAAATTCATGAAAGGAAGAGGTTCTACACTAGAAAAAATCCACACATAACTAATAGAAAATTTCTATAAAATATTAAGCATAATATTCATTTGGCCACACATAATTAGATATCATGGAACAAAACACATACAGATTATGTGTCATATAAACAGTATGTGTGATCACATATAGAGATGATATGTGCAAGTGAGATTTATGTGTAAATCTAATTGCAATAATAGGGAAGACAATGTTAGCCTCGCACCCCGTGTTCAGATTGACGATGACGAAATCGAGGTGGTAAGTAAGTTCTTGTATTTGGGTTCACTGGTGACCGCCGAAAATGATACCAGCAGAGAAATTCAAGGACGCATTATGGCAGGGAATCGTGCCTTTTTTGGATATTAAAGGACGCTCCGGTTGAATAAAATTTACCGTCACACGAAGTTGACTGTCTACAAGACGCTGATTGGACAGGTGGTCCTCTACGGCCACGAGACCTGGATTATGCTCGTGGTGGACTAACGCGACCTTGGTGTTTTCGAACAGAAGGCGTTACGTACCATCTACGGTGGAGTGCACGAACTGTATCAGCTGCTGGGAGAACTATCCATCATCCAATATGCAAAAAAATAGTGACTACGCTGGGTGGGTACGTCATAAGAATGCCTGACGACGACCCAATGGTTCTCGAAAGTGACCCAACAAGATCAAAAAGAAGAAGTTTGCAGCGGGCAAGGTGGATTGACCAAGTGGAAGGCAACATGCGGACTCATCGCATACTACGAGACTGGTGATCCTGATAGAATTCAATAGAAAATGCATCAGAAAGCTCTTGGTCGTGATTGTTTTCAGCAGTCCCGGTTTCGGTTTCGATATCGGTCTTGATGTTTGTGCTACCCATAAAGCCCTCATTTGCTAGATGCTAGAAAATCAAATTCCTTCTTCAGCCCTTTTACAGCAGCCAGCCCAAGTAACATGAAATACTACAAAGCAACTATAAAACAACATTTATAAAACCTTGGTCAAGGCTATTTTGTCATTAATGCATCCCCCAAAACCTCATTAAGACTAGAATATGTCTAGTTTGCCCACCTTGGAGAAGGTTCTGAAGGGTGTATTCTCGAAGCTCTTCAAGATTGATTTACTGCAGAAGCTTATATGACGAACGCATTGAGAACCATGTGAAAGTTATATTA
This sequence comes from Ochlerotatus camptorhynchus, assembly GCF_037179485.1. NCBI lineage: Eukaryota > Metazoa > Arthropoda > Insecta > Diptera > Culicidae > Ochlerotatus > Ochlerotatus camptorhynchus. The sequence goes on along the minus strand of NW_027040507.1, from coordinate 2,908,551 downwards.
AAAGGAATTTAGCAACAATAAAAACCCTTTCCGAGCCAGTTCCCCTTGCCGCTTGCTAAATTCACTAAGAAAGCATCAATCAAGATAGAAAAGGATTTATGAATCCGATCTTATCAAAATAATTAAAATAGAAACTGATGGTATAAAAATCTTGTTGAATTTCAAATGTATTACAATAGTTCTCTTTAAGTGGCCTAGTTTTATGTGCCTTATTATATGTTATGTGAAATGTACGTGAAAACATCGAAAAAAATAAGTCCGCTCTCGTAAAACTTCGTTTTACTAATTATTTTACATTGAAAAAAAAAAAAAATCTTCACATCGAGCTTGGCATACTTTTTTTTATGATTCTCGCAATTAAATGTTTGCTCATTGCTAAACTTACCAAAATAACGGCGCCGGTGGTGTAGTGGTAAGCGTGATTGCCTCTCACCCCAGCACGCCTAGGTTCAATCCCAGTCGGCGCCGCCGGGATGTTCTGAGGCATAACATCTCTGATCACGCCTTCCTTCGGATGGGAAGTAAAGCCGTTGGTCCCCGGTTCATGAGTTTGATGGGTCGATAGGTAGGGTCCAGGTGTGGGAGCTGCCTTCCTGGCACGTCAGTTGCATTGGTGCTCAGCACGGAAAACAAGATCGACGGAAAAAACAAACCAAAGAAAAAAAAAAAAAAACTTACCAAAAATTTTTTAAAACCAAGGAAGTATAGATTGAAAATTGAAGATTGTAAAAAACAAGCAAAGTTATTGTAACATGGCGGTGGCATAAAAATTAATTTTCTTCCTGAATTTTCCTTACTAAAAAAAAAACTTGCAGGCTGAATTGTACTTATCTAAAGCCATTTTGCTTGATTCTAACCCGTTCAGATTTATGTCAGCATTTATGCAGGCAAAAAAGTTTCCTGCAAAAAGTTAAACGTCAAAGTATGTTTATTCTTCGAGATTTCCTTGTCATAAATTTGGCTTTTATTAACTACGAGGAACCATCTTTCTAGCTCAATTTGTAATCAGAGTAATTGGTGTGTTTATGATGCACTTTAAGCAACAATAAATAATTTTTGAACTAATGCAAAACCTAATGGTTTTATGGTTGATTTTATATTGATAGAACACGTTTATAAAGTATTATATGAAGACATTAATAAACAATTGCTATTAACATTAATGCTTGATTTACAGAACAGTTTAAAGGAGAGATTGAGAACTGTTTTAAATTTATTATTAAAACAAGACAGTTTTTGATTTTCTTGCCGATTGTTCATTGCCAATATAAAATCATCATAAATCGGAGTGGACGCCAAATGATTACTTGAGAGCATGTTGGCTCCATTGTCGCATTTGCATATTTGCTCAACTGTAACTCCATTCGTCTGAAAAACCTCTAAAATTTTAATATAAGAGCAAAACGGTGGTGATTGATATTTAGTTAAATGTTGGCTCATGTTGTTGAAAGGAGATTCTCTTATTTCCGGAGGTTTCACGTAAGTATCTCTATTTACAGGTCCGCTCAACCCCCTTTGGCACTGTATAAAGGGCAGTATGTTGACTTGAATAACAAAATCTGATCATTATTTTTAATAGAATCGGGGACAAGGCAAGACCTACATTAGGGTGCTTCATTTAAAAAAGTGATGAATTTCTGATAGGCCACTCTCCAGTTCGATTCAAAACTTCAGAATAGGATCCTGTGCAAAAAATGGTAAAGATTGTATGGAGATTTCGGTGCATTAGTATGGGAAATTTTTGTATTTGCACTTACATTGCTCTCACTTTGGTTGCAGTTCTTCAAGCGTTGAAAAATAAAATAAAATGTTGTTTTCATCCCAATCATTAACAAGATCAAGGTTGCTTCCACTCACCTGCTGTCAAAAATTTATTTTCTTAATTATGAAATCATTAGATACATTGTACTTGCATAACAAGAAGAGGGTGTTAAGTGTGTTTTTGATACGTAAAACCTGTCAATTTCGCTTTCGGAGCTTCACAATCAGCGATCTTATGATTCGAGTGAGCGCTCACGAACCATGAAATCCCGAACAGGAACGAATATCTCGATACCTTAAATTGGTATGGATGAGCCTGACATAAGAGGTAAAATACCAAAAAATAATTCCAAAAATATGTCCCCACAATACCATTCCAATACCAAATTATGATAATGCAATACCAAAACAATACCACCCAGGTATTCTTTTGGTATCCAAATATCAATTTTTGGTATTTACAAAGTATTTTCCATGTAAATTTTTGGTATTAATCTTTGGTACTTTACCTCTTATGTCATGCTGGTAAATAACAAATTTTGGTATCAAATCAGAATTAGGTATTCATAAGTTATTTTCTCCTACTCGGGATTGCTGATTATGACGTACTCAAAGCAATATTGACAGGTTTTATGCGTCAAATACATGCCTCACGACCTCTTTTTGTAACTTACAAGTATTAATTCTGGATTCTGGATCGCATAGTGAGCGATCGGAGGTCTTCCTGTACAATGGGTCCGATCATGAGTGCGTCGTTCAAGGATGGTCCATTCGGTGTACGGCACGACGCATCGAAGACCACGCGCACTTTCGTAGTGGTGCTATGGTGAAGGATGTTGTAGTTGCTGATAATCCTGCACAAGTTCCATGTGACCTAGCTGAATATATTCGTCCATGAAGTCTCGGTACTGATTGCAGAGCTCATCGTTTCGAGCAAGCTGACCTTGCAGAAGATGGAAGCGACGAATAGCCGTACGACGATTGTTGCCTAGGTTCGCGAGAATGTCTTCCTTCAGAGGCAGAGAAACGATGTAACGACCTTCGGGAGTTCGAGAGACCGTTCGACGAAAGTACTCTTCACATGCAGTTTCCTCCACCGAGTAACAAGTTCTTGAGCTGTCCTCTTCAAGCGACCAGAATTTCTCCATGAGATTGTTCAAATCGGCAACAGTAGCGACGTTGGCAACTATCGGAGTGATTGATGGGCACTGAGTGTTCTTCCCGGAGACGACCCAGCCGAAGACAGAATTGATGAGCGTAGGCAGACCAGGACCAAGTTGGATTCTACCCGAGACTTTGAACAATTCAAAGAAGACTTACGCACCTAGAATAAGATCAATTGGGCTGGTTCGGCAAAAAGCAGGATCTGCTAGTTGAATACCAGGTGGAATCTCCCAAGACGATGTGTCGACAGCAGCTGACGGAAAATCGATTGCGACTTTCGGCAGCACGAGAAATTCAACGGTGGTGTTATAGTCGCAAATACGAGATCGGATTTTCGAGAGGAACTTGAAGCGCGATTCCGTGGAAGATTTTCGGCAATAGGAAGGTGGATTCGCTTACGCCGGACCTTAACAAGTTGCGAAAACGTTTCTGTGGCGAAGCAACATTCACTGCCTGAGTCTAGCAGCGCTCTAGCAGCATGTTCCGTCCCATTATCGTCGACTACGATGACTACAGCTGTGGCGAGCAGTACTCTTTTGTGTCCGTGTCCAGCGGAAGCGTAACTGACCTGCTCGTTGAGGGTTGCTGATACCGAAGCGGATGGTTGTTCGATTGATTGTTGGGTTGAATTCTCCTTCGGGTGAGGCATGTCAGCAACTTTCAAGTTAGTTGCAGCGGAACCTTGGCAAAGCTGAGTGTGATGGTGACCTCTACATTTGCGACAAGTGCTCGAAGACGGACATTCCTTGGCTATATGTCCCTTACGCAGACAGTTACGGCACAATTGGTGACGACGAACTTCTCTATCCTTCTCCTCAGCGCTCAATTTTGAAAAAAACCATACATTGGTACAGAGGGTGATGATCCGAGCAAGCAACACACTTTCGTTGGTTGGTTGGACTTGCTCCGTGACTGGCAACCACTCGTTGAACCAGTTTCTTGGATAAGTTGATCGGTGATGGAGTCTCGGTGGTCTTTCCGATGGTTTGAAGAACCGAAACTCGGCGTTGAATGAACGTCGTTAGATTCTGGAACGATACGGCGTTGAGTGTCGATGCGTGTTCTTCCCAATCCCTCCGGGTAGTGGGATCTAAACGGATGCTCAGCATGCGGATCAGCAGAATGTCCCAGTATTCCGTTTTCTCCCCGAGCTGATGAAGGACTTTCACGTTGGCTTCGAACTTTTCGACCAGCGAGTGAAGCTCCGAAGCGGACTCTTTTTTAACTGAGGGAAATTCGAACAGCGAGACTGCTTTAGGCGTACGGGATTCTGGTAGTGGTCCAATAGCAGATTCCAGGCGACCTGGTAATTGTTGGCACTAATAGCGATAGTTTGCACGAGCTTCAAAGCATCCCCAAAGAGCGACGAGCGAAGATAATAAAATTTCTGGATGTTCGACAGTTCATGCGAAGAGTGGACCAACGAAACGAAGAGGTGGTGGAATTTCAACCATTGGTCGAGATTTCCGGCGAAAACTGGCAGTTTTATGTCGGGCAACCTTACATGCGACGACATAGGGCTTTGCGTGGTTAAAGAAGAAGACGAAGAAGTGCGTGGCGACGTTGGTTAATTTTTATTGACGGCGAGCAGGAATCCCTTTACCCTGAAGTAGGACGTCTCGAATTCAATACGTTCCTTTAAGTGAGCTTCGATTGCCGCTTCATCCAGCGTTTCGAGCTCGGCTTGCATGGCATTGAAATCGTTCCAGATGGCCACAAGGTGCTCCAACCGGACGGGAACCTCGTGAGCACCAGTATCCTCCTGGTAGCCATCGACGAACGACTTGCTAAGTCCGAACGAGGTTAGGAGGCTCTTCTGCCTCGTCTTCAGCGATTTAATTCGCCGCTCGTTTGACATCGGGTAGGAATGTGTTGAAGGGTTGAGTCGGATCTGAAAGCCACAGACCGCGCAGCTCAAAAGGGCAATGAATAGCAAGATTGGAAACCTAATTACCTGATATCAGACAAGCAATGCCTTGTATTTTTATCCAATCGTTGCTAGGAGCAAAAGAACCTAGATGTGGAGCGGGTAACCTCAACCTGGTGCGGCACGTGGTGTATACTCTCAGTAGGGCAGGCGGATGACCGGAGTTCGACGGTATCCGGTTCGAAGGACCACTTTGTCGGTAGCACAAAGATGAGCAACAGAACGGCGATGATGAGGTATGATGCAGGTAAGTATCAACTTTCCCTATCTTTCCAGTTTCCCTAATAATACATCCAGTTCACTTTTTATTCATACAAAATTATCTAGCAATCAATTCTTCACCTTGTTTACGTTTCACCAACGACGAATCGAGCTTTTTATATCCGAGGGGTGATCGGAAGTTCTTTTTCCACCATGTTGCCATTTCCGAAGGGCCGTTAACGTCATCCTTCAATGGTTGTCGGAGTCGGTCGACCTATCAATGTTCGAGGGGATCGGCGATGTCCACGTTGCAGGTTGACATGTAGGTGGTTCTGCGATGATCTTTCGTGATGAATAATGATGATGCACGAACAACCATTATAACACCTAATGATTTAATAATTCCGAAAAAAAATAATAATAGCAAGTGAGTGGAAGCAACCTTGGTTGTGATGATATTTGCATTGTGGTCTCGCACATATTCATCTGTCAATTAACCTATTTTGTATTTTTTTTTTTCGCGATTATATCCTTATAAATATGTTGATTGCAACGACAATAGGCTTTTTAGCAATTGTGATAACATCAACACGTTAATTTTTATCAACAATTGGCCAAGTTAGAACGATAAACGGTAATTATTTATTATTTATTATTTAACCATCATAAATCTTTACCATTTTGGCACAGGTTCATATTTTGGTGTTACAAATCGAACTGTAGGGTGGCATATCAGAAGTTCATCATTATTTTTTTTAAAAACGGAGCACCCTAACCTGCTTAATCATTCATCAACTCAATTACATACTTCATCCACAGAAGAATTGAATCTCCAGAGGCCATTCTACCATTCAACGAGCAATTTCAATTTACATTCCTGTCCTCGCCATTCGGAAATTTCAATTATTGAGTTGAGGAAAATCTCATTTATGTGCAAAATAGAATTAGCTGCCGGTTTGCAGTCAAAGTGACTGCTGCAGTTATAGCATCGCATGGACGGACGCAGCGGAAAAAAGAAGCTAAGCTTCTAAACGACAGAATAAAAATTTTAAAATGCCGCGGACCCAGCGATGCGACACAAAGGCAATAATTTATGAATAAAGCTATATTTTGTCGGGGCATCACGAGAGCAGCAAGAGACTGACCTGCAGCAATGCGACCGACTGCTGAGCTGGAGCTGCCCATCGCTCATATCTACCAAAACATGTAGGTGTATATGCATACATCAGGGGGCACCTGGAGGAATCTGACTGTGTTGGCTGCCACCGACCGCCACATAGCTATAATATGGCATCAGAAGCAGCAGCAGCAACAACAACAACAACAACAACAACAACAGCGACAGAAAATGGCGAGTCGTGGAAAATGTTTAATTTCCCACGCGAATTTGGTTTGTACTAGGAAAATGGAGTCGCTTCGAAACTGTAGCGCAGTTTATTCATGGGAAGAAAAAAGAAAATACGAGCAGTCACGTGCGTCGGTGTGAGTTTATGTTTGGTGAGTAAGCAGCGATAGAACGCTGGAATTATACTGCTCTCGACGCGCTATCCAATGGTGTTTGTTGTTGTTTCGTTTTAAGTTGCTCCCACATGCATGCCATCATGCAAATTTATTCACATTTAACAACACATCCCTATTCAGGCCGGATGTGAGCACGTGCGAGTGTGCGTGTGCGTAAGTGGAATACATTACATTCGAGACAGGACAGGATATTTTTAAAACACAAAGTAAACGTTGATGAAAATATCCAGCTAATTGGCTTAAGCCTCGTCCGGAATCATGTAGCGCGATTCTCTTCATATTGCACTGATATATTTGCGTATATGTAGGGTAACTGATGATGGTTGGACCTATTTAGGCCGGTTTCACACGACGTCAACATTCATATCGTATTTTTTATTTATGAATTCAACATATAATTATAAAAAAATGCGTAATTAAGGGAAAGATCTACCTTTTTTGTTTCTTATAATAAAATAAAAAATTAAATATTATGAACAAATGATTTTATAAAACGTTTTTATTTGGCAAAGAATTATGATGTTGGTTGGACCTATACTGATCTTGGTTGGACCTAAAAAATGATGATGGTTGGACCTATTTTTGCAAATGCTAGTTTAGCCCATATTTGTTCAAAAACTTTGTTTAGAGCTGATGAAAAAACCATTTTTATACAGTTTTTATGAATTTGCTATTTTTTTTTTTTTTTTTTTTTTTATTATAGTCACTTTAACGCACTTGGGTCATTCGTGACTTGTCCGGGGGTGAGATTTGAACTCGTGACTTTGGCGTGAGAGGTATGAATGCTACCCACTACGCCGCAGTCGCCCCCGAATTTGCTATTTAAAAAATCAAGAAATTTGAGTTTAACTTCGTTTTTAAAAAAGTTCACTTTCCACGCATTAGCTATTCATTATTGCTCATTTTCTCGGAAATCCTTGACCCGATTTTGAAATTTTTTAACGTCAAACTATAGGTATCGTGGTCTCATTGAAAGCTATCGAATATTTTTGGAATCGGTCAACTGGTTCCGGAGATATGACCGGAACAAGTTTCAGGGTGTACATGGACCCAATTTTGACATGGAAGGAATAAAACCTATCATGCTTAAAACATAATTCCGGTTTTAAAGTTTTTTTTTTCTGCTAGGAGTTTTTTTTTCGGAAATAAGCTTCAGTTAGCAATTTTTAGTTTGTTAACATTTTATTTCAAGTTAATTCACACACAGAAGGTGTATGAAAAGTGCTTAATGTAAATTCATATTAACAGATTCTTTTGGCGCTTTCGAGGTAGTTCGGACTTGACTTTGACTTAAATGATCTATATTTCTTGAATTTGTGTGGTTTACATGTATAACTTATCAAGTGACACAGATGCGTCTTTTCAACTTTAGTTCCTGTGAAATTTCAATTATTATTAATTACAGTTCCTAGTCCTATCAGGCCTGTTTTAGAGAATGACCACCTTGGTGGGATTGGTTTGTTTGAAAATTTAAAAAAGGAGACTACTAATAACTACTATTTACAACTACAACTAACCTACAACTACTATATACACCTAACCTACTATATACAAATTGCTTATCAAAGCATGTTCTGATAAATTACATTTTTGTGCAAATTTAGTCTTAATTTCGTTAATTCTGGAATCTGTTTTGGCAATGCCTGCCTCTTCGTGTAAATTTGTTATTCTAGTGTCAAAAGGACGATCAAGTACCATCCTCAGCACTCTATTCTGAGTGACCTGGATTTTGTTCCTGTGAGTCTGTGCACATCATTCCCACACCGGAGCTGCGTAGAGGATCGCAGGTGCTATGATTTGTTTGTAGACGGCCAGTTTGTTCACCCTTGAGAGGCGGGATCTGCGACAAATCAGCGGATACAGACACCTAACCAAGACAGAACACTTGACTACTGTTTTCTCTACATGCGAACGGAAGAGGAGCTTTTCATCGAACAACATCCCGAGATAGGTTACTTCGGTGGACCACTCAACCCTTGTGCCATCCATGATTACAGTACAAGATGGGGCCGGCTTCAGTTTGGGCGATTGCCGATGGAGGAACATGATCGCTTGTGTTTTGGTGGCATTGATTTTGATTTTCCACGTGGTGGCATAATCAGCAAAGGCGTTAAGGCATCGTTGAAGTTTGTTCGTTAATTCGCGAGGCATCCTTCCTTTAACGGCTATTGCGGTATCATCTGCGAACAGGAAAAACACGCAACCGTCACCGAGGGGAGGAATGTCGGAAGTGTAAATGCTGTAAAGCAAGGGGCCCAGCAGACTACCTTGCGGGACTCCTGCTGGGATCGAAAACGTGTCTGAGAGACAACCATTCAACGATACCTTAAACGACCTTTGCTGAAGGTAGTTACGGGTGATTTTAATAAGATGTAAAGGAAAGTTGAAGTTACAAAGCTTGTACACAAGTCCATCATGCCAAACATTGTCAAACGCCTTTTCAACGCCTAACAAGGCCATGGCTGTGGACTTGGATACAGCTTTGTTACTTCGGATGTTATTCATCACCCGTACTAGCTGGTGATTGGTGGAGTGCCCCTTTCTGAACCCAAACTGTTCCGGAAGGAGAATGTTATTTTCCTCGACAAACTTGAGCAAACGATTGAGAATGAGTTTCTCGAACAATTTGCTCAGCGCTGAAAGGAGGCTGATTGGTCTGTAGCTTGAAGACAATGTTGGATCCTTACCGGGTTTGCGGATTGGTATGATTTTTGCTATTTTCCAGATGCTTGGAAAGAAGTGCAGTTCCAAACATCTGTTGAAGATAGCGGTTGGAAGAGACTGCACTTTCATGCTGAGTCTCTTCAAGATCAAGTTAAATATACCGTCAAACCCGGGAGCCTTCATGTTCTTGGTGCATTTCAGCGCTGAGCAAATTTGTTGTACTGTAATCATATCCGCCGGAGGCACGACACAAGGGGAGACATCTAGGTTTTGAACGCATTGCGCAACCTGATCATCGAGCGGACTTTGGATAGTCGAGCCAAGCAAATGCGATGAAGCGACATGCTTGCCGATCGCATTTGCTTTCTCCTGTGGGGTAATTAAAAGCCGATCGTCATCATTTTCGACTTTGAGAGGTGGAACGGGTTTGGGATGATTTTTCAGGACCTTGGCTACCTTCCAGAATGGTCTGGAGCGGTCGACCAGATTCTGGACAACACGCCCGAAACTTTCATTTCGGAGTGAGTCCATTCTGGAAGCAATCTGCCTGTTCAGAACGGCCACTTCAAGTTTTTTGCCCAGATCTCCAGTCCTCTGAAACTGGCGTCTACGAACATTTCTCAACCGAATAAGTAAATGGGTGTGGGAATCAATAGCAACAAACTTACCCCTCACAGGAACTTGTCGAACACACGCCTCGTCAGCCACGGATATGGCCTGTTGGAGTCCTTCCAACGCCCGGTCGATGTCATCTACGGTGTCGAGCAGTGGATTTTCATCGATGTTGCTGTCCACCATTCGACCGTACTGCACCCAGTTGACATGGTGGTAGTCTTTACGCAGGCAGCTTCTAGCAGGAACTACGTTGACACCGACTTCAGTCACCACCGGTTGGTGGTCGGAGCTGAGATCGTTGTGCGCCTCCGGCTTGGATAGTCCGATGTTTGACAGGAAAAAAGTCTAGCGTGGAGGGATTTCCCGCCGGAGAGATGAAAGTTGGTTCGTCCGGAAATTGCACTGTGTACAGTCCATGTTGTGCGTGGTCGAACAATAGACATCCGTTTCGGTTCCTCTGGTAGTTCCGCCAAGCTTCATGACGGGCGTTCAGGTCGCCCCCAACGATGAATCGGGAGCTAGTACGGGTGATGGCGGTCAGGTCCTTCTTGAATTGGATTCCTAATCCGTTGCTTGCGGTACACTGGCGTGGGTAGTAAACAGCGATGAACCGGACGTTTCCAGTTGGTGATTCCACCTCCACACTAATGGCCTCGATGATAGAAGTGCGGATGTGGGGCAGAGTGCAAAACTTGATTCCCTTTCTGACGATGACCGCTACACCACCCCCCCTGGAGCTGGTGCGATCAAGCCGGATAATGTTGTGGTCAGGCAACCAGAAGCTGTCACCGAACTTTAGGTGGGTTTCGGTTAGAAGACCCACGTCGATGCTATGCTTGCGGAGGAAGTCGGCAAGCTCAATCTGTTTAGCTCTTACAGAGCAAGCGTTCCAGGTAGCGATGGTTAGCGGTTTAGACACCATATTGGATGATGAACTTACCGAGCACTTGGATCTGTTCGGGCTTATTGCGGCACTTACGTAGAGCACCGGTCATGTTGATAAAAATCTCCATCAGTTCGTCTGCTGAGAACAGATCGGGATTGTTTGTTTGAGCTGTTGGTTGCCTCCAGAATCCAGGGGGGGATGGAGAGCTTTGTCCAGCAGAAGATCCAGACGTTTCTTGAGGGGGCGTGGATCGCACCCTGGGATTCGCTTGTCCATGAAGAGGTGGAAAGTCCTCTGTCCTGAAAGCCGGGGCCTTATCCTTCCTTCGTGCTGGTTGATTGTTGGTGGACGCTTGATTTCGGATGCGCTTGAAATCCTCGCGTTTAGGGCACTGCTTGTTGGATCCTTGGTGAGCACCACCACAGTTGGCGCATTTGGACGCCACAGCTTCATCCGCAGCACATTCGGAGGTAGCATGGTCTTGAGCGCAATTTCCGCAGCGTGGCTTAATGTTGCAGTTGCGGGTACCGTGTCCGAAGTTCAGACACCGCTGGCACTGAGTCACATCACGATGGCCGCCGCGGTATGGCTCCCAGCGAACGATGATGGAATTGATGGACCGGATGGCTTTCAGTGCGTTGAGCGTCACCGTTCCCTTCTGGAAGTGTACCAGGAAAAGGCTATCCGGATACGCCTTCACATTCTCGTCTCTTCTTGTCATTCGATACACGGCACTTGGGGCCAGCTTGTACCGGTCCCTGATTTCTGATTCGATAAACTTCGGGTCGAAGTTTGGTAGGCCCCTGATGACGACCTTGAACGGCTTCTCACCGGGAATGTCGTGGGTAAAGAATTCCACCTTGGAAGTCCTCAGGTGGGCGACGACCACGTCAAACTCCATTTTGGTACGGAGAATCACTTTAGTGCCGACTCTGCCCAACTTGTATTCGGCTTTAACACCCAGCGTCGCTAGATCCGCAATGAGCACATTAAGATGGGCATTTTTCACTACCAATGGAGGTAGCTTCACTTTTACCGAGCTCATTTCGGCAGTATTCACGGTTTCGGCAGCGTCACCGAAATCTCCAACATCGCTGTTGTTCGTCGCAGTGACATCGGACTGGCCTCGATTCTTCTTCCTCTTCTTACTGCGTTTTTCCAACACAGCTGGCTGGATATTCCCATCCATGGGGAGAACAGCAAACCTGTTCGAGGTAGGCACACCGGAGCTTCCTTCTCCGGGGTTCTGGACCTTCGCCGGGCTTCGCGACCGATGCTTCCCCATTACGGGGCACACACACACGCACGACAAACCGCGAAAGAGAGAGCGCGAACACTATCGCAATGAACTTTTCAAACAACTCGAGAGAGCGAGCTAACACCGAACTGAACTGCTTGACGATCAAGCAGAGAATCTGATGATGCGCTTCGCGCGAAATGGTTTGCTTTTATACATTTTTATTCTCTGCATTCGTACCGCTGTGTAAAGTTGACTTCTCGTTCTTGCGTGGGATTGACGATACTGGGAGGAGTCTGCTTCGCTTCACAACAGTGCAAATCGTTTATGTAGGGGAGTGTAGGGAGAATTAATACATAGATTAAACGTTCGGAACCGAACAGACGCACTAAATTTCAGAGGTTATTTGTATTCGATCTTGTCAAAGGTAACCTGGATTGCCCTTCACTGCCGCAAAATAAAAACTTTTTAGCCTTCTCGGCAGCATCGTAAACGAGACTTATTTTCAATCAGGCGGCATACAACCATTGATGTCTTCAGCAAATGATCTGCAACTTTTCTGAAGTTACCTCATCTTTATATTGTAAAATTAGAAAGTTTTATTTTGCAGCGCCACCTGGGGTGGAGTTCCGAACTAAAACTGATCACAACTCCTTGCGCCTTATGATATGCAAAAACTCTTCTGACGACACAATGTTAAAAAATAACAATATTTTAAACGCAAATAAAGAAGTTCACGGTATTGAGCATTCAAACCACTGCCGATTCAGTTATGGGTTTCTCAATTCTAAGTAACGAATTACATTTAACTTATTTTCACGTGCCATCGTCAATCAAATTATGAAAAATTGTGGACATTAAAACACAACAACGAGTCCACTGTTGTTCCATGTTCTTTCCAGTGCCATAAAAAAACTCCTTGGTCTTATAAAAGAAATGAAAACGGGTCATCTAAATGCAACCGCACGTTCCAGAAATGTTTAATTAGTGCTAACAAATTACCGTTTTTGAGTACCTACCTACCTACTCTCTTCGTTCTTAAACAAGAGCAGTGAAAAAATAAACCCGAATCATAATGACCCTGTTGAGAGAGTGGAATAACTGCTGGAGCAAAAAAAAACCTAGAACTTCGAACATTTTTCGACTGATATTGAATTTCATCGCTGCCAAAGACACGAGAATTCTAGTTTCTTAATTAAAGAGTGGAACATTCCACTTCGCTCCCATCGTGATACGGTTATTCGAGCTGGAAATTAGATTCACACAATTTCGGATGCGACATGGAAGCATGACAATTTAGCAGAGCATGTCACTCGATGCGATAGCAATGTCAGCTCCCAACTTCGAATGGCTGCGATAGCGAGGTGAATGAGATCTATAATTACGGTACGGGTTCGGTGCACTACGCCATACCGAGTTTTGCTGACTAGCTACTGCAGTTGCTCTCATTGGGTGAATGAAGATAAGGTGACGGTTGGTATGTTTTATCATACCTACATATCTGGGGAATGTAAATTTTCATATCCGAGTCCTCTGCTTGCTAGCGTTCATCATTTTGAAAGTCTCACTGACCTCGTTATCAACATCATCAACTGGGGCATTATTTCACCCTGCTGTGAACTAAAAAAGCTTACCATCGTTGCTCTTTTAATTTTTGTCACAGTTTCACAGCACGAGCCTTTTTCCTCCCAAAGCGGTCGCAACCTACAAAAGACAGCTTAAGTGAACCACCGACTGACTACGCAGTGACAGTCGAGGAAAAAACCCATTCCCAGCGTCACACAGCATGATGCCTCTCCACCCTATAGGGTAGGACAGGCCAAAACGCACCCCTGGGGTAAAATGGCTCCTCGCGATTCTATATACCTTTCCCATTATTGCACAGCATTAAAAGTTCAGATTGGCACATCAAATCAGGGGAGCATTATGGACGGTTCTCCCCCACTTAGGATTAAACCTCGAAACGAGGACAGCCAACGCAACATAATGGTTATGCTCTATTTACAACTACACACTCACCCTATTGCCTTCCCCTGTCGTGAAACACACAAAGGTCTCTTGCGAAGAAACGCGCCAAAAGCAGCTTTTTACGTTATCATTGCTCATTTCAGTGGCATGGCTCTGGACCACTGATGCCGCCTTTTTCATCTGTAGTTTCAACGATTTCAGCTTCAAAAATCTGTACAGAATTATTTATTTTTTCATTTAAAATCTGTATTTTTTACAAAAATCTGTAAACTGTAAAAAATCGATAAATGTGGCATCACTGCTCTTGACTTGATCTGTCGTTCGGGCACGTGTCTCCGATCGTCCATTCCGTCAACTGCAGTAAGCTCATTTCCGGTCACAGAATTAGCGTTGGCGAAAAAAGATGATACACCAACCGGAACACTAATACCTACTCGATGGCCCATCCTTGAGGCACAGCCGACCCAAAGGACGTCGATGCTGCGTTCCTGGAATGCGAGTCTTTTAGTTGGCAAGCGTTTCGTGATGCAAAATAAAAAATAATATAAAAATATCGAGTGCACACCATACCATAAATTGCTATGTTTTGTACGTTTATGTGCTTTTATGAAATTACAAACCGTAAAAATAACAATAACAGTGGCTGGAGACAGATAATATTTGAAAGCTTATCCCATGCATCGGCTGCCAGCCACCATGGCAGGCAGTAGCTAGTTGGAAGCATTGAAAACTTTGGCGGAACAAAAAAATAATAATAACAAAATGACCGCTTGGCGACCACATGCTGGCTGTGGTTGAATGAATAATATTCACGACAGTTATTTGCTGTCCGGAGAGAGAATGATGCGATAAAGGTTTAATTGCTGTGCTTGGAATTGTTCCGCTGGTTATCGTTTTGGCAGTTGGATTCATTCAGTTGATGGTTGAAAATGGCATTTCAGAGTCAATTTTCTGGTTTTGACTAGTTGATTTTTATAGGGAATTGCAGTTACTAACTGACTGTGAAGATATGTGCGTTGGGTTGATGAGTTTCAAATGTCGGAAACAAACAAACAAATTACGGAGCCATTCCGGTTTTGCCTTCTCTCTGCTTTATATGAAATCAATCGAATGAATACATTCAATTTAGACATCCGTTAGGGATCTAAGAATTCTATGAAAAATAGTCATGGAAGGATTGGTACAAAATTGTGGAAGATAATAGCAAATGAAGTCGTGTTTGTATTGCGTCTGACCTTGCGATTCGTTTGGAACCTCATTCATGGAGTTTTTAATTTAAGTTTCATCGTTCAGTGTCACCTTGTGGAACAGTTATTGATTTTAAATGTCTTTTGGTGGAGAATGATGTTATTTTAATCGATTTTAAATTCAAACAGTGGGACTATAAGGATAAATGTAAAGATTGCTCACACCAAAATAATCAAAGTTAGTTCAAATCTGATCCCCGGAAAAGTCATGAATGATATAAGAGTCTTATAGTACTGTTTATTCGACCGTCGATAAGTTCGGACGTACTTTTATTTGGCTCCGCGTTTTTAATTGGTGCGATTTTTTTTTTACCTTCTGTGATTCAGTTATTTTTACTTGGATAGATCATGGTTTGCGAAATTTGTGCTTGCGACACTTCTGTCGACTCGGTCATGGGGACGTGTGCATGTTGCCCAAGAATGTTCCACGCTACCTGCATTGGGGTAACTGTACAACGGAACTCACTTCGCAGGAAGGACAGGAAGGTATCGGACTTTACATCTTACATACTACCATGCTGCGAGTCCTGTCAAGAGCTTTTACAGGCAAAACTCGATTTTAAAAGCATTGCTGAACAGCAAAAATCGATCGAAAAGCAACTGAATGGCAATGCGGAGGTGATGCACCGGCTCACGTTTCAACAAGGAAAACCGAACCTCGTTCATGAAGCGATCGATGGCATAGAAATTTTGCTGACTAGTATGAAAAATGAGTTGACCGCAATTAATAAAAATAGCAGTTTAGCTGGCAGTGTCGTTGCCATAAAAAACCACATTACCTCGCTACTTGATACTGCAACGATGTCAACAAAGCAGAATGTTAATGTGGCGGTCAAATCAGTGACGGCAGAGCTATCAACTGACCTACGTAACTTAAATGATGAGGTTAGCCATCTCACCCAGCTCTCTTTAGATACCGCGGCAAGTTGCACAATGCAAACAAATTCAATGTTGGAGCTTGAAATACTCGATGAGGTGAAGGCGCTGTCTGCCAACATAGCACACCATACTGCATGGCTACCATCTTCTCCCGACTTACACCCCAGTTTGGAGGTAGAATTGAACAAGGAAAAGGACGCTGATAGCTCCGGGTGGCGTCTTATAGGTACGAGGAGAGTATGGAAGGCCGATTGGTCTGAATACGATGCGCGGAAATTAAGACGATCGAATCAGCAAAAACAGGCTGATAATGCAAAAAGGCGACGCAAGCGACAAAGCAGAAGGTATCAAAACATCAACAACTTTAGCTTGCGAAATCACCGCAACAATCACAACAACAATAACAACAACAATCGGAGGACAATTTTCGGCTTCAACAATAACCACGGCGACAATAATTACAATAGATCCAATTTGCTCCCCACTGATCGAGAGCTTCTAACTGTGGCAAAGGATCGCTTCTCCAAACCTCCGGTTAACTATACACCGTCGATGCGATTTGAAAAAGGTGAAATATTAAACCCTTACCCGGTCAGCGGTACTGCGAATTCACATTGGCTGGCTAACCCCTCTACATCGACCCAAGCGTGTCTATGTAGACATTCGTGTTTTCGTCGAAATTGACGCTCTCTCCAGAGGAAGTAGATGACAACAGTGTTGCAGAACCGACCGATTTTCAAGATCTGACGACCTCTCAGGACCAAGAAGAAGAGGTAATTAATTTTAATAGTTTTAAGTGTAACAATGTACAAATGAAAGCAAGGAGCTACTCGTCTATTGCCAAAATTTTAACAGAATGAAAAGTGCTTTCAAAGTGAACGAAATTTATAAACAAGTATCAGCATGCAATTTTCATGCAATTTTAGCAACGGAAACCAGCTGGGATGCTGGAGTAAAGAACGAAGAAGTTTTCGGTGATCGATTCAATGTTTTTAGGGATGATCGTGATAAAACGTTATCCAACAAAAAAAGTGGTGGTGGTGTCATAGTAGCAGTTAGTGTTGACTATGAATCTGAACAAATATCATCTTGTAAGTGTAAGGAGTTTGATCACGTTTGGGTCAAATGTTTCATTGGAGATCAAGTTCATATTTTTGCGACAGTATATTTTCCTCCAGAATATGCAAAGCAAGATTCATACGAAAAAAATTTCAAACTAGCTGAAAATATTATTTCGAAATGTGAGGCGGAAGCAAATGTTCACATATACGGAGATTTTAACCAACGCTCAGTGAATTTTATTGTTGATGACGACAACGAATCTTTGTTGATACCGATTATAGGAGAAAATGAAACACTTCGTACTCTGTTCGACAAAAGTGCAGAAATTGGACTCAACCAAATAAATCACATAAAAAATCAAAATAACTGCTACTTAGATTTGTTATTCACTAATATGACTGATGATTTCTGGGTATCAGAGTCACCCACCCCTCTTTCGAAAAACGAAGTGTTCCACACTGCTATTGAATACTCCATATTCATACATGAAAATGATGATGATGATGATGATGGTCCCACCTCTTACCCCTACAAAGGTTTGAGCTGGACGATTTATCTTTAAGATAATTAAATATGACATTTTAACCAGGTTGGCAAACAAAATCGAACTGGTTTCAGTTACAGATATAAATTCCCTCTAGAGTTTACAGTTGCTTCACAGCGATATAAATGTTGAAAAGCTCAGGCGTCCACCTCTTAGTTCGCCTTTTTGTCCACCTAAAATATTCATAAGTATTACAAGCAATCAAGAGTTAATGAACAATCAACAAAGCATCCTATTACACTAGTAACCCCGCAATCTGATGCTATCATAATTTTCAGCAATGTCAGGAATGCTCACGAACCCTCAACATTTGCCAGAAAACTTACAACTAACTCAAGGTATCTTCCAAATAAGCTTCAAAATTGCATTTTTTTTATCAAATGTTAAATTCAGTCCTCTATATCCGTAATACGCGCGCGAGGCTCAAACCTTTGTAGACTACTATTTTTTTTTTTTTTTTACTACTACTATTAAATCATATATCAAAAATCCATCATCACCATCGTGGCGAACAAAATAGTTTTTGCAGTGCTACAATAATTATTAAAAAGTCGTTATAACAGCTATCCATACAAAGTAATCCGTTAAAAAGAACTTCGTCAAGATACATAATTTGTCAATTCATAAAAAAAAAAATCACTGGATAACTGTTCAAAAGACAGTTTTAACGTGTGAAATGCAATGTCTCTTAAATTCTGCTAATGTTGTTGAACGTTTAATGTGTCTAGGCATCGAATTGAAAACATTTATTCCTTTAAAAAATAATGAATTCTGTGAAGCACAAGTCAAGAAATGTGGTGTTCTTATTTCATCCGCGTTTCTAGTATTATATCTATGATAGTCACTTCCTCTTTCAATTCGATCACACAAATATCGAGGCAGCAAACCGTTAACTACTTTAAAAATGAACACCATAGTCAAATATACAATTCTTTGCTTCACCGACAACCATTGTAAGGCGTCTAGCATCAAAGTTGAGGAAGTGAATCTATTACATCTCAAAATCAAACGCATTATTTTATTCTGCAAGCGCTGTAATCTCGATATTTGTGTTGCATTGGACAGAAATAAAATGGATGGGCAAAAGTCTAGATGAGGAGAGATGATTGATTTGTATAGCTGTATTTTACTGGCAATAGTTAAATCGTTTTTCAATCGACATAGAATTCCATACTTCTTGGCAATTTTCTTGATGACATTGTCAATGTGAGAGTTGAACTTAAGTTTGTCATCAATAATCACGCCAAGATATTTAATCTCCTGAACGCGATCAATAGTCTCATCATCAATTACAACAGAGACGTTCTCATTTAATCGATTCCGCGAAATTACCATAAATTTAGTTTTACTTGTATTCAATTTTAACTGCTTACACTTCAACCATCTACTTAGATACTGCAAATCTTCATTCAAGTGTGAGACGGCAACTTCTAAATCCTTAGCTGCAATGAATAACACAGTATCATCTGCAAAAAGGTTAATGTCGCATAATTAAATTCGGCTTTAATCGTTCCAGCAATTTTTTGAATAGGAATCACTAAGGATGCCTTCCAAATTTGTGGCACATGTCCATTCTGCAATGATTCATTAATAAGGTCCAGAAAGATGTGGCCAATGACATGAAAGCAATCTTGAATAACTCTAGCATTAACATTATCTACTCCAGCCGATTTTCCTAATGAAAAACAAATAACTCTAAGTTCATCTAATGTAATTGGGTGAAAAACTTCAAATCTGAAACTACTATTAACTGGCTGTTTTATTTCGTCAGGTTCATCGACCAATTCAATAGATTGATTAATCAATGAAACACTGTCTACGAAATAATCATTAAACTTAGATGCAATTACTTGTTCTGACTGTTCTAATGTGCCATTAAAAGTTATGGACCGCGGTTTGCAATTACTAGGTTTCAATAAAGATTTCAAAATTTTCCATAACTCTTTGCTGTTGTTTTGATGCTGATCAATCTTCCTTTGAACATATTCACAACGAGTTTTCTTTATCGATTGTGAATACTTATTACGCGCGATTGTGTACCTAGTCCAATGATTGTCATTATTAGATCTACAAAACTTTTTGTACCATTTGTCCCTTTTCCGTTTAAGACGCAAAAGATCCAAATTGTACCAGCTGTTCGAGTTTTTCAAAGAAACAAACTTTTGCTCAACTAATTGATTGGTACACGTTTTCAAAGCGTTATTAAGAACAGCTGTAGATTCATCTAAGTTACCGGCCGCGAATGGAAAATCCAGGCTTCTCTCAACAAGATTTGAAACAGCTTGCTTCGAATATTTCCTCCAGCACTTCAATTTTACAAAATTATCGTTATTGTTAACATGGTCTAAGACATTAATCACTAAAGTCTCATGATCGGTTATTTTCAAATCAGTATCCGTAACTGAACAAATGGAATCAAAATTGGAATAAACGTGGTCAATTAAAGTTCTACTGTGCCTGGAAATACGCGTATATTCATTTACCGTTTGCTTTAAATTAAAAAACTTCAAATGATTCGAATTATGGTTATCACGCCAATTAATATTAAAATCACCAGCCAATATATTTAATTTACTAGAATCAAGGAATGTCTCTAGCCAGTTCTCTAAAACTTCAACAAAACGCTGGTCACTAGAACTGGGAGAATGATACAAAACACCATAATTACCCATCTTCATGCCACGCACAACTGTAATGCCCAAGAACCAGTTACCATCGATAACTTCGTTGATTCGAAGGTCGAATTGAATTGATTCTTTGACATAAATAGCAACACCGCCAGTGTGTCTAGAATGTGATAAACAAGCAGCAACAATATATCCCGGAATACTATACTGATCAAAAGCTTCAGTTTCTACAATATGAGTTTCAGATAAGAAAACTAAAAGAGGACGTTTTTCCTCAACAATCTGACGTAATGCTACGTAGTTTGTTGACAACCCCGCAATATTCAAATATAAAAAATCGAATTGATTCACATTCCTGGAACTTGGCTGCTATTTATTGAAACGCAAGCTGCTTTTCTTCTGATCAAAAAGTCTTTTATAAAGCAAACATTCCGAGCTAAATGCGGCATGGTTGACGTCCAAGTTCATTTTTCGTTCTTTATTCGTTTTCAAACAATTAATACATTTCAATACAGTTGACGTACACTCCGACGTTTTGTGTTGTTGGCTGCACCTAGAGCATCTATCACAATTTTTGCAATCCATGCTCTTGTGCCCAAATTCTCCACATTTGAAGCATCTCAACACATTAATCGCGGGAACTATAGAGCACCGATCAAACCCTACATTTACTTTTTTCGCACATAACAAACATTTATAAGTATCGACATCGACTTCAATTACAACACTAAACTTGATATAAGTAAAGCGTGGATTTTCAAACATGTTCACTACTTTTACATCATTAATAGCGATGTCTTCATTTTGACTTTTTAAGTAGTCAATAAAGACATCGGAGGAAAACTGATCGCTCATGCCCACTATTTTCAATCTTGGCACCGAAGTGGGAACAACAGCACTATATTTTTCACCCAGATTGCTTTCAATACCATTTTTCACATCACTTACGTTTGCTCCTGTTGCACACTCAACAATAATGGAGCCATCTTTACCATTCCTAAAATTACTGATTTTGTGTGTTTTTGGATCCAACTGAGTTTTTAAAAACTTACGAGTATCTTCGCAAGGTTGTTTGGACTCTTTCGGTTTAATCACAATGACTGGACGAGTCTTACGATTTTCTGGTTTGTTACTTTTACTATTACTGTTACTATTAGTTTTACTTTGACTAATACGACTATGTCTTTTTACAACATCCGCAAAACTCGCATTTTCTTGAAAAACAACATCATCATCATGATCACTATTACTAATTACTAATTTACGTTTTTTGCGTCTGGTATTTTTGTCCGATTCCGACTGAATCGTCCTAGATGAACTGCACGGATCATTCTTTACAGCTAATTGGTTTTCCGCATCAATTTTAAAAAATGAACTTTTCATATTATCCAATTTCTCACAAATCAAATTTTCAAGACCATTTACATTTATTCTAATATCTGCCATCCCGCTTTTAACCGCGATGTCCACCTGAGCAGCAATGTGATCTCGCATGCCAGTGATCGAGTCCGAGAGTTGAAAAACCTTCTTCATCTCTTCCTCTATCCTTTTGACGCGCGAGATCAGATCATTCTGCTCGTCACAACTCTGATCTGATAGACAACTATCACACTTGAACAGAATATTTGCATTATCTGCTATAAGCCTGGCCGCAGTCTTAGTGAGTGCCGCACAAGCGAAATGGAACGTTCCATTGCACGGACCTACACACGTAACTGGGAGCCCACTCATAGCAATAGACTGCTCGCATACATTACACACATCCATTCTACCAAATTAAACGCTAACACTGTTAGCAGCAGACATATACAGGGGAGGAGAACACAAAATAAAATTTACCGCCACAGCTCACTATACAAATCAATAGCGCGCCGGGGGGAAAATACAAAATTAAACAAAAACTAGTTGCTAGGCAACCTTTCCTCTACTTATCCTGTTAGAAAAACACCACGGGCACGCGTTGGAATAATCCTTTCGCGGCACACGCCACTATTTCACACGAAATTATTAATTTATTTTCACAGCACAACTCAACAAAAACACTACTTTGTACGCCATATTACTATGAATTGTACGGTAACGTTGGATAACAATTTATCTGAAACATACTTCGACTTTCATAAAGCAAACTATGTACTTCTCAAAGAAAAATTAGCCTATATTGACTGGCAAACTACAATACGTAATCTTGACATAGAACAGGCAGTGGACACATTTTATCAAATTATTTATAAAATTCTGCAACAGACGGAACCCTTGAAGCAGAGGAAACCCACAAAGTCCAAGACACCAGTTTGGTACAATAAAAAGGTTATCAATCTTAAAAATAGGAAACAGAAAGCACATAAGATTTATAAAAGAAATCATAGTGAAGAAAATCTTACTTTTTATCTAGAAGTCTGCGATAAACTGAATGAAGAAATGAAAAATGCATTTGAAGAACATAATACCAAGGTAGAAAATAATATTAAAACAGAGCCAAAATCATTTTTTAACTATGTCAAAGAGAGACAAAAATCGAAGAACTTTCCTTCTAAAATGCAGTTAGATAACAGAACCGGGAACACATCTGGTGAGATCAGTAATTTATTTGCGGACTTTTTTCAGAACATTTACACAACTCATGACGAGAATGATCGCGATTATGAATATTTTTCATACCTTCCGGAGCCCTTGGATACGTCAAAAGGCGCTGGTCCAGATGGTTTACCACCTATTTTTCTAAAAACACTTTCAAATGAATTAGTAAAGCCTTTATTTTGGTTGTTTAATTCATCGTTAAACGCCAGTATGCTGCCTCCAATTTGGAAGGAATCTTGCTTAATCCCTATTTTTAAAAACGGGAAAAAAATCGGATATTACAAACTATCGCGGGATTGCTATATTATCTACTATTCCTAAACTTTTCGAGTCCATCATTAATGCCAACATATTTTCCCAAGTTAAATCTCTCATTACTAGTAAACAACATGGATTTGTTAAAGGTCGATCTACAGCCACTAATTTGATACATTTTGTAACATATGCTGTAAATGTAATGGATAAGGGAAATTACGTAGAAACATTATATACTGATTTTAGTAAAGCATTCGATAGAGTGGATATACCACTGTTGATTTTCAAGTTGTCCAAGTTAGGTTTTAATACCAGGCTACTGCAATGGATTGAGTCATACTTGTCAAGGAGAACGCAAAGAGTAAGATTTGAAGGAAAATTGTCGTCTGTCGTTCATGTAACATCTGGTGTGCCACAAGGTTCGCATCTTGGTCCACTACTATTCATCTTATTTGTCAATGATATAGAATACATTTTGAAGCTGCTTCATGTTTCAATATATGCAGACGACATGAAACTTTTCTTCGAAATATCTAAAGCATCTGATATGCAGCTATTTCAGCAAGAAGTTGACATTTTTTACACTTGGTGTAAGAAGAATTTGTTAGAGATTAACGTTAGTAAATGTAATTCTATATCGTTTACAAGAAAGCATGCCATAGTAAATGACACAATTTCCCTTGGTGAGAAAACAGTTGAAAGGTGTAATCAAGTAAGGGACTTAGGCATTATTCTCGACTCTAAGTTGTCATTTGTTGATCACTACAATAACATTATATATAAAGCAAGTAACATGCTAGGGTTTATCAAAAGATTTAGTCTGCACTTCAATGATCCTTACACTATTAAAACATTGAATGTGGCCTATGTGAGACCCCTTGTTGAATACTGTAGCGTAGTGTGGGCTCCGTATCAGGATACATATATAAACCGCATTGAGTCTGTTCAAAAACAGTTTTTGTTGTTTGCCCTTCGAAAATTAGGTTGGACGAGATTACCACTTCCATCTTATGAATCGCGATGTTTGTTAATAAGTTTAGATGGACTGAAAAAACGAAGAGACTTTGCCATGGTAACATTTATAAACGATGTTATTGCTCAAAGAGTTAATGTTCTCGTTTTCTTACTTAATTTTCGCAAATTTTTAATTTCCAGCAACTTTCTTCCACTCCGTCTTCTTCTGTATCCTCTCAGTTATTTTCTGCATATTCATTATCAGCTTCCGTTCCGTTGTCCTCGTCATCTTCACCTGTCTTCTCCATACGATACATCTTCATTTGTTTCTTCTTCATCATCTTTCCGCTTCCTGGTTTTGTTTGGAATCTTCTCGCTCTTCTTTTTTGTCATAACTTCCGAAATATATATTGGCTTCCTGTAGAAGCTTCAACAACCGTTTTTCCTTGTCATCGTCGTTGCATAACACCGCAGGTAGGATGGTTGGATCAATTTCGTGTTTTATCCTGACTGTTTCAAACATCCTGCATTGCAAAATCACGTGGCCTAACAGCTTTTGTAAGCAATGACTTCTATCAATGGTTTCTAGGAATTCAAGGCTCGCCCATGCAAACCAACATCCTCATCCGGTAGGAAAAGACTTCTACTATCCGATGGTTATGTCGATCTGCGTGGGCGTGCCTTGAGTTCCCAGAAATCATCGATAGAAGTCATTGTTTACAAAAGCTGTTTCGCCCTAATTCCAGCTCTATCTAGAAATACACGAACCGTTCATCTGAGGATGTCATCTTTGCTATCAAATTCTTTCGAAGCATTTACCTTCAGCCCAAGTAACACACAAAACATCTTTCTGAAGGTTTAAAGATGTTTTCTTCATCCTTCCTAGAATTCAACATTTTCGAAAATAGTTTTCTTTTGCTTTTAACGTTAAATGGCTTAGCTTGTTTTTTCACCTTGCTGTTGGTGGGCGGGCTTAATTTCATACTTTAAAGTGGAGTGTTGGAGACGGTAGGTTTATGGTCGGCGTTGCTGGCTCATGCCGCGATAGAATGGCGCCATGGGCAGGCAATGGGGATTACTAGGCTTTCCCTCTTTGTTGAACCACTACATGAGAAAACCAAAGATCTAGTCCAGCAGTGATAGTATCACACTTGTTACTCCTTTGATTGAAAGCCGCGTCGTAGAACGCTTACGTATAGGCACTGACGTTGGGTGTGATACAGGCGGGTTTTGCCGCAAATCACTCTTAATTTATTTATTTTTACGCAGATAGATTTATTTGGGTTTGCAAGGGAATTATACCATTGAAATATTTCAGAAAGTGCCCAACGATGCTCCTTCTATTTGCGTGACAAGCTTTCATTGTTGTTTTCATTGAAGTATTACTCAGGAAGCAATGTTAAACATCATTTTTGTACATGGTATTGTAACTACACAGTTCGAAAAGTAGTGTAAATTTCTGTTCAATATGATGCACATAAATGGAGCGTCACGTATCATATAAGTTTACATTATATATCATGTAAAGTTCTGACACATTTCATGTAATGTAGCAAATATTAAATACAAAAGCCCATCTTTGTAAACAACATTGTTTACAAGTTGCTCGGTTGGGTGAAATTAAATTTAAGTTTACGTGCATGAATGCTTACATCACAATTAAAATTCAGATTTTTTATCTGTGTAATCTTATATGAGCTTCATTTTGATTTGGGATAAGTGTTTGAACTATGGCTAGGGATTTCCACTGTGGCGTGCTTCTATTGTGACATACCCATACGTATTTTTGTGGTGCGACATAGTGGAAGCCGTGTGAGCATAGTTGGAGGACATACCCTGTATAATTTAAAAATCAGCTAGGAAACTAACTTCAAAATGAAGCATTTTAGTCACATGAAGGTGTTACCTGGGTCGAACTAAGATATAATAAATACACAGCTAAAAAAAGTAATGTAAATTTCCGTTACTATGATGCACATAGATGGAGCGTCATATATCATACAAGTTTACATTATAGATCGTGTAAATTTATGAGACATGTCATGCAAAATTCCATATATTGTATGCAACTGTCCACTTTTGTTTGCAACATTTCTTGCAAGCTGCTAGTTTACGTGAAAAGGAAGTTTACATGTATGAATGTTTGCATGCTTGGATGTTTACATCGCCAGTAAAATTCAGAATTTTTTGGTATGCAGGTATAGGCCAAAATCAAAAGTACTTGAAACATGTTTAATTTTAGATTAAAAGCACAAGTACAGGTACTTTATAAAGCTCGGGTTGCGATTGATTAGGTGAATTAGAGTTTTTAATAATTTATTAAATTAGACTAATGAGATATCATAATCATCAAATGAACTTAAATAAGAAACTTCAGAAAGTCTAATGACATTAAGTAGATTAACAAAAGAATTAGGATGCGGGGGGTCCGCTTAGGGAGGCAACTAACTTTTAAAGTTGTAGAATAAATCTTCTTATTTAGTCAGATTAACAAGGAGAGGAAATAAGTAAAAGTAGAGGTATGTGACAATTAATAACTTTAAACTTTTGTAGGTATTGTATTCCCCTGAGTTTGTTGTACTCGATTACTATATTATTCTCTCAATACGCGAAATCTCTTATGTATGCGGTTAAAGCAGTTGAGATAAATTATTTTTTAGTGTTCAAGTACCTACATTTGTAAACAGCAGTCAATGTTAATCTATGAAATAAACCAGACGTGAAATCGATCTTTCCTTATGTGGTATTGATGCATGCTTAACTTTTCGCGGCTGTCGGAATCAACGCGCCTACGTCTATGAAGCTTACGCAGAAGTGATTCGCAATGCGGTAGAGCTCACCAAAAGTGTTTTTTGAGCTTCTGTAGCAGGGTTACTTCCACTCACTTGCTATAAAAAAATGTTTTTCAGAATTATGAAATCATGAGATGGTATAGTGATAATAAGTACTTGTAAGTTACAAGATGAGGACGTGAAGTATGTGTTTGACACATAAAATCTGTCAATATTGCTTTCAGTGCGACACAATCAGCGATTTAACGATTCGTGAGCGCTCTTCAGAGTGAACGCTCGCGAATCATAAGATCGTCGATTGTGACGCTCTGAAAGCGGAATTGACAGGTTTTATGAGTCAAACACATCTTTTACACCCTTTTCTTGTTACTTATAAGTACAACACATAATTATATCATCTAATGATCTCATAATTTTGAAAACCATTGTTTTATAGCAAGTGAGTAGAAGCAACCCTGCTCGTGAGTGCTCACTCTGAGTGAACGCTCACGAATCATAAGATCGCTTATTGTGGCGCTCTGAAAGCAAAATTGACAGATTTTATGAGTCAAACACATACTTTAAACCCTCTTCTCGTTACTTACAAGTACAGCATATCATTATGTCATCTGATGATAGTATAATTCTGAAAAATATGTTTTTATAACAAGTGAGTGGAAGCAACCCTGTTCTGTAGTATAGAATTTGTTCGGTACGGTCGCGAAATCTTGAAATGATTGATACGTGCGGTAAAATAACTAAATTGAAAGAAAGCTCAACAGTAAAATAAGTTGAATAGAGGAGGAAACCAAAATTAATCAACTTGCCAACATAGGCTATTACATTTATTTTGGTGGCACTCTTTAAGTGATAATAAGCTGTTTTTTCTCTTCGGTTGTTTCGCGTGGCGTTCACAATTTGCGCGATTTTCGTATCTTACGTAATTTAGATGTTTAGCTCTAAACAATTTTACTGACTGTTTTAATACCGCTATAAAACTTGTCGTATACAAAATCAATCTTAGTTGAATTTATAATGCTCTTGAAGAGATTCTGTTATTTCCAGATTGACGTAAACATTTACGGCGTCATTGAGCCAGACTGTCACTTCACGCAGTGATTGACAGTTTCTTATGAGGTTTTCGGAGGCTTGTTATAAAGAGAGTTGAAAACACTCTTTTATGACATCTCATAAATTAAAGCAACTGAAAAGGCGCAGGATGTCTTATAAGTAGTTGAAAATACTTTTAAATAACACTCTGGTACTTAAATGTACACGCAGAAAAATGGATTTTTGTTTCAGGGCCTAATGTATTTTGTTATTGATTCAAACATATTGTATCACTATTTCAACAAAACATGTTTTTGAATCAACAAAATGGTTTTTAGAATCCACAAACAGATTATTGACTCTACAACCGGTTTGTTGATTCAAACATATTTTTCTTTGAATTAACCGAATAATATATTTGAAACAATATCAAAAATATATTAGGCCCTGAGTCAAAAATATATCTATTTGAACTTAAAAACCATTTCTCTGCGTGTACGCATTGCTGCTTACCAAACTTCTTTATGACGGATCGAAGCAGGTGTATTGCACAAGAATATAATTTTCATGCCATTGGCAAGAACACGATCAATACTTATTATAACACTTTAATCAAGCGGAGTTGGTCTAGTTAGGAAGTAATAAGTCTTTCACGCCAAGGACCTGAGTTCGAATCCCATGCTCATTTTTTTTGCCGCTGGTTTTTATGATGTTTCCAAAACCTATTATAAGACCACTATTTAGTTTTATAAGCTCCGCGTCTTGCGCTTTTTAGGTTGTATAAATGTATTAAATGACGTAAACTAAAGTATTATTGATTTTTTACGTAAGTCATTGAAAAGTATTTTCAACTTCATTATGACAAGCCGTGTTGCTTGGGAGACAAACAGACATAACACTCACAATCACATTCATCGCAAATAATGTTTTAGTTGGGAATGTGCTTGCATTTGTCATGGTGGTGCCCCTGAAGCATTGAGCAAGCCATCACATTTCGAACTTATCAGTGATGCCAGTTATTTTTCACGTCTAGTTAGTAGATGTCAGCTCTTGAAAATGATAAATGGTCAAAGCATCCCACTGGAGACACATACCACATCTGACGAATACAGAAAATTGTTGAATATTACATCAAAACTGCTGCACATTAGTCATTCCGTTCCTAATATTACGCTGTACAATGTACACAGAACTCGAGAACAAATCATGTTGATGACTGTAATATTCTATCAACTTGTACCAGTTATTGATGTTCAATATTTCACCATGAATATCATTGATTGATACATACTATTTTTTCTTCTGTGTACACAGATTCTGCAGAAATGCCGCGAATACAACGTGCCCACACATCATTTGTTCATCGATTTCAAATCCGCATACGACACAATCGATCGAGATCAGCTATGGCAGATTATGCATGAGTACGGACTTCCGCATAAACTGACGCGATTGGTCAAGGCGACGATGGATCGAGTGATGTGCGTTGTTCGAGCATCGGGGACACTCTCGAGTCCCTTTGAATCTCGAAGGGGGTTACGGCAGGGTGATGGACTTTCGTATCTGCTATTCAACATCGCGTTAGAAGGTGTGATCAGAAGAGCTGGGATAGACACGAGTGGCACGATATTCAGGAAGTCCATCCAGCTCCTTGGCTTCGTCGATGATATTGACATCATGGCAAGGAACTTTGAGATGATGGCGGAAACGTACATCAGACTGAAGGCTGAAGCTAGACGGATTGGACTTGCCATCAACGCATCAAAGACAAAATACATGAAAGCAAGAGGTTCTAGGGAAGACAATGTTAGCCTCCCACCTCGAGTTCAGATTGACGGGGACGAAATCGAGGTGGTCGATGAGTTCGTGTATTTGGGCTCACTGGTGACCGCCGAAAATGATACCATCAGAGAAATTCAAAGACGCATTATGGCAGAGAATCGTGCCTACTTTGGACTCCGGAGGATGCTCCGGTCGAATAAAATTCGCCGCCGCACGTAGTTGACTGTCTATAAGACGCTGATTAGACCGGTGGTCCTTTACGGCCACGAGACCTGGACTATGCTCGTGGAGGACAAACGCACCCTTGGTGTTTTCGAACGGAAGGTGTTGCGTACCATCTACGGTGGAGTGCAGATGGATGTCGGAACGTGGAGGAGGCGAATGAACCACGAATTGCACCAGCTGCTGGGAGAACCATCCATCGTCCACATTGCAAAAAATGGGCAACTACGGTGGGCTGGGCACGTTGTAAGAATGCCGCACGACGACCCAGTGAAAATGGTTCTAGAAAGCGACCCAACAGGAACAAGAAGAAGAGGCGCGCAGCGGGCAAGGTGGATCGACCAAGTAGAAGGTGACCTGCGGACCCTTCGCAGACTACGAGGCTGGCGAACTGTGGCCATGGATAAGGTAGAGTGGAGACGACTTCTTCGGACAGCAGAGGACAACAAGGCCTTAGCCTGATTGGTAAGGTAAGGTAAGGTAAGTACACATTGAAGTGATGAGCGGTTGTAAAAAAGGCACTAATAAGTGATGCATTGCCTCGTTTAAAAGCTTGTTTCCAGCAAATGACAAAGCACACTAAGCAAACAAAACAAATCCCTTAAAAAAGTCTTAGCTTTTGAGAATTTTTCCTACGGATCCGTATTTCTGCAGAATTCAATCAATTCTTAAGATCTTTGAAAAATTTGATAGAACCAACATCACTGAAGATCTGTTTTATTGTTAGTCAACACAGCTGACGCGTTGCATTGAATGTTGATTAGTCACAATGAAACATTGTGACAGAAATTGAGGTTACTAGTGTATTAAATAATCTAGGTCCTATTTAGGATTATATCTGAAAAATCCAAATCTGGCCAACGCCCACTTAAACCTGTTCTAATCCACCTGAAATGACTAACGAATGGAAGACTTTGACTACCCAGCCATGCAATAGTCTCATTCCGTGCCTTATGGCAACTTGATGATTCTATTGCGCTCATCTTCTGGCACCACTTCTGGCCACTTCGTCATGGTGCAACTGTCAAACTAAGTAAATCATTTTCTTTTATACACAGCCTACTACGGTATGAGCTATAGGTTACGTGCATGCAAAGAAAACCAAGGCATTGTATGCACAGGTGAAACGGGAACCTTATTTGTACGATGGTGCAAAAATTATCACGCATACGGTAGTCCTACGTCAACTGTTCGTACAACCCCATTGGGCTGTCCCTTGTAGTTTTTTTTTTAAAGCAATGTACATTTTGTGTATAGATCGTTTTGAAAATTCGATGGTTTCTTTTTCCAATACATTTCATTGGCACCCTAACGTATGTTAAACCAGCAGAGAGTTGTCTTTAAAACAGTATGATAAAACAAATCGATTGAAATTCACAATTCATGTTGAATATGCACGGAATGATTTGTAGGCGAAGGACACATAGAATTCATAACTGCAACAATTTTCAAGTAAAAGGTGTCCACGATGAAATTGCCACACACAAAATTGATTCGCAAAATTCGAGTTTTCATCCGATTGCCATCAAATTTTCAGGGATTGAGAAATAACTATTAAACTTCATTTTACCATTTTACTTGTATTTTATTTACAGTCCATACGCAAATGCCCGCACCTTGGCCTTAACCCCGGCCATAAGATTCTGCACAACCTGTGAATCAACCGTTTTTTGCATGTAAACCCATACTTTCTTCAGTTCCTCGACTGTCTTCACTACCTTAGGTCGTTTAAGAAGGTGCTGCTTCATAATCGCCCAGTACTTTTCGATGGGGCGGAGCTCCGGAGTGTTGGGAGGGTTGAACATTTTCGGCACGAAATTGACCTTATTGTCCGCATACCACTTCAGCACGTCCTTGGAGCCAAATCCAGCCAGAAGATTGTTGGGACGTTGTGGGCCTTCAGGAGAGGAAGCAGCCGCTTCTGGAGGCACTCTTTTATGTACACCTGTCCGTTCATCGTGTCCTGGGTCACGAAAGGTGCACTCCGCTTGCCGCACGTGCAGATGGCTTGCCAAACCAGGAATTTCTTCGCAAATTTGGACATCTTCTGAGTGCGGACATGCTCCGGAACGCTGAACTTATCCTTGGCCGTGAAAAACAGGTTGCCGGGGATCAGTTTGAAGTCGGCCTTCACATATGTTTCGTCGTCCATGATGCAGCATTCAACTTTCGTCAGCATGTTGAGGTACAACTTCCTGGCACGGGTTTGGGCGGACTTGTTCTGCTTCTCGTCGCGATTAGGGGCCTTTTGTACCTTGAACGTTCGAAGCCCAGCCTTAGTTTTGGCCTTATGGACAAAACTTCGGCTTAGGTGCAGCTTCTTAGCCACATCCCTAACGGAGGCGTTCGGATTTCGGTTGAAGGCCCCAACTACGCGGTTGTGATTTTTGGTGTTGTACGGAATACTTTTTCCTTGACTTCTGGGCTTCCGATCGGTGGTCAACCGTTCCTCGAACCGCTTAATCACTCGCGACACCGTAGAATTCGCGATTCTCAACGTTTTAGCGATGGAACGATGCGAGAGATCCTTGTTCTCGTGATGAATGCGCAAGATTTTATCACGCACGAGCTGTTCTTTCGACTCCATTTCCGCGAGTTTTGATCACAGGACTTTAAAACTTGCAGGATGTAAATAATGCACTATGAACTAAATCCACCCAAATTTTCATTAAATTCTACCCAACGGTTAAAAAGTTAGAGCAATTTCATAGTGTGGCAATTTCATCGTGGACACCCTTTAGTGCCATAAATGCTGCATCTCCCGTAATCACTTTTCACAGAACGACCTCATTAAAATTAATACTATTCCATCGTGCTCAAAATAAGGCATTACCTAAATCTATATAATAACAAAACCAGAACCCCGGAAGGCAAACTCCCATTTCACAAATACCACATAAAATAAATTGAAAGTTATTTTCGATAAGCTACGTAGCACTCCGGTTCAATAATATTACATTTCAAAGCATTTCACTCGATACACACAGACCTTACCCTGCAACATCAACATCTGCCACTAATCCCGGTAAACCCCCCCAACGACATGCTATCATTTTCAAAGCCTTTTGCGAAACATGATTAAGTATCTGCCACTACTACAACCACCGACGACATCACCACCATCGCCACTAGGGGTTCTTGCTGATGAGAAGTCTTTCTCATTGACTCGAAATCATCCGACTGACTGACGGGCATCCAGCAGAGGCCACGTCGCTATTGTCGCACGAATCATCAAACAAGCCTCGAAAATGGCCACTGAAAACTCCTCAAAGGATCTGTAATCCGATTAATATAAATGGAGCGCAAAAACAACTACCCTGCAAAAGGCAGCCAATGGACCGACCAACAAAGGCCATTACCGAGATCTACTCACTATTACCTTTTTTCCCCCATTCCGGTGTCCGGTTTTTCCGCAGCATTTAATTTTCTCCGAATACATTATCATCCATTTTGCTTATTATGTGTGCTTCACACTACCAATTTATTCAAATCAGATTTTAACTTTTCCCCGCACAATGACGACGACGACGGCGACGACGACGCCTTCCGAAATGATGGTGTATCGTTTCTCCATCTTATTGTTGTGGTGTGATGATAAATTTCACACCGTTCCTACCCGATTGATGCTGGGCGGGCCCTGTTCTGGAAGGGGTGCGAGATCCTATTTCCACAATCGTAAATTTCATCATTCGATTTTTGGGATTCTATATGGGCAAGCAAAGTTTGGTCGTGGTGTGGAGTTCTCTCATCAAAGCGAGCAGAAATTATTCAAATTTTCTGAAAAATGCAAATCTGAGATTTATACAGTAAAGGCAATTTTTGAGGTTGCTTTTGTTCTGCAGTAATGCTTGGCGCTTTCTTCCATGAGGATGGCAACGAAGGCATCGACGACGATACTGATCCTTCTGCTTCCGTTGGCATAACGTGAACAAAAAGCACATGGTGCTGGAGGGTGGAGGCAGGCGAGGATGGGGTGGGGTGGGATGGAATATGGAAATTGATAATCATATTTTGAGGTATTTAATGATTGCCAAATTAACCAACGTATTTAGCATTCTTAACAAGCCAAACCGGAAACTTATTCTTATCCTGTGAGGGGGTGCGCTTGAAAGGAGAATGGAGTGAAGAGGGGGTATGAGTGTTTTAATAAAATGGTAATGAACAAGGTAGGTGATGATAGATGATGGAAGTAAAGCGAGCAGAATATGAGTCTTTTTTTATTGATCTGTTAAACGTAAAGCGAAAGAATGAAATCATTAGTGGAAAACTGATTGAGGGTGGAATTGTGCAATCAATTATTCTAGTTGTCACACTGATGAACTCCTTTTTTCCCTTGATTTGTTTTTGCGTCGTTCTTGTTTTCCGTGCAGAGCACCAATTCTACCGACGCCAGAGACGCTACCTATCGACTTATCATCAACTCATGAACCGGGGACCACCGGCTTTACTTCCCTTCCGAAGGAAGGCGTGATCAGAGATGTTATTTCTCAGAACATCCCGGCGGCGCCGAACCTACTGGGGTGAGAGGTCATTACGCTTACCACCACACCACCGGCGACCGTTGATGAACTAAATTTGTTAGAATAAATTCATTTTAGAGTGAACTTTTCATAATTGTGTGTGCTCAATACTACTCGAGAATGGCATTTTCCCAGGAAAAGCATCGCGAGCTCAAGAGCTTGATTTTCTACGTTACTCAAACAAAGACTACAACGGCAAGCCACTTCCAATCCAACGACGATGATGCTTGTGTCCTAGTGACTTCCGAACTGCCCACACCTAGAGCTACTCCAAAACGGTCAATCACCAACCAACCAATGAACAGCAGGATGGGATGACCAGCGAGATGGTTGATGGTGTGCTGTGTTGTGATTTATGAGTTTCACTCCCCTTTTGACGGAGCAATTAAAAGAACGTGCACTGGGGCCCTTTTTTCGCCCATCATGGTCGTCATACATTGAGGGCAATCATTTTTCAGCTCATTCATCATCTGAGGTTTCGTTTTCTTTCTTCCTGCATGGTTCCGGTGAACGAGGCCACCTAGAGTGTAGTGGCTTCGTTCATGCGTGACGGACTGTGTTGGACTAGTGGCACGGATTTACGAAAGGATTTGTTCTAATCCTAACGATGTGCTTAGCTTTTCTTTTTTTTCTAATTCAATACAAACAAATTCCACGTGATGTTCAAGTTGAAACAAAGGCGATGTGACTCATAGTTCGGCACATTTTATGGTTGGCTCACAATCATGAAGCTCAAGTTTTGGATTATGAACAAGCTTTTAAAAAACACCCATGATCAATGATTTTGAAAAATGATTAAATAAATATTTGCCCATCACGTCCATAATAAAGCTAAATTTAAGCAAAGTTTGGAATTTTTTGTGCGCCAATGGAAAAATAAAGAAGGACGCGGTTTTTAAATTCAAAAAGCTTAAAACTTCGTCTTCATTTCTATTTTTTTACAAGGCGCCCGTGTTCACGTTTTGAGTAAGGTAGTGTACGTGGTACCTCAGAATCAATCTGAAACACAACACATTTAATGAGGTTTTAAAGTGAACTAAATTTATTGGAAGCACAGGTAAAAAACTTCAAATTTGACGAAATGGTGCGATTTCAAACTCTTTGGTCGATTTGTAACCTCTGTTTTTCTTCAGAAAAAAATAGTGAATACAAATAATTTGAAGGTTGTTTAAGTCTTCCTCCAATGAAAAAGGTTTTCTTTCAAATGGTCGAAAGTAGAGATCGGGGTTTTTTTTTATTTATTTTTTTTTTCGTGGAGTTTTTTTTTTTAATCTAAGGCTTGTACTCGAAAAAAATGCACCATTTTTATCCGTGGGTAACTTTTTTATCCGTGGGTAAAAATTGATGAAAATCTGGGTATAACTAGTTTGGAGTGAATTGTTTACATGTGCAAAATTTCATAAAAATCGGTTCAGTGGTTATTGAGATGTCTCGAAACAAGAAGAAAATCGCCGGAGAATTTTGCGCGCCGTCATGGAAAATCCGACTGCGACCATGAGATGGATTGGAAGACAACTGGGAATCACCCATACAACTGTGTTTCGGGTGGTAAAATCGTTTAAGGAGTCCCAGACGACCGAGCGGCGGGCTGGAAGTGGAAGAAAATCGAAGACAGCTGACCCTGTGAAGGCCCGGAAGGTTTTGGATTATTTCAAGCGTAATCCGAACCTTTCGATTCGCGACGCGGCTCTGAAGGCAAAGTATTCCGCTTGGTTCGTTCAGCAAACCATGAAACGAGCTGGGCTTCGTGTACTCAAGGTCTGGAAGGCACCGAACCGGCGTGATCAACGAAACCAATGTGTGTGGTTATGGATGACGAAACCTTCATCAAGGCAGACCCAAAACAGATACCGGGGCTGGAGTTCTACGTTGCCGAATCACGGTTTGATGTTCCAGAAGGCATAAGGAAGAAGAAAGTGGACAAATTCGCCAAAAAATACTTGCTCTTGCAGGCCATATGCCAATGCGGTAAACTGAGTAAACCGTACATCACAATGGATACCATCTACAGCGAAATTTACCACACCGAGTGCCTCCAGAAGCGTCTGTTGCCCTTCCTGCGGTCCCACGGAGGCGAGACATTATTTTGGCCGGACCTGGCATCATGTCATTACGCGCGATCGACGTTGGATTGGTACAGAGACAATAACGTTGCTTTTGTACCAAAAACCGCCAACCCCCCTAATTCACCAGAGATTCGTCCGGTGGAAAGATTTTGGGCCATAATGAATGCCAAAGTTCAAAAATCGTCCAAGGTGCTTAAGAACGAGCTGGAGTTGAAGAAAGAATGGAACATTGCACAAAATGTAATGAGGGATCTTAAGGGAAAGGTGCGGGCTTTCAGCGATGGAAAGGAAATTGAATAAAGTAATTCTGCCGAAACATAATCCATATGTATTAGTTCATTCCCTGGAAGTTTCAAGAAAATCCGACTTAAAATAAATTTTTGACACTTTTGTCTGGTGCATTTTTTTTTTCGAGTACAGGCCTTATAATCTTTTGCTGATCTGGCAGAAACCAGGCCCATTAGACAATTTCTAGATCCTCAGTCCCTATTATTTGCCGCTGAGAAGCTGTTCTGAAGCCAAGTATAACCTCCACGAGGCGTCCCATCATTCGTCCCATCATTCGTCCCATCATTTGTCCCATCATTCGTCCCATCATTCGTCCCATCATTCGTCCCATCATTCGTCCCACCATTCGTCCCATCATTCGTCACATCATTCGTCCCATCATTCGTCCCATCATTGTTCCCATCATGCGTCCCATCATTCGTCCCATCATTCGTCCCATCATTCGTCCCATCATTCGTCCCATCATTCGTCCCATCATTCGTCCCATCATTCGTCCCATCATTCGTCCCATCATTCGTCCCATCATTCGTCCCATCATTCGTCCCATCATTCGTCCCATCATTCGTCCCATCATTCGTCCCATCATTCGTCCCATCATTCGTCCCATCATGCGTCCCATCATTCGTCCCATCATTCGTCCCATCATTAGTCCCATCATTCGTCCCATCATTCGTCCCATCATTCGTCCCATCATTCGTCCCATCATTCGTCCCATCATTAGTTCCATCATTCGTTGAGTCTTAGCGTTGAAACCGACTATTGGCCACAAAAAGGGTTGCCAATGCACATCAAAAATCGACTACAAACATCCGAACATTTGTGTATCTCAAATCGACGGAAGACATTCCGTGCAACTACCATAAACCGGACAAGTTCATGTTGATCTTCGTCAAGCTTCGTCTACAATTTCGACTTCTACATCAACACATGTCAGGCAGCCTTCATGTTCAATTGGCTAAACTTGGTGAGCTCGTTCCATTTGGTAAATTTTTATCTTTTCAAACCAGTAATGTTGGGAGATCACCTTTTTGTGGTGCGTAACTGGTATAAGATCTACCCCCGAACCCTAGTCGTGGCAACTTCAAACTAGGGAATCACGATTTTCCAGTAATCAAAGGATTACATTTTAGTGCTTGTTACTTTTTATGACTTGATAATAGTGATAAGACTCGGGTAGTGACCACCGCTGTTATGCATTTCTATATTGTATATTTGAAATCAAAAATATTGTTTATGTTCATAGTGTTTACATAATCCTAATCCCTTTGTGCTTCTCCTTTTCCTTTCCCTCTTCTCTTTTCAGAGTAATGGCGCTATAGCCATAAGTCATAAAAGGCAAGGACAAGAATTAGTGCTCATGCCCCAACCGTCAGAAGAAAATGGAGCATCAGTTAACCTTTCTAGCTTTGATGCTTCCAACGGCCAACCAATCATAAAATTACCAAAATCGGAAAGTTCGGTGCGAGATGTCCACGTTTCATCCATTTATTGGATTCTGAAGTATTGTGTTTAAATCTTCGATTTAAACAGGCCCGATGTTTTCTGAATCATCTTGCCCCTTAAATGCTGCACATTAGGCCTGGCTGTTTTGATATGTGTGACGCATTTTCGATGTGAAACATATATCAAATAGACAAGAAAAATGATGTAGGTATATCCGTCATTTTCCAGGATGCTTTCAAGAACTGGCTGTTTTGATTTTACATTAGATTAGATAAGATTAGATTAGATTGGAATGGTCAAAAGTAGAAATCGTTAAATTGAACCGTTTTCTAATGAGATTGTACGCAGTTTTGGAAAAAAATCATGTTTCGAGGAGTTGGTTGGAAATGCTAACATGAAGCTTAAGTGTGATGATTTATTAGCTAGAGAATGATCTTTAGAAGAGGGTAGGTGGATAGTTCCGTTAGAGTACGGCAGTATGAAAATTCAATAGAAGTTGAAAATGAGCCAAGGGCCATTAATGTGACAGAAAAAAAAAAAAATACATGCAAGCAGCAGAAAAAGCAAGAGAAATCGAAGTACCGCTCCATGAGTGCTTCTTATTTGCCTTTAGCTTTACCTCTTCTCATAGCACAGATAGAGCGATGGATAAAGCACAGATCTAACGATCGCAAGGTGCATGAGTCGAGTCCTGTCTGAAGTCTAATTTTATTTTTTTGTCATTTATTCCTTCCAATGATGAAGTTATTTTTAACCATCCTCACTAACACACTCCACATTTTTCTGTTTCCACAACCAACACTTGTGGACCGCTGGTTGGGTGTAGCGATAGCGAGTGTGGCAGTTCTAACGAAACTAGCTTCATACAATGTACAAATCCATTTCTTTGCAGAAAACAACGAATAAATTCATAGAACAAACGAGCGATTTCGTTGTATAAACGAAATTTTATTTTCAGTGCAAGATCGACGGAAAACAAACCAAAGAAAAAAAATGGTTTTCAGATAGAGGCCACAATATATTTTTTTTTATATTTTTCCGGGAAAATTAAGATTTGTTTTACACATTGTCAGCAATGCTTTTTTTTCGTTTTTGAGTTATTTTTTTTAAGTTATTAAGTTTTGGGTTTTCGCTCAATACTACTATTCAGCTAGACTACCATGCATCGTGACTATGTTACAGTCGCTATAAACCAAACATGGATTTTTGCACCACCCTAACATGAAATGGTCACCCTAATAACAAAACGAAAAATACGGGTCTATTATTTTGCGGTAAGGAGCAAAACAACAAAATCTTATCAAATTCTGAGAACCACTAAAGGGTGTACCGTTTAGAATGCGCACATACAAAATTCATTCTCGAAATTCGAGTTTTTATCCGATTTTCACCAAATTTTGAAAGAGTAAAACATAACAATTTAAGTTAGTTTTGGCATCATTCATTTATTTATTTTTCACTTAATATCCGAATACTCGAACCTTGGCCTTAACACCAGACATAAGGTTCTGCACAACCTCAGAATCGACGGTTTTTTTCACATTACCCCTTTTTTCTTCAATTTTTCTACATTCTTTACCACATTAGGTCATTTTATAAGGTGCTCCTTCCAGTATTTTTCGATTGGGCGCAGTTCCGGAGTATTTGCGGGGTTCAGATCTTTCGGCACGAAATCGACATCATTCGCTTTATACCACTCTAGCACGTCCTTCGTGTAGTGGCATGATGCCAAATCCGGCCAGAAGATCGTCGGACCATCGTGATCCTTCAGAAGAGGTAGAAGCCGCTTTTGGAGACACTCTTCCAAATACACCTGTCCATTCATGGTGCTTGCGGTAACGAAAGGTGTACTCTGCTTTCCGCAAGTACAAATCGCTTGCCTAATTAAGAACTGAACACTATTCAAATAAAACAACTGGTAACAATTATTTACACTATATTCCAGGAGTTCAAGAAAAATACTCTACTCATCAGTTTCTGTATATTCAAGATACTAACACCAATAAAAAAAAAATTCAATTTAAGCCCAATGCCTCCCCGTTTTACGGTGTCTTTTTTCACATCTTGGAAGGATTCCTAAAGCTTGAAGCTTGTTGAAAATATTCTAAAAATCTATGCTTATTTTTTATGATCTCCGAATTTTATAAATTCTCTGAAATCTTAAGATCCTGTATTACCGCACTGCGCATAACAGTCCCATATACATGAGAATTTCTTAGAGCATGGGACTAATCTGCCAATAGCGGCAGTATAGATGTGATCAGTTATTAATTCGAGTTCTAGATTTCTTACATAGTGGCACCGCTGGTGTAGTGATAAGCGTGATGACCTTTCACCCCAGCCGGCCTGGGTTCAATCTGTTCTGAGGAATAACATCTCCAATCACGGGGAAGGGAAGTAAAGCCGTTGGTTCCCGGTTCATACGTTGATGGGTCGATAGGTAGGGTCCAGGTGTGAGAGCTGCCTACCTGGCGTCGGTAGCATTGGTACTCAGCACGGAAAACAAAATCGACGGCAAACAAATCAAGAAAAAAAAAATGGATTTCATACATAATTGCATTCTGCAATATTTCAATATTTTTCAGCCCAATATCCCAATTGCCGGATTTTGTTACACGCCATTAATTAAAAAAAATCTGAGTGCTTTACAACTTTTGAAATCTTGAACTGTAAAAATACTTAATGTCTTGTAAAAGGAAAACATATTTGGTAAATTAATGAAGGTGAAGGGACATTCGCCGCTGCGTCATTATTTACATATAAACGAATAAATCAATTGGATAACTCAACAAAAACAAATAAATATACAGTATGCAAAAAAAGTTTATCCACCCCCCCACCAATCAACATTTTTTTTTGTTTTTCTGGTGAAAATCAGTTTAATTTTATGAGTGTTCCTCCATGATTTATCAATTTATATTTATTTATCACATTGCCATTGGAAATACGGCGTTTATATCTTTTCTTGAGATTTCATGTGATAAATTATGAAAAATGGTAAAAAATTACGCAAAAAAAGTTTATCCACCCCAAACGGATACTATGATTTAAGTGTGTTTTACAGAGTTTTAGTGTGTATTCTGCAACTTTATCAAATGTAAACATTGTGTCTATCTGTCATTTAGTGCTCTGAAAGTTTTCGTGCTCAAAATTTCAGTTTTGTGTTCAAAATTGGAAGTTATTTGTTTCAAAATGCCCAAAAAAGACCAAATTTCGATCAGTATCCGAAATTTGATTATTGCACATCACAAAACTGGTAAAAGCTACCGTGATATTGCCGATATTGTCCAGATTCACAAAGATACGGTCGCTAGAATTGTGCAGATGTACAAACAGTGTGGTTCTCTCACCAGCTAAGCGATCGGGGCGTCCTTCAAAGACAACTGGCCGAATTGACAGAGCTATCGTGAAGAAGGCGGAGCTGGACCGGGGACTATGAGCTCCAAAAATTGCGAAACAGATTGAAAGCGAGAGTTCCATTTAGCTGACATCACAATCCGTACGAAATCGTCTTCATAAGAAAAGTCTTAAGGGCAGAGTAGCTCTTAAGAAGCCATGGTTGTCCGCATAAAATTTTAAAAAAAGATTGAAGTAGGCCCAGGACCACATTTCATGGACCATGACGAGACGAAAGTAATGCTATTTGGGTCTGATGGTATCAATGGTGACCCAAATAGCATTACTTTCGTCTCGTCTGACCAGATCACCTTATTCCAGTCATCACTAGTCCATGAAATGTGGTCCTGGGCCCACTTCAATCTTTTTTTTAAATTTTTTTGCGGAAAACCATGGCTTCTTAAGAGCTACTCTGCCCTTAAGACTTTTCTTATGAAGACGATTTCGTACGGATTGTGATGTCAGCTAAATGGAAAACTCGCTTTCAATCTGTTTCGCAATTTTTGGGGTAGCTTTCTTTTACCTTTAGCATAGCTTCAAAAATATTTATAAATGGAAAAGAGGCAGACGCACATCTTTTGCCTGTAGACTTGAAGACATACTTCAAGTCTCCACGTACATCGTACGGGTTAGGCAAAAGGTGTGCGTTTGACTTTATACTGTGGCATTAATGGCCCTTCGCTCATTTTCAAATTCTATTCAATTTTCATACTGCCGTACTCTAACGGATCTATTCACCTACCCTCTTCTAAGATCATTCTCTAGCTAATAAATTATCACACTAAAGCTTCATGTTAGCATTTCCAACCAACTCTGGAAAAGAGTGTTTACATTCCATCGGTATAATTTATAAGTAGCATTTTTGTGAACAAAAATAGTTGACTGTATGGGGGCGCTTAAATTGTTTGTTGGGCAGCCAGGCGACGGACCTTGCACAACTCTCCCAGATTGAAATACCGCATTCAATTACTACAAGAGATTTGAACTAGTGACTATGGTGTGAGAAGTATGGATGTTA
Source organism: Ochlerotatus camptorhynchus (assembly GCF_037179485.1). Lineage (NCBI taxonomy): Eukaryota > Metazoa > Arthropoda > Insecta > Diptera > Culicidae > Ochlerotatus > Ochlerotatus camptorhynchus. The sequence goes on along the minus strand of NW_027040507.1, from coordinate 2,865,903 downwards.
ATCACGGGGCCTTCCCCAGGGATGACTGCAAATCCCATGGATCACTTCCACGTCGTAGACTTAGTTTCGCTGCTCCGTCTTACCTTTCCAGTCCATAATGACCCGACTCTTGGCTTATCGGACCCAGTTCTCGCTTCGAATTATCCTGCAACATATGTGGTAAATGATGTCATGGTAATTATCGAATTATCCTGCAACATATGTGGTAAATGATGTCATGGTAACAGTTAACAAAGAAGTTAGGAAACATATTTCGACATTTAGGTGTTGTGTCAAATTTTTATTTTGTTTCTACAACAAAATGACTGTATGCTTTATAATAAAAGGATAGTATGCCACTCAACAAAGTTGAGACGTGCCCCAAAGCGTCAATATTAGATGTCGCAGACTGCACAAAGATGGAATGAATATCATTTTTTGATATGCTTACCAGAATGGCTTAAAAAATTACATCGAAAGCATGTTTTGCAGAATTTGGTTTCCAATATTTATTTTCGACAGCTGTCTAACTGTCACAGCAGAATGTTTTTATTAAATAGTTGGATTGCCCATCAATTTTGCATTTATGTTAATCCTTGATTCGATGATAAAAATGGGGCACATCGCCCCGTTGAAAGTGGGGCATATTTCCAGTCGACAGACCGAGTTAAGAAATTACTAATTTTACAGCAAATGTAACATTTCATGCCAATTTTCCAAATCAGTCAGGCATCTAAAACTTCACTTTATTCATTACAGTAGAATCACCCATCCTGACTAGCTTTTTTATCGCTTGAATGTTTATCGTAATGACGCAAACAATTACATCGAAAGGAAGCTTTCAGCATTTTGTTTTTATTATTGATTTTAGACTTGACAGAATTCAAACTTGCATAGTAGAGTGCTCTTACTAATTTCATGGAGTGCCCATAATATTTGCATTTAAATGAACATTATATTCATAGACATGCAAGGGGTGCATTTTACACACTCCTACCCTACTCTCTAACCCAACCAATGGTACCACTAAGGGTGTCCAACATTTATGCTGCAAATTATTTGCTCACGAGGTATATTACGACTGATTTAAATCAACTTCAGCGGGCCTTTCGAAAGACCGATTTAACGATTTAATTTAATGCGTATCCTAGATATCCTACGATCAGAAACAAAATCCAAACTCTAACGACCGTAATCAATTCCAAAAACACGAAAAAGTTGAACTACAACTTAACATTTTACTTCAAAGGTCAATCCATTGTCATCAGATTTCTCCGAAATCCTTCTCAAAATCAAAAGGGCACCCAAACCGAGCTTTGAAAACGAGAAGAATCGTTCTTTTTGTGCGTCTGATTCGATTCAATATTAACTTTCGCAAATTTTTCTTCTTCGAGGTATCATCTGTCCCTGACATTTACAACAATGAGATGTATCCCTGACCTGACCGACGACACAATGCGACGACTGGGGGTGGAGCAGTGGTCATACCAGCGGAAAATATGATTAAATTGAGACCTTTTGCCACAACGGTCATCGACGCCAGTCAGTCAGTGGTTGGCCGTTTCAAAAACGGTGTGAACCGCTGACCGCTCTCGCTCTGCTGCTGGTGGTGGGTGGTCCCGGTGAATGCGAGAAACTGTCACTCTGCTAAAGCCTGATGTTGCCATCTCTGATGGGTTGACCGGGTCGTAAAAAATATTGGCCATCCATAAAAATAAGATCAACGTGGAATACGTGGGAATGGTTTTGATTGATATGGGAAGTTGGATTTGGGCAAAAGTTTTCTGCGATGAAAGATTTGCTTTGTTTAGGAAATCCTCGACAGTTTGCCAGGCGCGGACGAAGGGCTTTTTATGATGGATGAACAGTTAGCATTTGAATTTGGCGAAACATCGATCCAATTTCGAAACCGATTAAAATGATTGTGACTACTTTTATATTCTGTTTCTCTGGAGTTTTTTTTTTGTATATTGACAAAGTTTTTTTTTTCAGTAAGGCGACTTACTGTCAGATGAATTGTATTACAGTCATTCGATGTTTAAACTTATCACACGATATAGGGGATCAAAAATAACTGAGAAAGGCATAGTGGCCCATAGAATTACATTGAGCCCATTTAAAGCAACTTGTTCAATTGATTTGACCTGTTGTAAAAAAATCTTACATTTTATTCCTTCCATTGAGTCATCCCTCTCCAAATCGTCAGCAGAAAAAATTTCCCTCCACTCCATTGAACTTACTTTTAGCGAACCGGAAGAATCGAGTAAAAACGTCCGACGATGCATCTCCACTTCACGTTGCAGTCACGTACGATTTCCCGGGCAGTATTTTGCATGCACTTCACGACGCATATATGATTGATACAGTTTTCCTTTCAGTTTGCTTACGGTTCTCTATTTTCTCTGCACTCCACCGCTGCTGCATTGTGGGAGTACACTTCCGAACTGCCCGTTGTTGAAGATTGATGACACATCACATCTCCTATGTGCTTCTGAAGCAGCACATGAAAAAAGAACATGGACGACGGAACGTCGAAAGGGGGGTTGGTTCAAAGAAAAAATCCGATGAATTTTTGATTTTATTATAAATATTTTTGCTTGGATTGGTTTGAGCTTGGTTTGCGATCCATATTTTGCATGCGAAAATAATGTCTGCCACGACAACCATCGCCAACTAGGTGGCCTTGGCTCACGTCCGTTCCATATTTCAAGATAGCAAGAAGCAAGATCCAAGATCCAAGAGCAATGCAATTTGAGAGGCGACTGAACTGCTGCTCTTTGCGATGGTTTGGAAAAATATGCTTAAAGTGAAATGATGCATGACATGTGACATATGGAGAAAGGTTGTCGCATCCATCGATAAGGCAGATGAAGGATGGCTGTAGGAATCTCGGTGGTGCAAGGACGTTCACCTATTCGTGAATTTACCCTTTTGACAGATTGAAGTCCATATATCGTATGTGATTGTAATAGGGTGGCCTAAAATAATACTTTGTCTGTAAACTTTGGGGCTCACTCTCCAAATGATAAACTCTTGTATAGCGTAATCTCTGAAAAACTTGATTTAGAGGTAGCCCCGATGAGATTTTCTAAAAATAAACCAGAACAAGTATTTCAACCCAACCCAACCCGTCTTTTTTTTTATTTTTCACACATTTCTTGGAGTCTCTTCTATTTGAGAAAAAAATGTCATGGCCTGCTAAATACTCAATTTTTTCATGACATTTTTTTTTCAAATCCTAGAAATAAAGATTTTGTCAGATTTATAGTTGATTTAGGACAACCAAGACAAGATGCTTGGAAACAATATCCGCGTACAAATTTAAAATGAAAAATGATTTGTGCTCGTCAGATATAACATTGTACTCAAGAAATACAAGCAGTTTGATTTTATTTTGATCACTTCATAATTGTAAGGTCGTCGTTCACCGCTCACAGCATACATATCTCGCAAATTATTCCAACAAAAATCAAAAGCATTTGATCTTGAATTAAAGTATTGATTTATGTTGCAATCGGTGATGGTATCATCACAGACAAACAGACATAACACTCGCAAGTTGTTCATCGAACAAGCATTTAACGGTCAATTTAAAAGTATCGTAGTTGGTAGTACCGCCACGTGTGCCGTGCATAATCAATTGCCTCGCGTTTGACGTTCACACGTTTACTACCCACCACAGTGTATTCAACAGATGGCGGTAATGTTTTAGCGAGGACGGGAAACTTCCTGAGATAATTCTAAACACGGTGGCTGAAGCGCCACTCTCACGAAGAGAGACCACCGGTCGTGTTAAACTTGCCCGACACTTTGAGACTAAATCTGAGAGGACTCCCGTACGGTACGATTCTCGAAGTACCTCAACGAATCAACCCCGAATTTTCGCTAACGCCTGAGATCAAATTAACACTTTTATCCGCACTTCCTTTTATTACGAAAAACCTGCAACCCCGAAAGGATCCAAAACGCTAAGCTCTATCAGCATAAACACAACGAACTAGTTAAAAACAAATATGCATGAATAGAGAGAGATCTTACGAATGGAATACACAGTGATGTATGAACCAGCTAAGAGACGCAACGGTATGAAGGAAAACTATATACTTTACAACAAAAAACAACCAATTCAAACTATATTCACGTATTTGATAATTACATTCGTGTTGTGTTGGACAAACCCAATAACAACGGAAAAACTAAATTCATGGCCATGAAAACAAGAATACGGACATACCTGCGCAGGATTTAGGTTCCGTGAGATGCGATGCGATGCGATGCGATGCAACGGCGACAGATGAAGCGGTGATGGCGACGGATGGAGCGATAATGGCGGCCGGAGACCTTACCAAGGTTCTAGCGATGGCGACTGTCGACCTTCCGATAACCTGTGATGATGGTGGCGGTCTCGGAATGGCGCCGATCTAGCTGCGGAAATGGCGTGCAGCGACGAAAAGTGACCCGTGTGCGGTATGGCCGAAATTAGAGGTGCGGAGGTAGTAGCGGCTGGACGGAAGGCTTCCGATTTGCTTTCTAGAGAGCTGAGCATCGACGGAGTCGAGCTTTTCCCGGGAGATTCGCTCCGCGGAAGAGAGAGACCAACGTACCGTCGCACGGCTTCGCGTACTATGTTTCTGCTTTGACCGCCCGAGATGGAATGAAATCTTCTCCTCTTTGGTTAGAATCCGAACCGAGGTACGCGATTGGCTTCGTACTCCTACGGTCCGAGCTTTCGAATGTCACGGTCCCCGGGATTGTAACGGGATGGGGACCTTACCGACGGCTTTTGGCGACCGTCGGGAAACAATTCGCTAAGCAGAAATTTAGCGTCTTCACTCTCCTCCGTTTGACTACCTACGAGAGGCGGGCCTTCGCTGTGCACACGGGTCTGATCCGTCCTTCACGGACGAAAAATGTGGTTTTGATGACGCCACGAAGCCAAAGTTCCGGCGATGATGACTGCCGATCTCCAGCCCGTACAAAAAAGCCCGTTGAACGAGCTGTCCAACGCGAAAAATACGAAATTACAAACTGCTAATGTTTAAAAGTTTTTTACAAATTACCTTTTTGTTCGATAAAACACTAAAAACGCAGATGTCTGCGACGGAACTACTTTGAACAGTACAATTAACCTAAACGTACAAAAAACACACGTTAAATAACTGAGCTGGCTCAATCAACTCCTTTTAAACTAATCACCTTAGAGTACGTAGATTACTTTCACAGAGTCCACTTTACGAACTTAAAAACCGCGTCACACACATCTGCTTTCCAGCCGATTCGTTAGCGAAATGGACGAGATTAGAAGTTTTGTTCTCCAAGAAACCACAGGTTTTCTTCAAGATAAAAGGATTATTATTATTTAGCTTTATTAAGGAGGCTTTCAGCCTTGGGATGGTTCGCCTCCAACTCAAGATAAAAGGATCGGATATGGCGTGAAAACATATGTCGATTAGCCATCTTATTTATGTGTTCATTTGAATCTTATCTCTTTCGCGTATTTAGCAGTTCTCCTCTTTAGCCATCTTATTTAGTGTTCCATAAAAACGCTAGCTTGCTATAAAACCTTACAAATGTATATACAAAGCTAAATGTAAAACATAGCTTAGACACAAACCAGCTTCTTCACACAACATTACAACCTATATGACCACACATGTTACCTAATATTTACAACTTATACAACTCATCCCTAATATTTACAAATTCCATTCTTTTCCACAATATTTACCGCCAACTCAATTGAAAACAAACGCTCTGCGTTACACGATGTTTTAATGTGATAAATATAATAATGTGTTATGTCTGTTTATCTGTGGTATCATCATTAGTAATTTGATATTTTTTTCACTCTTATACTTGATAAAGATTGTACTCGAAAAAAAATGCAACACTTTATTTTGTGTATAACTTTTTATTGCATGGATAAAAATTAATTATTTTGTTCGATCATTTTCCACAGAGATGGCGCTGTTCCGCTGGTAGGAAGTGATAAAAATCCCCATATAAAATTGAGAGAAGTGGGAATAATTCGCTTTCAGTGCATATTCAGGTCAAACAAATTGAACGACAACCTAAAAAAATTAATCAGGGACTTTGTCGTTCAGTTTTTTCCCGAAAATAATGGTTAAATAAGCTGCAATTAAATAAAAATGATTTTTTCTCATACAGTTTTACATGATTTAAAACCAGCTCCCAGACAGCCAAAAAATTCAAATTTGAGAGAGAAAATTTGCTCTCACGGCCTCAATCTCTCAACATGCCATGTATTTTGTTGACACTCGATTTGTGATTTCCTTTCACAGATTACAAAATAGAGTACCTGACACTACGAAACATGTCTGGTACATCTATATATGCATTTGCGTTAACATTTGAAGTCCCTCCTTTTTTACATATTCTGCGCAAAAAAATACTTTATGCCCCGCCCCATACATAAAATTCGGCGGGAAATTATGTGAGGGGTGAGCTATTTTTTGTGCAGAATGTGTAAAAAAGGAGGGACTTCGAATATTAATCTTAAAGCATATATAGTACCAGACATGTTTTACACTGCAGTGTCCTCTGTGAACAATTATAGGAAAACAGATTGTGTGTAGTTTCCGATAGCTGTCACCGCAAACAACAGCAGTGACATCTGATGGAACATGAATGCAGAAGCTTGACAACATGATTAATTGATGAAATTTGGGTAAAACTAGTTGAGAGTGTAATGTTTACATGTGCAAGATCTCGCCACAATCTGTCAAGTGGTTATCGAGATGGCTTCCAAGCAGAAGTGCTTCGACAAAAAATAATGGGATTGGTCAGTCCAACCGGTGGATCGCAAAACAGTTTGGAATCGATAATTCGATCGTGTTCCCGTGTGGAAAAATCGTTCAAGAAGACCCAGACAACCCAACGGCGAGCTGGCAGCGGAAGAAAATCGAAGACGACCAACCCCGTGAACGCAATGAAGGTGAGGGATTACTTCAAGCGCAATCCGCACCTTTCGATTCGTGACGTGGCCAAGAAAATCAATTCTCCCGTCTGGTTCGACCAGCATACAATGAAGCGGACCGGAATTCATGTCTTCAAGGTAAGGAAGGCGCCTAACCGAACCGTAAAACAGAGTACCGCGAGTGGTTGGTGCAGCCGAAATGCATCGTAATGGACGACGAGACGTACATTAAAGCGGACGGCAAGCAGATCCCCGGCCTGGAGTTTTTCGTCGGCAAGTCCCACCTGGATGATAACGTCCGTCACCATCAACGGCCAAATGTATGAAGAAGAAGAAGCGCCTGCTGTCCTTCCCCGGTCCCACGAAGGTGACACTCTGTTTTGGTCGGATCTGGCATCGTACCATCACGCGAAACCGATAATTCTGGGCGATTATGAAGGGCAAGCTCCGGAAAACAAGGAAGGTCTTCAAAAACGACAAGGATTTGAAGAAAAAGTGGATGAAAGTGTTTAAGAAAGATGGCGCAAGTGTTGCACAGGATTTGATGGGTAGCGTTAAGTCCAAGGTGTGGGCATTTAGCCTAGGAGAGGATGTTGAATAAACCAAGTGTGCAAAAACATAGGGTTAATTACCCCATTTCCGGCCTATTAAGCACAACCCGCTCTTAGTCTTTCTTAATCTAGCGCAGCTTAGCACCAAACGGAATGTAATTATTACTGATGGCTTCCAAGTTTATTTACCTTTCCGTATGTACCGTAAGATTTGATAAAGATAAACCAATCGTTGAGATATTATCAAAAGTCTAACACTGCTTCTTGACGCCAAACTTGGCCTACGGAATCTAATCTCGGCCTCTTTTGTTTTTGGGAATAATGGATGCAAACCTTCATATCACGCGTTCTCGTTGACTTCGTTCCATAGCGTATTAACTAAAGTATCGAACCAAACGCATAATTGACTTGTTAACTCTAAAATCATGGATTTATTTGAAGTTTTCTGCTCGATAGGCCCAAAATGGGCGATTAGGCCGAAATAGTTCTCTACCCTAGCTAATCTGTTTTAAATTATTTCCTGAGAGCTTCAAGAATATCCTACTTGGAATGAATTTTTGGACATCATTTTTGTCTGTTGCATTTTTTTTTTTTGATTTGAAGCTCATTTGATATTGCGAGACTGTTCAAAACGTGTAAAGTTGAAGCTGAGAGTTGAATCGACACAAAATGATTCCGTTGCATCTTGTTTTCTTTGAATGAAAAGATATTATAATGCAATCTCTTTTTCTCTTCGCAGACGGCAGACACGAAGCGACTGCTACCAGCCGTTATGGAAGTTTCGGTTTGCGTTCTTGTGTACAGCTAAAATCATGAAAATCAATCTCACCACAGTTTGGTGAGATTTGAAGCTGGTGAGTTTTGTTAGCTTGATATTCCGAGCTAAGAAATCACAGTTTGCAATATCAACCGCAGTTCTTTGCTTGTTGATGTTTATCTTCGAAAATCAAGCGTGATCTTGTTCTTTGGTGAGATTTGAGGTTTTGATATTTTCCCAACAATGCATGATTGGGAGCTCATGATATAAAGAACTCTAACATCAAAATAGGCCACTTCATGGGTATATTGTAACCAGTGATGGGAAAATATCAAAAAAATCAAATCTCACCAATGCCCAAGATCACGCTTGATTTTCGTAGACAAAAATCAACAAGCAAACAACTGCGGTTGATTTTGCACGATGTGATATCGTAGCTCGGAATATCAAGCTAACAAAACTCACCAACTGCAAATCTCAACAAACTGTGGTGAGATTGAGTTTAATAATTTTTGCTTTACACCCGAACGCGACGGAAACTTCCATAACGGCTGGCAGCAGTCACTTCGTGTCTGCCATCGGTGAAGAGTAAAAAGAGATAGCAAACTATACCTTCTCTTTCTACGAAAACGATGTGCAACGGAATCATTTTTGTGTCGAGTCAACTCTCAGCTTGATTTCTGAACGTTTTGAATAGTCTCGCAATATCAAAGGAGCTTATAAAATCAATATCAAGCATGATATTTTGTTCCAATATCACGCGTGATATTGCGAGCGCATGAGAGCGGAAAAATAGCAATTGAATGCTGATTTTGCCAACACTGATTGTTACAATGACCCCTCCCTATAAGATACCTGCCTCCAGGCTTGCAATTGCTCATTACAGCTAAAATGCTAGTTTTCGTAATTATAAAACTATGGGATACTGTAAGAAGCGAGAAGAGGTGGTAAAGTTTGTGTATGACATACAAAATTTGTCAATTTAGCTTTCAGAAGGTCACAACTAACGATGTTATGATCGCTGATTGCTCGCTCATCGTTACAGCTAATCGCTATTGTGACCCTCTGAAAGCTAAATTGACAGGTTTTATGTGCCATGCACACACTTTACCTTCTTTTCTTGCATCTTATAAATAAGAATTATCATTAAAATATCTCATAGCTTCATAAATCCGAAAAATAGCATTGTAGCTGTAATGAGCATTTGCAAGCTTGTCTGCCTCCCGACATCAACTTTGATAATTGAAACTGAAAGTACATTAAATTTATTTTACAAAAAATTTCAACAATCCGTTGAACCTTCGCTGATTGATTCCAGGGTACAGACAACTTATTTTTTTGTGCAGGCGAAGGGTTAAAGATACTTTCACCGTTACGTCACTTCAGGTACACAGTTAGTAAAAGTCGTGTAAATTTAGGTACTCTGAGACTGACATATAGGGTAGAGCGCTACTTCGTCGTAATCGCCCATTTCCGTTCTATCGATCAGAAAAGATCAATAATATCAATGATTCACCGTGCACAAATCAATAATAGGTTTGTTCCGATGCGTTAGTTCATTAGCTACAACATTAATCCTGTTGAAGCGCATTGTATTGAATATTTATTTATTTGTTCTCAAAACAAAAGAAGCGTTCCTAGCGAATCCCCTTTTTCTACGTTTATCCGTAGGACGAAGGAAATCTATTGGCGTTTCAATGCGTTTGGACGGAATTGAAACTCATAGGACGGATTTAGAGTCAAGAAGCAGTATTAGATTTTTAACAATATTTCAACAATTTGTGACTCTTTATCAAATCCAACGGTATGGAAAAGTGAATAAATTTAGAAGTCATCTCTTGAAAAAAATATTCCATTTTTTGTAAAAAACCCGTTCAAAAACGATAGGTAAAACGCGGGTTGTGCTTAGTAGGACGGGAATTAGATCAAAAACCCTACGAGCGTCAATTTTGACATAATAGACGGAAAATTCAGCTCAATCAAACGTACTTTCAAATATTTGAGTTTCAGAGCACTTAATTGTACATGGCATGTTTGTTTACGTCTCATCCTTTATGTCAAAGATGGATTCCGTCACGAGTAAGATTAGGTATATCTATGTGTGTATGTTTAAAGATCTTATAGAATTAACAGAGCACTTTGGATGACTTCTGAAAACTTTGGGGTAATTTTATGAACATCAAAATCGTTGGGACAGTAATATAATAGATTTATAATTTATTTAAAAACTTCAGAGTAGTTTCAAGAATTTGAAGATTATCTACAGCTCCGGGGAAGTTTAATGATCTTTAATGGTAAAATTCGATGAACTTCAGTTAAATCACATTGAAAATCAGATAACTTCAGGACAGTTTCATTGAATTTAAAAAATTGCAAGAACTTTACATAAATTTTAAAGAACCTCTGGGTCAGTCAGTTTCTGGTATTATTTTTGTTGCTTCTTTATTAAAGAGACTTTCAGCCTTAGGCCGCTTCATGTACGTTTAAATATCTTAAAGATTGTCCAGAGAACTTTGAAACACTTCTGAAAACATAAGGGCAGTTCCATGAACATCAGAATCGTTGGGACAGTACTTACTAAAGTAGTTCTAGGAACTTAACGACAGTTCCAAAAAGTTCAGGGTAAATTATTTCTTTAATTTAAATCATTCTTAATGATATCAAACCCACTCTACAACAATCATCAGCTTCACTGATGATTGCGAGAGGGAACTCACTCTCACTCTCGCAGCATCCAGCAGATCGAAATTATAATCTAAAGAGCAACCGATAGGCATGATACTGGCGATCAGTAACGATAAAATCAGTTCAAAATACAATATGCTTCTGATCAGTTGTGTTCCCCTCAAACCAGTGCTATTTCACCAGTGACTAGATCGAAGAAGAAACATAAATTTGGTCCTTCGAACCGGATGTTAGGTTAAACCGACGAAAAATCAAGGCAGTGTAACAGTGGTGAAATCCGCTATTTTCGGCCATTGGTGTCCAACGCGATCACCATTGCCATTGCCTCAACCTATTGTACGATATTCTGCATGTGCTATTGTGCGACGGTGCTAGATCCAGTATTCACCGGCATTATTGTTCCCATTCTTCGAGTGCGACATTGTTCCAGTTGCAGAATTTCATCCACCGATTGGAATCGACGGAGAGCTGATTTGCATGATATCAGCTAATTGCATGAACTCCTAAAGAAGACCCAGCTAGCAGAAGAATTCAGATGAGTATTCCCGAAAGGTTTGTCTGTGGTGGCGTCTGAATGCATGATCAGTCGTCAACCGTTCTGAAATTGAATATAATTCCATGTGGAAAAACCGATGACACAATAAACGATAGATTGCATGCTTTGCGTTTTTTCTATTGGAATACGTGGTTGATTCGTCTGCTGAGTTGAGTCCGCTTTGAGGTTGATTGGCCAATCCGTTCGATCGATATTATTTCATTTGTCTATCTATCTGTGGGTCTCTGTCAATCGCAATTCCGATCATTCCGTGCTTCGGTCCAAGCTGTGGAACTGTGAAATAAGTGCAGTGCAGAGATAATACTGTGAGAAGAATGGCTAGCAGCGATCTACGAAAGTGGGCGAAGAAGGAACGTATGTTACGATATGTAGTGGATTCGATTATAGAATTTGTGCAGAATTATGACGAAGCTCGTGACAAAGGTTCAGTGGAGGCACGGATGAAGAAATTTGACGAAGTGTACGATAGTTTTAGTGAAGTGCGAATAAACATTGAACTGTTGATGGAAGAAGACGATGAAGAAGATCTCACTGAAACGGATGAAAGTGAAGATGCCCTTAGCAAACGGATCGCCTTGCAGAAGAAGAATGATGAGAAGTACAGGAAGATAATGAAGGATTTCGTGAACCAGTATTTCAACCTGAAGCAATCACTGCAAGCCTTTATGTCGCCACCGGGGTCTAGTGCGAGTGTAGGTACAGCTCCAACGATGCAGCAAGCCCCAGTTGGTACAATTCGTGTGAAGTTACCTGAATTGAAGCTTCCTGTTTTCCGTGGTGCATTGATGGAATGGGTCACATTTCGAGATTCTTTTCAAAATCTGATCATGGAAAACCCACACCTTTCGGACATTGAAAGGTTTACATACCTACGATCGTTATTAGCAGGTGAAGCCTTGCAACAGATTGCATCAATCGATCTTACTGCGGACAATTTCTCGATGGCGTGGAGCTCGCTGGAATCACGCTATGCGAACAAGAAGCTCTTGGTAAAGTCGCATTTGGATGCATTGTTCGCAGTACAGCCCATGAAGAAGGAGACGTTTGAGTCACTTAACCATGTGATCAACGAATATGATAAAACCTTGAAAATAATGGATAAAATAGGAGAACACACAGCTTTCGATTCAAGGTGCCGCAATGGAGTTCGTCGGAAATATGCAAGCGTTCCGTTATTTCCGATCTTGCGCGGATTTTCGACCCTCTTGGGCTTATTGGAGTTGTAATCATCACTGCCAAAATATTCGTCCAGACTCTCTGGAAACAGAAATTCTCGTGGGACGAACCACTACAAGATGAACTCGGAGCTCAATGGACAGAGTTTCGAGACAGCTTATCAAACATAGAAACCCTCCAGATTCCTAGATGGATCGCTTTTCGCAAGGATTGTCTTGCCGTTGAGCTTCACGGCTTTTGTGACGGATCAATGAAGGCCTATGGAGCATGTTTGTATGTCCGATGCACACACTTCGACGGAACAATCACTTCGAATTTGCTGGTTGCTAAATCCAGAGTAGCTCCGCAGAAGCAGAATCTGAAAAGAAGAGGAAAAAACTTACGACGCCCCGCTTGGAGTTATCTTCTGCTGTATTGCTGGCTCACCTGTACGAAAAGACATCTGCAAGCATCCAAGTATCGACCCAGCCGTACTTTCACACCGATTCCACGATCGTAAGGTACTGGCTGTCATCAACCCCATCACGTTACCAGATGTTCGTGGCAAACAGAATATCGGAGGTACAACACCTCACCAGGAGTGGAACATGGAGGCATGTGGCAGGAACAGAGAATCCCGCAGATGCACTATCTCGCGGCATTTCACCTGTTGATTTACAGGCTAACGCGTTATGGTGGCATGGACCAGATTGGTTGAGGAAAGATAAACAGATGTGGCCTGAAACGCAAGAAGTTGTACTGGATAAACTGGATCGGACGGCTCTCGAGGAAGGATCCATTGTGGCAGAAGTTTCTACAATTACTCCACCGAGCGAGATCTTTGGCATACACTCTACATTGCATCATGTGGAAAAGCTGGTTGCATGGATGCTCAGATTCAAGTGCAACGCACTGCAGGCTCGTAGATCAATATCCAAGAAGACGGGTCCACTGACGCTTGCGGAACGAGAAGGTGCTTTGTTGCATCTAGTGAAGCTATCACAACAGGAATGCTTTGCTCAGGAAATCGCAGATCTCGAAAGGAATGGGGAGGTTAAGCCAACTTCTCGCATCAATGCATTAAATCCGATGCTGGTCGAAGGTGTACTCCGAGTTGGCAGCCGGTTGGAGAATGCACAAATCTCGCATAGCCGGAAGCATCCTATATTATTGGATAAAGAACAGCCGCTAACATCCATGATCATGCGTCGATACCACTACGAAAAACTTCACGCTGGTCCTCAACTGTTGATAGCAAGTGTTCGTGAACGGGTTTGGCCACTCAGTGCTCGAAGTCTTGCTCGGAAGATTGTGCATAGATGTATAACCTGCTTCAGGAACAAACCAACAGTGCGGGATCAACTGATGGCTGATCTCCCGGCTGAACGGGTAACACCAGCTCCGCCATTTCTACGGGTCGGTGTAGACTATTGCGGTCCTTTTTTGATAAACTATCCCTTCCGGAAAAGGACCACCGTCAAGTACTACGCTGCTATCTTCGTTTGCTTGGTGACTAAGGCGGTACACATGGAAATGGTAGCCGATCTCACCACTCAAGGATTTTTGGCTGCATTGAAAAGGTTCGTGGCTAGGCGAGGAAAGCCCACCTTGATCATGTGCGATAACGGTTCCAATTTCGTGGGTGCAAAACGGGAGTTAAATGAGCTCGCCGTACTATTTGAAGACCAACAATCCCAGCAATCCATAGCTGCACGCGCTGCTGACATCGGAATTGAATTTAAGTTCATTCCAGCCAAATCCCCAAACTTTGGCGGCTTGTGGGAGGCTGCAGTTAAATCAATGAAGCAGCACCTGAGGAGGACCATTGGATTGAAGATTGTTACGCCTGATGAACTACACACTGTCCTAGCACAAATCGAAGCATGTCTGAACTCACCAGGCCACTCACACAGATCAGCAGTGACCCAAACGATCTCAGCGTGTTGACTCCAGATCATTTTCTTATCCAGCGACCGCTAACGGCTGTCGCAGAACCGTGGCTGCAGGATATTCCTCAAGATCGTCTCTCTAGGTGGCAGCAGGCTCAAGACTTTGTTCAACGCATTTGGTCCAGATGGTCGATGCAATATTTGTCTGACCTGCACAACAGGACTAAGTGGACCAGGCACAGGAATAACCTGTTTGTAGGGACAATGCCAATGGTTCTTATCAAGGAGGATAATCTACCACCCCTGAAGTGTCTTTTGGGAAGGGTAACGCATATCTACCCGGGAGCAGACGGAAACATCAGGGTTGTAGCCATTAAGACGAAGGATGGAAGTTTCGTTCGGGCAATCTCCAAAATCTGCATATTGCCCATCAGCGATAACGACCCACCACCAACACTTGGGGAGAACTAGACCTTCCCTCATCAAAGGCGCTGGAGTGCCTGCGGGAGCCATCCGGCTCCCGCATACCAGTTATGTGTTTATGTTTTACAAAATTTCAAAAATCTTATGGAATGTTTTGTCTTCATAGCCGCTGATCGCCGGAGGCCACTGGCATTCCTGCGAAATCATCCACGAAATCTGCGTCTTGCTAGGCAACGTCTACCGCTCACCTCGATTACTCAGATACACTTGCTGAATTCCAATACCCGGTTCGATTCCTTGATTGTGGCCAAATCATGGAATCCAGCACGATTTCGTGCCTGTGTACGTTCATCATCAACGGTACAGCAAGCCACCTGCAGCAATCCAGGGTAAGAGCCACTGCACGAGCATCCAGTAAAGACCAGCCACCACAATCTACCATCCATGAAGTTCACCCAGCATTCGAGTTAAGAATCACTACAACAGTTAGCTCCAAGGAACTTGCAACTATCCAATCGGACACGTTCAACCTGGTGAATTCATCATCATCAGCGCAGGAGCGCTCGCGGAGGCGCGCAAGCCTCCGCGATAGGGAAGTCGTTTAAATCTTGATTTTGACTTGTAAAAAATCGCCCTTCATCTTTTTCAGTCGCTCACCTCAATCACGGCACTCTGACAGAGTGCGCAGCCGAAGGAGAATCCGCGTTAGAGGTCCGCTACAAACGATCTACGAGACGATGTCGGTATGAAGCCAGCCGGTACGAGTCAGATGCTAATCGATTGACGACTTCAATCAACACCGAGTGGTTGGACACCATCGGTACCGCCTGCAGAAGTGTTCCGTACACACCATATCACCGATTATATCCAGAGCACCAGCCCCGTTGTTATGTACACTTGTGATAATCATTGTGTTTCTAAATGTTTATTAATGATTCGTAGTAGATAGTTAAAATCAAGTTAATATTAGATAATTTAGATAGTCAAATTGAAATTCCGCATATTTCAAGGCGGCCGGTTATGTAAATTATTTCTTTAATTTAAATCATTCTTAATGATATCAAACCCACTCTACAACAATCATCAGCTTCACTGATGATTGCGAGAGGGAACTCACTCTCACTCTCGCAGCATCCAGGAGATCGAAATTATAATCTAAAGAGCAACCGATAGGCATGATACTGGCGATCAGTAACGATAAAATCAGTTCAAAATACAATATGCTTCTGATCAGTTGTGTTCCCCTCAAACCAGTGCTATTTCACCAGTGACTAGATCGAAGAAGAAACATTCAGTGTAGTTCGAAAACTTCGAAATCATCCAGAGCTTTGAGAAAGTTTAATGATCTTAGTTTCGTGAAACTTCAGTAAAATCTCAATGAAAATCAGAGAAATCCAGGACATTTCCATTAACTTAAAAAATGACGAAATTTTTCAGGTATATTCAAATATCTTAAAGAATGTCCACAGAACTTTGGAACACTTCTGAGAACTTTAGAGCAGTTACATGAACATCAGAATCGTTGAAACAGTACCATGATAAATTTATTGAAGGGAAGTTCAACGCCCCGAAAAAAAAACTGTAAGAATATTTTTCTAACTCTTCATGAAAAAAAAAATGGACTCTCAGCAAAACCGAAAGTTCGATGTTTTGTGGTTTTTTGAGTCCAACTTTATGCCATGATGACTTACAAAACGTTGTTTCGCCGGTGAATTTCTTAAAATTTACTTTTTCAAATATTTTTAGAAAAATCACCGTTTACCATTAATTTACTATGTAAATGGTACCTCATAACCTATATTTTCATAATGCTGCCCAATTAGCATTGTATGTTTTATAAAGCTTTTAAAGCATTCTACAACTTTAAATCATGGCCTGCTTGGCTGAATGAACTCAACAACATTGACCTGGAACAGTTTGGAAAAGCAGCCAGACGGGTTGTATCTTTACATAAGAAACAATGCTACGAAGCAAACTTACGTTTTCTCGGTTTGTTAATTTGTGCTATGGTATGAACTTGCCATGAGCGGCAGTAAATACCTTCAATACCAGCATGGGGCCTCCCTTAGCTCAGTCGGTAAAGGCACAGCTACAAAGCAAGACCATGCTGGCGGTAGCTGGATTCAATTCCCGGTACGGTTTAGGAATTTTGCGGGTTGGAAAATTTCTCGACTTCCCTGGGCATAGAAGTATGATTGGACTTGCCACACAATTATACCAATGCAAAAATGGTACAGGCATCCAAAGCTCTCAATTAATAACTGTGGAAGTTCATCTTGAACACTATGTTGAGAGCACGCAATAAGCTAATATGCGATATGCAATAAGCTTGACATGCGAAGAAGAAGAAGAAGACCAGCATTTACAGTCTGGCTAGCACGGGAAGCATTACATAATATAGAGCTTTGCTTGGAAATATCCTTGCTTTCAACAACCTCCGCATTGCTCAGAAAATGAATCAAACAGTCAATTGCAGCCATACAACAATCCTGCCTGAATAGTATTGCAATAAATAAATAACATTATGTGAAGGAGGCACTTTCAAACCATTCACATGCAAAAACCCGAACTCGCCGTCTAGTCTCTATGAGCCACCGTACTACGTATGAATTCCAAATCGGCGATGACCTTGAAAAAGCACTTGGATAAACACATCCGTAGCACATGTCGTTCGGCTCGTCGCCATCGAAAGGACCTTTACATCCCAACCAGAAGCTTATCTTAAGATTTGTTAAGCCCCTTATCTCTCCCCATCCAACTCGACGAACTGATCCAACAAGTGTACGTTCACCAGTCTCTGCAGCCGAGAGCACATAAACCGTTCTCAAATTGCATTACACTCCTCCCAACAAGGGGGATTCCAGAGCCAGATTGTATCTTCCCCTCCTTGTCGCGCTGTCGCACGCAACTGGATTCAAATTGTACCAAATTAGATTTGGCTGAGACGTGCAGTACGAGACGGCACTACCAAAATACAGTATTGGTTATATAAAATAATACACCGTGGTTGTTTTGACTCGCCTTGAATGATCGAAATGCTGTAACTTTTCAGTATGCGAAATTTTGGTTGCTTGTTCATTAGCTATTCAGAGTTTATTAGTAAAATTCGTGATTTGATTGGCCTAGTTTGTAAGATGTTAGAGCAATGTAAATCGATTCTTTTTGACTACGAATTTTCAATTTATTATTTCTCGAAGTACAATGAACTCAATTAGCTAAAAAGTTACCATTTATAATCGAAAAACTATTCCTTCAAACTGCTTAAAATTGCTCCTATCATAACGAAAAGGTTATATTTGTTTTCTCAAAATCCTGTTAAATATTGTAAAAATAACATTATTAGGATCCCAAGCTTATGAATTCCGGTTTTGCAGGTTTTCAAATAAACCTAAACTCTAGATCAACATTTGAATAGGCGGAACAATCAAACGTAAGCAATGCGTGTAAACTCAAATTTCTCGAGAATCAAACCACATCCAAGCAATGTAACACTACCAACTTCCTCCATCGAATGGCATTGTTAGTTTGCGTTGGTGGAAATTACAACGATTACTTGAATAATTTTAGGAATTACTTTGGAATTACTCAATTATTCAATGATTAACAATGTTTCCAACGATGGAATTGTTTTAGAAATACGATGAAATCCCAGCTTGATTAATAAAAATGAGCTGCACAGCAAAAAGCAAAAGTGGGATCATGTTTTACTTATATTTCAAACTGAGTTAAAAAAAAGTTTCATTGAAAAATCGGAATATGAAAGTTTTTGTGTAAATACTGTATTTCAATATAGCAAGACTCGTCTGTTGCTTTTGATTTGATTTGAATTTGGACGATTTTGACATTGTTCTTATTTCTTTGGATTTGTCTTTTCAGACAGGCTAACACTGGTCCATCTCGCCAGATTTGGACACATACGCGCGCTGATGCAAATTTCAACGTAATTGACAATCAAATCTCGATTATCGCGCTAAAGGCTCAAGCGCAATGACAGCGGAAGCTAAACGGCAGTGGCAGCGGAAAAGCCCGATCTGAGTAAACCTACTTGTCGGATTGAAAACTATATAGAACCAAATCGACTTCGGTTAGACATCTTGATGTCATATGTGACAACTGTCAAACTTTCCATTTCCGTTCCGGAGGGGGGTTTATAATTTAGTGACAAGCAATGCATTAGGTATGGGAAAAATGAAACGATAAAGGGGATAAGTGTGATATAATAAATGGATCGCCCCTTGTATGAAAGTAGCTTTGATTTGGTTGCATCGAGAGTTGTATAATGTGGCCCCTAATTCTTTTTCAGATTTTAATTTTTTTTTTAATATCCTCATTCGATTTCCACTAATTTAATAATAAAGTATGCCTGAGACAAATAAAATAATAAAATTTACATTAAATAATAAAGAATATTATGATAATTCCAGAGTACAAATATGTAATGGAATGACTCAAAATACTGTTTTGACGAAGGATTACGTCTTTCGGCAACATATTGGAACGACAACGAAAAGTGGTCAGGTTTTGAACACTTATGACTCTGTCAATAGCAGATGGATATTTATTCTAAACAAGCCAATCGATTGGAAATGTCATCTACAAATCTGCTAAACTGAACACTTTATCAATTTTTCAAAAGGTCACTATTGAAAATTTCACGAGTGTGCAACTGTTGCTATAATAATTAAAAATTATCACCCATTTGACTGCGAAAAGTGCTTTCCCTAACACAGATTTCAAAATTGAATTTCACTCCGGTCCCACTCATCGGTGTGTATTTCAATCACCGCGTGTGGCGAATGGTGGTGTCCAGTGGTCATCATCAGCAGCAGCAGCAGCAGTGCTTTCGGCGCGTGGCGTTGTAGATTGATCAGACTAATCGGTCCATTCGCCGAAGAAGGAGGAAAAAGTTACACCGCTACTGATCGGATTTCAGTTGCTCGTCGTGAACCGCTGTGGGCCATCTATGCCAAGCGCGTCATCGTTCCAAACAACATATAACTCGCCAGCCTCAACTGTGTTGAACACCGTAATAGCTCAGTATTAGTCAACCATCACGACAAAACGAACCTTTTCAGGACCACCATAAATGAGTTAAAGAATATTTTTTGGACGTTTATCAAGGTCATCAATCGGATGTCAGTTCCCATCTGTTTGAATTTAACATACCATGTATTTTTAAGGTAACCTTCGGGGTGCAATTTCAAAATCTAAAGTCGGCCGCGGCATGAAAGTGATCTGATTTTGATCCAAAGAGGATGGATTTCAGTTATTAATAAACCAATTGATAGGACGCGGTGTATGGTAATAGTTCACATACTGACGCAAACACTATAAATGTTCCTTCAATCATTTGACAGAATCTCAATCATCTGTATACAACGGATGAACACCGTTTCCTAAGAACATCAATTGAGGACTACTATGCCATACAACTGTTACAGAAACCAATAGAGAAAGATCACGGACTAATATTACGGCAACGACTTTTAGCGCAAAACAACGGACAAGAATTGGAACATGGAATGTACTAACGCTAGCCCAACAGGGGAAGCTGGCACAACTCGCCAGCGAGGCTCGACGCATGAAGCTCGAAATCCTGGGACTAAGCGAAGTCCGTTGGCCAAACTTTGGAGAACACAAGCTGCCGTCGGGACAGGTACTACTCTATTCTGGTATTCGAGGTGAAAACGCTCCCCGCCACCGTGGAGTTGGTTTCCTGCTTAGCGCCCAAGCAAATGCGGCGCTCATCAAGTGGGAACCTATCAATGAGAGGATAATCGTTGCCAGATTCAGAACGCGGGTTCGTAACCTAACCATAATCCAATGTTATGCGCCAACCGATGCTGCCGAGTTACAGGACAAAGAGAACTTTTACAGTCAACTGAATGCAGTCGTGGATAAAATTCCGAGAGGTGACATCAAGATCTACATCGGCGACTTCAATGCGAAGATCGGCTCCGACAACACGGATTATGAGCGTGTCATGGGGCGCCATGGTCTTGGCGAAATGAGCGAAAACGGTGAGCTGTTGGCAGAGTTTTGTGGCAATAACGACATGGTGATCGGGGGTTCGCTCTTCCCCCATCGACCAGTGCACAAAGTCACGTGGGTTTCCCGTGATGGACATACCGAAAATCAAATCGACCACATCTGCATCAGCCGAAAATGGAGAAGGAGCCTTCTTGACGTTCGGAACAAACGCAGTGCCGACATCGCGTCTGACCACCATCTCCTCGTTGGAGAGATCCGCCTTCGTATCGCGCGGGTCCAGCGGCGGGAGGAGCGGCTCGGACGGCGATTCAACACACGCCGATTGGAAGATCCAGCAGTAAAAAGGTCATTCGTCGAGGAACTGGAGACCAGAGCTGCGGATATTCCTGATGGTGGCAGCGTAGAAGAGCAATGGACGGCGATCAAGGATGCCTTTACTGAAACGAGTGAAAACAACCTGGGCGAGCTGCGCGCTCAGAGAAAGGAGTGGATCACGGATGACACCTGGAGGAAGATAGAGGAGCGGAGAAATGCAAAAGCCGCGATAGAGCGGGCGAGAACCAGAGGAGCGAAGAACCAGGCCCGCCAACTGTATTCGGCTCTCGAGAAGGAAGTGAAGCGCTCGTGTAGGCGGGATAAGCGAGCGTGGGTGGACTCCCTAGCCGATGAAGGTGAGAAAGCCGCAGCAACAGGCGATATCCGTCTCCTCTACGATATCTCACGACGCCTGAGTGGAGCAAGGATGAATCCTAGGATGCCAGTGAAGGACGCGACTGGTCAGTTGCTCACCGACCCCACTGATCAGCTGAAACGCTGGTTTGAACACTTCGAACAGCTTCTACAAGTTTCGTCGGTCAACCAGCCATCAACATCTCGGCATGAACCGCCAAGAGTGCGACGCATCACTCGCGTCAATTCTGAGGCGCCATCCCTACCGGAGATCGAAGCTGCTATCCGAACCATGAAATCCAACAAGGCTCCCGGGGTCGATCGCATATCAGCAGAGATGCTCAAAGCTGACCCCATGCTATCTGCACAAATGTTGCATCAACTATTCTGCAATATCTGGGACACCGCGACTTTTCCGGCTGACTGGATGCAGGGCGTCTTAGTGAAGGTCCCAAAGAAGGGGGACCCAACTGTATGCGATAACTGGCGTGGCATTATGTTACTGTGTTGTGTTCTCAAAGTTCTATGCAAAGTTATCCTCAACCGGATACAGGAGAAGATCGACGCGACTCTCCGACGGCAGCAGGCGGGATTCCGTGCTGGAAGATCCTGTGTGGACCATATTGTCTCGCTCCGCATAATCTTGGAGCAGGTCAACGAATTCCAAGAGTCCCTTTACTTGGTTTTCATTGACTACGAAAAAGCTTTCGACCGACTCAACCACGAAAACCTGTGGGGCGCCCTAAGGCGCAAGGGAGTTCCGGATAAAATCGTCAACCTCATCGAAGCTCAGTATGAGGCTTTCCCGTGCAGGGTGCTGCACAACGGAGCCCTATCTGACCCTATTCGGGTAGTCGCTGGAGTGAGGCAAGGATGTATTCTATCACCGCTACTGTTCCTCATCGTAATCGACGAGATAATGGTTGGTGCGATCGACCGTGTGCCGAACCGTGGGTTGCTCTGGCAGCCTATTACAATGGAGCATCTAAACGACCTAGATTTGGCGGATGACGTTGCTTTAGTATCACAACGGCGTTCTGACATGCAGAGTAAGCTCGACGATCTCGCCGAACGCTCCTCAGCGGCAGGTCTCAACATCAACGTCAGCAAGACTAAATCGTTGGATATCAACACGGGAAATCCATCCAATTTTACGGTAGCTGGTCAGGAAGTGGAGAAGGTTGAAAGTTTCCAATATCTTGGCAGCCAGATAGCGTCGGACGGCGGAACCAAGAGTGACATAGGTGCACGGATCAAGAAGGCAAGGGCTGCTTTTGCGAGTTTACGAAACATCTGGAAGTCAAATCAGATTAGTCTCCGCACGAAGATCCGAATTTTCAACTCTAACGTGAAATCTGTACTGCTGTACGCTAGCGAAACATGGTGCGTATCAGCGGAGATCACACAGAAGCTGCAGGTGTTCATCAACCGATGCCTGCGGTATATAATTCGTGCTTGGTGGCCTCACAACTGGATTTCGAATGCCGAGCTCCATCGACGGTGTCACCAGAAGCCGATATCGACAGAAATTCGGGAACGTAAGTGGAGGTGGGTTGGCCACACTCTACGGAAGAGCGGAAATGAAATCTGCAAACAAGCGCTGGATTGGAATCCAGCCGGACATCGCAGCAGAGGCAGACCCAGGGGCTCATGGCGGCGAAGCCTAAACAAGGAGATTAAGCAAGTCGACCGGAATTTGACCTGGGCCCAGGTCAAGGCGAAAGCAAACAATCGCCCAGGATGGAGATCTTTCACGTTGGCCCTTTGCGCCAGGGATGGCGCTCAGGACACTTAAAGAATGCCATCACCCTTCCCCAAACAGTTCACCAATCGATCTAGGTGCAAGGCATGAGCCCCGCCATCATCTCCAAGAACTTAATGAACGAATTCCACAGCATTGTTCTAAACTGGAGTCCAAGCTTTCAACCTATCGGTCCTTTTCAGGACCATAAATGACTGATAAAAGAGTAAACTAAAGACTTCAAGTAAGAGCTTGTATCCAAGACACATCGTCTAGAATTGGCTACCCTCACACTCCTCACCATCCCTCTCCAAAGGGGGAGTTTGGTAAAGAGAGATGATAAAACCGATTTGTACCTTCCTTAAGTTGTACTAGCTCGCAGTCTACTCTCTATATGCAATTTTCACACTGCCGTGTACTCTAAACGGAACTATCAATTCTATACTTTCATCTCTTCCTCATCGATCGTATAAAAATTACCACTTTAGTCTGTTATTTGAAACTAACATCTTCAACTTTGTAAAATCGTTGACTTTCACGCAAAACATATAGTCAAAGAACCTGTTGTTACTTTTTTCGATGTGAATGGGTATTATTAAATTTTGACCAGTTGAACAAAGAGTAATGTTTTGACTACAACTGATAAAACATCGAAGCTAATTTGGTTAATTGGTCGGTGTTAAGTTAGACTGTACTAAGTGACATTCTTTTTCATTTTGAGAAAAACGAATTTAAAATTTGCTTAGTAACATTTGGCTGTTTTCCCTTGCTGTTTGTAACTTTTAGCAAATCTGACAAATGCGAAATATAGCTGAGGAGGTTTTTGATCCAATACTATCATTCACAATTTTTCAATTTGGCTACCTAGTCCCTTCTGTCTTAACGCCAACCAATTATATTTAAAGAAATTACTGATTGAAACATAGTAGTCAAATACTATAAGGGAACTGGAAGTAAGCCCGTCACTGTGGGTAAGACCATTACCCCTGCACTTTTACCTGAAAACAGTTTTTAAAAAACTTTATGAGCACAGGCCATGTTAGTTTTTAAGAAAACAAATGTGAGCATCGTTCAGACGCACTCGCATGTACTTTTTCGATTACAGAACTTTAGCAAATAATAACAAATAAAGTTAAGAATTCAGTTTTGCACCTCTACATATTCTCGCCTGTATTGTTAACTATCAACGGATTTCAACGAAAGGTACGTTTGAGCAATAATTAATAGATTATTGAGTTGTTTATAAAATTTCTGCCGTTGGGGTAACATCGTCACTCACCGATTGGGGTAAGCCTGTCACTCGCTGAGTGGGGTAAGACCGGCATGCTCTTTGAATATCCCAAAGATGGTAAACCAAACTGTCCATTTTATCTAATAGATGCCGCGTAACTTCAAAAGAAAAACCCCTCGTGGAAGTTGAAGCCTTGCGAAGGACGCAATCGATTGTGGAGATTCTGTGAAGTGTGCCTCTAAGCCTTTTGGAATCCCAAAGAGCACACTACAAGACTGTGGGAGACGAGATGAGGTGCCGCAATTAAAACTTATTATAACTAAATGAACGGGTGAGAATAAAATATAGCATGTTGAAAGAAACTTGGGCTATTTTCAGCCTCCGGGTTAATACTTAACCATACCTCTATATTAACCTCATTGAGTGGAACCCACCAAGGTGAAAAGTCGAAACGAGTCCAGTTCTTTCTCTTCCCCTTTGCTTGAGTTGCGTGCTCTAAGAACAGACAACAGAGGCAGAGTGTGTATTGGTGTTAGTGTGAGTTTATTTCTTGCTTCGTCACGCGAATGGAAAGTGACATCGTGTAAGTGACATTGTAGTAGTAGTAGTAGTAGTGTAAGTAGGATTTGGCTGTATGCCTGAGAACTGAATTAACTGTGTGAGTGTGTTGAGATAGAAATGGGACGTGACGACGGGATTGACTAGCAACGAAGGCGATTGATTCGACGACTCTTGCTGCGAACGGACGCAAGTCGATAAAGATGGAGAGTTACCACAATGGCGCAGATTCTCCCAAGAGGTAAGTAAAGAAAATGGCAAAGAGTGAAATTTTAGTGCAGTGGTTTTAAAATTGTTTTGAAGAAACACTTCAATTTAATTGAGAACCGAATATTAAAAAGATGAGAGGCGAGCAAAAGTGTTAGATTTTTTTTTGAAAATTTGGTCAACCATCTTGGAAAATTGTAAAATCGTGATAGTATGGATGCTATTATTCTCTACCGACGGAAGGGCGGTAAAGATAGAATTTTTTATTCGAATGTTTCCGACGGAAGGGCGGATTACCATTACTGAATATAACCCCCCTAACCAGAGAGATAAAAGCAATGTTTGTGTATTCTTCGACGGAAGGGCGAAGATGTTAGGCTTTGATGTCTACACTGAATCGGAACATTTTAATTTCAATCATAAAACTAAACCAATCACAATCATTAAACTGTCTATTGCAGAGAGTCATAACCCAAGAAAAAAAAAGGCTAAGAAGGGGGATCCTCAAGTGAATACCCGAAAGGCAGACAAACTGAAGACTTTGGTAAAGGAACTGGAAGAGGAGAAGGCTCGTGCTACAGCATTGGCAGCAGCATTGCAAAAGGAACAGACAGAAAAGGCAGTTTTGCAAGCAAGCGTGGAGGCGACGCAAACAGCAAATAACGTCACGGACGAAGGCAGCGTCGACTTTGATGGAGAACCAAGGCCATCAAGTACGCGACGAGTTGAACCTTCAGCCAGCTTTCAGGAATCTCGCTTCGTATCATCCGTTAACCAGTTGTCAGTGTCGTCTTTGATGATTCCTGAATGTAAGCCACTTGCGGAAGACGAAGAGATAAACAGGCACTCGTATGACATGTGGAAGGACATTCTTGTTGACTCCATGAAGCTAGCCGGAATCGAGGATGAGCAGACAAAATTCATCCTATTCAGGATCAAAGCTGGACCACGCCTGCTGGGAATCTATAACAACACAAAATCAGCGGATAATGCACCCGATCCGAACACCAGTCCTTTCTCGAATGCGGTACATCGATTGAAGTCGTACTTCGGGTCAGGCTCCGACATTATGTTGCAAAGGAGAAAGCTTGCGTTGATGACGCAGAAACTGGAAGAGTCAGATTTGACATTCGTCAACAGAGTCGCTTCCGTCGCTAGGCCATGTGAGTATTCTGGAGGTAAGGAATTGGAGGAGATAATTGGAACGGTTTTTTTTTTAATAATCCATTTATTTGTCAAGGCTCAAATGCGTTAGCTTTGCGGAGCCGAATATTTTTTACATTATTGTGTGTGAATATAATTTTCTTACAACTAATGTTAGTAGAACGGGGGCCGATTACTCGCGGTTTACTCGAGATTAGGGATTACATTTATTGATCATTTGGAGAGAGGACAAGGGAAAGCATTTTGAACTAATTTAAAACTTAAACGTAAAGGATGACTAAAACAATTGGAACGGTTGCTGGCCATGCGCAAAATCGAGAGGTGCGCAAAGCAGCTCTGAGAATTCTCAATCGTGAAGGTTCAGTCACTGACTTAGTGGATGCGGTAAGAGAAATTGAGACCATACAGATCAACGAAGATTACTACAACCAAAAGCACGGCTCAAAGGAACCGGCATTGCTAGCCCCGATTAGAGCGGACTATCCACGGGATCAAGTTCTTCGGAATAGATTCCATCCATATCACGGAAACGGAGCCCCTCGGCTAACTCGTGGCCGTGCATTTCGCAATGATTCTCGATTTGAGCAACGCCGTTATTCAAGAAGTGGGGAAGTTGAACAGCGACGAATGAATTTTAACCAACCACGTGAAGCAAGATGCTGGAGATGTGGAAGCGCATTCCACTCTCCATCCGACTGTCTGGCTATTGGAAAGTCGTGCTGGTACTGCGGTCAAGTGCCATTTCCAAAGGACCTGTCGTCTTTCACCTCAACCAGCATCGATGAGCACTCGCAAATCGGAAACCACGGAAATGAAAATTGAAAAGATAGCTGCAGTTGCTGTAGATACGATGGAAGCTGATGCAGAACCGGTAGAACACGTAAGTGGAGGCTCAGAAATTTGATTTGTTCTTACTGACGATATGATTCATATTATTACTTTTCACTGTAAACCTCTTTTTTAACAATGAGTTTTAAATGAATTTGCTGGATGATTCTGGTTATGACACTGTGACACTGACACACTTTCGCACTGTGAAGTATTTTTTTATATTTTATTATAAATGAATTTTATGGAAAATAAATTAAAAAAAGAGGATAACAAAAAAAACATCATCAAATCGATTTTCTTTGCATTTCTGGGTTCGGAAGTGGTGAATTTTTAGTGGTCGTCGATACATACTCCCGGTACCTCTCAGTGATCGAAATGAAGCGCACGGATGCCGATAGTACCAACGCAGCCTTGAATCAAGTGTTTCAAACATGGGGATGCCCAACCGTGATCCAAAGCGACAATGGACATCCATTTAAAAGTTCAGCGTTCATTTCTTGTTGGGAGAACAAAGGGGTCAAAATTCGGAAATCAATTCCCCTTTGCCCACAGACCAATGGTGCGGTTGAACGCCAGAACCAGGGTATTATTAAGGCGGTTGCTGCTTCGAAAATTGAAGTTAAGAATTGGAGAAACGCCCTGCAGTGTTACTTACATAAGCACAATACGCTGGTTCCCCATTCGCGCTTGGGCGTTACACCCTTTGAGATGTTAGTAGGGTGGAAGTATCGAGGGACATTCCCGAGTCTTTAGAGCGAATCCTCTTTCAAGGAATTTGACCGCACGGAACTAAGAGAGCTGGATAGTGAAGCCAAGCTAGTAAATAACCGGTATGCAGATGCAGCACATGGTGCCAAAGAATCCGACATTGGCATCGGGGACGTCGTTCTAATGGCTCAGCAGAGACAATCTAAAGTAGATCCAACGTTTTCCTCAGAACGATTTACGGTCATTGCTAGGGAAGGTGCGAAAGTCGTTTTGATCAGTAAGCGCGGTATACAGTATTCAAGGAATGTCCGGGACATAACACGAGCTCCTGCCGTCCATCAAGAACCGATGGTGTTAGTGGAACCTGATGACAACGTGCAGCCCGATAACGAGGAAGGCTTACTAATTCTGCCGGAAACTGATAACTCCGAACTTGATTCGTCATCTCTGCCTGCAACAGACCTTGGAATGCGGATCCTACGTCAGCGAAACAACTTGAGAAAGCCAACGCGATTCAAGGACCAATATATTTATAACATTTTTTGTTAATGGTAGACAAGAGGAAGAATGTGGGAGACGAGATGAGGTGCCGTAATTAAAACTTATTATAACTAAATGAACGGGTGAGAATAAAATATAGCATGTTGAACGAAACTTGGGCTATTTTCAGCCTCCGGGTTAATACTTAACCATACCTCTATATTAACCTCATTGAGTGGAACCCACCAAGGTGAAAAGTCGAAACGAGTCCAGTTCTTTCTCTTCCCCTTTTCTTGAGTGGCGTGCTCTAAGAACAGAAACAGAGGCAGAGTGTGTATTGGTGTTAGTGTGAGTTTATTTCTTGCTTCGTCACGCGAATGGAAAGGGACATCGTGTAAGTGACATTGTAGTAGTAGTAGTAGTGTAAGCAGGATTTGGCTGTATGCCTGAGAACTGAATTAACTGTGTGAGTGTGTTGAGATAGAAATTGGACGTGACGAGGGGATTGACTAGCAACGAAGGCGATTGATTCGACGACTCTTGCTGCGAACGGACGCAAGTCGATAAAGATGGAGAGTTACCACAAAGACCAGGTGGCAAAATCAAATCTAGGATCAAAAGAGACCGTCTTCACTTCACAGGAAGCAGAACTGTTACAACATTTACTTGACCTTGAAAGCCGATTCTACGGGGTTATGATGGAAGACGTGAGGAAGCTAGCATTCGAACTCGCGGAAAAAAACGGCGTTTCTCATCTTTTCCATGTGCAGAAAAAATGACAGGGCGTGATTGGCTGACCGGATTTTTAAACCGATGTCCGAAAATTTCAT
This sequence comes from Ochlerotatus camptorhynchus, assembly GCF_037179485.1. Lineage (NCBI taxonomy): Eukaryota > Metazoa > Arthropoda > Insecta > Diptera > Culicidae > Ochlerotatus > Ochlerotatus camptorhynchus. The sequence continues at coordinate 2,836,561 of NW_027040507.1, read as the reverse complement.
TCAGGAACGCATCAGCTGCAAGGGCTAGAGCCTTCAACAAGGTTTCGGTCGATACCTTTTTTTGTCAATGTACGAAGATGTGCTCGGAAGAATGAAGTTTTCTCCGGATCTTCAATGCTAATGAAACGGCTATTTCCACGGTATGTTTTATTGGGTAACAGTTTCTTTAAATGTATTTTGACATGTTCTTATGTTCATTTCCAGATTCCCCCTAATAAGGTAAAAACCGATTGGGATTATGTCAGCGGAACGAGGAGATACAAACACCGTTGATACGAGTATGTCGGCAACTGGTCAATACCTTCCGCCGTTTGTCATATTTCCCAGAGCTCGAATGAATGATGCTCTCAAACATGGAGCACCACCAGAAAGCAAGTTTGCGTGCAACCCAACAGGTTACATGACCATCGAGGTGTTCAAAACTTGGTTTGATCACTTCCTTGACCACGTACATGCTTCAGAAGCTAATCCTGCTTTGCTCTTGGTAGATGGCCATTCATCGCATACTAAGAAGGCTGTGGTTGAAAAGGGCCGCAAAACCATGTAACGATTCTGGTCATCCCACCACATTGCAGCAATAGGCTGCAACCGCTGGACGTCTCGTTCATGACCCCTTCAAATCATATTATTCTAGTGCTGCAGAATATTTCATGCGATCAAAACCTGTACACATCATCAGTCATTATGATAGTATGGGGCTATTGGGTACCGCTTACGAGAAGGCTGCTACAATACCAACAGCAGTAAATGGTTTCAAGAAATGTGGATTGTGGCCATGTGACCGATACGTTTTCGATGAGAATTCTTTCGTACCATCTTTGATCGGTTACAGGTATGCAGGAGAATGTCCTTGGTACAGCTACAGTGGCTGTTGATGGTGATGCCACCATGGATTTAAGTCAGACTCAGCAGTCTGCAGAGTCTTCCTTCACGATTTCTCCAGAGAAAATACTGCCACTACCCAAAATGAATACTCCACGTGCTACAAAGAGAAAACGCCGAGTGGAGATAACTTCAGATGGGTATCGTCAAGGTTTAATTGATGCACAAGCTACCAAGACCAAAAACCATCATCCAAAAGATCATCAAAGTGCCAAAAGATCAACAGTGATGTGGAGGATTCATTATCCGATCGATGCGGCGTTTGTTTCTCGAGTTCTGCGGACGGAAAACGATGGACAACTTGTACTTCACATAAGAAATGGATCCACACCGAATGTGACAGAGATTTCAATGTTGTTCTCAATAAGTATTTTACTTGAGTCCTTTGTATCATTGAATTCATGTTAAGGTGTTTCCTTGCAGAGTCCACAAATGGCCAACACGTAGGCTATACATGCATGTATACATGTAGGCCACTTCGAAATTTCAATTACACACATCTCGGAAATTAATGACCCATTGCACCTGAAATTGCTACTTCATGTATGCTGCTGTAACAGCAAACGCGGAGTAACAGTTTCATTGTGGTACGGATGGTAGAAGCTGATATTTGCGCACTTAAAGTTTCGAAGTGGTTACTAGGTTAAGGATCTCACAGCGATACACCTTAAGACAGAATTATTTGAATATTACAAATAAACTTACATCAATTTTCTTGTCGTCCGGGTTCAAAATAAAAAAGAAGAACCATGTGACCATCTCGTGGTTTTTGACACATAACAAAAATCATAAAACTACAGTCTATCATAGTCTATCTAGGGTTTTTGGTCATCCAGTAGACGTTTCTTGAGGGCGTTTTCAAATGGATGGAATACCTAATACGAAATTTTCATAGTAGTTTTTTCAAGTGATATAAAATCGATACACAAATTACGTAACACTAGAAATCTTCACTTTGTACTTCCTTCTTCTTCCTCTGTAACAATACGTAGCATTGGAAAAGACCTCCTTCTTAATAATTAAGTAACTATGTATCACTACAGTCCCTCCCATAAATCCACTCCTGATTGCTTGAATCCGTCATGTTAATGTTTCCTTTATATCCTCCCCCCCTCTCATATCACATTAAGTTACGGACGGTTGAGCCCCTCCCCCATCAAGTCGTTCCGTCATTTGAAAGCCAAGCAAAGCTAAAATGAAGAGTTTTAGTCTTATATTTTTGGATGACGGTCTTACCCCATTGGGTGACCGTCTTACCCGCACGTGTTAATATAAGCTTATTTTCATCAAGTTTTTGTAATCAACGTTGATTGATGAAATATCAATTTTCGTGCAATGATACGGCATTGATCTTATGGAAAACTATCTAAATAAAGATGTTGTATGTAGCAATCTTAGCTCACTGCCAATTTTAGACAATTCTAATGCTTAACCCTTTGTCTGTACCTTGGGGTCAATTTGACCCCAGGCCACTTTGATAGGCTGTAACTTTTTTATTTGTCAATGGATTTTTCTTATTCTTTCACAACTAGGCGCATCCACCGAAGCTCTGTAATACTCGATAAAATTTATTTAAAAAAAATTGAAAAAAAATATTTATTGGAAAACATTTATTTAAATACTTACGTTGTCTGTACCTTGGGGTCAATTTGACCCCAAATTCAAATTGCCGTATGTTAACGAATCTTCAATGGATTTCTTAAATTTAAATGTTTTGCATAGGTAATTTAGTGGACTTCCCGTTACAATTATCAGATTATTTTTAGGGTGGATACCTCGGGGGGAGGGGTCATTATAAAAATATACCCATGAAATGGCATATTTTGATATTAGAAAAGTTTGTATCACGAGATCCCAACCATATAGGATGTTGCTTCTTTCTGTAGAGATGTTCAAAAATACAAGATCTTCAAAACTATGGATAGTGTATGACAGAATTCACTCACTAGATGGCGCTAAAATGAAAATGATCAAGTTGCGCCATCGTAAACAAACATTATATAACGTTATCTACAGCTCCTGCACATACAGATGGTTCCATTATTCAGCAAAGTTGTCTAGATGGACAAGACCTATCTTTGGGAAAAGAGTTTAGTTCAGAATTCACTCACTAGGCACCACTAGAGTGACACTCATTGGCATTGATTGCCTTAACTTAACATATGGACTAGATAGAAGGTTTCCGTCTTCGGCAAAGTTGTTCAGATGAACTGGACCTATCTTCAGAATTAGTGTTTAGTTCAGAAAACACTTACCAAGTTGCACCAGTGTGATGTTAATTTTTAACTGTTTTTCTAACCTAACGCATGGACTAAATAGAAGGTTCCCGTATTCAGCAATTTTTTTCTGATGAACAAGACCTATTTTGTGGTAAAAAAGTTCGGCACAGGTTTCACTCACCAAGTGGTGTTCGTGTGACATTAATTTAGAATGTTTTGCCCTAACTTAACATCTTAACTAGATTGAAAGCTCCCAACTTAGGCAAAGTTGATCAGATAGACTCAACCTATTCTATGGCAAACAGTTTAGCTAAGAATTTACTCATCAGTTTTCACTTTTGCTTCACATTGTTTCGAGTTTTTTGGTTTCATTGTACAGCGCCTATATGGAAGTTTTTTTATTTCGACCAAGTTTTTAAGATGAACTAAAACAAAGATATAGTAATCCTCATAGTTTCCCAGGGATCACTAAAGTGTCATTTTGTTTAGATTTTTTGCATTAATTTTATAATTTAGGAAATAAGAATCTCGCTCTCTTTAGCAATTTTGGTCAGATGAAAAAAAAAAATAATCTTTTAGTTGCCAACTCTGTACAAAAGATTCCTGACATCCAAATTTAGAAATAAATACGCAATTCAATTTAAGCTTTTGTTTATTTGAAAATATATTCTTAAAAATAAGACATGGTACATATCAGTCACTATTGCTCATCAACTAATCATCACTATCTTCACTTAGCTTTTCAATGCAGGCTTGGCAAATCGAATACATATGATCATTACAAACATATTTGTGACATGCTGTACATTGCGTGGAAACTTTCTTGTCGCTGGACCGTGGACATATTATACATCGGGAACGTTTACAGGTCCTCTTTTCTTCTTCTGTTGGTGATACACTCACTAGGGTATATCCCATTTGACGAATAGCATCTGCTACATCACCAAAAAATTTTGATGACTTCGCAATACGCTCTTCAATTAAAGGATGAACCAACTCCTTTCCCAATTTCAGCAAAAATTTCTTACGCTTTGTAGAAGAATTATCAGCATTCGGAAATTTAAAAAAGTAAAGAATATAAGCAGCAATACATGCTACGTCCATCATATTGAAGAACGCAGTCATGGGCCATCTATTTGACTTTCTCCGACAGGTGTACGTTGAAACAAGTTTGTCCATATTGTCTACTCCACCTTAAGTCTTGTTGTAGTCCAATATTATTGTCGGCTTGTTTCTCTGTGTCACATCCGTTTCGTTTGTGTGATGCATTGTGGACAGTAAAATCACGTTTTTACCTTTCTTCGGAACGTAACTTACCAGCGTTTGTTGTCTATCGAAACAAAAAAGACTCGATTCTTTTTCCCTATCTTTGATATTCAACATCTCTCGAGGAAGGTCAGGCTTGTTTTTGCGAATTGTCCCAAGGAGAGTTGTTTTCTGTTGCAATAACTGTTCAGCTAATGGAACAGAAGTGAAGAAGTGATCCATGGTAATATTGCGACCTAAGACGAACAAAGTTAAATAAAGCTGCCTTTTGTTTCAGACCTTATCTAATTGAAATCTGAACAACTTTGCCGAAGACGGGAACCTTCTATCTAATCAAGATGTTAAGTCAGGGCAAACAATTCATAATTGATTTCACACTAGCGCTGCCTGGTGAGTGAATTATGAACTAAACTCTAGTCCTAAAGATAGGTCTAGCCCATCAGAACAACTTTACCTAAGACGGAAACCTAGATAGAAGGTAATTGATCCAAAAGTTAAGTTAAGGCAATCAGTTCAAAATGAATGTCACTCTAGTGGTGCCTGGTGAGTGAATTCTGAACTAAACTCTTTCTTGCAGATAGGTCTTGTCCATCTGAACAACTTTGCTAAAGACGGGAACCATCCATATGAGCAGGATCTGTAGATAACGTTATATAATGTGTATTTACGATGGTGCAACTTGAGCATTTTCGTTTTAGTGCCATCTAGGGAGTGAATTCTGTCATACACTATCCATAGTTTTGAAGAACTTGTATTTTTGAACATCTTTACAGAAAGAAGCAACATCCTATTTGGTTGAGATCTTGTGATATAAACATCTCTAACATTAAAATATGCCACTTCATGGGAATATTTTTACAATGACCCCTCCCTATAGTAGATCCGTCCTTTAAAATGAATTTAGATAATTTAAACAAAAATTTCACTAAATTTAACTTACATAACATTTGAAATTTCGATAATCCGTTGAACCTTCGCTGAGATATGACAATTAGAATTTGGGGTCAAATTGACCCCAAGGTACAGACAACGTAAGTTTTTTTTGGCACAGACGAAGGGTTAAGGAGCCGGGCTTACCCCCAGTTCCCCTAATTGTTCTAGCTTCATACAGGCTTGACCAACAAATTCAAAAAAATATTCTGATAAATTTTGAATTCTTAATCAACCAGCAGCCAATATTTCATAAGTTTGATGCGCATACTAAAATCTAACAGCTCATTGGATGTGTATGGTGAGAGTCAAAACAAACATGCTGCATTATTTGTTACGTCCAGTACTGTAGATCCGCACGTGGATCTTATCGCCCTACTGCCAGTTGCTATTTTTGCTTGGCAACGCCAAGAAGAGTGTGTAAACCGTTCGACTTATAAAGATTGTACTCGAAAAAAATGCAATACTTTGTTTTGTGTATAAGTTTTTTATTGCATGGGTAAAAATTGATTATATTTCAGTAAAACTAGTTTAGAGTGTAATGTTTACATGTGCAAAACCTCATTACAATCTTTCAAGTGGTAATTGAGATGGCTTCCAAGCCAGAAGTGCTTCGAAAAAAAAAAAATATGGGAGCGTTCGTGGAAAATCCAGGCCAGTCCAACAGGTGGATCGCAAAACAGTTTGGAATCGACAATTCGACCGTGTCCCGTGTGGTGAAATCGTTCAAGGAGACCCAGAGGACCCAACGGCAAGCTGGCAGCGGAAGAAAAGCGAAGACGACCGACCCCGTGAACGCAAGGAAGGTGAGGAATCACTTCAAGCGTAATCCGAACCTTTCGATTCGTGACGTGGCCTAGAAGGTCAATTCTTCCGTCTGGTTCATCCAGTAGACAATGCAATGAAGCGGACCGGAATTCATATCTTCAAGGTAAGGAATGCGTCTTACCGAACCGAAAAACAGAGTACCGCGAGTGGTTGGTGCAGTCGAAATGCATTGTAATGGACGACGAGACGTCAAGCAGATCCTCACCTTGGAGTTTTTCGTCGGCAAGTCCCGCCTGGATGATGACGTCCGGCACCATGAACGGCCAAATTTATAAAGAAGAATGCTTCCAGAAGCACCTGCTATCCTTCCTCCGGTCTCACGAAGGTGACACTCTGTTTTGGCAGGATCTGGCATCGTTTCATTATGCGAAAACGGTGATGGAGTGGTACGAAGCCGATATGTACGGTACGATGTTGTTTTTGTGCCGAAGAAGGCAAATCCACTAAACTCGCCAGAACTTCAACCAATCGTAAAATTCTGGGTGATTACGAAAGGCAAGCTCCAGCAAACAGGGAAGGTCTTCAAAAACGACAAGGATTTGAAGAAAGAGTGGATGAAAGTGTTTAAGAAAGATGGCGCAAGTGTTGCACAGGATTTGATGGGTAGCGTTAAGTCCAAGGTGTGGGCATTTAGTTTAGGAGAGGAGGTTGAATAAATCAACTTTGTAAAAATATAGCTAATCGGAGAAATGGCTTCTTATGTTGGCCTATCGCTAAAAATCTGATATTTATCAATTTTATCTAGATGAACGCGTCATTGGGACGGTACTTATGGATATTTTTGGTCGCTATTGAAAATTTTGTCGATTGCTGAATTTTGTGTATGGACCCAAATTAGGGGCATTTAAGCCAACATTACATCCATTTCCTCTATGTGTTTATTTATTCCCTAAGAGTTTCAAAAATATCCGACTTAAAATGAATTTCTGGTGATCATTTTTGTCTGTTGCATTTTTTTCGAGTACAGTCTTTACTCGAAACAATCTTTTCTCGCCCCGTACCGTCGTCGTAGCAAATCGAAAAGGAACACTGCCAAAAGAGCGCACTTTCACTTCTTTACCCATTTTCTGTCTCAGTCGAAAGGGAAAAGTGAGTTCCACCGAAAGTTTGTGGAATTGTTGTGCCTCACTTGCCTAACCCCTTTCGGAACACTCCAAGGAGCATTCCGAGGCAAATGGCATGGAACAGCATTGCGTCAAACATTTTTTTGATGCATATTTCAAGCGAAAACTGTTCATCGCTCCTCTGCAGTGTCGATTTAGGCGTTATTTTGGAGTGGAGTACCAACTTGACGTGCAACCCGTCGTAATTGAATACCAACTATAATGTAGTGCAACTTTCATAATCCCGGATTAAAAGCTTTCCCGTTGAACTTTTTTCTCATTCATTAGCCTTGCCGGCGCGACCACCGACTAGGACGGTGAAAATAGCAGTGGCTACAGCATCGTACCAAGTGAGCGAAATGTGTCGTGTTGAACCCTTGGAAAATTAAAGCCACATCAATTTGTGCGGTTGAAATTTTGTTTAAATCCTCGTGCCACAAAGAAATGATCCGCCCACGTTACGGGGCCGTGGCTAAATAAATGCAAATTACTTTATGCTGATTTACTCAAATTTTGTTAAAGTACGGAAGATGGGCAAAATTTTGGGTTGCCTTTAGTTATGAGCACCGAACGCCTGTTTAACTAAAAGTATGCCTAACGAGATAATCAATTTACATTTCTATTTATCATTAACAACATCAATCTCCTTAAGTGCCCATTTTCCACCCCTTTAAAGCAGATATGTACCAAATTCAAGCCCATTCAACATTTTGGTCCATTTCAAACTCAACAATTACAAGTTGTAGTTACAAGAAGAGGTTGTAATGTATGTGTTTGACACATAAAACCTGTCCATTTCACATTCAGAGAGTGAGTGAATGCAAATGATGAAATAGTGTCTTTTAATTGTTCCCTCTAAATACCGTGCCTCCCTTATTTAGTGTAAAAGAAGAGCGAGTTCCAGTGATTTTCAATTATTTCCCATATGCCTAACCTAGAAATGTAAGGTTGTCTTTTGAATTGCTTACAAATCATGTATTTTATGTTTGGTTTGGGTGCATTCTTCAGTAGAAAGCAATTAAAAAGTGATTTTCCGATAACGATTGATTTTTTGTTTCGTCCATTCAATCGCGCACCTTCACATCGATTTGGAAGGAAACAGTGCTTTTCAAATAAGGGTCATGAAGTCAATGCTGCTTGAAATGTACATTGTTCTAATAGGATATAAAGAGTACAGAAAAGATATAAAACTCTTCAGCAGATGTTTGAGATTCCACTTGTGGACGGAATGGGTACCTGGGCTTGGAGACCTGATTCATTAGGCAGCTTTTGTTATACGTTCTCACACAAAAACGGCAGTGTCTGTGATGTGTTACCGAGCACAGTCTAGCATTAAAATGACAGCAAGTCAAAATCAAATTTTGATATCAACATCAAACAGAAATCATAATTTGATTTCAGTTTGCGCGACTGACAAATTTGATAACAAATTTTGTTTTCATTTTGTACATTTGCTCTTCAAAACTATGCTGTTGCAGGCGGGAGTAACCATCCTTATGGTAAGTTTTCATCCAATTCAGAGAGGATTGAGCCGGGTCGTTAACTCATTCGCGTTAGAATTGTTACACTATGAATCCATAACGTTTTACTTTAGCACAGCTATACTCAACGAATAAGTTCGAACATTACGCATCCCACAAGTTTTTCATTCGTAAATGTATACTGTTATGATTTTCAATATAATAATTTTTCCATACCAATCTCCACCCACTACAGATGAATACGATTTGGTTAAATAAAGTTATTATCTTCATTATAATGGTCCCTATTCCCGTAGGGCTAAATTCTCCAAATAACACAGCCTAATTAATTCCATGAATCGCACAAATCCGCTCAAATACAACCAATCACTTGACTCCTCTTCACCAGAAAGCAATCATTATCCATCCAACTCTCTACCGGCATCATCGGTCCACGCACCCACATTTAGAAAATTCCGGACCGATCCAAATGATTCCATTTCAGCAAAAGTTCAATTCTCGCCGCTCACAACTTCATGGAGCTTCACGAGTATTATGCATAATTTCCCTGGAGATTTCAGAAGAAAAAAAACCGCTGAGCCGAGCTGTGGTGCCATTCTGAGATGAAAGTCAACATGGCTTGTTTTTTAGCAGCAACAGCAGCAACAAACATTTCCAGCTCTTTTTTTTGACTGTATTTTCATTTTAGCGCTTTCAATTGGTGGGTTGGATAACACGTGGAACGCAATGAATGCTGTTTTAAATTTTGGATTATAACGAAGACAACATAGGGTAAATTGACCAGTAGTGCACACTATGTCTAATGTCTATGTACCTTAGTTTTATCTTCACAGGAAGTTAGTATTGATCCTAACAATCAAATCTGCGAAGATTTTAAAATATTTCATCTTGGGTTTTTTGAGAAAAAGTGTTTTGAAGTTTACTTAGCTGTTAACAAAGGCGTTTACGGACTATTGATGATACAAAACTGTTACGGATCGAAACAAATTCAGCTGAAAATGATTCAAAAGGGGATTAAAGTTGTCAAAACACTGAGTGTCAATGATACAGTACGATTCCCTATTCGGTACCGTCAGATATTGTAACAATGTCATGATCTAAGAATGTTTAATTAAATAAACAATGGTTTAGTCTCTAAATTTACTATTATTGAGCCGTTCCATTGCAAAACGATAAAGTGGTTCTCAGATTTTGGTAGGAAATGGTAGTTTTGATCTTTATCGTAAAATATTTTTTTTTGTCATTAGGAGGGTGACTATTTCAATGTTAGGGTAGTCCAAAAAAACGTTTTTTTTTATTTTTTTTTTTCAAAAATGACTTTTTAAAAAAATATTATAGCTTGGCCAATTTTAAAGATCAAAATATCAAATGAAAGGTAATTAAAAGTACTTGTAATGATGCAATATAATGATATTGGGATTTTATATTTGAAAACATTGAATACAATGGTATATTATGGTTTTCATGGTTTGTAGATAGAGGGTGCAATATGTTTTTATATTTTTCCTTAAAAATTTAGGCTTTTTTACACAACATATCGAAAAATCAGCGATGTGTTGTTTTTCATTAGCTGATGATTAAAATTTCATCCTTCAAAAACTGCACGATTATCAGGCAATGGCGTTAATCAAGCACCTACAATGGTGACCAGCGAATCCAAATTGCGTATGCTGAGTCGCATTTGCGGCAGCCATCATATTGCGTTATTGGGATCATTCTTGGCCGCGTTGTCTTTCCTCATAGCTGATTTGAGGCTGGACTGGATAGTTTGACGGCCGGTATGTCTCATAAATTTAGCCAATTTTAGCGTCTGTAATATAACAAAAGTATAGTTTAAAGTCATGTAAAATATAAAGTTATAAAGATAACTGTTACATACTGACCTTATTAACACTCAGATTAAGATCTTTCTTAAAGCTGAGTAAATCTTCGTGAGAAATCTTAGATTTTTTTCCTGACTGTTTCAAATTTAAACGCATTGGTCTTCCTGTGACGTTTGAAAAACTAACCTAGACTAGTTTTTTGCCTGCTAACTATCTAATGCTTTAGGCAACAAAGTGATGCTTAATTTCATCTGCCAATTTGGAGAGATTCTGAAGTCTGAATTCTGAAACCTGCGTCCAACATAATTTGAAATTTTTTATGAATTTATTTTTTGTTTTTGTTTTTCTGTGGTGTTTTTTTCTTACAAACATCTACACACCCGCACAACTTTGACTGTCGATTTTGGTCTTCTGGATATTTATGAAGCTCAATTTTCATAAACTGCTCCCTTTTTTATACCGGTAAACGGCAATGTAACATGCGTGACCCGTACTCACGATTTTTTTTAGGTGGCAAACTTTCATTTATATTATATATTATACCTGTTTTCTAAGACATGGAGTGGTAGTTGTTACACCAAACGACCCGATGAGACAGCTTATATTATACATTCAAATTCAAATCCCTGTTCATATGTGTGTCCTTGATTTCGTTGAAATTAGATGAAATTCTTCTAACTTTCATGATGTTCTTTGGTGTTCTTGTTTTTTTTTCTTGAAATTCTCAGACGTTTTTTTTAAAATTCATAGTACTTTCCTAATGTTATTAAATTTTTCTGTGGTTCACAGACCATCCTAAAGGTTGCAAACATTTCCTAACGTTCAAAGAACTGTTTGCAGAACATCATTGAAATTCATATAATGTTGCTATAGTTCACAGAACTCTCTTGAAGTTCGTAGAACTTACCAGGAGGGCATTGAACTCCCCTGAAGCTCACAAAATGTCCCTGAAGTTGGCAGATCTGGAGAGCGAAGCACACCTTAAAAGTTTGAAGAATTTTCCTGAAGTTCAATGAACTTCTCTGAAAGTTGTTGAATTTCTCTGCTTCTTTGGAGGAACTTATTTATAGTTTGCCGAACTTTCCTAAAATTCACTACAGTTCCCTATAGTTCTCAGATTTTCCTAGAAAGTCGCTGAACCTTCCTAATTGTTTTCTTATTCAAAATATGGGAATTGCAATAAAGCTCTAGCAATTATGTAGTAATTCAAGGTTAGGACTACCTAAACTCACTGGGCAAGAGTAACTAACCTCATGTGAGTTTCATTCCTGTATTATCGGTTAGACGATTTTCAAACCAATTTGTCGTGGTTGCCAGAATTTATTTTCGATCTCGCCATTGAGTCAAACATATCTATTTGTTTTAAATCCAAGCAAATTGTCCACCCCGCAGAATGAGTTGGTGGCAAATGCCACCTTCACCACCTGCTGAGTACGGGACACAAAACTTTCGGATACCTACAATCTCCTTTATTGAACTCCATGGAGTAAAAATCTTTCAACCATCGTCGGCTAAAGTGGCTTGATTTTTTTTTTACAGAGTCGCTTTTTCGAAGCACAACAAGTGAACTCTCTATTTTCTTCATGAAGTTTTTTTTTTAATTTTTCCAGATGTGCACGATACCTCAAATAAAAACAAAAACATTCGAAACTGGACGAAAATCAATGCCTACTATGATTACGTGGCTGCCTTAGACTGTCCTGCTCGTTTCTTTCTCTTTTACTTTTATGAGGGAAGAGAAATTAATTAAGAAGTTGTTCTAGCAACAATTATTAATTGATTTTGGTCAAAGTCGACATAATCAATACGGATCTTACTTGAGAGTCAAAGAGAACTCTTTAATGCCATTTAGATTAATTCAATCATCATTTGAATCTTGTTTAACTGCATTTGTTCAATTCATAATAGTTTTGTATCGTCAATAGTCCATATTTACTTACTTAAGTGTCCTGAGCGCCATCCCTGGCGCAAAGGGCCAACGTGAAAGATCTCCATCCTGGGCGATTGTTTGCTTTCGCCTTGACCTGGGCCCAGGTCAAATTCCGGTCGACTTGCTTAATCTCCTTGTTTAGGCTTCGCCGCCATGAGCCCCTGGGTCTGCCTCTGCTGCGATGTCCGGCTGGATTCCAATCCAGCGCTTGTTTGCAGATTTCATTTCCACTCTTCCGTAGAGTGTGGCCAACCCACCTCCACTTACGTTCCCGAATTTCTGTCGATATCGGCTTCTGGTGACACCGTCGATGGAGCTCGGCATTCGAAATCCAGTTGTGAGGCCACCAAGCACGAATTATATACCGCAGGCATCGGTTGATGAACACCTGCAGCTTCTGTGTGATCTCCGCTGATACGCACCATGTTTCGCTAGCGTACAGCAGTACAGATTTCACGTTAGAGTTGAAAATTCGGATCTTCGTGCGGAGACTAATCTGATTTGACTTCCAGATGTTTCGTAAACTCGCAAAAGCAGCCCTTGCCTTCTTGATCCGTGCACCTATGTCACTCTTGGTTCCGCCGTCCGACGCTATCTGGCTGCCAAGATATTGGAAACTTTCAACCTTCTCCACTTCCTGACCAGCTACCGTAAAATTGGATGGATTTCCCGTGTTGATATCCAACGATTTAGTCTTGCTGACGTTGATGTTGAGACCTGCCGCTGAGGAGCGTTCGGCGAGATCGTCGAGCTTACTCTGCATGTCAGAACGCCGTTGTGATACTAAAGCAACGTCATCCGCCAAATCTAGGTCGTTTAGATGCTCCATTGTAATAGGCTGCCAGAGCAACCCACGGTTCGGCACACGGTCGATCGCACCAACCATTATCTCGTCGATAACGATGAGGAACAGTAGCGGTGATAGAATACATCCTTGCCTCACTCCAGCGACTACCCGAATAGGGTCAGATAGGGCTCCGTTGTGCAGCACCCTGCACGTGAAAGCCTCATACTGAGCTTCGATGAGGTTGACGATTTTATCCGGAACTCCCTTGCGCCTTAGGGCGCCCCACAGGTTTTCGTGGTTGAGTCGGTCGAAAGCTTTTTCGTAGTCAATGAAAACCAAGTAAAGGGACTCTTGGAATTCGTTGACCTGCTCCAAGATTATGCGGAGCGAGACAATATGGTCCACACAGGATCTTCCAGCACGGAATCCCGCCTGCTGCCGTCGGAGAGTCGCGTCGATCTTCTCCTGTATCCGGTTGAGGATAACTTTGCATAGAACTTTGAGAACACAACACAGTAACATAATGCCACGCCAGTTATCGCATACAGTTGGGTCCCCCTTCTTTGGGACCTTCACTAAGACGCCCTGCATCCAGTCAGCCGGAAAAGTCGCGGTGTCCCAGATATTGCAGAATAGTTGATGCAACATTTGTGCAGATAGCATGGGGTCAGCTTTGAGCATCTCTGCTGATATGCGATCGACCCCGGGAGCCTTGTTGGATTTCATGGTTCGGATAGCAGCTTCGATCTCCGGTAGGGATGGCGCCTCAGAATTGACGCGAGTGATGCGTCGCACTCTTGGCGGTTCATGCCGAGATGTTGATGGCTGGTTGACCGACGAAACTTGTAGAAGCTGTTCGAAGTGTTCAAACCAGCGTTTCAGCTGATCAGTGGGGTCGGTGAGCAACTGACCAGTCGCGTCCTTCACTGGCATCCTAGGATTCATCCTTGCTCCACTCAGGCGTCGTGAGATATCGTAGAGGAGACGGATATCGCCTGTTGCTGCGGCTTTCTCACCTTCATCGGCTAGGGAGTCCACCCACGCTCGCTTATCCCGCCTACACGAGCGCTTCACTTCCTTCTCGAGAGCCGAATACAGTTGGCGGGCCTGGTTCTTCGCTCCTCTGGTTCTCGCCCGCTCTATCGCGGCTTTTGCATTTCTCCGCTCCTCTATCTTCCTCCAGGTGTCATCCGTGATCCACTCCTTTCTCTGAGCGCGCAGCTCGCCCAGGTTGTTTTCACTCGTTTCAGTAAAGGCATCCTTGATCGCCGTCCATTGCTCTTCTACGCTGCCACCATCAGGAATATCCGCAGCTCTGGTCTCCAGTTCCTCGACGAATGACCTTTTTACTGCTGGATCTTCCAATCGGCGTGTGTTGAATCGCCGTCCGAGCCGCTCCTCCCGCCGCTGGACCCGCGCGATACGAAGGCGGATCTCTCCAACGAGGAGATGGTGGTCAGACGCGATGTCGGCACTGCGTTTGTTCCGAACGTCAAGAAGGCTCCTTCTCCATTTTCGGCTGATGCAGATGTGGTCGATTTGATTTTCGGTATGTCCATCACGGGAAACCCACGTGACTTTGTGCACTGGTCGATGGGGGAAGAGCGAACCCCCGATCACCATGTCGTTATTGCCACAAAACTCTGCCAACAGCTCACCGTTTTCGCTCATTTCGCCAAGACCATGGCGCCCCATGACACGCTCATAATCCGTGTTGTCGGAGCCGATCTTCGCATTGAAGTCGCCGATGTAGATCTTGATGTCACTTCTCGGAATTTTATCCACGACTGCATTCAGTTGACTGTAAAAGTTCTCTTTGTCCTGTAACTCGGCAGCATCGGTTGGCGCATAACATTGGATTATGGTTAGGTTACGAACCCGCGTTCTGAATCTGGCAACGATTATCCTCTCATTGATAGGTTCCCACTTGATGAGCGCCGCATTTGCTTGGGCGCTAAGCAGGAAACCAACTCCACGGTGGCGGGGAGCGTTTTCACCTCGAATACCAGAATAGAGTAGTACCTGTCCCGACGGCAGCTTGTGTTCTCCAAAGTTTGGCCAACGGACTTCGCTTAGTCCCAGGATTTCGAGCTTCATGCGTCGAGCCTCGCTGGCGAGTTGTGCCAGCTTCCCCTGTTGGGCTAGCGTTAGTACATTCCATGTTCCAATTCTTGTCCGTTGTTTTGCGCTAAAAGTCGTTGCCGTAATATCAGTCCGTGATCTTTCTCTATTGGTTTCTGTAACAGTTGTAAAGTTTCGGGGACAGTAGGTAGTTAGCCTAAGGTCTCCTATCCGCCGTGATGGGGCTGCCATCTTGGGTATAGCTTTCGGGGATAAGCATTTCTTGTTTCAGCCGCTGGATGCCAGGCAGACGCTGTTTGAGCCGCACCTCCATGGTGGACAGACGCTCAGTTATTGTGTAGATGGGGCTGCCATCTTAGATTTAGCTGACACAATACAGCATTTCTTATTCAGCCGCTGGATGCCAGTCAGACGCTGTTTGAGCCGCACCTCCATGGTGAACAGACGCTCAGGCCGTGTAGGCCGAACCCGCTAGGGGCCCCCTTCCCTGTCAGCATATGACCAAAGCTCCCACCGGGGTTGGTTACCCGATCTTCGCTAAGGTTGCTCATATCCCAGGAGACACCACGAGGAGGTAGGGATAGGAGTTACTGGGTAAGAGGCTAATGGACCACTAATGGGGTCTATTTTATCCTTCAAGTACTCGCGGTACTGGTGGTACGCATTACCCAGTCGTTTGCCCCGCTGGCCAATGGCCAGCGGTGATGAAAAGAATATGATACTTTTACATCATCCCCAATAGTCCATATACGCCTTCATAATCGAATTTGTAAACTTCAAAACACTTTTTCTCAAAAAACCCAAGATGAAATATTTTAAAACCATCACAGATTTGATTGTTAGGATCAATACTAACATCCTGTCAAGGAAAATCTGAGGTACATGAATGTTGTAAAAAAAGTGCCTTCAGACATAGTGTGAGGACCACCTGGTTGGAATAAAAAGTATTTGTGTGTGATTTTTTTCATTTAAACAACATAAATGTGATAAGTTTTTAATTGGTCATCATATTCAACATTTCTGCCGGACAACTGTTTGAAAAAAAGATTGCTTTCTACGTAAATTGGGTTAATAAAACTGGTCTGAAAATGTAGTGTATTTTCCCTATAATAGACCCGTTCTTGCTAAAGTGAACCCTTGTCCACTATACGCTTAATGGACCCGGGTTCACTAAAGGAAACTTAAGCACTGAGATAAACAATTCATGCAAACATGTTTATGCATTTAAAGTATGTTGTTATTCATTGTTTTCGATGTTTAGAACATACAACTTGGTGCCAAAGAAGATAACTTCATCAATTACGTCACGCTTAAAAGGCCTAATTTACACTCCGGTGGCAGAAACGTCATCACCAATATTTTGCTTGAAGCCAAAGTTGTTGGTTCTTGGCTCGATTATCTGCCAATCTAAGACAGCTGATGCAAACATTGAGAAATTATGCTCCGTCCACATAGATGTTGGACTTGTTGCGCGGAAAAATAATTGTGATAAATGTTCAACAAGCGCTTACATGTAGAAATGAAATATTTATTATATTAATTTTTAATTTAGGCAAGCTGATAATGAAAAATTCAGGTTTCATTATTGATTATTCACAAAAGATTTTTTAACGTCAATGCACACATAAACATAACATACAAACTGTAGTCTACAGTGGTGACACCACCAATGGTGGTGGCTTCAGCAATCCTCCTTCTTGGTCGAGGATTGTTAATTTATACTCTTTTTCACGTATTTTTGTAGGGATCTTTAATTTTATATTTTGCATCGTCACGATTTCGAAAACCCTCCCCCCTCCTTACATGACATAATCAATGAGTGTTCCCTAGAGTGACGGTCCAATTTGGGCGCTGATTATAAATTAAGTAGACGGATTAGGGGGCGGGAGGGTTTGCAGTTGTCTACGTTTCATTCAATTTTTATAAAAGTTGTATGGGCAATAGTCTACGCTGGGGGAGGGTTGGGGGTTTAAAAACACCAAAAAGATTACAAAATAGAGTACCTGACACTACAAAACATGTGTGGTACCTTTTTTTTTTTTCTTTGGTTTGTTTTTCCGTCGATCTTGTTTTCCGTGCTGAGCACCAATGCTACCGACGTGCCAGGAAGGCAGCTCCCACACCTGGACCCTACCTATCGACCCATCAACTCATGAACCGGGGACCAACGGCTTTACTTCCCATCCGAAGGAAGGCGTGATCAGAGATGTTATGCCTCAGAACATCCCGGCGGCGCCGACTGGGATTGAACCCAGGCCTGCTGGGGTGAGAGGTAATCACGCTTACCACTACACCACCGGCGCCGTTATGTGTGGTACCTGTATATATGCATTTGCTTTAAAATTTGAAGTCCCTCCTTTTTTACATATTCTGCGCAAAAGATACTGCATAAAATTCGGCGGGAAATTCTGTGAGGGGTGAGCTATTTTGTGTGCAGAATGTGTAAAAAAGGAGGGACTTCGAATAATAATCTAAATGCATTAATAGAGGTACCAGACATGTTTTGCACTGCAGTGTCCTCTGGGAACAATTATAGGAAAACAGATTGTGTGTACTTTCCGATAGATGTCACCGCAAACAACAGCAGTGACATCTGATGGAACATGAATGCAGAAGATTGACAAAATGATCAATTTGTTCTGTCCTATCTCCAAGAACGATAATATTGTTAAAATAGTCTAGTTACGGTTAATCATTCTATGCGATCTTATATCTTGAACCCAGAAATAAACAATAACTTATTTTGATTTTGATCTTATTTAATTATCTTTGCTGTGCTTAAGAAAGGGAGGTGACAATAAACATTGAGTATCGTGGAATATTCAAACAATATTTGAACTAAGTGTAGGTTAATTATTAATGTTGTTAATTTCTTGCAATCCATACTTCAAACGTGGCAGTCACTCTTTGGATTTTTTGATCATTTCAATTTGTTTGTCTTCTGCTCGCTTTGCTCGTTGTTTGCGCTTTTTTTCAGCCTTTCGGAATTCCTCTTGCTCTGATTTTTCTTTGTCTTGTTCTCTCTTCTGATGAGGCTCTATTATAGATACTATAGATTCCATAGATAAGCGGAGGCACAACAAGTTGTTAGGGCAACCATGATCTTACTGGCCTCCGTGAAAAAAGTTCATGCCATCATAGAGCTCTTCGTTGTGCAGTTTTGTTTTGTTTCGTGCGTAAAAGTTCAAAATGAAGTGCAAAGCAAATCTTTGCAACAGTGAGTCGAGGAATGGTTTGCTTTATCTTTCCTTCTTCCGGTGTCCGCGAAATAAATCGGATTGTGGAGTGTAGAAAGCGTTTTGTGCTCATAATATTACAATACTTCTCCCTCAAACAACACCATGATGACGTCATGCTTTGATATCTTTGGATATCCTACAATTTGGTGCACGCGAACACTAGACTTCTTTATCGAGTTTTAGGATTAACACGCGCACATACCGAGTCACATACGGGACTTTCTCAACTTTAGCGAGCCTAGCTGGGAGAACCAGTAGTAGGGTCGCAAAGAGAATACTAGCTTCTTATTTTGTGAAGTTATTCGATAAGCCAACTGTGAAGTCGGGTCAAGCTTCAGACTAAGAATCTTTTTGTTTATTGAAATGCAGTTTTAGTTACATTGATTCATGAATGTTGAAAAGAGTCGTTTGGGAAAAAGAGTGAGACGACTGGAGTGACACCAAAAATGCGCATCCTAGCAATATCGGAAATAATGGTTATATTTTGGTTGAGCGCCCGACGTTGTCATTCGAAACCTTTCGTGCTGCGCGAACAACCTTGGCCCACCCGGGAAGGGTGGAAGAGGACGAGGAAGCGCTGCAGTTCTAGTGACGAGTGACAAACATATGGGTCGTGTAAAGTTGCATAATTGTATTCTTGCCCGAGCGATGGCTCGGTGCCTGGAGTGGATAATTTATTAGCATGGTTCATATTGATTGGGGTTTTGTTAGCTATGTGAGAATGGTATACTACAATGCTCGTTTGGCTACACTAACTGACAGTTCGTTTGGCTACATTATACTTTGCTTCGCTTATCTATGGAATCTACACACTTAGAAAAATTGATGTAAATTTAGGTGCTCTGAGACTGACATATACGAGCGTCAATTTTGACATAACATTGAGTCATAACAGATGTGAAGTTCAGCTCAATCAAACGTACTTTTCGTCGAATAATGAACTTTTTAGTCTCGGAGCACTTAATTTTACATGACATGTTTGTTTACGTCTCATCCTTTATGTCAAAGATGGATTCCGTCACGTGTAAGATTAGGTATTTCTAAGTGTGTATAGTATCTATGGGCTCTATGCGTTTTCGAGAAGTCAAAACTGATGGAATCTTCGGTTTGTTGAACTTACTGTTCTTCTTCTTAGGCGTACTGGGTTCACTTAAGTAGCTCTGAATGGTCTTGTCTTGGTCAGTACAGTTTGACAAGGAAAATGGATCTTTCACAGAATTAACTTTTTACATTCATAAGATGTCCGGATCATCAGAAGAAGCTTCTTCCATAAGGTCATGACAAGAAGGGATCCCGTGTTGATTTTATCTTGCGATGAGCGGGTATCGATATCGTCAGTGAAATTATGGAGTACATTGTAATGAGATGAATTAATTCTATGCCCATTTTCCAATCATGACCTCTTCCTATAGGATTGAATCATTATACAGCCGGGATCAGTTTTGTCATTAGCTTGACCGAGTTCGTCGGCTTCATTATTAAACACCTTAGGGTGGGTCTCAACTTTTTCAGAGAAAGCTTTAATCTCACTGTAATGAAAGATATCACAATGTAATTTCAAAGAGACACAGAAATAGGTAAAACTTACTCATCTTATACCGAACCATTGCACATCTGTTCACAGCTGATTTCAGCTTCATCATTATTATGACCAAGTTCATCAGATTTTTCATTAATCACAAGTTGATCGAGGGGCTGAAGAACTGCTTTATACAACTAACCACTTCATCGCCTTCTAGAATGAACACCGGGTCATTTTTTGCCATCGGAAGCCACCAATCCAAACACCATAACGCTAGCAGGATGCTTGGTCAGATACACACAGATAAAAATTCTGAATTTTAATAGTGATGTAAACATTCATTCACGTAAACTTGCATTTAATTTCACGCAACCGAGCAACTTGTAAACAATGTTTTGCATGGGTTTTTGCATACAATATTTGCTACATTGCATGAAATGTCTCAGAACTTTACATGATATATAATGTAAACTTATATGATATGTGACGCTCCATTTATGTGCATCATACTCAACAGAAATTTACACTACTTTTTCGAACTGTGCACGTTCTTGTGCTAGTCGGCCACGTCTTTTACCGGAAGAGAACTAATATACCGGTCGGTTCTGGAATTTGATACGGGATTACCGGATTTTTTCGCTCAAGGAAGTTCAAGATTTTCTTGCATCGTTCGACTCGTAGCGGATGCGGTTGACAATCATGTGAGTTTTTTTCCGTGCCCTCGACTTCGCCCCGCAATCTTCCTTTACGATCTTCCGTGCCGTAAAGTCACTGATCCCGTGTACCTTTGCCATTTTCCTTATTGAACGCACTGGATTCACCCAAATCTTCCTTTTGATAGCAGCGATAACCCTCGGAACCCAAGCTGACCTCGAACGACCTGTGGCCACCTTCACGGATAGTTGTCCTTTCTTTTCTCGGCCTTTACTTACTTGTATTCTTCGAAGCATAGCATAATTCTAGATAAACATTGCAACAGGTCCTATCTGCATTGATCGATTCTCTTCATCGGCTTTCTCTTTCGTCAATAACTCAGCTGCAAAACCTTTCCCTGTTGTATTTGATGTTTTTGACGCTAGATAAGAACCTCCTTCATCAAACTAGGTATGTGGTAGAATTTGCGCGAAATCTGTTTGCATAGCAGTGATCGATGAAGAGAATTGATCAAAGCAGATAAAACCACTTGAAATGTTCATCGAGAATTATAAGCAATCGAATACACGAAACTCAAAACAACTGCATCAAAAAACTCTTGGTGAACAAAATTGATCACCAAGAAAACCACTTCAACTTTACTGCTTCGCTAGCAATCGTTAAAGTCAGGGTGGCCAGATTTTTTTTTTCCTTATCGGTAGCTTCTCAAAACTTTTATTGGTAGTTATCGTTAGGCCGTCTTAAGAAAGCTTCCCGAAACTTAAAACCTTTGTGAGCGGGGGAAGGATGAAAACAAATCACGCACGCCATCAGTCCTTCCTTTTTTCACTCGGCGTGACTCATTATACACCGACTCTAGTCTAAGTATTTCAAAAAGAAGAAGAAAACAAATGATTCATCCTTTGTAGAACCTTAACACCGGCCAGCGTAGTTAAAGACAGGTGCATAAAAACATCTCCCCGAAGTAATACTAACTGTAAGATCTACGGATTGTTAACAAACACCGCAAATTAGAAAACCACGCAGGCCGTTTGAAAGGTTTCTCATACACATATGATGATTGTAGCTACTATTTAGGTTTTAACACAATCTCAAAATGCACACCAATTTAGCGTTGTGCATCACCCATTCATGCACAATTGAATGTGGGATTAGTTTCGAGTGAAAAGTTTAATGCAAATGCGATTCAATTTTCTTTTGTCCTATTCAATTTTCAACTTGTTTGTAAACTTCATCTCCGGCCAGTGCGATGTAAAGTTGCTCCTCCGAGTTCTTCTCCAAAACTGAACTGCACTGCAGCAGCACGGACGGGAATCGCCGGCTCCAGCAACAAGGACCGGATGAAAGTTTGCGAGTGACATTGAATAAAATATATTTCCAGTTGGCAGGCTTTCGCCATCCACTCAAATCTCGGTGTAGCAGCAAAACTGTTATCCCTGCTGAGGGATTCAAAGCTCAACAGCTGGCTCATGGAGCCTCATGTGTGTGTGTGTGTGTGTGTGTGTGGGTGGGTCCATGAGCATAAAGTTTCAGTCAAAGCTATGAGAAAAGGATTTCATTCTTACGCTAGAGTGCAAAGTTGGTGAGTCGAATATGTATTATGCTATCATAAACAATTAACTGTGGAAACACTTTAGTCTTGGTTAGTAGGGTATTTATTCAACGTATGGCAACACTGGAACGTGAGACGCGTGACTGTATCTGCTCCAGATTGCTTCCACCAGCAGAACCAGAATCGCGATTGCCACTCCCCAGCCCATCAGTTCCACTGCAAATCTGGTGTCAATCGCATTCAAAGGATGGAAATAAACTCCCTTGGTACAGCTCGGTCTCACAAAGTGCATTTTTCGGTGCTCCCTAGCGTAGATTCCCATTTCCATTATCCTCATCAGGCCCACGTTAAAGTGTTCTCGAAAAGTGAAATTCACTTTGACCGTTAGGTAGCCCTGGCTGTAGGCAATGAAAGTCAATTCTCTCAGGGAGCATTTTTCAGCCTCTTCGAAAGTTTTCCCCACCTGCTGGTAGGCCGTTGAGGTGTAAACATGTAATGCGAACAAACCCTAGCATATTGGAAAAAAAAAAATAATGGGAAAGTTAATCCATTCAAAAGCTGTGCATCACAAAAGGAAAAGTACTTCTCGCATTTTCGCAATCCCCTCTTGCAGTCCGTAGAGATTCATCGATCCATTTTTTCGCTTTATTTTCTGCTCAAACAAAGCCCGGCTCACCGGTTCAGTGGCTGTCTAGAGTAGCGAGCAAACATATCTATAATGAAATGGTTAATCGAAATGGCATTTGCAGTACTCACAGATAGATAATGGCGATTGTAAGGAGTATCGGTGCTGCCGACTTCGAGCTTGGAATCCAGA
Organism: Ochlerotatus camptorhynchus; assembly: GCF_037179485.1. Lineage (NCBI taxonomy): Eukaryota > Metazoa > Arthropoda > Insecta > Diptera > Culicidae > Ochlerotatus > Ochlerotatus camptorhynchus. The sequence continues at coordinate 2,813,446 of NW_027040507.1, read as the reverse complement.
AGGTCCTTCAAAGTACTGATCTTCTCCGACGGTGCTTGAATTAACGATATAATTTTGGCAGAAAAACTGACATGCAAGAACATCAGCCCTATCAGACTCACCAGAACCAGTGTTCTCTGGGAAATGGTCACGGAGTCTGCATACGATCCTTGCTGCGTAGCTATCGGAATTATATCAAACGATGCGTCCATCAGATCTACCCGTCTTCGGTCCATCCGTCTTTGGATAACACTGGCAGCCAAAAACAATCCTCCTGTGAAAATGATCAACCCAATCGTGCAACCCCAGACGGAGGAATTGAAAGGTAATCGATAAATGTTATCCGTTGTCGATAGTTTGGGTGCCTTGTAGATGAACCGAACGTTTCCTTGGATAGGCAATTTGGTGTATTCCACAAATTTTAGCCGGTTTGCTGCCATAAACAGCAACGAGCCACCAACATCGGATAGGTTATCAATTATATCACTGCACAATCCGGGGGAAGAGGGATAGCACCAGCTATTGGCATACCGTTTGACCATGGTGGCGTTCAGATAGATTTCGTACAAAGTCTTCGCCATAATGTAAGCGGTGCGAGTTGCAGTGTCGATTTGGGTATTTCTGGAATGATTAACACTTACTAACTAACATCGTACAAATACTCTACTTACTCGTAATCATCGAAGTGGCTTAGTGTATAATTGGTGGTGTAGACAACTGTGGTCCTGATAGGTGTTCGGTGCAGATTACGTCTACGCACGGAAACGGATTGACCTATTGCAACGTCCGTAAAAGTGCCGTTCTGCCAAATGGCTACCACGCTGCTGATAAGGCCGGTGTCCGTTGAAATTCTGTAAACTAAAAAAAAATCCTTTATCAATGCAAAGCAAAAACAAATAGAGCACCTAATGCAGCGGAATGTGCGAAAATGATCCATATTCACCGAAAAAACTTGCAACTCCAAATTGAAAAATGCAAAAAAGAAATGGTTTAAAATATCAAAAATGGCATCAAACGCTTTTTTAAACGATGATGACTTTAAAAAAACAAATAATACAAAATATCATTTAAAATGTGAAAACACAAAAAATTTACTCACAATCGCTTATCAATCTTATTTAAGCCTCCCAAAATTTAAACTCATTTGGTAAGACACTGAAAAGGCACAAACCATTTGAAATTTATATGGAGATTACTACACATGGGTAAACCAAACTTTTTGTTCATTGTCTTCTACACTTAAAGTAGAATTTCTCCACAAAAAATATCGTGAATATGAAAAGGAATAGCCGCAGAGTGCACTGTGGCCTGTTTTACCCTACCGGATGTACATAGAAATGAATACCAAAACACCGTCCTCTGTTCGAATGAAACCTCAGACCATTCAAATCGAAAAATCTAAATGGCATTTTCGAATGATAGCTTCAACTGTTTTGAAATCAGATGATTTTCCTCTCAACTACAGGATGAGCATTGTTATAAAAAGGGATAGGGCCTTCAATTGGACTGCGTAATACTCTCTGCTGAATGATAGTAATCTTACATCGAAATGCATTTGGTATTAGTTCAGCTCCATAACGCAAATGATTCAAAACGATGATGTAAATAATTCCATCGAACGTCATTTGCTGCTCTGATGAGACAAACGAGGTGGAAGCATACCCATCGCTATCAGAGGTGGTACGAACATTGGTAAATGGTGGAAACCGAAGATTGTCTATTTCGTGGTGGAGGAAGTTTCTTCTACCAACTAGTAATTTGTGTATCCATGATGAATGACTGTTCATGGCTTTCCAATATGGAAATGTAAACAATCGAATTAATAATCCAACCTAAAGCATTTGCAAGTCGTCCAATCCTTAAATTCTCATCCTCTGAGTGCTGTATGTTTACAGCCAATTTTCAAATCAATATCATCCATTATCTGGATGACAGTCATATGGATGCTCATCTGCGTAAATTTAAATAGTAATTAATTGTTTATCTTAAAATTAAAATTGATAATCTTATTTGGTGTCCCTATATTTGGTTTTCCTATATTTTGTTTTCCTTTATTTGGTTTTCCTGTATTTGGTTTTCCTTTATTTGGTTTTCCTATATTTGGTTTTCCTATATTTGATTTTTCTGTATTTGGATTTCCTAAATTTGGTTTTCCTATGTTTGGTTTTCCCATATTTGGTTTTCCTTTATTTGGTTTTCTTTTATTTTAATTTCCTATGTTTTGTTTTCCTTTATTTGGTTTTCCTATATTTGATTTTCCTATATTTGATTTTCCTGTATATGATTTTCCTGTATTTGGTTTTCCTATATTTGGTATTTTTATATTTGATTTTCCTATATTTGGTTTTCCTATATATAGTTTTCCTATATTTGGTTTTCCTATATTTGGTTTTCCTTTTTTGGTTTTCCTATATTTGGTTTTCCTATATTTGGTTTTCCTGTATTTGGTTTTCCTATATTAAGTTTTCCTATATTTGGTTTTCCTATATTTGATTTTCCTGTCTTTGGTTTTCCTATATTTGGTTTTCGTTTATTTGGTTTTCCTTTATTTGGTTTTCCCTTATTTGGTTTTCCTATATTTTGATTTCCTTTATTTGGTTTTCCTTTATTTGGTTTTCATTTGTATAGTTTACCTTTATTTTGATTTCCTATCTTTGGTTTCCTATATTTGATTTTCCTGTATTTGGTTTTCCTATATTTGGTTTTCCTGTATTTGGTTTTCCTATATTTGGTTTTCCTGTATTTGGTTTCCTTTTACTTGGTTTTCCTTTATTTGGTTTTCCTGCGTTTGGTTTTCCTGTGTTTGGTTTTCCTGTATTTGGTTTTCCTATATTTGGTTTTCCTGTCGTTGGTTTTCCTATATTTGGTTTTCGTTTATTTGGTTTGCCTATATTAGGTTTTCCCTTATTTGGTTTTCCTATATTTGGCTTTCCTTTATTTGGTTTTCCTGTATTTGGTTTTCCTATATTTGGTTTTCCTTTATTTGGTTTTCCTTTATTTGATTTTCCTGTATTTGGTTTTCCTATATTTGGTTTTCCTGTATTTGTTTTTCCTGTATTTGGGTTTTTATATTTGGTTTTCCTATTTTGGTGTTCCTATATTTGGTTTTCCTATATTTGGTTTTCCTATATTTGGTTTTCCTATAATTGGTTTTCCTTTATTTGGTTTTCCTATGTTTGGTTTTCCTTTATTTGGTTTTCCTTTATTTGGTTTTCCTTTATTTTGATTTCCTATATTTGGTTCTCCTATATTTGATTTTCCTATATTTGATTTTCCTGTAGTTGGTTTTCCTATATTTGGTTTTCCTATCTTTGGTTTTCTTTTATTTGGTTTTCCTATGTTTGGTTTTCCTTTATTTGGTTTTCCTTTATTTGGTTTTCCTATATTTTGATTTCCTATATTTGGTTCTCCTATATTTGATTTTCCTGTAGTTGGTTTTCCTATATTTGGTTTTCCTGTATTTGTTTTTCCTGTATTTGGGTTTTAATATTTGGTTTTCCTATATTTGGTTTTCCTATATTTGGTTTTCCTGTATTTGGTTTTCCTATTTTTGGTATCCTATATTTGGTTTTCCTTTATTTGGTTTTCCTTTATTTGGTTTTCCTTTATTTTGATTTCCTATATTTGGTTCTCCTATATTTGATTTTCCTATATTTGATTTTCCTGTAGTTGGTTTTCCTATATTTGGTTTTCCTATCTTTGGTTTTCTTTTATTTGGTTTTCCTATGTTTGGTTTTCCTTTATTTGGTTTTCCTTTATTTGGTTTTCCTATATTTTGATTTCCTATATTTGGTTCTCCTATATTTGATTTTCCTGTAGTTGGTTTTCCTATCTTTGGTTTTCCTGTATTTGGTTTTCCTATATTTGATTTTCCTGTATTTGATTTTCCTGTATTTGGTTTTCCTATATTTGGTTTTCCTGTATTTGTTTTTCCTGTATTTGGGTTTTAATATTTGGTTTTCCTATATTTGGTTTTCCTATATTTGGTTTTCCTATATTTGGTTTTCCTGTATTTGGTTTTCCTATTTTTGGTTTTCCTATATTTGGTTTTCTTATATTTGGTTTTCCTATATTTGGTTTTCCTATATTTGGTTTTCCTATATTTGGTTTTCCTTTATTTGGTTTTCCTGTATTTGGTTTTCCTATTTTTGGTTTTCCTATATTTGGTTTTCCTATATTTGATTTTCCTGTATTTGGATTTCCTAAATTTTGTTTTCCTAAATTTGGTTTTCCTATATTTGGTTTTCCTATATTTGGTTTTCCTTTATTTGGTTTTCCTATATTTGGTTTTCTTGTATTTGGTCTTCCTTTATTTGGTTTTCCTATATTTGGTTTTCCTATATTTGATTTTCCTGTCTTTGGTTTTCCTATATGTAGTTTTCGTTTATTTTGTTTTCCTTTATTTGGTTTTCCTTTTTTTGGTTTTCCATCATTTGGTTTTCCTATATTTTGATTTCCTATATTTGGTTTTCCTATATTTGATTTTCCTGTATTTGGTTTTCCTATATTTGGTATTCCTATATTGGGTTTTCCTATATTTGGTTTTCTTATATTTGATTTTCCTGTAATTGGTTTTCCTGTATTTGGTTTTCCTATATTTGGTTTTTCTGTATTTGGATTTTAATATTTGGTTTTCTAATATTTGATTTTTCTATATTTGATTTTCCTGCATTTGGTTTTCATATATTTGGTTTTCTTATATTTGGTTTTCCTATATTGGGTTTTCCCATATTTGGTTTTCCTTTATTTGGTTTTTATTTATGTGGTTTTCCTATATTTTGATTTCTTATCTTTGGTCTTCCTATATTTGATTTTCCTGTATTTGGTTTTCCTATATATGGTTTTCCTATATTTTGGTTTCCTATATTTGGTTTTCCTGTATTTGGTTTTCCTTTATTTGGTTCTCCTATATTTGATTTTCCTGTCCTTGGTTTTCCTATATTTGGTGTTCGTTTATTTGGTTTTCCCTTATTTGGTTTTCCAATATTTTGATTTCCTCTATTTGGTTTTCCTTTATTTGATTTTCCTGTATTTGGTTTTCCTATATTTGGTTTTCTATATTTGGTTTTCCTGCATTTGGTTTTCCTTTATTTGGTTTTCCTATATTTGGTTTTCCTGTATTTGGTATTCCTGTATTTGGATTTTTATATTTGGTTTTCCTTTATTTGGGTTTCCTTTATTTGATTTTCCTGTATTTGGTTTTCCTATATTTGGTTTTCCTATATTTGGTTTTCCTTTATTTGGTTTTCCTATATTTGGTTTTCCTATATTTGGTTTTCCTTTATTTGATTTTCCTGTATTTGATTTTCATATATTTGGTTTTCCTATATTTCCAAATTCCTTCTTTTGGTTTTCCTATATTTTGATTTCCTATATTTGGTTTTTCTATATTTGGTTTTCCTAAGTTTGGTTTTCATATATTTGGTTTTCCTATATTTGGTTTTCCTATATTTGCTTTTCCTTTATGTGGTTTTCCTATATTTGGTTTTCCTATATTTGGTTTTCCTATATTTGGTTTTCCTTTATTTAGTTTTCCTATATTTGGTTTTCCCATATTTGGTTTTCGTATATTTGGTTTTCCTATATTTGATTTTCCTGTATTTGGTTTTCCTATATTTGGTTTTCCTATATTTGGTTTTCCTATATTTGGTTTTCCTGTATTTGGTTTTCCTATGTCTTTTTTCCTATATTTGGTTTTCCTATATTTGGTGTTCCTAAATTTGGTTTCCCTTTATTTAGTTTTCCTATATTTGATTTTCCTAAATTTGGTTTTCCTTTATTTGGTTTTCTTTTATTTGGTTTTCATATATTTTGATTTTCTATATTTGGTTTTCCTATATTTGATTTTCCTATATTTGATTTTCCTGTAGTTGGTTTTCCTATAGTAAAGTCCATATAAACTTCATAAGGTCGGTACAGTTAGTTTCTAACCAAATGAGCTGAACATTTTGGGAGGCTAATCTGTATCCAATTTGAAAACGCTTAAACACCGTGGAGCATACATTTCAAATTTTGCATCATTCTAATGGATATTTCCGGAACGGGCACGACGTGTAGAGGTCGAAAATTTATGGTGGATACCATTTTGGAATCCAAGATGCTGGTCATCAGTTTTATAAATACTGTCAAATACCCAACAATATGGTTATTTTCGGAACAAAGACGACTTATAGATGTCAAAATTAGATGTCCATCGCCATTTTGGAAAGCAATCGGTGGCCATCGGATTTGAAAAAAATCTGTCAAATTCTCTACAATATTGCTATTTCCGGAATGGGGACGAAACCTATATGACCACTGCCAATTTGAAATCCAAGATGTCAGTCATCAGTTTTGAACACCACCGATATCGATATCGATCACAACTCGTAAAACTTACCGTGCAAGGGAGATTGGCGAATTCGCACTCACTTTTACTACCGCTGTAGCAGCTATCTTAGCCGGAATTATTCATATACCGGAATTTCATGAATATTGAAAGGTTATTTTGACGTAGGACTACGTTTGTGATTTCTATATGGGGGTACACTTTGTGAAAACCGAAAATGAAACTTGTAACAAAATTATGAAAGATTTTGAATGTTACTAACTCAGCTGTCCCCGGATCAATTTCAATAATTTTATCACCTACGAATCTGAAATATTTCTACGCATCGACCGTCCTATTTCCTCCACAGTTGATTTTCAACAAGAAACTATTGAAAAAGTGGTAAATGTTAAGCATTGTCCAAAAGCGTCGAAATAACTAACAAATCCACCAATTACGTACACGCATATGCAGCTTCCACAACACAGTCATCAGTGAATCGTTTGTAGACGAAACATGTCGATGTAGCAATGCTGCTTCCCCAAAACTGTCATGAGAGAGTCGTTAGTAGACGAAACAAGTCGAAGTGGCATTCGCCTCCGATCTTCGGGTAAGTGCAAATACGGAGGATGCAATTGTGTAACATTTTGCGCACTCATCGCCATATTCAGAACCACACGCCCCCAACGACCACACAAAATGCTCTCCATAGTTGTAATCTTGTTAACAAACTTTGAAGCAGGGGTGACAATGATTTTGATCGATTCTCTTCATCAACTTTCTGTTGAGTTAATAACTCGACGGCAAACACATTCATTGATACGTTTGTTGTTCTGGATGATAGAAGAGCATAGCAGAAATAGTGCGAAATAGGTTAGTGAAGCCATGGTCATCAAAAGAGGAAATCGATGAAGAGAATTGACTTGCACCCCTCTGCTTCAAAGCCCCTTATTTCAGTCGTCGTCATAGCAATGCAAACTAGCATTGGCTTACACTTGCTGGTTGTAATTCTGTTGTTCGATATTTTCGAAGGGCCACCAAAAAATATGAAATTGCATTATTTTCTAGGGATGCCTAAAAGTTCAATTATTCGATTAACGATTAATCGTTAAGATTTTTCCAGCATTTCAATTTAACATTTATCGAATTTTCAATTATTCGACATTCTTTCCTTCTTATTTCTACTCGTTTGATTTAGCGCAGTAGAGCGATTCCCGGTCCGGTCGAGGGAATCTTTCGGGTTGGAAATTTTCTCGACTTCCCTGGGCATAGAGTATCATTGTGCTTGCCACACAATATACAAATTCATGCATTGGTATTGGCATCGGAAGCTCTCATTTAATAACTGTGGAAGTGCATTTAGAACACTAAGTGGAGAGCATGCAATAAGCTAATATGAGCAAAGCAATAAGCTTGAAATGCGAATAAGAAGAAAAGAAAAAGAAGAAAATAAATAAGAGAGCTAATTTATCTGAACAGGCATAGAAAAGAACCATGACGTGAAACAGGATCATAAATTCGCCGAAAAAAGTGTTAGGCGTCTTTCTGCTGAAGGCTAAGATTAACCAACTTGTTGAGAGAAAGAGTTGATGAGAAAAAGTAAATAGTTGAGGAGTTTTAGCTGGGTGGAAACTCATATTCTGCGGTCTTCCAACCTGTCGCAGACACCAGTTCAATTCTTGTCCAGCAGGTGACGGGCCGAGACTCTTGCGAGTGCCCAATCATTGAACTGAAGAATATGGGATTGCCCGATCAGATTTGCTAATCCAGCTGCCTACAGCTGCCGTCATCATCATCTACCAAAGGTTTTATGCATGTACCACCATCTGCCCTTTTCAGGGCCACCAAGATTTTTCAAAAGAATTAAATTTCTGAACATCTTCTTCTTCTTCTTCTTCTTCTTCTTCTTCTTCTTCTTCTTCTTCTTCTTCTTCGCATTTCAAGCTTATTGCATATCGCATATTAGCTTATTGCATGCTCTCAACTTAGTGTTCTAGATGCACTTCCACAGTTATTAATTGAGAGCTTTCGATGCCTGTACCATTTTTGCATTGGTATAATTGTGTGGCAAGTTCAATCATAATTCTATGCCCATGGAAGTCGAGAAATTTTCCAATCCGAAAAATTCCTATACCGGACCGGGAATCGAACCCAGCCACCTCCAGCATGGTCTTGCTTTGTAGCTGCGCCTTTACCGGCTGAGCTAAGGGAGGCCCCCCACCCCCCAAATTTCTGAACATTTCCCAACTAAAATTCATATCAAAAGGTTCATTTCACAAAACACAAGCTCCTGCTACAGTAAACAAATAATAACTATTATATAAGACCACGTAGCCTTACGTCACCATTCCTTGTAGTTTTTTTCGTTTGCTTTCATGAACTTGCTTGGTTAGTGTTGGATAAGATTAGATTAAATTTGAGAAAGTTTAAAACTGCGAGCTGCAATTACCTCTTCAAATTGATGACCTTTGTTGAAGATTTTTATTAAATCTAACAACTAATCAAATTAGCCAAGCTGCAGCCAAAACGCAAATTTTGCTCTGGTTTGGTTCTGTTGGTGAATTAATTGAGCAAAAACAAAATCACTTACCATCCTTCACCAGAATTTTCCCATCAGCGGACCGCACAAAGTAAAACAGATTGCTATTTCCGGTTATTGGTAGTCCACTTAGTATTTCGAAAATGTCCGCTTCCCGATGTTCCCCTTCCACCTGGTCGCCATTCAGTATCACCCATCGGATTTTGTGATAAATTCGATATTGAGCTTCCAGCAGAAACCGATCGGCATTTGGACAGGCTCTATCAACCACAGCTAAATGCTGATGTGGCTCCAACGTGTCCAGAAGCGACAAATTATCAACGGATTCGTTGCGCAACTGCAGGAAGTGTGGTGGCTGACCATGGTCCCCCCGGGCCATTAGTTGCCGAACAAATCGAACTGATTTCTCTGTAATTATACATGCCGATGAAAAGCAACGCCAAGTTTTCTAGATGCAAATGATATATTTACCATTGTTCCAACACACGAAAGCAGCCACCCGGAGCGGGACTCTTAGAAATGAAATGAAATCCGCTAGCAGGCGTCCGGAATCGGGCGAAAGGGAAGCGTGGGCGACTGATAATGCAACGATGATACATGACTGAAGTAAAAGCCTTCTGCTGTTCATTGTGGTCTTATTTAGAATGAGACAGACGATCCATTTGGCTGCTTTTATATGAGTTTAGGAACGGTGTCGCTATTATGAATGTCTATATTGGACATTAGCTGGATTTAAAGTTTATCGAGAATAATATGCGCACGGTACAATCAAGCTTTTGATTGCCTGAAAATTATAGGGGATCAATGAATGCAAACATTCAATTCAGAGACGAAATGGAATGGTTTTATGTTACGATATTCGTAATTATAGGTTATCAATGAAATCTGAAATGAAGCATTTAATTTGTGACGAAATGAAATGATTTCCGACAATTTTGCACGGGGATAGGGCTTTTAATATTGATTCGTTCTCTTCTGTTATCCATTATAGGATAAATGTATTTGTATCAATCATATAATTTCAAAAAGGGTTGAAATTGCTTCTACAGACTATAGCGTACATTTGAGTCTATGTTTCATTACAGAAATGATCGATCAAATCGGTGAACATGGTGTGAACTGTGAAATTAATGATATTTAGCTGGTATTTAATAATTATCTTAAAAGAATTTTCATTTTCAAATCCTGATATACTTTTATCTAATGATATTTTGATTAAAAGTGTCGTCATTTCAGACTTGAGTGTTTTGTAGACCGTGACACCCCGTTAATCTGATCATCTTTTTGCGGTGTCATTGCTTATTTTTGTTGCTAAGGAATCCAATTTTGACTGACAAAGGGGTGCGCCTTTGGAGGGTGTTTCATTACTTCGAAGGGTATAAATAGCGGAGCCTTTCAATTAGAATAAATTCCTTACGATGAAGGCAAGAATGACAGCTGTATCAAAACTGAATTCTTCCTCATTTCTCAATACTGATGAAGTAATACGACATGCAATAAACTAAGGACACGGGATATACTACAATAGATCAAATTATCGATCGCAGTGTTGTTAGGTCCCGAACAGAAGAATGAAAAAAAAATTAAAGGGTTGTGTCCTAGACACTACCGCAGTATGACGTAGAACTACGGAAAATTGATGTATGTGTATGTCATACATGTTTGACTATTATACTTTATCTTAAATTTTTCAAGTATTTCAATGTTTCGGTTATGGTTCAAAACTTGCGACAATTCATGTTAGCCTAATCAGGCTACCGGTTATCTTACGCATGAGTTAATGTATTTAAATTTAATATAATAGTTAAGAATTGTTATAATTTTCCCTACATAATCATGCAAACCATTTGTGGAATAGTTCTATCATTTGGAGTTTCATTACTTAATGGTGTTTTTCATTAGGGCTTCGCAGAAGAATTATGAATATTAGGAAAACTACGAGAGCTTGAGGAATGTTCCATGAATCTTAGGGAAGTCCAGAGAACTCTAATTTATTGAGAAGATTAAAGAACTTTGGGAGTAACGATATCTTCGAATATCGGGAAAGTTCAAAGATCTTCAAGAGAATATTCAGACAACTTCTTACATTTCAGAAAAAAATGTTGAAAACTTCATCGAAGA